>NW_028270143.1:109412371-110016534 GCF_037043375.1 Chiloscyllium plagiosum | reverse complement strand
CCCAGGCAGTGTGAACAGGCAGGTCCAGGCAGTGTGAACAGACAGCCCCAGGCAGCGAGAACAGGCAGGCCCAGGCAGTGAGAGCAGCCTGGCCCAGGCAGTGTGAACAGGCAGGCCCAGACAGTGAGAGCAGGCAGACCCAGGCAGTGTGAACAGGCAGACCCAGGCAGTGTGAACAGACAGACCTAAAGGCAGTGTGAACAGGCAGCCCTCAGGCAGTGTGAACACACAGCCCCAGGCAGTGAGAGCAGGCTGGCCCAGGCAGTGTGAACAGGCAGACCTAGGCAGTGTGAACAGACAGGCCCAGGCAGTGAGAGCGGCCTGGCCCAGGCAGTGAGAGCAGCCTGGCCCAGGCAGTGTGAACAGACAGACCTATAGGCAGTGTGAACAGGCAGACCCAGGCAGTGTGAACAAGCAGACCCAGGCAGTGTGAACAGGCAGCCCCAGGCAGTGAGAGCAGCCTGGCCCAGGCAGTGTGAACAGACAGCCTGCAGGCAGTGTGAACAGACAGCCCCCAGGCAGTGTGAACAGGCAGACCCAGGCAGTGTGAACAGGCGGGTCCAGGCAGCGAGAGCAGGCAGGCCCAGGCAGTGAGAGCAGCCTGGCCCAGGCAGTGTGAACAGGCAGGTCCAGGCAGTGTGAACAGACAGCCCCAGGCAGCAAGAGCAGGCAGGCCCAGGCAGTGTGAACAGGCAGGCCCAGGCAGTGAGAGCAGGCAGACCCAGGCAGTGTGAACAGGCAGACCCAGGCAGTGTGAACAGACAGACCTAAAGGCAGTGTAAACAGGCAGACCTCAGGCAGTGTGAACAGATAGGCCCAGGCAATGTGAACAGACAGGCCCAAGCAGTGAGAGCGGACAGGCCCAGGAGGTGAGAGCAGCCTGGCCCAGGCAGTGTGAACAGACAGTCCCCAGGCAGTGTGAACAGGCAGACCCAGGCAGTGTGAACAGGCAGACCCAGGCAGCGAGAGCAGGCAGGCCCAGGCAGTGAGAGCAGCCTGGCCCAGGCAATGTGAACAGGCAGGTCCAGGCAGTGTGAACAGGCAGACCCAGGAGTGTGAACAGGCAGGCCCAGGCAGTGAGAGCAGGCAGACGCAGGCAGTGTGAACAGGCAGACCCAGGCAGTGTGAACAGGCAGACCCAGGCAGCGAGAGCAGCCTTGCCCAGGTAGTGTGAACAGACAGCCCCCAGACAGTTTGAACAGGCAGACCCAGGTAGTGTGAACAGGCAGACCCAGGCAGTGTGAACAGGCAGACCCAGGCAGTGAGAGCAGCCTGGCCCAGGCAGTGTGAACAGACAGCCCCCAGGCAGTGTGAACAGACAGCCCCCAGGCAGTGAGAGCAGGCAGACGCAGGCAGTGTGAACAGGCAGACCCACGCAGTGTTAACAGACAGCCCCCAGACAGTTTGAACAGGCAGACCCAGGTAGTGTGAACAGGCAGACCCAAGCAGTGTGAACAGGCAGACCCAGGCAGTGAGAGCAGCCTGGCCCAGGCAGTGTGAACAGACAGCCCCCAGGCAGTGAGAGCAGGCAGGCCCAGGCAGTGAGAGCAGGCAGGCCCAGGCAGTGAGAGCAGCCTGGCCCAGGCAGTGTGAACAGGCAGGTCCAGGCAGTGTGAACAGGCAGACCCAGGCTGTGTGAACAGGCAGCCCCAGGCAGTGTGAACAGGCAGGCCCAGGCAGTGTGAACAAGCAGGCCCAGGCAGTGAGAGCAGGCAGACCCAGGTCTCCCAGTAGCGGCGGTGATATCAAGCGCAGGGATGACCGAACCAGCATGGGGAGAGGGAACCTATTGCAGTCGACGAGCCCAAAGCGGAGGAGATTGAGCCCTTATGGTGATCACGAGGCCAGCATGGCTAAACACTTACGACGGACTATAATGGTGAACTTTTACCTTTATTTCTTTTTTTTTCCCGACTTTGTACCTAGGACCTTTGTACCAAGATGGCACCAGGAATAGCGATTTTGTACAATTTTCCCTGCACTCTTGTATAACTGTACTTGAGTACACATGATCACAAAACCTAATTCTAATTCTAATCTGCTGAGCCTTGATTCTTCCTCACTAATTTCCTAATTTCATCCTTTACTATCAGGGCCATTCCTCCCCATTTGCCATTCTATCTAATGTTTTGACACATAATATACCCTTAAAATCAGATTTTCTATCTCTTTAATGACAATTAGCAGCTATAACTTGTACGTCTATTTTTAGCACAAGTTTATCTTTTTTATTTGTGTATTCTTTGTGCAGTTGGATAAAAATCTTTTGGCTACAATTTTACACAGCCTGAACTTTTCTGATGCCCAACTGCTGTAAATTGTCTGTCCCTTTCTGTCTCACTCTGCTTGATTTGATTTGATTTATTTTATTATTGTCAAGATGCAGTGAAATGTTTTTACCTGCATGGCTACACTCTTCTGTTGCATTGGATTTTCTGTTTGGATTTCTCACTCTTCCTTCACCCTCACGTTCAGCTAGGTTAAAGGGCTATCCTCACGTCTCGAATTAAATTCCCCAGGACGCAGTCCCAGGCTGGTATATGTGGAGAACATAGAGTCATACAGCACAGAAGGAGACCCTCCAGTCCAACCAGTCCATGCTGACCATACTCCCAAACTAAACTAGGTGGCATGGTGGCTCAGTGGTTAGCACTGCTGCCTCATAGCACCATGGATCCAGGTTTGATGCCTGCCTCCAGCGACTGTCTGTGTGGTGTTTGCACATTCACCCTGTGTCTGTGTGGGTTTCCTCCCAAATCCAAAGATGTGCTGGCCAGGTGAATTGGCCATAACAAATTGCCTATAGTGTTAGGTGCATTAGTCGGGGTAAATATAGGGTAGGGGACTGTGTCTGAGTGAGGTACTCTGTGGAGGGTCGGTGTGGACTTGTTGGGCTGAAGGGCCTGTTTCCATTCTGTAGGGAATCTAATCTATCTATTTAACTAGTCCCACCAGCCTGCGCTTGGACCATATTACTCCCAACATTTCTTATTCGTGTATTTAACCAAATGTCTTTTAAATGTTGTAACTGTTCCATCATCGACCACTTCCTCTAGGAGTTCATTCCACACAGCAGCCACTCTCTGTGTAAAAAAGTTACCCCTCATTTCTTCTTTAAATCTTTTTCCTCTCACCTTAAAAATAAGCCTCCTCATCTTGAAATCACCCACCCCATACAAAAGACACCTCCTATTCACCTTATCTATACCCCTCATGATTTTATTAGTCTCTTTAAAGTCAGCCCTCAACTTCCTACATTCCAGTGAAAAAGGTCCCCAGCCTATCCAGACTCTCCTTAAAATTCAAGCCCACTTTTCCTGGCAAGATCCTGGTAAATCTTTTCTGAACTCTCTCCAGCTTAATAATATCCTTCCTATATCAGGGTGACCAGAACTGGATATAGTAGTCTAGAAGAGGCCTCACCAGTGTCCTGTACAACCTCACCATGATGTCCCAACTCCTATTCTCAATGGTCTGAGCAATGGAGACAAGAGTGTTAAACAGCTTCTTAACCACCCTGTCTACAGGTGATGCAAGCTTTAAAGAATTATGTACTTGAACCCCTAGGTCTCTATGTTCTACAATACTACCCAAGGCCCTGCTTTTAATTGTATAAGTCCTGCCTTTATTTACTTAACCAAAATGCAGTACCTCACATTTAAACAAATTAAACTCCATCTGTCACTCCTTTACCCATTGACCTAATTGATCAAGATCTCTTTGTAACCTCAGATAACCTTCTTCACTGTCCACTATACCACCAATTTTGGTGTCATCCACAAATCTTGCCTTCTATATCCTCATCTACATCATTTATACATCTGAACAGGCAGTTCTCTCTTTCCAGAATACTGATATTAGTGCCCTATAATGAAAAACCCTTCTTCCACGTCACTCTTTGAGTCACACATTTACTTCTCTAATCTGCTTGACCTTATTTCATTTGGTACATGGCTGAAAGGACAATCCAGAGATGATTACCTTTCATTTTCTGCATTTTAATTTGGGGCCTAACTCTTCAAAATCTCTCAAGTAGAAGCAAGTGACACAAGGGATCTGAAAAACCCAAAGATAACGATGAAGAATAGCAGTATTGAGCTGAAAGAGAAGTAGACAGAGGAAGACTTCAGGGGAAGAAAAGCTTTCGAGATCAGATAGATTTCAGAAAGGAAGAACAACCCCAGAGCAAAAAGAACTTTGACAGGAGACACTGATACCCATTGAGTAGCCTCTACCACTTCCCCAGAGCTCCAAGGTTCATTGCAACAAGGACAGGGATGGAAGGTCTGGAGACACAAGTTTAGTGTCAGAAGAGTTTCAGAATTACGAACAAAAACTCCGAAACACTAAGACAGATCATTTTGATATGGCCTCAGGACTGGTAACAATGTTCTGACAAGCCAAGGTGTCTGCAGGACTCATTTGAATGAGTGTTAGAAGCATTTACTTCAGTTTGAAGAAAAGTTTAATTATTGAGAGAACAAGGTGCAACTGGAGGAGTCAGAAACAGAATGAATCTGCTGAGGCGATCATAAAGCCAATTTTTCAGACAACATTTATCATTGGCGAGATTTTTTTAAAGTATTTAGTCTTCAAGCATAGACTATTGTTCTCAAGACTGTTGTAAGATGACATTCTCCAAAGATTCCACAGTAGCCATCTAGGCATCATTAAATGCAGAGCAAGAGTCCAGTGGTCTGTATTGGTGACCTGGAATCTCAGCAGCCTTAGAGGATTTAAATGCAGCATGTCACAATTGTGCCATCAACAGTCACGTACAGACTAATCTCTGGAACCTTCGACCTTTGCAAATTTGACTGTAGAAAAGGATAGGCCTCGAGTTAATCAATTTCAAAGGAAATGTCTCTCTCACAGTTGCAGATTATTATTCTCCTTGGGTGAAGATTAGTAAAATGTAATCCACAGCAGGAGATACCATGATAAAAACTATGAAAACTATTTATTCAATACTTGGTATTCCTGGTGAAGCAATATCAGATCATAGTCCCCAGTTCGTCAGTGCAGACTTTGTACTATTTGCAGAAAGGTATGATTTTTGTCATGCAACACACCATCCACAAGCTAACAGTGAAGCAGAGAAAGGTGTGAAAACTATACAAATGTTGATGACAGAAAATCAGTTTAGGGGATTCACTTCATAAATAGAACAACATGATTCAATATTGGTCTTTCACAGCAGAATAATTAATGACCTGAAAACTAAGAGCTAAAATCCATTAACTGTAACGAAAACTCAGAACTAACATTACAGCAGAAGATTATGACCATGTAAAAGTAAATCAAAGAAGTAAACAATCAAAATTATACAACTGCACTCAAAGAGTAACCCCTTACCCTTCAATACCAGAGGGTTGGTTCATTCAGTTAGCTGGACAGTTAGGGTTTGCAATACACAGCATGGGTTCAATTCCAACACAGGCTGAGGTGGCCATAAAAGGCTTTTCTTCTCAACCTCTTCTCTCACTGAGACATGGTGACCCTCAGGTTAAACCATTATCTGTCACCTCTCTCCAATAACAATTTATCATTTACGAGCAGGCAGAAATTGATGAGAAACCAGCAAACTGAAGCTACAGTTATCGAAAAAGTGAAACAAAACCATGATGATATCTCATCCAACCAACGCTTTGAGGTTTCAGAAGGAACAGAATAGGAGCTCTGATAACAGTAAAACAGGCATTACATGATTCATATGAATATTACATTTTCACATCCACCACCACTTTAAACTAGAACTCCTTACCCCTGAGCCCTGTCACTTCAGCTTGGATATGCCCACCACTATACCGCACAGACTTTTACTGAGGCCATTTTGTTAGTTATCATCTATCACTCCCTCTGCCCCACAGCGTTCCAAGGTTTTGCATGTGCTACTGGCTCCATTCCCTTTGAATTCCCCCATCATTCATCATTCTTGAACCATCCACATCCCAGGCTGCTGCTTTGAGCCCCACCCCCCCACCTACGTATTGTAGGTGGTGATCCTAGATACTCACCCCGACATTGATTCTACTGACACCTACAACTGACTGTACTCCACTCCCCTGACCAACTTGGATGGACAGCTCCAGCTGATTACTGACTAGAATCGTGGCCAATCTCCAAACATCTCCCCAACTGATGATTCATTAGTCCCTTAACTGGTTATACTGGACCTGCAGGGTTGACCATGGCCAATTCTCTGCGTTGTAGTGAGACAGACTCCCTGACCTAGGCTGCCAAAGTGGTTGTCTGATCATGCTGAAGCTCCTGGACTGATTAACAACTATGCTTCTGTTAGATCCTCTCCTGTGAGGCATGGACATGACCTGGCAGCTGTGTGATACAAGTACTAATTGTCAGTTATCAGCCCAAACCTGGATATTCTCCAATTCCTGCTGTATTTGGGTGCAGACTGCTTCAGTACCTGAGGTATTATGAATGCTCCTAAACATTGAGTAATATTCTGTGAGCATCCCTACTTGTGCCCTTATGACGGAGGTAAGGTTGTTGATGAAGCAGCAGAAGATGGTTGTGCATGGGTTTGGGCCCTGAACACACACAGTTGGGATTTAGTGGGTCTTTTTCAGGTTAGAAAGATGTGGAGAACTACAAGGATCTGTTTTAGGATCTCATTTATTATCTGTATTAATAACTTGGATGAAAGGGCAGCACAATGTATGCAAACTCACTGATGATACAAAAATGGGTGCAAGGTCACGCTGTGAAGAGGACTTAAGGAATCTGCAAAGGGACATAGATAGACTTTGCAAGTGGAACTTAATATAGGAAAGCGTGAGGTCATGCATTTTCGCAGGAAGAATCAAAAGATAAACTATGATTTAAATGCAGGGCGGAGGGTTCTGGGTGTTCTTAGGCATGAAACATAAAAAGTTAGCATGGAGGTGGAGCAAGTAACTAAGAAGGCTATTGCTAGTGGGTTGCAGTGTAAAAATAGGGAAACCTTGTTACAAATGGGTTGATGAGGAATATGGTTCCATTTAATAGCCAACCCTATAATATTAAATTTCACATGCCAATTTGTTGGCCAATTCAAAATAATAAACTAATAGCTGACTACTATCAGGTAATTCATAATCTCACAGCTGTGTTCCAATGGAATGATTCTTGAACTGCTCAGTTTTCTTTTACTGAGAAAGGTAATTGAGTGGTAAGCAGTGAGTCATGTACTGAGAATCATTGGTAGGTTCCTGTTTGGGAAGAGGGAGCATGCACATTTATAATGTAAAGCTTCAAAAAAGCTATAGTTGAATCTTAAAAAGATCCATAAAACATTAATCAACGTAGGTAATCAATAAATTCTCAAGTGCTGATTTTGCATTGAGAGGTTTGCTGATTTGTGAGATAGTCTATCATTTGTACTGTATAATGTTTTTTCTACATAAAAAGCCAAGCATTAAGAATGACATACAAAGAAGTGTGGCACTTAGTAAATTAATTATTAACAAAAGACTGCAGCAACATAGACTATGACATGCATTGTGCATGTGAAAGATTATTCCAAAATTGTTATGCTATTTGGGAGACAAAACAGATGTTACAAAAGAACATGCTGTCTTCATGCTATTCTATTCACAATATGATAATAAATTAATAAGAGACATTATGAAACAAATCAATTTTTAATTCAAAGAATGGCAGAAAATCAATATCTAATAATAATTTAGGGAATGATTTAAAAAATGGAACAGCTTAAAACTTTAGCCAGCCAATACATTTTCATTTTAATTAAAACCTTTTTTTGTTTAACTAGAGAATAGATTTGCAGGAATTTCTGCAAATTAATTTTTTTTATCATCACACTATATTTTACAGTAATGGAATCATCACGACACTGAAGTGGATATATCAATCCTGCTCTCATTGTTTGGCAATTGATTGTGAAATCAAAAATTCATGTTAATTTTTAGGAAGTAACTTCCCCTGTGTCTAAGACACTGCAGCACTATCTACCACCTGGCAATCAGTAAGCACCCAAAGCCAGTGTCATCAAAAGTCACCACTGCATTGAACATCTATGTATCCTGTGGTCAGCAACAGATTTGTGCTGCGTATCTTAGGCAGCTACTTACTAATGCATTAAGGAGGCCATCAATGCTTTGTTCAAGAGGGTTAAAGAACCTGTTCACTACCACATTGGCCCCAACAGAGATGTCTGTTGGCTTTATGACCATTACACCTTTCACTACATACAGGGTGTAATCAATTGCTTCCATGTGACCACACAAGCCCCACACCAGGATCAGCCTGCAGTCTTCGTAAATTGAGATTGGTTTGTACTTAATCAATGGTCTGTGACCACTGGAATTCTGCTCAGCAGGATGAGTGCCTGTTTCCGAAGGAGTGCTGAAAATGCCTCTGTACTTCGACACTCCCATGTTTTACAGCTGTATCAGCCACAAGAAAATAAATCCCAAAGTACAAGAACTACCCACATGAGACTCCGCTATGGGGCCCTGTGAGGATCCCTCGCATTGCAGATGAGAACTGAAACAATGCCTGCTGTAGATTGACAACTGATTGGCAAATAATTGGCCTGAGGAAGATGAGGTTCCATCAACTAGATCATTCTGGTGGTGCATTGCATTAGAAATCACAGCAAGGGTTTCCCAAATCATTGTTTTTTGATGCACTGTGTACAACCTTAAGCTGTAGGGAGAGGTGGCCTTGTTGCCAAGGAATGTGTATAGGCATCATTCTTCATCAGAGGAGGAGGTGGAGGAGGGAACACAACAGACAGGATTGCAAGATGAGGTACATGCACCAGACATGAGAGAGACATAAAAGGGTCATAACAATCTTGTGAAAATTGGCTTTCAGAAAGCATGATGCCTTTGTCCACCTGTCATCTTCCTTCCCACCTATCCACTTCACCCTCCGCTCTGACCTATCACCATCACCCTCCACCTTCATCTACCTGTCACATTCCCAGCTACCTTTCCCCCATCCCCACCATCCTCCCATTTATCTCTCAACCTCCTTGTGCCCCCTCTGTCCCTCCCACATTCCTGGTGAAGAGCTTATGCTCAAAATATTGATTCTCCTGCTCCTCAGATGCTGCCTGACCGGCTGTGCTTTTCCAGCGCTACACTTTTTGAATCTGGAAATATCAATGCAGATTACGTGACAGTAAGCATCACAGGAGGATTAAGATCACAGCATTTTCTTCCCATTTCTTCAGCCAGATGTACACTGTCTCCAGAAGGAACCATAGTCCTTGAAGTCCAGCATCAATGTTATATGAAGGTTCACTGAGGAAACTCAGACGGTTTTCACCAGTGTAACACTATATGCAGTTTTAAGAGGCCCAGTTTCAAGTTCCAGAGATATGTCATAGCATATCTGAAAAGGTTGATTAAAATTGATATGTAGTTCTTGTGCACTAGTGGTTGACAATATATTTGAAAATAAGGAACATACAGGCAATAATATTTATACTTTACCACCAACATTTTACATACTTTATCAACATCAATTAACAACTAGTGGATGATATCTGTAATCAATTTTTCTAAACTACAGTTAGCTAATTTTCACACTCCACCACATGACCTTTGATGCATTTTATATCAGCAAAAATAAGACTTCTTTATATTTTACTCTCAACAGCCTGAGAATGGAATAAACATAAAATTATTTCTGAATAGCTGTTCGTGTTTTCAAAATCTTGATTATGTTTCATTATTTAAAACTGCATAGGAATGCAACCATAATTTTCCCTGGTCAAACAATATCTTTTGCTTTAATTTTAAAATTATTTTAGTTTGATTTCAGAAACAGCACAAAGATGGATAGTAACATTACATGCAACTTCTATTCCTCAATTCTCTATATTGTCTCAGCTATTCAATGCATTCTTCCCCATTTTAACACAACTTCTATGACTTGAAATTGTAGTGTGTGTCAATATCACAATTCCTCTGGCAATATTTCATTGTGAATATATTAACCACTATTAAATTAATAAGTTATAAATGAAATAAAAGACAAGAGTTTCATAAGAATCTGTTGATATGTTTAAAATGTTCCAGTCATGGGGAACAATGTCATCTCAGTATCTGAGTCAGCACATTGGTTTTATATTACTTAGTCAAATCTAAATTGATTTGTGTTTCTGATGTTCTGAACGCTGTCTAATGGGAGTTGTAATAACCGACAGAGCTCAAAGTTCAGCTTCTGAACACTCAATTATGCTGGAGCTGTAACAAAAGGCCAAAAACAGATTCCAATTGGTTGCCCCAGTTGAGCACAGTTTGGGATTTCAAGATCCCCTGTGTATCCTTCAGTTGCTACATCTCTTTCTACAATGTCATCACTCACTAGAATAGTACAATGTAGTATCAAGGTTTTCTCAAACTGAGGGTACTTGCAACTCTGAAAAGCATTCATATGAAAATGATAATGCTTGAAAATGCATGTATGCAGAGGAAAAGATCTGATTAGGCAGAACTAATATGAAAATGAGAAGAAAATATTAGATGTGCAGTTAAAATGGATTGACAACAATGTCTAAGGACACTTTGATGTGATAAATAGTCAAACTGTTGAACATGGGGTTATTTGCAAGGTTTGTGAAGGTTTATAGCTCAGGTTGAGGTTTAGGGTGTAGGTTTGCTCGCTGAGCTGTAGGTTTGATATCCAGACGTTTCATTACCTGGCTAGGTAACATCATCAGTGGCGACCTCCAAGAGATACCTCCAAGGAGTATTTGGAGGGGTGGTGGTCGCTGCTCGGGAAGACTTTGGGACCTAGGGGTGGGGATTGGGGGCTGCTGGCTAGGAAGATGAGAGAGAACTGTGAAGGGGGACAAATGGATCTTTAAGACAGAGGAATACAGTAAAGCATAGGTGAGAAGCAGGCCACTCAGAATGGGAAGTAGGCACACGGTCAGATGCACCTTGGTTTCAAATGGGGAACAGTGTATATGACCAAACCTGGCATGGTCACCTCATATGGTCTGGTGGGAGGTCTGGGGCAGAAGGTGGACACTTGCAGTTGCATATAGATCGGTTGGGTGGGGACCTGAGAGGAGATTTCTGAGGGGCCTTAGTATGGTTCCTCCTCCTACTGTGTGTCCCCTAGCCATATAAGGTTATAAGATGGTGAGGTGCCCTGGGTGAGAGTGTAGACAATGCAGAAACCATGGAAAGTGGTGTGGATTGTTGGAGGGTAGCGAGAGTGAGTGAGGGAAGATATGGCAGGCAACAGAGAGAGTGATAGACCATTAGCCTTGATGGGACATGGGTGCAGTAGCAGATAGAAAAATGTGTCACTTATGCTGGCCAAGCACAGAAGGCGGCAAAACCTTTTTTTATCAGTCACTCATGGGACGTAGGTGTCACTGGCTGGCCATTATTTGGTGCTCTTGAGAAGGTGCTGGTGAGCTGCCTTCTTGAACCGCTGCAGTCCATACTTGGTCCAATCTTGATCCCAATATCCCAATTAGGGAGGGAGTTCCAGGATTTTGCCCCAATTGAACATTGTACAATCATCACCGAACATCCCAACTTCTGACCTTGTGATGGAAGGAAGGTCATTGATGAAGCCTGGATGGGCCTGGAACACTGCTCTGAGGAACTTCTGCACAGATGTACTGTAGCTGAGAGGAATAACCTCCAACAGCCATCTTCCTATGTGTCAGGTATGGCTCTAACCACTGGAGAGGTTGCCCCTGATTTCCATTGAGTCCAGTTTTGCTAGGGCTCATTGTTACCACACTCAGTCAAATGCCTCCTTGATTTGAAGGGCTGTCACTCTCACTTCACCTGTGGAATTCAGCTCTCTTGTTCATGTTTAAACCAAGGCTGTAATGAGGTCACGAGGTTAGTGGCCCTGGCAGAGCCCAAACTGGGCGTCACTGAGCAGGTTACATAGAACATAGAACATTACAGTGCAGTACAGGCCCTTCGGCCTTCGATGTTGCGCCGACCTGTCATACTAATCTGAAGCCCATCTAACCTACACTATTCCATGTATATCCGTATGCTTGTCCAATGACGACTTAAATGTACTTAAAGTTGGCGAATCTACTACCATTGCAGGCAAAGCATTCCATACCCTTACTACTCTCTGAGTGAAGAAACTACCTCTGACATCTGTCCTATATCTATCACCCCTCAATTTAAAGCTATACCCCCTCATGCTCGCCGTCACCATTCTTGGAAAAAGGCTCTCCCTGTCCACCCAATCTAACCCTCTGATTATCTTATATGTCTCTATTAGGTCACCTCTCAACCTTCTTCTCTCTAACGAAAACAGCCTCAAGTCCCTCAGCCTTTCCTCGTAAGACCTTCCCTCCATAACAGGCAATATCCTAGTAGTGAAAAAGTGAGAACAGCAGATGCTGGAGATCAGAGCTGAAAAATGTGTTGCTGGAAAAGCGCAGCAGGTCAGGCAGCATCCAAGGAGCAGGAGAATCAACGTTTCAGGCATAAGCCATTCTTCAGGAATGAGGAGGGTGTGCCAAGCAGGCTAAGATAAAAGGTAGGGAGGAGGGACTTGGGGGAGGGGCATTGGGAATGCGATAGGTGGAAGGAGGTTAAGGTGAGGGTGATAGGCCGGAGAGGGGGTGGGGGGGAATAGGTCGGGAAGAAGATTGCAGGTCAAGAAGGCGGTGCTTAGTCCGAGGGTTGGGACTGAGATAAGGTGGGGTGAGGGGAAATGAGGAAGCTGGAGAAATCTGCATTCATCCCTTGTGGTTGGAGGGTTCCTAGGCGGTAGATGAGGCTCTCTTCCTCCAGGCGTCATGTTGCCATGGTCTGGCGATGGAGGAGGCCAAGGACCTGCGGAGTGGGAGGGGAAGTTAAAATGTTCAGCCACGGGGCGGTTGGGTTGGTTGGTGCGGGTGTCCCAGAGGTGTTCTCTGAAACGTTCCGCAAGCAGACAGCCTGTCTCCCCAATGTAGAGGAGGCCACATCGGGTGCAGCGGATGCAGTAAATGATGTGTGTGGAGGTGCAGGTGAATTTGTGACGGATATGGAAGGATCCCTTGGGGCCTTGGAGGGAAGTGAGGGGGGAGGTGTGGGCGTAAGTTTTGCATTTCTTGCGGTTGCAAGGTGCCGGGAGTGGAGGTTGGGTTGGTGGGGGGATGTGGACTTGACGAGGGAGTCGCGGAGAGACCCCTAGTAAATCTCCTCTGCACCCTTTCCAAAGCTTCCACATCCTTCTTGTAATGCGGTGACCAGAACTGTACACAATACTCCCAGTGCAGCCGCACCAGAGTTTTGTACAGCTGCAGCATAACCTCATGGTTCTGGAACTCGATCCCTTTATTAATAAAAGCTAAAACACTGTATGCCTTTTTATCAACCCTGTCAACCTGGGTGGCAACTTTCAAGGATATGTGTACATGGAGACTGAGATCTCTCTGCTCTTCTACACTACCAAGAATCTTACCAGTAGCCCAGTACTTTGCATTCCAATTACTCCGACCAAAGTGAATCACCTCACACTTGTCCACATTAAACTCCATTTGCCACCTCTCAGCTCAGCTCTGCAGCTTATCTATGTCTCTCTGTAACCTACAACATCCTTCGTCACTATCCACAACTCCACCGACCTTAGCGTCGTCTGCAAATTTACTAACTCACCCTTCTAAGCCCTCATCCAGGCCGTTTATAAAAATGATGAACAGCAATGGACCCAACACCGACCCTTGCGGTACACCACTGGTAACTGGACTCCAGGATGAACATTTCCCATCAACCACCACCCTCTGTCTGCTTTCAGCAAGCCAATTACTGATCCAAATTGCTATATCTCCCACAATCCCATTCGTCCGCATTTTGTACAATAGCCTACTGTGGGGAACCTTATCGAATGCCTTGCTGAAGTCCATATACACCACATCAACCGGTTTACTCTCATCTACCTGTTTGATCACCTTCTCCAAGAACTCAATAAGGTTTGTGAGGCACGACCTACCCTTCACAAAACCGTGCTGACTATCCCGAATCAAATTATTCTTTTCTAGATGATTATAAATCCTATCTCTTATAACTTTTTCCAACACTTTACCAACAACTGAAGTAAGGCTCGCTGGTCTGTAATTACCAGGATTGTCTCTACTTCCCTTCTTGAACAGGGAAACCACATTTGCGATCCTCCAGTCTTCTGGCACTATTCCTGTAGAAAATGACGATTTAAAGATCAATGCCAAAGGCTCGGCATTCATCCCCCTGGCTTCACAGAGGATCCTAGGATAAATCCCATCCGGCCGTGGGGACTTATCTATTTTCACACTCTGCAGGATTTCTAATACCTCTTCCTTGTGAACCTCAATCCCACCTAGTCTAGTCGTCTGTATCTCAGTATTCTCCTCAACAGCATTGTCATTTTCTAGAGTGAATACTGTCGAAAAATATTCATTTAGTACTTGTCCTATCTCCTCTGACTCCACACACAACGTCCCACTACTATAGGTTATTGCTGAGCAGGTGCTGCTTCATAGCACTGTTGATGACACCTTTCATCACTTTACTCATGATCGAGAGTAGACTGAAGGGGTGGCTATTAGCCGGGTCAGATTTGTCCTGGTTTATGTGCACAGGACATACCTGGGCAATGTTCTACATTGTTGGGGAGGCACCATTGTTGTGACTGTACTGGAAGAGCTTGGCTGGGGGAGCGACAAGTCGTCAGTATTGTTTGCCATTCCTCTGAGCCTTTGAGACTGTAGGCACCTGAATGGTGACATTGGGCCAGGTTGCCTCCACTGCCAGTCTCCAAGAAGAAAGCAACCCTTCGTTGGGCCAACCATCTCCCAAGACCACCAGGGTAGGGGACCACCCTTCCCTCTGACAGAGAATCACGGGGCCATTATCCCTTTCTCAGACATCTTAAAAAAAACTGTCATTTGATGAGTAGAGCAGCCTCAGACAACCAGGGCTCATCCAGGTACACTGCGGTCTTGAAAAGATACTCCAGGAATGCTGGTTTTCTGCACATACCCAGTGTGTGGCAGTTTGTTTAGAGAATGGTAAGTGGTAGGGTTAGGGCTAAGATGTGTCAAGAGCAGTGGCATAAGGGTGGGGTAGGTAGTTATTGAAGCGTGTTTGTTATAAAAAGGCAAGAGATATAATTCGGCCCCATGGACTGAAACTCAACAAAGTCAAAAAAGTGTGAGGTTCAGCCAAAATATTTTTACAGCTGGTTCATTTTCATTTTCTGGTTAAGGTAATCCCCAGTGGGATAATGGGGGGGAGGTGGCATGGTTTAACAATGCTAATGCTATTGAATGTCTCGGAGCGATGTTTGGATTCTCTCTTATTGGAGATGACCATTGCCTGGCATTTATGAGGTGTAAATGCCTTTATCATTGCGTTATTATGCCTTGGGATGTGGGTATCACTGGCAGGTCTGAGATGACTGATGTCTAACAGCCACAATCATCTTCCTGTTAGGTATGACTCAAACCAACATAAATCTTTTTCCATTGTCATACTTGGTCAAATGCTGCTTTAATAAAGGCCTTTTGCCCATATTTAGCAGTGGCTGTTATGAGGCCCAGTGGTAAATATACTGGACAACAGCAAACAGGTTATTTCCAAGCAAGTGTTGTTTGATGGCAAAATTAATAACACTTCCCATAACTTTACTAACAATTGATAATAGACTGATGGGGTGTTAATTGGCTGGGCTGGATTCATCCTGCTTTATGTGGATAGTGCATAGCTGGGCAATTTCTACATTACCAGGTGAGATGCCAGTGTTGTAACTATGTTGGAACAGCTTGGCGAGATGCATGGCTATTTCAAGAGGAAAAGTCTTCAGTACAATTGCCAGAATGTTGTTGCGCATCATGGCCTTGACAGAATTAAGTACCTTCAACTGTTAAATGATATCGTGCAGAGTAATTGGTTGAAGACCAACATCAATGATGCACAAAACTTTAGGAGGAGATTGAGATGCATTATCCGTTCACCATGCTTGGCTGAAGATGCTTGCAAATGCTTCAGACTTGTCTTTTGCACTGATGTGCTGGGTTCCCCCCCAGTGCTGAAAATGGGAATATTTGTGCAGCCACTTCCTTCAATGAGTTTCAGTGTCTTACACCATTCAGGGCTGGATGTAGCAGGACTGCAGAGCCAGATCAGATCTGCTGACTGTGGGCTCACTTAGCTTTGCCTATTGAATGCTGCTTATTCTGCTTGATACAGAAATAATCCTGTGTTATAGCTTCAGCAGGTTGACACCTTATTTTTCAGTTTGGCTGGTGTTGCACCTGACATGCATTCCTACCCTCTTCACTTGCTTTTCCGCAAAGTAATATTTCAGCTAGCTGCAGAATTAGAGAATTCTATCCCTGTACTCTTCGCTGGTTCACTCTATGTGAATGTTTATATTATAGTAATTAAACCTGACAAGCACTATATATGTACAATTGATTGAATATGCAAGGGGCCAAATTTAGGATTTTTCAGCACCAGAAAGAACTACATCTCCTTTCTCTCCATTAAAAGGACCAACCAAAAACAACTTCAAATATTCAGAAGGTTTAAAAAAAGACTAATTGCATTTTACATTTCATTACAAAATCTGACCTGTGGAACTGAGGTTGAGAGAAGGGAGGATTATGAATTCAGATGCTTCCTGATAGTTTTACAAAGGAGATCTCATTGCCTGCACTCTATTTCTGGTTGTAGAAAATTTCTTTAGAGGTTAAAAAAAAGTAGACTGAGGCCTTATAATAAATAAGAAACTAACATGGGTGGCACAGTGGCTCACAGCACCAAGGTCCTAGGTCAGGTTAATTGGCCATGCTAAATTGCCCATAGTCTTAGGTGTATTAATCAGAGGGAAATGGGTCTGGGTGGGTTACTCTTCAGAGGGTTGGTGTGGACTGGTTGGGCCGAAGGGCCTGTTTTTATACTATAGGGAATCTAATCTAATCTAAAACAGAGAATGCATTGCATGCAGAGGAACTATAGGACCTACGTAATATGTGAAAGAGTTCACTTGTTAATTGTTTTTATTCATTCACAGAATGTGGACATCACTGACTAGGACAGTACTTAATGCTCACTTCAATAGCTGCAGCTTATGAAGATTTTAGTGGAACAGTGTTTAGTGTTAAGTTCTTGGAGCTGCGCTGAAAACCTAGATAAACAACCCAGTTTTTACAGTGAACAGGTAAATAGCTAATGGAGGCAAGTGTAAATTGAAGCCTTTTGGAAATCGAGCTGAGTCAAACATATTGTTGTAGGTCTGGAGTTGTGTGCAGACCAGACCAAATAAGGATGGCAGATTTCCTTCCATAAAGGACATTACTGAACCAGGTAACTTCTCTTGACAATTGACAACAGTTTGACGTCATTGCTAAACTCTTAATTCCAGGTTGAATTCAAATTCCACCATCTGCCATGGCAGGATTCAAATCCAATCTCCAGAACATTATGTAGATTTCTGGATTAATAGTCTAATGATAGTACAATTAGGCCATTGCCTTCCCTAAAATGGTGCATTTTGCAGAGTATAAAATAATAATAAATGATCCGAAACACATTATTAAATTAGTGAATGCTGAGCTGATTTCAAAGTCTAGACTGCGTTCTGAAACTTTGTAAAGATTTTTCTACTAAAAACTCTCTGAATGGAACTAACATTAAACACATTACTATTTGGTACCTAATAAAACAAGACATGATTGAAGTACCTTGCAGTCATTCAAATTGAGCAAAATACTGTAGATGCCAGCAAACTGAGATAAAAAGAGAAAGTTATGGGAATACTCAGCAGGCCAGGTAGCAACTGTGGAGAGAGAAACAATGTTAATGAACTGGATTTTATTGATAGTGGTTTGAAACATTTCTGGGCCACTTCAGACCATTGCACAATATCTGTCTGCATTTTGTGGTCAGTGACAATTTCTGTTTCACCTGCACAATCACCATCAAATCAGGAATAATGAACATATGCAGAAGGCTGCAACTAGACATGACAGGCTCTGTTAAAGGGTGTCCACCACCCAATAATGTACAATCAATTACTACACAGTCTGCAAGATTGGAAAGCAGCAACGTTGTAGGCAGTTACTTAAGGGCACCTTTCTGATTCAGTGACACCTTTCGAGAGGATCTGACAGAAGCAGGGTGAGCTTCCAGTAACATTTCGTATCCTCAGACTGGCATGTGTTGCCGTGTGTGCCCAGACTTGGCACATAAGGCTGCATGTATTATCTTGTAAGTTTCTATTAGATCTCCCCTTAATCTTCTAAACTCCAATGAATACAATCCCAGGATCCTCAGCCGTTCCTCATATGTTAGACCTACCATTCCAGGGATCATCCGTGTGAATCTCCGCTGGACACGCTCCTGTGCCAGTATGTCCTTCCTGAGGTGTGGGGACCAAAACTGGACACAGTACTCCAAATGGGGCCTAACCAGAGCTTTATAAAGTCTTAGTAGCACAACAGTGCTTTTATATTCCAACCCTCTTGAGATAATTGACAACATTGCATTCGCTTTCTTAATCACGGACTCAACCTGCATGTTTACCTTTAGAGAATCCTCAACTAGCACTCCCAGATCCCTCTGTACTTTGGCTTTACGAATTTTCTCACCGTTTAGAAAGTAGTCCATGCTTATATTCTTTTTTCCAAAGTGCAAGACCTCGCATTTGCTCACATTGAATTCCATCAGCCATTTCCTGGACCACTCTTCCAAACTGTCTAGATCCTTCTGCAGTCTCCCCACTTCCTCAGTACTACCTGCCTGTCCATCTAACTTTGTATCATCGGCCAACTTCGCTAGAATGCCCCCAGCCCCTTCATCCAGATCATTAATATATAACGTGAACAGCTGCGGCCCCAACACCGAACCCTGCGGGACATCACTTGTCACCGGCTGCCATTCCAAAAAAGAACCTTTTATCCCAACTCTCTGCCTTCTGTCAGACAGCCAATCCTCAATCCATACCAGTAGCTCACCTCGAACACCATGGGCCCTCACCTTGCTCAGCAGCCTCCCGTGTGGCACCTTATCAAAGGCCTTTTGGAAGTCTAGGTAGACCACATCTAGCTCCTTGGATGCTGCCTGAACTGCTGTGCTCTTCCAGCACCACTAATCCAGAGACCACATCCACTGGGTTTCCCCAGTCTAACCGACTTGCCACCTCTTCAAAGAACTCCAACAGGTTTGTCAGGGATGACCTCCCCTTACTAAATCCATGTTGACTTGTTCTAATCCAACCCTGCTCTTCCAAAAATTTAGAAACCTCATCCTTAATGATGGATTCTAGAATTTTACCAACAACCGAGGTTAGGCTAATTGGCCTATAATCTGACTCCTCAGATATTGAAGCAGTCCATGTCCATTAGCCGCAAGACCTAGACTATATTAAAACTTATACAGCTAAGTGGCAAGCAACATTCACTCCACACAAGTGCTAGGCAATAGCCAACTCCATCAAGAATGTAACCTCAAGTCTTGATTGTCAATGGCTTTACCATCACTCAATCCTCCTTTGTCAACATTGGAGTTTACATAGGACAAGCCATTCAAATGTAATGGCTACAACAGCAGGACAGGGCTAGGAATACTGCAGCATCTCCAGACTCCTCAAAGCCAATCCACCATGTACAAGGCATAGGTCAGGAGTGCTGAATGAATCTAACATCTAAAACAAAAAGTTCAACACCAGGACAGAGCAGCCCACCTGAGTGGCACTCCATCCAGTATCTTCAATACTCACTCTCTTCAACACTAAGGTACAGGGGCTGTAGTGTGTTCCATCTACAAAATTGGTCGGGTTGCATTTATCCTGCAGTTTGAGCACAATTTTCTACATTGCGGGATAGATGCCAGTTTTATGTCTGTACTTGAATAGCTTGGTTAGGAACCACTTCTCGGGCAGGTCTTAAGTGTAACTTCTACATTGTTGTCATAGCCCATAGATTTTGCACTATCCAGTGTTTGCAACCATTTCTTGACATCACATTAAGCTAATAAATTAGTAAAGGAGTAGCATCTATGCAGGGGACCTCAGGAGGAGGCTGAGATGTATCATCCACTCAGCATAACTGGCTGAATATTGTTGCAAATGCTTCAGCATTATCTTTTGCATGGAGGTGTTGGGCTTTTGCGTCATTGAGGATGGAGGTATTTGTGGAGCTACCTCCTCTAGTGTTTAATAGTCCACCACCATTCGCAACTGGATGTGGCAGGACTGCAGAGCTGAACACTGCGGTCTGTAGGATTAGCTGTAGGATTGCTTAACTGTATATCACTTGCTGCTTAAACCTGCTGAAGCTCTTAAAGTAGCTTCAGCAGGTTGACACCTGTCCTGCTCCTGGTATATCCTCTTGCACACTCCATTGAATTAAGGTTGATCCCCTGGCTTAATTGTAATGGCTGAGTGGGGGATATGCAAACCATGAGTTTGCAGAGTGTGTTTGAGTACAATTTTGTTGCTGCTGGCCCACAGAGTATCATGGATGTCCACTTTTGAGTTTCTAGTTGTGTTTAAATTCTGTCTCATTTTTCACAGTGTTAGCATCATACAACATGATGAAGGATTTCCTCATTATCAAGACGAGTCGATGTCACCACAAGAACTATGCAGTGGTCTCTCCTACAAATGCTTTCATGGACAGATGCATTTGCAAGAGGTAAATTGGTGAGGACAATATCAGGTACATTTTTACCTCTTGTTGGCTCCCATGGAACTTGGTACAGATTCATTCCAGTAGTTATGTCCTTTAGGACTTGGGCAGCCCGGCAGTAACAGTGCTAAGAAGCCACTTGGTGATGGATATTGAACAAACAGCATACATTCTTTAGTCTTGCCATCCTCAATGCTTCCTCCACCCAGTGTTCAGAATGGAGGAGCACTGTATCATCAGGCAAGGGTGGGGAGGGAGAGGCAGAAGGTGGCAATCAGCAGGACATTATTTTGTCCATATGTTGCCATCAGTCGTCATGAGATCCGGTGTCAATGTTGAGAACTCACAGGGCAATTTCTTCCCAACAGTGAAAATTGTGCTGTGACCTCTGCTGGATTTCACTTTCTGCTGGGACAGGACATACTCAGAGACGGTGATGGTGATTGTCCATAAGATTAGATTCCATGAAAATGAATATCTAAAGCTGTTGTTTCACTAACCTATGGGACAGCTCTCACAATTTTGGTGCATATCTCCCAAATGTTGCTGAGGAGAATTTGATAGACTTCACAAGACTCTGTTTATTTTTGTCATTTCCAGTGCCTAGATCAATGCCAAGTTTATAGAATCATAGAATCACTACAGTGTGGAAGCAGGCCATTTAGCCGATCTATTCCACACTGATCCTGTAATCCTGCATTTCCCATGGCTAATCCACATAGCCTGTACATCACTGGACACTATGGGCAATTTAGTATAGCCAGTTCACCTAACCTGCATATCTTGGACTGTGGGAGGAAACTGGAGAAAACCAATACAAACACAGGGAGAATGTGCAATCGCCACACAGACCATCACCAAGCTGGTATTGACCCTGGGCCCCAGCACTGTGACGCAGCAGTGCTAACCACTGAGCCACCGTGCCACCCTAAATCTCTGATCTTTTGATAGTCCCTCCTAACATGGGGTTAGTTGAACACTAAACTGTGGTTGCAAGATTTTGAGTGACTTGTATCATACACTGGGAAGAGTTTGGAAGAGTTGTTGAATTTTGTCTCCACTTTCTCCCATAACCATGCATTTGTATGTTCTGTTGCCTTTTCAAACTTGTTATGAAATCTGGTTCTATTACGCTTTCCATGTAGTGTACTCCATAGCATCCATATCCTTCTATCTATAATAATTTTCTTCTCACATTACATCCAGATCTTTTAACAGTTCTTGTAAATCAACCCACCAGCTAAAGGGAACTTGTTTTTCTCCTACCTGTTATAGCAAAGTGCATCACAATTTTGAGCAGCTTGATAGAGTCTCTTGTGCATATAGAAGGATCTGGAATGTTCAGACTGTTCTGATGATCAGTTATTCATCCAATTTCATAAAAGCATATTGTTAATACCTTACTGATCAACACTCATTTGGGGTCTGTCAAAGTTATTTGGTCTGTAGCCTGTGCCCATTCAGGGATGCAAAAGCAAAGTGCTAGAAGAGAGATGGAAATAGTTGCACTTATCACCAAGGCGATATTTGATGACACACAGCTCCAAAGAGCCCTAGGATAAGCTTGGACAATGAGGAGTCAATGGAATAACTCGCCAATAGTATCACTGAGAACTATAGCTTTCCTTTACCCTTAGACTGAAAATTTGCTGCCTAGTCTGCTCAGTAGCATCAATGACTGGTACATAATTTGAGAAGATTATAACATAGGAACTAAAGATGTATTGTTGACTTTGCAAAGCAATAATGGGCTGCCTAACCTCCATAGGTTGAACTTCTCCCATAATAACTTCTGTTCAAGGCAAATGTCCCAAAAGTTTAGAACAAAACCTCCAATCAATGTAAGCCAAACATTCCTTGGAGTTATCCAATTAGTGAAATTTGAGAAGGTGTTTATGAGATCAAATTTTAGATTATTTCATTTCATGTATGAATTTGGAACTTAGTACTCAGAGAAAGAAATGTGTGTCTCGCTTTCTCTTTTATCTCGAACATCCTCACTGTCAATGTGATGGAGGATCAATATTAGCAATGATCAATACTGGACATGGTAAAGCAAATTAACAAAGATAACAATCAGGAATTCTATTTCTATTCTTGATTTCTGATAACTAAGTTCAGGGGCATAGCCCAACAAAACAAAATGCAGGGAAAATCTTTTTTGTTTAGAACTGCAAAGAATGGGAACTTAATCTTCAGTGGGCGAGGCAATGGTCATTCACGTTAAAAGCTGGTGTATTGAAGGTCCTCCCCATCTGATTGCTACAATTGTTCTACATGTAATAAGATTTTTGACATTGTCAACCTAAGTCATTCATAAATAAGGAGATCAAAACTGAACACATCAGTCAGCTATGATAAACTGACTAGGAGTACTGAAACTCAAATCTCTATCTCTCAGTTTAATCACACCTTAAGAGAAGTTACAAATTGAGATAAAAAGTTATCCATGGAGTACTCAACTTGGAAATACAACAGACAGCTCAGGAATACAGGGTGCCCCCAATTTATGAAATCCTGACTTATGAATGCTGGAATTACGAACATGATCCTATACGTGGTTTTAATTTTAAAGACCCAATATTTGAACATTTCCTGTATTTATGAATGGCTGCTTTCCTTTGTCCTCCATTGCGTTCCAGCTTGTGAACAAATTGAACTGTAAATGGGCCCCAGAATGGAACCTGTACAGGGACTGCCTGTACACAGATTAACCATTATCAAAAGCTGCTTCTGAGCAGAAACAAGGGGAAAATTGATTTGTAAGCAAAAACTGGAAGACACTCTCTCCACATCTCTTTCTCATCTTCAAAAGTTGGTGTCCAGTGAAAAAACAACTTGGAACAACAGCAAGTCACTGAGAACTCAAGACCTACAAACTTGACCACTGATGAGAAACAAAATAACAGTTAAGCAATCTGGACTCAGGTCATTCTCAAACCTCAGGCACTCTAAAAGCTTTAACCTATAAATGCTTTTAACTTCTTGGTACTCCTATTACTCCATCTCTCTCGTCTTCTCTGTAAGATTTTTACATGTGTGTGAGTTTGTGTTTTATTATGTTTTGGAGGGTAATAGGCATTAAAATCCTTTTCTCTTTCACAAAAGAAAATTTACGAATTAGCTGCTTCATTTGAATCTAGTTAGCAGGCATAATTCTGGAAGGAAATGTCACACATTTAGAACAGAGATGAGGAATTTCTTCTCTTCGAATGTAGTGAAGCTATGGAATTCGTAATAGCAGAGCTGGAGATGTTAGATCATTAAGTATATTCAAGGCTGAGACAGGCATATTTTTAATCAGTAAAGATATTTAGGGTTATGAGGAAAAGGCAGGAAAGTAGAGGTGAGCATTCTCAGGTTATCTATGATTTTAGCGAATGGCAATGCAGACTTGATAGGCTCCTATGTCTAACGGGAGAAAGTGAGGACTGCAGATGCTGGAAATTCAGAATCAAAAAGAGTGCTGTTGGAAAAGCACAGCAGGTCAGGCAGCATCCAAGGAACAAGAGACTCGACATTTCGTGCATAAGTCCTTCATCAGGAATGTGGAGGGGGAAGTGGGCTAAGAGATAAATAGGAAGGTTAAGGTGGGGCTGGGGCTAGGGGGAAGGTAAGTGGGATGGTGATAGGTGGATACTGGTGGGGGGTAATTGTGAGAGGTTGGTGGGGAGGGTGAGGTAGATTGGTGGGAAGGAAGGTGAACAGGTAGGTCAGGTCAAGAGGGTGGTAATAAGTTGGATGGTTGGATCCGGGATGAGGTGGAGGGAAGGGAGATCCATCTGTTGCTCTCGATGTGGTGTCCTCTGTATCAGGGAGACAGGACGCCAATTCGCAGAGCAGTTCAGGGAACATCTCTGGGATGCATGCATCAAACAACCCCACCACCCTGTGGCCAACCACTTCAATTCCTCCTCACACTTCCCCAAAGACATGCAAGTTCTGGCTCTCCTCCACTGCCAAATCAAAGTCACCCAGAAATTGGAGGAAGAACACTTCATCTTCTGCCTTGAGACCTTACAATCACACTGCATCAACATTGACTTCACCAGTCTCCCCAGCCCCCACCTCATCCCAGAACCAACCCTCCATATTGGCACAGCCCTCTTGACCTGACCTATCTACCCATCTTCCTTCCCACCTATCCACTTCATCCTCCCCATCGACCTTTCACAATTACCTCCCACCTGCATCCCACCTATGAGATCCCACCTACTTTCCTCCCAGTCCCGCCCCATCCCTTGATTAATCTCTCAGCCCTCTTTGGCATCCATATTCCTGATGAAGGGCTTATGCCCGAAACATCGACTCTCCTGCTCCTCAGATGCTGCCTGACCTGCTGTGTATTTCCAGCACCACAATGTTTTACTCCTTTGTCTAATGTGATCTTATGGTCTTAACTGTTAATTATGATCAAATTTTCTTTCATTAATGATAATTAGGAAATATTAGTTGCTAAGTTATGACTCTACATCTTAAATTCTATTCCTTCTTAAATTGCTCCTTCTCACAAACAGACAGATGCACAAAGACAGACAAGACATAGATATTAAGGGTGAAAAAAGTTCAGTGAAACACAATTCAAAAATAGACCTGTCTGGATTACAGGATTCAATAAGTTTCTGTCTTTCCCTTCCATTCAATTCTTTATTAAGTCTTTGCTGTTGGTACAATATTGTTTTCACTGGTTGAGAATTCAATCTTTCACTATCCTTAAAGGTGGATTATTCCTCCTTCAATAGGGGAATTACAGAGAAAGGATGCGTGGAAGATAACTAGCCATCATGAAAATTTTTCTGTGATAATACCAAAAAAAAGAGGTAGAGAGATTTTTTTTATGCATATTATTTACAGACCAGGTGATTCTGTGTTGCACTGCTCCCACCTAAGCCATGATAACCCAGTCAGGAGCCAAATAACATGTTGTTGTCGAACAGACTTCTTTAGTATGCCTTCCCTCCTGGTACCTTCCCGTGCCACCGCAGGAATTGTAAAACCTGCATCCACACCTCCCCCCTCACCTCCATCCAAGGATCCAAAGGAAACTTCCACATCCATCAGAGGTTTACCTGCACTTCCACACATGTCATTTACTGTATCCATTGCTCCTCTACATTGAGGAGACAGGAAGCCTACTTGCAGACCGCTTCAGACAGCATCTCCAGGACACCCGTACCAGCCAACCTCACTAACCTATGGCTGAACACTTCAACTCCCCCTCCAACTCCCCGTGTCTGCGTGGGTTTCCTCCGGGTGCTCCGGTTTCCTCCCACAGTCCAAAGATGTGCAGGTCAGGTGAATTGACCATGCTAAATTGCCCGTAGTGTTAGGTAAGGGGTAAATGTAGGGGTATGGGTCGGGTTGCGCTTCGGCGGGGCGGTGTGGACTTGTTGAGCCGAAGGGCCTGTTTCCACACTGTAAGTAATCTAATCTAAAAAAAAAAGGACATGCAGGTCCTGGGCCTCCTCCATCACCAATCCCTAACCATCCGACCCCTAGAGGATTTCACCAGTTTCTTCATTTCCCCTCCCCCCACCTTATCCCAGATCCAACTTTCAAACTCAGCCCTGCCCTCATGACCTGTCCTACCTGTCCATCTTCTTTCCCATCTATCCGCTCCACCCTCCTCTCTGACCTATTACCATTATCCCCACCTCCATATACCTATCACACTCTCAGCCACCTGACCCCCCCGCCCCATCCCCCCCTCCCACTTATCTCTCCACCCCCTCAGCTCACAAGCCTTACTCCTGATGAAGAACTTTTGCCCGAAATGTCAATTCTTCTGTTCCCTGGATGCTGCCTGACCTGCTGTGCTTTTCCAGTACCACCCCCTTGACTTCTTTAGTGTGGTGTCTATGCCTGCTCTCACCACTCCAGTAAAATGCAACCTTATATACAACTTACAATGTTCTCCAGTAAACAAGATTTTTCAATTGTACATCTTTTGTACATCTCTCACCTACAATTGACAGGGTCACTACTCATTTGGGGCTGTCCTTCCAAGATGGTAAAGTGGGTTGGATCCTGTGACCCTTCTTCAGTTCTAAAGAAGGGTTACTGAACCTGAAATATTACCTCTGCTTTCTCTCCACAGATACTACCAGACCTACTGAGCTTTTCCAGTAATTTCTGATTTTGTTTCTGATTTCCAACGTCCACAGTTCTTCAGATTATTTTGGGTCATGATCAGCCCTGGGAGTCTGCTCAATGAAAGACAAGGGACATTATCAGGAGCCACTGATAGGAAAGTTGCAAATTCAAGAGTGGAGTCAATATGCTATGATGGCAAGAAGACAATAATTGGGAAGGGGGCAACTCAATATAGAGTCATGGAGTTATACAGCATGGAAATAGACGCTTCAGTCAAACTCGTCCATTTAGGTATCCTAAATTCATCTAGTCCCATTCGCCAGCATTTGGCCAATATCCCTCTAAACTCTTTCTATTCATGTACCCATCCAAATGCCTTTTAAATGTTGTGATTGTACCAACCTCCATTTCCTCTGACAGCTCATTCCATACACATACCACTCTCTGCATGAAAAAGTTGCCCCTTCGGTCCCTTTTAAATCTTTCCCCTCTCACCTTAAACCTATGCTCACGAGTTTTGGACTCACCTACCCTGGGAAAAAGACCTGGCTATTCACCCTATCCATGCCCCTCATGATTTTATAATCCTCAGCTGCCAACGCTCCAGGGAAAACAGCCCCAGCCTATTCGGCCTCTTGCTATAGCTCAAACCCTCCAACCCTGGCAACATCCTAGTGAATCTTCTCAGAACTTTTTCAAATTTAACAACATCCTTCCTATAGCAGGGAGATCAGAATTGAATGCACTAATCCAAAAGTGGCCGGACCAATGTCCACTTGCTGCAACATGACACCCAACTCCTATACTCAATGCAGTGACCAATGAAGCCTTCTTCACTATCCTGTCCAACTGTGGCTTCACTTTCAAGGAATTATGAACCTGCATACCAAGGTCTCTCTGTTCAGCAGCACTCCCCAGGACCCTACCATTAAGTGTATAAATCCTGCCGTGACCACCGTTACTGAAATGCAACACCTTAGATTTACCTAAATTAAACTCCATCTGCTACTCCGTAGTGTTAGGTAAAGGGGTAAATGAAGGGGAATGGGTCTGGGTGGGTTGCGCTTCGGCGGGTCGGTGTGGACTTGTTGGGCCGAAGGGCCTGTTTCCACACTGTAAGTAATCTAATCTAATCTACTCCTCGGCCTATTGTCCTATCTGATTAAGGTCCCGAAGATCACCCTCTTCGCTGTCCACTACGCCACCTATTTTGGTGTCTTCTGCAAACTTATTAACCATTCCTCTTATATTCATATCCAAATGATTTATATAAATGACAAAAGTATATAACAACGGGAGATGATAGTGCACTGAAGGACACAGGTTTCTGTTGGTCATTGATAATCACTATCAATCTGGCTTCGACAGGGGGACAGTACAGCATGATAGTTGGAATGGCTACCAGCTGTAGAGTCAGAGTTCAGAGGGCAATGTTGGGAGATGCAGATGTGAATGAAAGAGGTGCGTGGGAATGTGTGGAAGCTCAATACTGATACGCTGAGTGAAAACTACCCAGAAGAAAAGAACACGGTGGTTTGGAAGGAACTGTTAGGCTGAGCCTGTGACTCACTCTGCCAAGCACAATCTGCAATACATTCAGCTTCACAACAATTATAAATGCAAATTGGAAAAGCAAAATGGCTGTGACCACACCTGGACAGGGTGGAGTCTGTGGGTGTTTCTCTGTCTGAGCACAGCGGCTCTCCTTGTGATGCGAGGCCCTTCAAGGGACAATTATATTCATCAGACAAATACACAGTACAGGTTGAAGACATCTGTTATCATATCACTCTGCATGTGAAATGTGTGGAATACAAGTCCTGGTCACAAGCAATCTTGACCTTGCCTTTGGTCATTACAAATCGATCAATCATCTCCGTGAAGCAAAAGTAATCTGAGTGGTGGCACGGTGGCTCAGTAGTTAGCACCGCTGCCTCACAGCATCAGGGATCAATGTTTGATTCCACCCTCGAGTGACTAGCCGTGTGCAGTTTGCACATTCTCTGTGTCTGCATAGGTTTCCATCAGGTACTCTGGTTTCCTCCCACAGTCCAAAGATGTGCAGGTTAGGTGGATTGGCCATGCTAAATTGCCCATTGTGTTAAGGGATAGAACATAGACATTGAACATAGAAAAGTACAGCATAGAACAGGACCTTTAACCCACGATGTTGTGCCGCGGGTTAATCCTAATGGAAAATAAAATAACTTAACCTACGCACCCTTCAACTTACTGCAATCCATGTGCATGTCCAGCATTCGTTTAAATGTCCCCAGTGACTCTGCTTCCACCACCACCACTGGCAACTCATTCCATGCACTCACCACTCTCTGTGTAAAGAACCTTCCTCCAACGTCCCCCCTATACCTTTCTCTTAATATCTTAAAACTAATACCCTCATACCAGTCAATCTTGCCTTGGGGAAAAGTCTCTGGCTATTGACTCTACCTATTCCTCTCATTACCTTGTATACCTCGATCAGGTCTCCTCTCTTCCTCCTTCTCTCCAGAGAGAAACGTACAAGCTTATTCAACCTCTCTTCATAAGGCAAGCCCTCCAGTCCAGGCAGCATCCTCATAAACCTTCTTTTCACCCTCTCCAAAGCCTCTGTATCTTTCCTATAGTAGGGTGACCAGAACTGGACACAATATTCCAAGTGTGGTCTCACCAGCTGTAGCAAAACCTCGCGGCTCTTAAACTCGATCCCCCTGTTAATGAAAGCCAAAACACCATATGCTTTCTTAACAACCCTATCCACTTGGGTGGCAACTTTGAGGGATCTATGTACTTGCACACCCAAATCCCTCTGTTCCTCCACACTGCCAAGAATCCTGTCTTTAATCCTATATTCAGCATTTGAGTTTGACCTTCCAAATGCATCACTTCGCATTTATCTAGGTTGAATTCCATCTGCCATTTCTCAGCCCAGCTCTGCATCCTGTCTATGTCACACTGCAGACTGAAAAAGCCCTCTATGCTATCGACGAAACCGCCAACCTTTGTGTCATCTGCAAATTTACTAACCCACCCCCAACCTCCTCATCCAAGTAATTTATAAAAACTACAAAGAGCAGAGGCCCAAGAACAGAGCCCTGTGGGACCCCACTCAACACTGATCCCACTCAACACAGGCAGAATACTTTCCATCTACAACCACTCTCTACCTTCTGTCAGCCAACCAATTCAGAATCCAGGCAGCCAAATCTCCCTGTATCCCATATTTCCTGACTTTATGAATGAGTCTCCCATGGGGAATCTTATCAAATGCCTTGCTGAGGTCCATATACACCATGTCCACTGCTTGACCTTCATCGAGCTCCTCAAAGAACTCAATAAGATCTGTGAGACATGACCTGCCCCTCATAAAGCCACGCTGAACGCTTTTAATCACACTATGCTTTTCCAAATAGTCATAAACTTTATGCCTCAGAATTCTTTCCAAAACTTTGCTGACCACAGACGTAAGACTGACTGGTCTGTAATTGCCAGGGATTTCCTTATTACCCTTCTTGAAAAGAAGAACGACATTCTCCTCCTTCCAATCCTCCGGTATGGACTCCTGTGGAGAATGAGGAGGCAAAGATCTTTGCCAGTGGCTTAGCAACCTCATTTCTTCCTTTCTGGAGTAACCTAGGATAAAACTGGTCTGGCCCTGAGGACTTATCAACCTTTATATTTTCCAAACTTTCCAGCACATCAACCTCATCAATCTTGATCAGGTCAAGCCTGTATCCCAGCTCCTCAAAGTTCTCATTCACAATAAGATCCCTTTCCTTAGTGAAAACTGAAGCAAAAAATTCACTAAGGCTTCCCCTATCTGCTCAGACTCCACACACAAGTTCCCTATGCTATACGCAGTTCCACTGAATGGAGAACTATGCTAAACCATCATCTCTGTGTGATTGAATGGTGACTGCTAATATTATTAGGGACCTGTTTTGTTTCTGATAATTGCTGCACAGGCTCATTGGAAATGTGACCCATAAATCCAGCCACAGTTGTGGTTAATATCGCTCTGACCACTGTGCTAAACTCATTCATTGATGGTGAATTTGTTGCTGCTTGAAAAGTAAGTTGGTCCTGTCTGTTCCCAGAAAGAAATGCAACTTCTGTTTCTTTGCTTCTTCTTTGTTTCTGCTGTTGATGAATAAAAATGAACAGGTTGCACCTGTTTGAAGGCTTTCCAGTTTGTGATGTTTCCATAGATGTTGTGCTAGGCAGGGCATTAGGGAAAGGTTAGCACTCCCTTAGGCAGAGTCCCAGGATGGTATGGTGCTAAGGACAGATAACCTGTGCAACTTGATTCTTGTAGCTGCTGTTACAATGGCAATGGACGAAATAAGTGACCTCAGGGCCTCCATTTGCCGAGAGGTGCGAGGGAGGAGCAAAGGACTTCTGGGAAGGTTTTAAGTGCGTGAGAGCAGGGATCCCCTGTGGCCGCTCCCCTCAGCAATAAGTATACCATTTCGGATATTGCTGGTGGGGACAGCCTACCAGGGAAAAGCCATAGTTGTCAAGTATCTGGCACTGAGCCTGACACTGTGGCTCAGAAGGGAAGGGGGTAGAATAGAAAAGCACTAGTGGTAGGGGATCAATGGTTAGACGGATTGACAGGAGATTTTGTGGTCAGGAACAGGACTCCCGGAAGGTAGTTGCCTCCCCAGTGCCAGGGTCTGGGATGTCGCCGATCGGGTTTACAGGATTCTAAGGGGGAGGGTGAGCAGCCAGAAATCCAGGTACATATTGGCACCAATGATATAGCCAGGAAAGTGATTGAGGATCTGAAAAGTGACTACAGAGAGCAAGGTTGGAAGCTGAAGAGCAGGACGAGTAGAGTAATGATCTCAGGTTTGATACCAATGCTAGGAGATAGTGAGGTGAGAAACAGTCAGCGAATACAGCTTAACACGTGGCTGCGAGGCTGGTGCAGGAAGGAGGGCTTCAGATACCTAGACCATTGGGATGCCTTCTGGGAAGGTGGGACCTGTGCATGAAGGACGGGTTGCACCTGAACTGGAGGGGCATAAATGTCCTGGGTGGGAGATTTGCTCGTGTCATTTGAGAGGGTGGGAATCAGAGCCACACGTCTGAGAGGGGGTCAGTTGCAGACAGGGCAGTGACAGGATCTATTGAAACTATCAGGAAGGTTTCTCACATGATGCAACAAAGGGATCGGTTAAAGTGACGAACTTAGAGCATGGATCAGTACTTGGGGCTATGATGTTGTGGCCATAACGGAGACGTGGGTTTCACAGGGCAGGAATGATTACTAAATGTTCCAGGGTTTAGAACATTTAAAAAGAACAGGGAGGGTGGAAAAAGAGGAGGGGTGTAGCATTGCTAATCAGAGAGGGCATCACAGCTACAGAAACGAAGGTTGTTGAGGAAGGTTTGTCCACTTAGTCAATATGGGTGGAAGTTAGGAACAGCAAGGGAACAGCCACCTCATTGGGGGGTTTCTACAGACCACCTAATAGCAGTAGAGAGATTGAAAAACTCATAGGTGGGCAGATTCTGGAAAAATGCAGACGTAGTGGAGCTGTTGTTATGGCAGATTTTAACTTTCCCAATATCGACTGGAACCTCCTGAGTGCAGATGGTTTGGATGGAGCAGTTTTTGTCATGTGTGTTCAGGAGGATTTCCTTACTCAGCATGTAGACAGACCGATGAGGGGAGAGGCCATTTTGGATTTGGTGCTCGGCAATGAGCCAGGACAGGTGTCAGATCTCACGGTGGGAGAACACTTTGGTGACAGTGATCACAACTGCCTCACATTTACCATAGCCTCGGAGAGTGAAAGGAGCAGTTACCGAGGGAAGATATTTAATTGGGGAAAAGGAAATTATGACACTATCAGACAGGAGTTGGGAAGTTCCGACTGGGAGCAGTTGTTCCACAGAAAGGGCACAGCAGACATGTGGAGACTATTTAAGGAGCAGTTGTTACAAGTGATGCATGAATTTGTTCCTCTGAGACAGGTAAGAAGGGGCAAGATTAAGGAACCTTGGATGACGAGAACAGAGGAGCTTCTCATCAAAAGAAAGAAGGCAGCTTACATAAGGCGGAGGAAGCAAGGATCTAACACAGCTTTAGAGGATTACAGGCTTGCTAGAAAGGAGCTCAGAAATGGACTGAGGAGAGTCAGGAGCGGGCATGAAAAAGGCTTGGCAAGAAGGATTAGGGAGAACCCAAAGGCATTTTACTCCTACGTGAGGAATAAGAGAATGATCAGGGAGACTGTTGGGCCGATCAGGATAGCGAAGGGAACTTGTGTGTGGAGTCTGAGCAGATAGGGGAAGCCCTAAATGAGTTTTTTGCTTCAGTTTTCACGAAGGAAAGGGAACTTGTTGTGAATGAGAACTTTGAGGAGCTTGGATATAGGCTTGACCAGATCAAGATTGATGAAATTGATGTGCTGAAAACTTTGGAAAATATAAAGATTGATAAGTCCTCATGGCCAGACCAGGTTTATCCTAGGCTGCTCTGGGAAGTGAGAAAGGAGGTTGCTAAGCCGCTGGTGAGGATATTTGCTTCCTCACTCTCCACGGGAGTCATACTGGAGGATTGGAAGGAGGCGAATATCGTTCTTCTTTTCAAGAAGGGTAATAGGGAAATTCCTGGCAATTACAGACCAGTCAGTCTTACGTCTGTGGTCAGCAAATCTTTGGAAAGAATTCTGAGGGATAGGATTTATAACTATTTGGCAAAGCATAGTGTGATTAAAGGCAGTCAGCATGACTTTGTGAGGGGCAGGTCATGCCTCGCAAATCTTATTGAGTTCTTTGAGGAAGTGACAAGACAGGTCGACGAACACTGAGCAGTGGATGTGGTGGATATGAACCTCAGCAAGGCATTTGATATGGTTCCCAATGGTAGGCTCATTCATAAATTCAGGAAGTATGGGATACAGGGAGATTTGGCTCTCTGGATTCAGAATTGGCTGGCTGACAGAAGGCAGGGAGTGGTTGTAGATGGAAAGTATTCTACCTGAAGGTCAGTGTTGAGTGGGGTCCTGCAGGGCTCTGTTCTTGGGCCTATGCTCTTTGTAGTTTTTATAAATGACTTGAATGAGGGGGTTGAGGGGTGGGTTAGTAAATTTGCAGATGACACAAAGATTGGAGGTGTCGTCGATAGTATAGAGGGCTACTGCAGGCTGCAGCGCGACATAAACAGGATGCAGAGCTGGGCTGAGAAATGGCAGATGGAGTTCAACCTGGATAAATGCGAAGTGATGCATTTTGGAAGGTCGAACTCGAATGCTGAATATAGGATTAAAGACAGGATTCTTGGCAGTGTGGAGGAACAGAGGGATCTGGATGTGCAAACACATAGATCCCTCAAAGTTGCCACCCAAGTGGATAGGGTTGTTAAGAAAGCATATGTTGTTTTGGTTTTCATTAACAGAGGAATCGAGTTTAAGAGCCATGAGGTTTTGCTACAGCTCTACAAGTCCCTGGAATATTGTGTCCAGTTCTGGTTGCCCTACTATAGGAAAGATGCAGAGGATTTGGAGAGGGTGCAAAGAAGGTATACCAGGCTGCTATCTGGACTGGAGGGCTTGCCTTATGAAGAAAGGTTGAATAAGCTCGGACTTATCTCTCTGGAGAGAAGGAGTAAGAGAGGAGACCTGATCGAGGTGTACAAGTTAATGAGTGGAATAGATAGAGTCAATAACCAGAGACTTTTCCCAAGGGCGGGTTTGACTGGTACGAGGAGTCATAGTTTGAAAATATTAGGAGGAAGGTATAAAGGAGACATCAGAGGTAGGTTCTTTATGCAGAGAGTTGTGAATAAGTGAAATGCAGCGTCATTGGGGACATTTAAGCGACTGCTGGACATGCACATGGATAGCAGTGAGTTGAGGGGTGTGTAGATTAAGTTACTGTATTTCACATTAGGCTTAAACCTCGGCACAACATTGTGGGCCAGAGGGCCTGTTCTGTGCTGTATTTTTCTATGTTCTATGTTCTATGTAAAATTGTAGGATATTTATGAATGTGAATATGAGTGCCATCTGTGCCTCCTTTGTGCCCTCGGAAGTGTCCCTTTCTCATTGCCCTCCCACTGCACTGTGAAGGACAGCTTCTGCCTGGTAGTGCTTGACGGTGCACGTCTGGGTTTTAAAATGAACACCAGTGCCAGGGATGCTGGGAGGACCCGACAGTGGCAAGTACATCCATCATTTCTGACCATGCGATAGAGTAAACGGGACATCGTGTCGGCTCAGTGCATAGCTCGCCGAAGAAAGTCCTCCATGAAACTCCCCAAAATTACACTTATCCACCTATTGCTAAAATTCAACCCTACGTTCTACACTTGGCAAACATGGACTGGTTGAGGTTGGTTGGCATGCTGCAGATAGTCAAAGAGACAGATTATTTGATGCGGCCTGCCGTTGTTGGGACGTATGCTCTATATACCTGGATTTTGCTCTTGCTTTGAGGACTCCTTGAGTACCACTGTTGAAAAGGCTCATGCTAAGGTTGCAACTGATTATAGAGGTTACAACTCATGTAGGATGACATAGCATAGTGGTCGAATTACTACAGATGTGAAGTGCAACACATTCTTTCTGCTCTGAATAGCATCACATCTTTTCAATTCTACTCTGGAAAAGAATCTTCACCACCTTGTCTTGCTTTATCTATGGCCTATTAACGTGGACCTCTACTTTTACTGACTTTATCACAAATTATTTATCTCATCAAAACTTTTATTATCCCAAGTTATAACTAATGCACACACTAGTTTCTTTTTGAAGTGTATAGCCCATTTGTTTAATCAAGGGAGCATTTTAATTTGTTTCTGTGTGGCTGCATGTGTACCAGAAATTTCTTAGCCACAAAACTTGTATGAAGTACCGGTTATAATATACCTTACCCACTTTACACGTTACACTCAATCCTTTGCTTCTTTCATGTTTAATGCAAGATTTACTAAGTGATAGGTTTTTATATCATTATGAGATTACAATGATATGTGACACAGAGGAAGTACATAATTGAGTGAAGACAGCCTGCAGAGAAAACAGTAGCCTAATTAGAACTCTTATGTTGAGACTTTCAGTTATATAAGATCAAATAGTAATAAGTCCAGGATTTAGATCTGACGATTGTTCAACCTAGTTTTTTTTTGGTTACTAGGGAATAGTTCAGGCATGTCTTTAAGGTTTTGCCTTTTGCAAAGTAACAATGTATCTTAATCCAAATGAGTTATTACAAGGGACTCCACAAAGAAATAATTAGGCATAATATTAAACCAATCACTGTGTACTCCAGGAGTCACAAACGTTTTAGCAAAGGTAAATACCATTTTGTTCGCTGGTTACCTCTTGTTCAAACTGGGTCAGTTCTTAAAGATAAGGCCCCTGATTCTCATTGCTGACAGCTCATGACATCAGTTTGTTGTCACCACTCCAGAGACAACGCAGGGAGACTTGTTGTTAACAGTTGATATCTGTCACCGCCAGCCATTCCAAATCTGCAAGCACAGGCCCTACCATGGGAAATTGCCTCAAATGACAAGTTCCGAAACATTTCATTATCTTGTGACTAAATGCTTGACCAGGCTGCTAAGTGACATCAGAAAAGAAAATATTGTTGCTTTCAGGGGTTCCAATTGTCAACTGTATTGGCCCTTAAACTGCAGCACGCTGCACGACAAAGTTCTCGACAATTATCTTGAAGTGTTCAAGACGCAGCCTGAAAAGAAAAATCAACGCGTTATGTTCAGTGAGGTGTGTAGTAAGTAACATTTGATATTTCTTTCTCCTCAAGCTGTAAGCCAAGTACTGGTTCCACTGCCAACTCCAGCTTAAAATAAAAAATTGAGTATGACAACAGAGAATAAAAACATTTACTTCTCCAAAACAGGGCTGAACAAAATTCTAATGAATTTCCTAGGCTTTATAGAAAGGAATATTGCACTCAAGTGTTTGCATAGGCATTTGTACCTCCCGAGGACATCGGGCATTTTGGCAATGATTTCTTCTTGTTTCCCACAAATAGTTGTTTGAAGCAATGTTGAAGGCTTCTGCATAGTTGCTAAGAGCCTGATTTAGGGGATTAACAGTAAAGGATCTTTAAGTGATGTGGGTTAATTTTATCTTTTGACGATAGTGTGGAACAGGCAGGAGTGGATGATTTCCATTTCCACTGACTTCCATAAAAGGGAAAATCAAGAAAGGTGTGCAAAATGCAGCCTGGTCAACACCTCCCTTTTCATGCAGTTGGCAATGGTTTTAATTTTAAGTGGAAAGTTAACTTGTTCTCACATTGGTCAAGGAGCTGGTTCAACAGGTGTCAGGTGCCCTCTTGCACAGGCCATTGGACTCCATTAAATAAAACTTGTCCCCTGTGCAATAAAAAGACAGTTTAGAAAGACAAGATTACTTGAGCCAGGAGGTCTATTCTAAAGATATGCAATAACATTTTTTTCCTGGGTTGATTAGAAAATACTTGCCTGAGAATGCTGGTTTCCTCAGGGAGCATGAGGCAATGGATTGGGCCTGGCTACCACTAAAGATGCCACCTGTTACAAACACTAGCGAGGGAGACAGAGACATACTGTCATCAAGATTGCCAAGGGATCTCCTAAACACTCCTGCTGTAAGTCTGTCAGAAACCCAGTGAGGTGTGAAGATTAAAACATGAATAAGCCTATACTCCCAATATATGCTGCCCTTGACTGTATGGATATTCTAACATCAAAAGCTGTGCATATTTGGAAGAATGGAAACCTTAGGTCAGAAGACAAGACTGCTTGGTCCCAGATTTAGACATGGTTGGCCAGTCACTGCTGTGAGTGAAGAAAGATGTCACTGGGAAAGAGCGGCCAAAATGAAGGATGGTTGGAACACTCCTTCACAAACAGACATTGGTGCTAGGTGAATGTATTTTCCTAATCAACCTGCTCAGAGATGTTATCACACACCTCTGGAGCAGATGGAACTAGAACCTTCGACTCCTGGCTCAGAGCTATGGACACTACCACATCTCCACAGTTAGATAATTGGGCTGGGTATTTTCCAATCAAACTGTTAAAAAATGCTATTATACACCTTTGGCGTAGGTGGGTCTTGAATCCAGGTTTACTGACTTAGAGATAGGAACACCAACACTGTGCCACAACAGCCCTGGACAATAGGTTGACAATTTATATCCAGAAGTATTATCACACACAACCAAATGAAGTATTTGCTGGCCACGAAATCACCTGCAATATTTTTCATCTTATTTAGTACCATCACTAAACCATCCCCGTTCCAATTGATTTGCATGCAATGACCATTAAGGGAATTGTTAATTGCAAAATTGATACTGATAGATTTTTGTCATCCAAAATTATTAAAGACTATAGATAAAAGCATAGACACTGAGTCAGGTCTTAGGATAGCCATGATCTCATTGAATGGTGGATAATCTTAAGAAGTTAAATGGCCTATTCCTGAGTCTATGTTTTATGATTCTATAGATAAACAAACCTAAAATAAGATCATTCACAAAAGTTGGAGCAAGTGAAACATAGCATGGAAACTCATCAGCTTCTCAGTGCGGTGGACTATGGTGAGATGAATGGTAGAATAAGGTGAGATATTCAGCAAGTCCCAACGTGACATCTAGATGGTTTAACCATATCTTGTACACCTTTCCCAAGTGGTAGTGAGATTCTCACTAGGCTGCAGCTATTTCCCAATTCTTCCTCATCGTTTCTTGTTAAATAGCCATGTTTTCAGCCCAACTCATCACAGTTTGTGATATGACCAAAATATGCGACACAAATTAGCCTTCAGAAAAACTCGATTTGGTTCATCGAGGGTTCCATGCAGTAATTGCTCCAAAAGACCTCCATGTTGGACACTGGACATCAATATTCCACTTAAAATATCTCGAGCAAATTTTGCGGACACTAGCCACAGGCACCCCATGTCCATGTGCCACCTGCTAAGAACTCATATGCCATATCTCTGATCCACATAAGGAAAATGTCTCCACTTCAATGATGCACCTCAGGCTACATCAGCAAGTATTGTTGCAGTGGTGCAGCAAGGACACTGTGCACTCAGGAACATGCACCAACTCATGGACTTAGCTCACTGCCTTAGCGCTCACTCACCCTGAATCTACCTGGATGCTCACAGCATCCCTGTCTTGCTTGCCTTTTTGCTCATTGTCTCCTCAGCGAGTTACCAGTCTCCTCTAGCATCTATTTTGACATGCCATTTAGTGTAGACACAATTGCAGGAAGCTTGTTATAGTTGTCGGCAGGCCTCAGTCAAGTGACTAAAGATAGTCTTTGCTTAGTGGGTCCCAGTACAGTAAGACAAAGGCAGTCTCCGATAACATTCCAAGGGTTTGGTCATGGTCAGACAGCCGCTCAGGCTGAGTAGAGTCAGGATGCTTTCCTCATAAGGAATGGAGGCCTGAATGACTGACCCATCTTGATTCTTTCTACCGGATTGTGGGCTGGTTTTCCTATTGCAGGAGATGAAAGGGGTGGCATGGCTATTGGGTATGGGTGGGAAGGTGTTCCAAGCCAGTGCAAGCAATGGAAATGGCAGGCAGGGTTAGTGATGTCAGGGTGTGTGAGGATGAGAGGGGAAGATATTCCAGACAAGAGTGAGAGTGTTAGAGCATGAGCCTTGGGTACAGTAGCAGAGATAGTGAGTGTGAGAGGGTAGAACATGACATTTGCATTAGCGATGTGGAGAAGGAGATTGACCTTCTTCCTACAGTGCTGGACATTCCTCCAAGTGGCTGAGACTGCTTTAACCCACATGGCAACCTCACACTAGGCTGGTATGGTCTGTCTCATGACACTAGGCTGGTCCTGGAGGAAGATAAAGTTTCACTTGTGCACCACACCATCCACTAAGAACTCCAGGACCCTGTCCGTAAAATGATGCTCCCATTTGCCCCGATCTGCCAGGTCCAGGGAAAATTTCAATGACCACACAGGGCAGTTCCAAACTGACAATGCTCATCTGAATGCACTACACCTTTTTAAGTAGGGCTCACTGCCAGGAATGCTGGTTAACTCAGTGACCAGTGAGTGGCAAGATGCTCCAGGACGATGTGATAAAAAATTGGATGTGATACTCACCCTAACGGCTGAAGCACATTTGGTACGATACAGCAAAATGTCTTGCTCCTTTTGGTGGGAATCATTCCACTCCAACATAGTTGACGTGACTCATATTTAGCCAAAAACCATAAGGTGCAATACATAATTTTTAAAAGATTTTAAAGTAAATACAATAAAAGAATAAAAATACTGAAGGTATTGAATGATAAAACAAATAAGATTATGAAATCAAAAACACAAAGTGTCTTGGCAACTTAAAATAGGCCAAGTATCTTTTCACATCATTGGCTTTTCATGTTCTCAGCATATTATTCTGCTGATATTTTATAACGCACTTTTCAGACCACGCTCTCTGTGCCTTGTGTTGCATTGATGGCATTTGCCAGATAGGTGAAAATGAAGTTGTCAGCAGACAATGAGAGTTAAATTGATGAACAGGTTATTGTCTTTGACAATGCTTAATTGAAATTTACCTGAGGGAATCCTGCTAAAAGAGATAATTACCAGGGAAGCAATCACCAGCCCTTATTATTCACTCATTCATTCTGATTCCTATTTTTCTGGTAATTTGGGAGTGTCAGAAACAGCAGTGCTGGTAAGAGATGGTAAATTGGTCAAAGTTACAAATCACACAACACCAGGTTATAGTCCAACGGGTTTAATGGGAATCACAAAACTTTCATAAAAGTTACATTCTCAGGTTAACTGTAACAATTGGTGTTAGCGCAGATAAGATGTTGAGATGTTGAAGGTGTTAGCCCCTTGCACATGCTGCAACTGACAGGGTACCCTTTATTGTCCAGTACTTCCCAGGATCCGAAAAACTACATCATGTTCTTCGTGACCTGCAACATATTATCAATGAGGATGAGCACCTCACCAAGACCTTCCCAACACCTCCACTGCTTGCCTTTAAACAACTGCCAAACGTCAAACAGATCATTGTTCGTAGCAAACTGGATAACTGTAAGACTCTGTTAACTCACTTTTTAGATTAGAATCAGTCTAAACATTATGGCACAGACAGGGAACATGTGGGCTAACACCTTCAACATCTCAACATCTTATCTGGCTGACACCAATGGTTACAGTTAACCTGAGAATGTAACTTTTAAAAAGGTTTTGTGCTTTACATATGAAAGAAGTAAAACTATCATGGTCATTCTAACAGATGAGAGACTTAACAAACAATCAAGGTATTTCTCAATGTATAATTTCAGTTACATCACACTGTAAACGTTTGCTATAAATTCTATGTCTTACAATTGTGTACTCCACAACTACCTGATGAGGGAGCAGCACTCTGAAAGCTAGTGCTTCCAATTAAGCCTGTTGGACTATAACCTAGTGTTGTGTGATTTGTAACTTTGTACACCCCAGTCCAACACTGGCATCTCCAAATCATAATTTGGTCAGAAGGACTTGAATGTTAGCAAATTGCTATGAAAATATATAATGTGCGCTCGTGAATTGAACTTTTGTATCCTTTATAAACTTGAGGTTGATCTAAACTTTGCGTTCTGTGTCTCAATTTGCACCAAATCCCTTTCCCCTATGACCCTGTGTCCACTGACATGCATAAGCCCTCAGTCAAGTACAAATTGTAATTGTATTCAAATCTTCATTAGATTCATAGCTTGATGCCATCGCCTTCATAGCTTCACCCTTCCTGATTCTATAATCTTCTCCAGCCCTATAACCTGCGCTGTGTCCCCACCACACACGCACGCACGCATGCACACACACACACATACACACACACACACACACCTGTCCAAGCATTCATCTAATTCTGGCCTTCTGTGCATCCCGCATTTTAATCGTTCCTTGAATGATGGCACTGCTTTAAGTTGCCTGAGTCCCAAGCTCTGGCTTTCCCACCCAATAACTCACCATGGTGGCTCAGTGGTTAGCACTACTGCCTCACAGCACCAGGAACCCAGGTTCAATTCCAACCTTGGGTGACTATCTGTGTGGAGTTTGCACATTCTCCCCATGTCTGCATGAGTTTCCTCCCACAGTCCAAAGATATGCAAGCCAGGTGAATTGGCTGTGCTAAATTGAGTGTAAAATAGATAAGTCCCCTGGGCTGGATGGGATTTATCCTAGGATCCTTTGGGAAGCCAGGGAGGAGATTGCTGAGCCTTTGGCATTGATCTTTAAATCGTCATTGTCTACAGAAATAGTGCCAGAAGACTGGAGGATCGCAAATGTGGTTCCCCTGTTCAAGAAGGGGAGTAGAGACAATCCTGGTAATTATAGACCAGTGAGCCTTACTTCAGTTGTTGGTAAAGTGTTGGAAAAGGTTATAAGAGATAGGATTTATAATCATCTAGAAAAGAATAATTTGATTAGGGATAGTCAGCACGGTTTTGTGACGGGTAAATCGTGCCTCACAAACCTTATTGAGTTCTTGGAGAAGGTGATCAAACAGGTAGATGAGAGTAAACTGGTTGATGTGGTGAATATGGATTTCAGCAAGGCATTCGATAAGGTTCCCCACAGTAGGCTATTGTGCAAAATGTAGAGGAATGGGATTGTGGGAGATATAGCAGTTTGGATCAGTAATTGGCTTGCTGAAAGAAGACAGAGGGTGGTGGTTGATGGGAAATGTGCATCCTGGAGTCCAGTTACCAGTGGTGTACCGCAAGGGTCGGTGTTGGGTCCACTGCTGTTCATCATTTTTATAAACGATCTGGATGAGGACGTAGAAGGGTGGGTTAGTAAATTTGCAGACGATACCAAGGTCGGTGGAGTTGTGGATAGTGACGAAGGATGTTGTAGATTACAGAGAGACATAGATAAGCTGCAGAGCTGGGCTGAGAGGTGGCAAATGGAGTTTAATGTAGACAAGTGTGAGGTGATTCACTTTGGCCGGAGTAACCAGAATGCAAAGTACTGGGCTAATGGTAAGATTCTTGGTAGTGTAGATGAGCAGAGAGATCTCAGTGTCCATGTACACATATCCTTGAAAGTTGCCACCCAGGTTGACAGGGTTGTTAAGAAGACATACAGTGTTTTAGCTTTTATTAATAGAGGGATCGAGTTCCAGAACCATGAGGTTATGCTGCAGCTGTACAAAACTCTGGTGCGGCCGCACTTGGAGTATTGTGTACAGTTCTGGTCACCGCATTATAAGAAGGATATGGAAGCTTTGGAAAGGGTGCAGAGGAGATTTACTAGGATATTGCCTGGTATGGAGGGAAGGTCTTACAAGGAAAGGCTGAGGGACTTGAGCTGTTTTCCTTAGAGAGTAGAAGGTTGAGAGGTGACTTAATAGAGACATATAAGATAATCAGAGGGTTAGATAGGGTGGATGAGGAGAGCCTTTCTCCAAGAATGGTGACAGCGAGCACAAGGGGACATAGCTTTAAATTGAGGGGTGATAGATATAGGACAGATGTCAGAGGTAGTTTCTTTACTCAGAGAGTAGTAAGGGTATGGAATGCTTTGCCTGCAACGGTAGTAGATTCGCCAACTTTAAGTACATTTAAGTCATCATTAGACAAGCATATGGACGTACAAGGAATAGTGTAGGTTAGGTGGGCTTCAGATTGGTATGACAGGTCGGCGCAACATCGAGGGCCGAAGGGCCTGTACTGCACTGTAATGTTCTATGTTCTATGTTAAATTGCCCATAGTGTTAGGTATGTTAGTCAAAAGGAAATAGGTCTGGGTGGGTTACTCTTTGGAAGGTCGATGTGGACTTGTTGGGCCAAAGGGCCTGTTTCCACACTGTAGGGAATCTAATCTTACCCTCTACCTCTTCAAGATACCCCTCAAAGCCTCTGTCTTTGACCAAGCTTTTGATCATCCAACCTAATAACCCTTTATTTGGTTCGGTGTCTTTGCTTTGTTTCATACTACTCCTGTGAAACATTTTGCCAGATTTCATTATATTAAAGGCATTGAACAATTATGCAAAGTGTTTTGAGAGGTCAGTCATGGCTCACATCTACTCTGGCCTCCCAGGACGCCTGAATCCCTTTCAATTCACCTACCGGCACAACAGATACATGGTGGGCGCCAGCTCCCGGGTCCTACACTCATCCCTGGAACATCTGGACAACAAGGACACCTATGTCAGACTTCTACTTACTGACTGCAGTTCCACCTTCAACACCATTATTTCAAATAAACTCATCTGTAAACTCCAAGACCTCGGTTCTTGGCTCGCCACTCTGTAACTGGATCTTCAACTTCCTGACCCATAGACTGCAATCAGCAAGAATAGGTGACAATACCTTCTCCACCATAATCCTCAACACAAGTACATACTCAATCTTCTACAATACTCCTTATACATTGTGGTCAAAGTCTGTCCCAACTCCATTTACAAGTTTGCTGATTGTGTGGGGTGGGTCTCAAACAATGACGTGACATACGACAGGGAAGAGATTGAGTGCTTAGCAGCATGGTGCAAAGACAGCAACCTCTCCATTAACATTAGCAAAATGATGGAGCTACTCATTGACTTCAGGATGCAGAGTGGAGACCATGCCCCTGTCTGCATCAATGGTGCTGAGGTCAAGATGGTTGAGACCATCAAGTTCCTGGGATGACAATCAGTAACAATCTGTTCTGTCTACCCACATTGACACAATGGTCAAGGAAGCATAACAACAACTCCACTTCCTCAGGAGGCTCAGGAAATTTGACATAGCCACAAGGAATCTTATCAATTTTTACAGACGTACGATAGAAAGCATCCTATCTAATTGCATCACAGCATGGTTTGGCAACTTCTCTTCCCGAGACCACAAGAAACTACAGAGAGTTGTGAACACACCCCAATTCACCACACAAACCAACCTCCCATCCAGTCAATCCATCTATACTTCCGCTGCCTCAGAAAAGTGACCAACATAATCGAAGATCCCTCCCACCCCAGTTAAGCTCTCATCCACCATCTTCTGTCAGGCAGAAAATATAAGATTTTTTATTCACGTACAAATAGATTCAAGAACAGCTTCTTCCCTGCTGTTATTAGACTTCGAGGTGGACCTCTCAATTTTAAATTTAATGTTGATCTTGCTCTCTATGTGCCTTCTCTGTAGCCGTAACATTCTATTCTTCACTCTGTCCTATTATCCTGATGCACTTTGTATGGTGTGATCTGCCTGTACTGCATGTAAAACAAAACCTTTCACTGTACCTGGGTACACGTGACAATAATAAATCAAATCAGAATGTTTGAGGCAGCTCCCCAAATGAGCTAACCAATTAATGATCCATGATCTCTAAAGTGCAGTCAAAATGCCACCATTTCTGAGAATATGCTATGACAGGCTCTTAGAAAAGGAAGACAGACAGCAAAGTAGAAGATCAAATTACCTTCTTAAGCACCAAGAATAAAGTACAGATAATGATAGGAATAGGAGAGATACCCACAGTCAAGAGCAGAGTGAAATACTGATGAACAGCCAAGAGATATCCCTGCTGAAACACACTTTTGCAGACAGCATAGGTCATGCAGGTGTGCCTCATACAAGACTCAGACAAATGGTCTCTCCAGCAATGCAGTTAATAGTCGTCTCAGGATAAAGAACAACAAAACTAACATCCCATACTTCTGGAGGCAGGACTGAGTGAAGTAGACTGCTGATGGGTGGTACATGGTACTCCCCTAGTCCTAATGTAGCCTGTTACTTCCTTGGTTTAGGTAGCATCATGGACTTGTACCTGCTATCTGCTGCACCAGTGGCTGCCTGTTGCCTGTCACTTCCTCTGCCATTTTAGCGAGTGGGTTAGATGGTGTACCCATGCCAAAGAGACATCAATCAATTTTGAGTATGTTCCTACTGCTGGGAACTTGGCAGCATGGGAACAGACACAAACAAAATACTAAAAACTGGTTGCCCCCATCTGATCCTCATTTGGTTGGGACTTGATTTTCGCTCGCACATCGAGGCTAGGTTGGGTGTGGCACCATTTAGAAATAGCAGTTCCAAATGGAAGGTCAGTCCTCCGACAACTTCAGGAAGGGCTGCTACTTTACCAGCAAAGTAATGGTGGGGGGCGGCTGAGGATGAGAGTTGGTTGGAGATCATCTCCAATTTATTCTCTGTTAATAATAAACTGAAGAGTTTACTAACGGGTTAGGGATGTTAAGCAAACAATATTGAAATTGCTGAGTGTGAAAAGCTCATATCAATTCACAGCTGTGGGAGCCATTAAATGGTTTCCCAGGGCTCTAGAGATGCAGTGATAGTGTCCCTACCTCTGGAACAAAAGGTCTGGGTTCAAATCCCATCTGCTCCAGAGATTTGTAATAACATTTCTGGGAAGTTGATTGGGAAAATATCCAAGAGCTGGGTTCTTCCACAATTGGGAATTGGCTTCTGTACAGGGACAGGTGGAAATTGATATTGCTGCTAAACTATAAATTGATGCTACTTATGTACTCAAATCTCCCTTGCAATAAAAGCCAGTATGTTGCTTGCCTTCCTAGTTGTTAGCTCTATCTTCCTGTTTTACTTAGTTTTTTGTACTGAGGTACCTGAGCCCTCCAGTCATTGAGGTTGGAGTTACCTGCAGAGTTTTCTCCTCCACTAGGTTGTTTAATTATCCACCGCCATTCAGAACTGGTGTGGCAGGATTGCAGAGCTTAGATCTGATCTGTTTATTGTAGAATAGATCTGTTTGTAGTCCATCTTATTTAGCATGGTGATGTTGGCTTGTGGAGGCTATTGATGGAGGGTAACCTCAATGTGAAGGCAGTATTTGTCCCCATAAGGGCTGTGTGGTGGTAAATCCTATTGATACTGTTGCGGATAGATGCACCTATGGCATTTGGTGAGCTTTAAGGTCAGGTATCATTTTCCCTCTTGTTGGTTCCCATGAAACTAGTCTAGCAGCTATGTCCATTTAGGATCCAACCAGCTCAGTCAGTAGTGGCACTGCCGAGTCACTCTTGCTGATGATTGTTGAAGTCCCTACTCAGAGTACGTTCTACACCCATGCCACCCTCAGTGCTTCCCTCAACATGAGGAGTATTGATTCTTCAATCAGGAGGGGCTGGTGGTCAGTAAATGGTAATCAACAGTTTTCCTTGCCCATGTCTATCCTCATGCCATGAGACTTTATGGGATCCAGAGTCAATGTTGAGGACTCCCAGAGCAGGATGTTAATGTTTTGGAAGTATTATGCATTGGAGATGATTCCTGACAAGAAAATAGAATGATAGAATAATATGGACCATTGTAGCATGCAAATATTTATTTGTGTGGATGATTCATTGATTACAGACATGGAGAAGAATAATCAGAAAAGAATAGCAGCGGTTTATTGCTTCTGTGCTTTCAGATCTCAAATAGTTAAGCACAAACCTGTTCAAATAGACATCTCATTCAGTTTTCACAAAATCACGGGATCATCACAGCTCAACCATCATCTCTACACCATAGCCTTTTATATTGGTTCTTTTCATGTAAAACTCTAATTAATTAATTAATGCATTGGAAACAGTTTACTGGACTAATAATAATCATACATATTGCCTTAGGAGGAAAGGCTAGACAAGCTGGACAAGAGTCACATAATCATAGAGCTGCACAGCACGGAAACAGACCCTTCAATCCAACTCGTCTGCACCAACCAGATGTACTAAACTAATCTAGTCCCATTTGCCAGCATTTGGCTCATATCCCTCTAAACTCTTCCTATTCATATACCCATCCAGATGCCTTTTAAATACTGTAATTGTACCTCCACCAGCTCCTCTGGCTGCTCGTTCCATACACACACCACCCTCTGCATGAAGAAATTACCCCTCAGCACCCTTTTAAATCTTTCCCTTCTCACTTTAAACCTGTGCCCTCTGGTTTTGGACTCCTCTACCCCAGGAAAAAGACCTTGGCTATTCACCTTATCTGTATCCCTCATGATTTCATAAACTTGTACAAGATCACCCATCAGCCTCTGACACTCCAGGGAAAAAAAGCCCAAGTTTATTCAGCCTCTCCCTATAGCTCAAACCCTCTAATAATAGCCATGATTCCTGATGAAGGAGCATCGCTCTGAAAACTAGTGTGCTTCCAATTAAACCTGTTGGACTATAACCTGGTGTTGTGCGATTTTTAACTCTAATAACAGCAACATCCTTGTAAATCTTTTCAAGTTTAACAACATCTTTCCTACAGCAGGGAGACCAGAATTGTACGCAGTATTTCAAAAATGGCCTCATCGATGTCCTGTACAACCGTAACATGACGCCCCAACTCCTACACTCAGTGCACTGACCAAGGGAGACAAATATACCAAATATTTTCTTCACCATCCTGTCTACCTGCGATTCCATTTTCAAGGAATTATGAATCTGCACCCCAAGGTCCCTTTGTTCGGCAACACTCCCCAGGGCCCTTAGAGTCAGAGGTGACTTAATTAAGACATGTAAGATTCTGAATAGTCTTGACATGATGGATGTGGAAAGGATGTTTTCTCTTGCAGGAAAATCTAGAACTCGGGTCATCGTTTAAAAATAAAGGGTCACCCACTTAAGACAGAAGTGGGAAACATTTTTGTCAGAAGGCTGTGAGTGTTTGGAATTCTCTTCCTCAAAAGGCAGCGGTGTAAAATCTCTAGATATTTTTAAGGCAGACATTGAAAGCTGCTTGACTACCATGGGGATGAAAGATTATTGGGGGCACGCAGGAATGTAGAATCAAAGAATCTTACAGTACAGAAGGAGGCCATTCGTTCCATCATGTCTGTACTGGCTCTTGGAAAAGCTACCCAGCTAGTCCTATTCTCCAGCTCTACCTCTTTAAATTTATCACTTTCAAATATATATTCAGCTCTTTTTTGAAGCATCCAGTGGAATCCATCTCCACCAATCTCCCTGGCTGCAGATTCCAAATCCTAACAACTCTCTGTGTAATGATGTTTCTCCTCATCTCACTCCGAGCTCTCTTGCTGCAGAGTCAAGGTTGAAATCAGATCAGCCATGATTGTGTTGAATCATGGAACAGGCTCGAAGGGCTGAGTGGCCTACTCCTGTTCCTTGTTTGAGTGTTCGTAATTCCCTTTTAAATACTTCAATTGAATCTGCCTCCACTACACTCTTTCAGACAATGTATTCCAAACTCTAAACGCTGACTGGAAAAATGTTTCCTCATTTCGCTGTTGTTTCTTTGCTAATTCCTTTAAATCTGTGCTTTCTCAGTCTTGATCCTTTTGCAAGTGAGAACAGTTCAGTCTGACCTAGTGGGTGGTACGGTGGCTCAGTGGTTAGCACTGCTGCTTCACAGGTTCGATTCCAGCCTTGGGTAACTGTCTGTATGGAGTTTGTACGTTTTCTCCGGGTGCTCCGGTTTCCTCCCACAGTCACAAAGATGTGCAGGTTAGGTGAATTGGCCATGCTAAATTGCCTATAGTGCTAGGTGCATTAGTCAGAGGGAAATAGGTCAGGGTGGGTTACTCTTCAGAGGGTTGTGTGGACTGGTTGGGTTGAATGGCCTGTTTCTGCACTGTAGATAATCTAATCTCATCGACCTTTTCCAGAATCCTCATCATTTTGAATGCTTCAACAAGATCTCGTCTCAGTCTTTTCTTCATCAAGAAGAACAGTCCTATGTTCTTCAATCTATCTTCAGAACTGAAATTCCTCATTCTGGGAACCATTCCTACAAGACCTGTTTCACACTCTCTTCAATTCTTCTTCTTTCTTCATAAAGTACAGTGCCCAGAATTGGATGCAACATGCCAAACGAGGTCAAACTATGGTCTTATACAATTTCAACATCATCAATGCCTTATTAATAAATCATAAAATACTCCATGCATTATTAACTGCTGTCTCAAAGTAGCCTACCACCTATTAATGACTTACACACATTTACATCCAGGTTTCTCTGCTCCTGTTAATGAGTCGCACCCTTTATTTTATATTGTCTCTCCATATTCTCTCTAAAATAAATAAATCACCTCATAATTTTGTCTATTGAAATTCATCTGTCATCGGTCGACCCATTCCACCAACTTATCCACGGCATTTTGAAGGTCCACAGGAACTAGAGCTGGAAAGTAGGTCGATTCTTATTAAGCCAAGCGATGAAAGGTTATCAGGGGTAAGTGGCCTATTCCTGCTCATACTTTATATGTGTGTTCAAGTCCATTATCTTTTAAGTTTCACACCATCAGCAAATTTTGAAATTGTGCCCCGTAAACCAAGACCTAGGACATTAATATATATGATGAAAAACAAACATCCTAGCAATGATCCCTGGGGAACTCCATCATGTATTTTTCTTCAGCCCAATGAGCATCTATCAACAACTATTCTCATGTTCACTGTCACTTAGCCAAATCTGTGTCCATGTTGCTACTTTCCTTCTTATTGCATGAGATTTGCTGGCTTTTGTAACACTTAACCTTGACCTGAGAGCAGAACAGTTTTTTTTTATGTTCAGGTCGAGGAATTTTAGTAAAACCCTCGATTCCAACTTCCATCCCATCTTGTGTGTGTGTTTGTGTGTGTGTAAATGAAGTCAGAGGTCATATGACAGCAGGTTATAATCCAACAAGTTTATTTGAAATCACAAACTTTCAGAGTGCTGCTCCTTCATCAGGCACTTCTGACTTTGTTCACCCCAGTCCAACACCGGCACCTCTATATCTTAGCAGGTGAGAGGTGAGGTGCTGTGTCATGTACAATTTGTCCATTTTTACTGCATTATTTAGCAGTGGCTAGCCTTACCATGATATACGTCTTGTGGTTAGCCAGCTGTAATTGTTTATCTGCACCCATTTCCTTTGATTGTTTGACTCAGTAGTTGCTCTTGCCTGCCACCCCCTGCATAGCACAGTGTATAATTCCCAGTGAGAACGATGCCAACTGTCTGCCCAGTCCATCAACTTGTCAATGCCCTTTTAAAGTTCCATACTTCTTTACAAAGTTTACAAAGCTTCCAAATGTTGCATTGTCCAAAAACTTTGAAATTGTCCCTGATACATCAAGGTCTAGATTATTTATATATATCAGGAAATGCCCACCCCTGAACGGTATGACAACTACTCTGCCCAGGACCATAGGAAACTACAAAAAGTTGTGAACACAGTCCAGACCATCATGCAAGCCAACTTCCCTTCTATGCACTCCATCTACACTTTCCTTTTGCCACGGAAAGGCAACCAATATCATCAAAGACCCCTCCCACTCTGATAATACTCTCTTCCAAATTTTTCTGTCAGGCAAAAGATACAGAAGCTTAAACACACGTACCAACAGGTCCAAGAACAGCTTCTTCCATGCTGTTACTAGACTGTTGAATGGACCTCTCTAATTTCAAATCTGATGCTGATCTTGCTTTTGTGCACCTCCTGTGCAACTGTAACCCTGTATGTCTCAGCTTGGTCTAAACACCCTATAATCTGTACGTTATCATCAGCCTGTTCTGAATGCAAAACAAAACATTTCACTGTTGCTAGGTACATGTGACAACAAAGACTCAAATCAAATCAAATCATTATTAACCTTCCTCCAAGCCAAAGAATATTCATTAACCATAAATCTCTGTTTCCGAACACTCAGACAGTTTTGTAACCAAGTTGCCTCTTCTTTTTCATGAGCTAGCCAGAACTTTGCTCACAAAGTTTTGAGGCATTGTATGAAACAGTTTTTTTGGAAGTCCATTTACACCACACCAACAGCATTACCTCATCAACCTCTTCAGAAAGGTCCACTAAGTTAGCTAAGGTCAAATTCCCTAAAGAAATCCATGGCAGCTCTTCCTAATTAACCCACATTTGTGCATGTGATAATTAATTCTGCCTGGAATTATTTTTTTCTGGAAGTTTCTCCACCAGAAAAGTTGCACTGACTGTGGTGTAATTGCTGGGCTCATCTATACCACCTTTTTGAACAAGAATGTAAATGTTTGGAATCCTCCTGTCCTCTGACACCATTTCTGAGTCTAAGCCTCTGTAATTTGTACTCTCATTTCCTTTAAGCTAAAATGCCATTCCTTCACTGTTGCTGGGTCAAAATCTTCAGACTTCCTCCTGAACAGCACTGTGGATATACCTACACAAAAATGCACTGCAGTGGTTCAAGAGAACAGCTCACCATTACCTTTCTCAAGGGCATTAAGGGGTGGACAATAAATACTGGTGATGCCCACAGAACACATCATGTGAATAAATGAAAAATGCAATCATTTCACTATGAAGTTGATTCCTGGTGCTTTATTGTAGTGTGTAAAGCTTTATTTATTCTATGTGGTCATGCAGTTGGGAATTGTAACTAGCCACAAAGTGAAATTCACAGATGTATTACACATATTTGTAATTTAAAGGAACTAATCATTGCTCGGGAACAACTGTTGGGGATTGAAGCTCCCCGTCTATCACAAAGCAGCGTTATAGAATGGAAATTCTGTGTTTGCTTCCATTGTTTATTGACACTGACAGCAAGATTAATTATCTCTCCACTGAGACACAGAAGCTGTCACCAAGATGTGTCACCACTTACTGAGCAAGGGCTTATTCATCACATGTGACAAGCCTGTGGATAATGGAAATTCTTGTTAAAAATTTGTCCCTATGCTGATGTGGGTTGAAAACTACAACCTCTGAATGTCAACTGACAGAAAGGATAAGAAGAATGTTCTGCCCAAACGCAACAGGGAAGGGAAAAAAAAACGAGGAACTCATTTTTTTTTCATTAAATGGACCTCCTTGAATTCAATTAATTAACTCATTAGGGATTTAAAGAGGATTTGCTACCTAACTCGTTTGCGCATTCGCCTTAAGACAAATCCAACAGCCATGAACAACATGCTTTCTTTGTCCTCTACTGCACTTAATAAGGGGAACATGTTTACAAACAGCTTAATCTGTTTAGTACAAATACCCTGTTACATTCTTTTACCCTGTCAAAACCTCAGGAACCACATGGTAATTTCCAAAGCCCAAAGCTGGACTTTGGTGCAACTTGATATCAATGTATACTTTGTTTGTGCAAACAGACAGCACTCAGCAAATTGAATTTCCTGTCCTTTCTTTAATCAAATAAATTAGGCCTCACTTTGGTGTTTTTTGTGCTGGAGATAAAGACCATCACTGCTTTTTTTTCTCTCATGTTATGCACAGCATCAGTAATACAGCAAAGCCTTGACAAAGAAGCAGCTATTTAATTGCTCCTTTGAACAGTTCTCCAGTTTCTGATATTTACATCTATTTTAAATGCTATCACTTAACCCTTTCAACGTGCTTCACATAAACTAATCTTTCGACAAGATTTGGGAAAGCAGATATATTTTTGTCTTTGACAATTGTTATTAAAGAATATGAGAAGGAGAATGGGTTACAACGCTTTCACTGTGAGGTTTCATTGCAAAAACTCCTCTTTCTGAAATGTCTCAATCTTAATCTTTCCTCTGTTGCTTCCCATATGAACAAAGCCTGCTGCATGCAGCGTTTCAAATGATAATTCCTAGCTTCTATTGTAGAGTTTCACATGTTGGGAATACATATCAGCAACTCAGACTTATATGTCAACAGAGAATTACCATCCATTAATTAATGGGTGGGATGTCCTCTGTGGCTTATTGACCTCCACACCTAATTCTTGATAAAGACCAGAAAGTTGGGAATTTTCCAAATCCTGTAAAATATTAAGGGGTTCTTTGGTATTTGTAATCACGGGCAGAATCCACGGCCTGAATGAAGTAGAGAGAAATGTGGCAGAATTATGCATGAAATCCAGCGAGGCCTACCTTAAAGTTGGGAACAAATCACTTCAAATTTTAGCAAAGTTCTGGATACCAAAGCGAGATTCTCACTAGGCAGTGACAAGTTGCTGACTGGGGGAGGTAAGGGGAGAGGATTATTGCTTGTTGACAATCTTATTCACTGTACATCTTAATGTTCCAGGATACAAATGATATAGGAAGGATAGAAAGAGCGACAAGGGAGATGGGGGAGTGGCGTTTTTGATAAAGGATAGCATTACTCCTATCCCTGAGAACACATCCAGGGAAGTTATTTGGGTGGAACTGAGAAACAAGAAAGGGATGATCACCTTTTTGGGAATGTATTATAGACCCTCAAACAGTAAGCAGGAAATTTTAAAACAAATTTGCAAGGAGATTTCAATTATCTGTAAAAATATTAGGGTGGCAATGGTAGGGTATTTTAACTTTCCAAATATAGACTGGGACTGCCTAGCGTTAAGGGTTTGGATGGAGAAGAATTTAAGTACATACAAAAAACTTTTCTGATTCTGTATGTAGGTGTACTGACTAGAAAAGGTCCAAAACTTGATCTACTCTTGGGAAATAAGGCTGGGCAGGTGACTGAGGTATCAGTGGGAGAGCACTTTGGGGCCAGCGACCGCAATTCTATAATGGCATGGTGGCTCAGTGGTTAGCACTGCTGCCTTACAGCACCAGGGACCTGGGTTCAATTCCAGCCTTGGGTGACTGTCTGTGTGGAGTTTGCATATTCTCCCCGCGTTTGTGTGGGTTTCCTCCTACAGTCCAAAGATGTGCAGGTTAGGTGAATTGGTTATGCTAAATTGTCCATGGAGTTAGGTGCATTAGTTAGGGGGAATGGGTCTAGGTGGGTTACTTTTTGGCGGGTCAGTGTGGACTAGTTGGGCTGAAGGGCCTATTTCCACACTGTAGGGAATCTAATCTAATCTTGCCTCATGAATATTCAGCTTTCAATCATACCACCCTGTGCAAACACACTGGGCCCAAAGAATTCTCAACATGGAAATCAGAACAGGGTCCTGCCAACTTCAGCTCACCACCTGATCCAAATGATCTCCATGTTTGATATCAAGCACTAACAACTTTGGGCATGTCCCACAAGTAAGGCTCATACACACTCCATGTCCATGTGCATGGACATCCAACATGTGTTAACCTCTAAGAACCCTTATGGCGTATCTCCATTGCATTTACAGGATGCTCAGACTCATAGAAACCTTACAGTGTGGGAAAAGGCCAATCGGCCCATTGAGTCCCCACTGACCCTTCAAAGAGCATCGCATCCAGACCTACCCCACGACCCTACCCCTGTAACCCCGCATTTCCCATGGCTAATCCACCTAGCCTACACATCCTTGGACATTATGGGGCAATTGTAACATGACCAATCCACCTAACCTGCATAACATTACGGCCAATGAAAGTGGAAAGTCCTGTGTGGAATCTGAGGACATAGGGATAGCGCTTAATGAATACTTTTCCTCAGTATCCACATTGGAAAAGGGCAATGTTCTGAGAATATGGAGATACAGGCTACAAGAATGGATGAAATTGAGGTGGACAAAGAGGAGGTTTTAGCGATTTTGGAAAATCTAAAAATAGATAAGACCCCTGGGGTGGATGAGATTTATCCTCGGATTCTCTGGGAAGCCAGGGAGGAGATTGCAGAGCATTTGGCTTTGATCTTTATGTCACCATTGCCGACAGGAGTAGTGCCAGAAGACTGGAGGATAGCAAATGTTGTTCCATTGTTTATGAAGGGGAGTCAGGACAACCCTGGTAATTATAGGCCAGTGAGCCTTACTTCGGTTCTGGGTAAGATGTTTGAAAAGGTTATAAGAGATAGGATTTATAATCATCTGGAAAGAAATGATTTTATTAGAGATAGTCAACACAGTTTTGTGAAGGGTAGGTCATGCCTTACTAACCTTATTGAGTTCTTTGAGAAGGTGACAAAACAGGTGGATGAAGGTAAAGCGGTTGATGTGGTGTATATGGACTTCAGTAAGGCATTTGATAAGGTTCCACTTGATAGGCTATTGCACAGAATATTTGGGATTGAAGGTTATTTAGCAGTTTGGATCAGAAATTGGCTAGCTGAAAGAAGAAAGAGGGTGGTTGTTAATTGGAAATGTTCACCCTGGAGCTCAGTTACCAGTGGTGTGCAGCAAGGATCTGTTTTGGGACCACTGCTGTTTGTCATTTTTATAAATGACCTGGATGTGGGCGTAGAAGGATGGGCTAGTAAATTTGTGGATAACACTAAGGTAGGCAGAGTTGTGGGTTATGGAGGGACATAAAAAAGATGCTGAGCTGAGTTGAGAAGTGGCAAATAGAGTTTAATGCAGAAAAGTGTGAGGTAGTTCACTTCAGAAGAAGTAACAGGAATGCAGAGTACTGGGCTAATGGTAACATTCTTGGCAGTGTAGATGAACAGAGAGATCCCTGTGTCCAGCTGCATAAATCCCTGAAAGTTGCCACCTAGATTGATAGAGTTGTTAAGAAGGTATATGGTGTATAGATGTTTATTGATAGGGGGGATTGAGTTTCGGAGCCACGAGGTCATGCTTCAGCTGTACAAGTAAGGTTACACCTGGAGTATTACATGCAGTGCTAGTCACCGCGCTATAGGAAGGATGTGGAAGCTTTGGAAAGGGTTCAGAGGAGATTTATGATGATGTTGCCTGGTATGGAAGGAAGGTCTTACGAGGAAAGACTGAGGGAACCATTCTTGTAGCCTGTTTTCATTGGAGAGAAGAAGGTTGAGAGGTGACTTAATCGAGACGCTTAAGATAATCAGAGGGTTTGATAGGGTGGACAGTGAGAGCCGTTTTCCTCGGATGGTGAAGGCTAACATGAGGGGACATAGCTTTAATTTGAAGGGTGATTGATTTATGTCAGATATCAGGGTAGTTTCTTCACTCAGAGAGTAGTAGGGGCGTAGAACGGCCTGCCTGCAACAGTCGTAAACTCGCCAACATTAAGGGAATTTAAATGGGCATTGGACATACATATAGATATGTATATCTATATCTATGTATGTAGGTCAGAGGGGCATCAGGTTAATTAATTTCACAGGTCAGAGCAACATCGAGGACTGAAGGGCCTGTACTGCGCTGGAACGTTCTATGTTCCATATTCTATCATTGGACAGTGGGAGGAAACCGGACCACCCGGCAGAAACCCATGCAGACACAGGGAGAATGTACAAATTTCACACAGCCCAAGGCTGCAATCGAACCCAGGTTGCTGGTACTAACCATTGAGCCACCATGCCGCTTGTGCTGTCCAGTGTTGCAGCTCAGGGTACAACAACAACTATCATTGCAATGCTGCAGCAAGGAAGCTGCTTACTTGGGGGGAACAAACCCAGCTCAATGACTCAATCAGGCTGCATCTCCAGGCTGTTTGCTTGTTCTGTTAGCATTCACTCACTTGGAACCACCTGGACGCTCACGACATCCCTGTCTTGCCAGGCTCACAGTACTGCTGTATCATGGTGACACTTGGCATAGACACAAAGCCGGGAAGCTTGTCAGCAATCCTCTGTCAAGTCAAGGGCAATAACCTCTATCAGGAGTGGGTCCCAGGGCAACCTCTCATGCCAGTCCAGGGGCTTGGTCAGTCAGCCACTCAGGCCAGTCAGAGTCAGGATCCGCTCATTGCAAGCAGTGAGCAGCTGAACGTCAGGCATTCTCCACCTGTCTAGAGTTTTTCTTCCTTATTGTGGGCTGATTGCTTCATGGAATGACAGCGAAGCAGGGATTATGGCAGATGAAAGTGCTTGGTGAAGCAGTTACTTTTGATGCAGGTTGGGAGGCATCCTGAATAAGGGAGCAGGCAGTGCAGATGGATGCAGGGTTAGTGAGGGAAGATGTCGCATGCAATAGTCAGAGTGCTAGACCTGGAGCCTTGGTGGGATGTACAGTAGCAGAGATAGAATGAGTGTAATGTAACAGAGAGAAGATGGGGGAGGACATTGACCTTCTTCTTACCATGCTGTGCATACCTCCAGATGGCTGAGGTTGCACTGGCCTGGGTAGCAACCTCAGACCAGTTTGGCATCGCCTAGTATCATAGCATCCACAGCCAGTCCTTAGAGAGGAGAAAGTGTCACCTCTGCAACACATCATGCAACAGGAGCTCCAGTCCTTGCCTGCAAAGCAGGGCACTAATGTTTCTTTCTCTGCCACATAAAGGGCAAATGCAGGGCAGCTTCAGACTCTCAGTGCTTGTCTGGACAATGGTGTTTTAAAGGTGGCGTCAGCTGCAAGAATGCCAGTCGATTCTGGGATACTTCAGTAGTGGTAAGTTGTTTCAGCTGCAGCAAGTGGTAGAATGGGATTACAATCAGATGACAGTGTTGCCATAGGAATCTGGTAGATAGTTAATGAGGCAGGTTTGGGAGGATGCAGCAAAAAGCTTTCTAGTGAAATCCTCAATTTAAACTGACCCCTAAACAAAAAAATGTAAGATTCAGTCTCACATGTTTCAAGTCTTTAACAGATTTTGATATCATGGTGGGATGTGGAGTTTGACAATTTGTTTTGGTCATGTGGAAGGGGGAGAGAATTCTGGCCCAGGATGCAGTCTTAATTCAGAACGATTATCTGGGATCAGTCTCATTTACATGTTTTTCTTTTCACCTTGGCTGAAAAGAAATTGATTTTAAAGTTTTCAATGACTGGACTTTGATACTAAGATGCAATTCAACCAACTGAAATGAAATGCTACCTCACCACGTGCCACCCTGTGAAAGCATCAATTCTAACTATAGTTTGGTCTTCATGACACTTTGGAGACAGCTAACATGACCTGTACGAGCACATACAATCATGCATTTTCAAAATTTCAAACACTGCGCAACCCCAATATGACTTGATGTCTACTGACAGAGAAAAAAGAATCAATTCAGGATAGATGTTTGCAATTTCTTGTCCATTGCACAATTACCTGCTATGAACTTGCATAGCAATACAGGAGTAAAGTTAGCCAGTGTGCCTCTTAGCTAATGCTGATTCCCAAAAAACATAAGAACCAAAGAAATTGTAGCTGGAATAAGTTACTTGGCCTTACAATCATACTTGACCATTCAAAAAACGTTTGCTTCATCTTCTGCTTTAACTTCACCTTCTTCACATTTGTGAACTCCTTTAGCACCCAAAATTCTATCGTCTTGAACATACTCATAAAGGATGGGTTCCCAAGATTTAAGTCTTTCAAGAGAATTACAGTGGTTTCACAACATTACCTCCCTAGTCTGTTTGAATAGTCAGTGCTTAAACTAGAGCTTGCTCCAGCTGGAACCATCAAGCCATGTAGCTATCATGTAAAGAGATGTTGGCAATTATTTGCTTACATTTAATTTGTATGCAATTAAAATGGAGATAAGCCAAGAAATTACATTTTTCATCAGGTCCAACATGGTCCAACCCAATAACAGTGACACTTTTGTTCCATGGCAACGCAACTCCAGCTATTTGTTTCAATGAAATGTTACATTTTAAAACTGTTCGGGACACTTTGTGCTTTCAGTCAGTCCTTATCAACTTCCTCTGTCTCTTAAAGGTACAGTACATCTACACCTTCATAACACCTCCCCCTTTAAGAAAAATTGGATCATCATAATGAAAAGATGGCTTCTTTTTTTCTCTATTCCTTAACCTATTGCCTTGACGTACATATGACTTTAATCTAAGTTCATATTAACTTCTTCCCATATATATATATAAAACATTTAATAGATAACAATCTCATCTATACTTCATCAATTAAACCCGCAATAAGGCATCTGCAATTACATTCTTATGACCTGCAATATGTACGATTTGTAAATTAAAAGCCTGTAATGTAAGACTCCAATGAAATAGTTTCATATTTTTGACTTTAAAACATTCCAAGAATGTAAGAGGATTGTGATCTGTGTACACAATGTCTCTGACACATTGTTTTTGACATAAACATTAAAATGTTGTAAGGCCTGTACCAAACTCAATAGTTCTTTTTCAATCATGGAGTATTTCCTCTGCTGGATGTTGAGTTTCTTTGAAAAGTAACCAACTGGCAGTTCAATTCCATCATCATCTTCCTGCAGCAGTACAACTCCAACTCCTACGTCACTAGCATCGATGACAGCAATGAGTTCAGCTTCAGTCTCAGCCAAGTCAACCCTCAATATGACAGCTATGATGTGAAGGATAGTAACTGGGATAAGGTGTTAGATGGTAGCATGTTATTCTGGAACTAGCCAAAGAGGAAGAGAATGTTTCTGTTTTTCAGCGGCAGCAGCAACTCGAAGGGCAGGAGCTTGGACCAGGGGTCTGCTGGGAGCAGTGAGTCACTGATTTGAGCTTTTATATTTGAAATCAGAGAGCAGAAGTTTCTGGGAAAGGAGGGACTCCTTCTTTTGTTTCCATACAGCTATATAAGTCAGTGTTTTCTAAGTTTTTTCACACTGCAGTGTGTTGTGGCCCTTTTGAATAGTGTCCTGATGCAGCTTCGTTTGTGTGTGTTGGGGTGGTTACTTTCATAGTTTAGGACTTGGTCTGTGTGTGTGGCTTTCCTGTATATTCTTGTAGTGAATTCTCCGTCTGGTGTTCTCTGTACCATCATGTCTAGGAATGGGAGTTGGCTATCCTTTTCTTCTTCTCTCGTGAATCGGATTCCTGTGAGTGTGGCGTTGATGATCCGGTGTGTTTTTTCTACACTGCAGTACACCAGGACTGCAAAAAGAAGAAGAGGAACACCTATACAAGGTATTCGCCAAAAACGGATACCCGCGCAACTTCATCAACAGATGCCTAAGAGAAAGACCACGGAACGAGGACATACCACAACCAAAAGGACTAGCCACACTACCATACATCAGGAGCATCTAGGAACTGACTGCCAGACTACTGCGACCCGTAGGACTCATAACGGCACACAAACCAACAGCCACGCTCAGACAACAACTCACCAGAACGAAGGACCCGATACCCAACATGAGCAAGACGAATGTAGTGTACAAAATACCATGCAAGGACTGCACTAAACACTATATAGGACAAACAGGAAGACAGCTAACAATCCGCATACATGAACATCAACTAGCCACGAAACGACACGACCAGCTATCCTTAGTAGCCACACACGCAGACAACAAGCAACATGAATTCGACTGGGACAACACTACTATCATAGGGCAAGCCAGACAGAGAACAGCCAGGGAATTCCTAGAGGCATGGCATTCAACCACAAACTCCATCAACAAACACATCGACCTGGACCCAATATACCAACCACTTCAGCGGACAGCTGAAACTGACAACCGGAAGCGGCAGGGACAGACCACTATAAACACCGGAGGAAACATCAAAGAAGCGCTTCGCAGGAGGCTCCCAAGCACTGATGATGTCGCCTAGCCAGGGGACGAAACGTTTGCAACAAAAACTTCCAGCTCGGCGAACAGAACCACAACAACGAGGACTCGTCTACTGAGGTAGTGTGAGCTGAGGTTAGAAACAGGAGAGGTCACACTATTTAGTGTTTTTTAGAGGCCTCCGCAGACTTCCAGGGAGGTGGAAGAGAGGATTGGCAAAATTATTCAGACAGGAGTGAAAGGAACAGGGTGGTCATTATGGGGAACTTTAACTTCCCCAACATTGACTGGAAATGCTATAACTCTAGTACGCCAGATGGATCAGTTTTTGTCCAATGTGTACAGAGGGTTTCCTGACACAGTATGTCGAAGGGCCAACAAGAAGGGAGGCCACACTGGATCTGGTGCTTGGTAACGAACCAGGCCAGGTGTTTGACTTAGTGGTAGGTGAGCACTTTGGAGAGAGTGACCATAATTCAGTTACGTTTAGTTTAGTGATGAAAAAGGATAGGTACATGCCACAGGTCAAGAGTTACCAATGGGTCAAGGGCAATTATAATGCAATTAGGCAAAAATTAGGATGCATAGAATGGGGTAGCAAAATGCAGGGGATGCCTATAATCAAAATGTGGAGCTGGTTTAAGGAACAGTTATTGCGTGTCCTTGATAGGTATGTCCCTGTCAGGCAGGGAGGAAGCGACAAGGTAAGGGAACCATGGTTTACTATAGATATTGCATCTCTTGTTAAGCAGAAAAAGGAGGCTTATATGTTGATGAGATAAGATGGTACAGATGAGGCGATGGAGAGTTACAGATCAGGTAGGAAGGATTTAAAGAGAGAGTTAAGAAGAGCAAAGAAAGGACACGAGCGGTCTTTAGCAAATAGAATAAAGGAGAACCCTAAAGCTTTCTATAGGTATGTGAGGAATAAGAGGATGACTAGGGTAGGAATAAGGCCAATCAAAGACAGAAGTTGAGTGTGGACTCTGTGGAGACCGGCGAGGTGCTAAACAAACATTTCTCATTGGTTTTCACTCAGGAAAAGGAGAATATTGTGAAGGAGAAGAATGAGGTAGGAGGTATTAGACTAGAATGGATCGAGGTTAGTTACGCACAGGTGTTATCAATTCTAGAAGGAGTGAAAGCACACAAGTCCCCTGGGCCAGATGGGATCTATCCGAGGATTCTCTGGGAAGCTAGGGAGGAGATAGCAGAGTCTTTGGCTTTGATATTTGAGTCATCATTGTCTACAGGTTTAGTACCAGAGGACTGGAGGATTGCAAATGCTGTGCCTTTGTTCAAGAAAGGCAGTAGAGATGACCCAGGTAATTATAGACCAGTGAGCCTTACTTCTGTTGTCGGAAAAGTTTTGGAAAGGATTATAAGAGATGAGATTTATAATCATCTAGCAAGCAACAATTTGATTTCAGATAGTCAACATGGTTTCGTCAAGGGTAGGTCATGTCTCAGAAACCTCATTGTGTTTTTTGAGAAGGTGACCAAGCATGTAGAAGAGGATAGGGCAGTTAACGCGGTGTACATGGACTTCAGTAAAGCCTTTGATAAAGTTCCACATGGTAGGCTGTTGGAGAAAATGCAGAGGCATGTGATTGAGGGTAATTTAGCAGTTTGGATTAGAAACTGGCTTTCTGAAAGAAAGCAGCGAGTGGTGGTTGATAGAAAATATTCAGCCTGGAGTCCAGTTACTAGTGATGTGGCACAACAATCTGTTTTGGGACCACTACTGTTTGTCAATTTTATAAATGACTTAGACGGAGGCAGGGGTGGATGGATTACTAAATTTGCAGATGACACTAAAGTCAGTGGAGTAGTGTACAGTTTAGAAAAATGTTACAGATTGCAAGGGGACTTAGATAAACTGCAGAATTGGGCTGAGAGGTGGCAAATGGAGTTCAATGCAACTAAATGTGAGGTGATGCACTTTGGGAAGAATAACAGGAAGGCAGAGTACTGGGTCAATGGAAAGATTCTTGGTAGTGTGGATGTGCAGAGGGATCTTGGAGTCCATGTACATAGATCCCTGAAAGTTGCCACCCAGGTTGATAGTGCTGTTAAGAAGACATGCAGTGTGTTAGGTTTTATCGGTAGAGGGATTGAGTTCCGGAGCCGCAATATCATGCTGCAACTATACAAACGCTAGTGCGGCCGCACTTGGAATATTGTGTACAGTTCTGGTCACCATATTTCGGGAAGGATGTGGAAGCATTGAAAAAGGTGCAGAGGAGATTTACGAGGATGTTGCCTGGTCTGGAGGGAAGGTCTTATGAGGAAAGGTTGAGAGACTTGGGTCTGTTCTCATTGCAAAGAAGAAGGCTAAGAGGAGACTGATATAGACATACAAGATGATCAGACGATTAGATAGGGTAGACAGTGGAAGTCGTTTTCCTAGGATGATAATGTCAGCTTGTACGAGGGGTGTAACTACAAATTGAGGGATTATAGATTTAAGACAAATGCCAGAGGCAGGTTCTTTACTCAGAGAGTGGTAAGGGCGTGGAATGCCCTACCTGCCAATGTAGTAAGTCAGCCACATTAGGGAGATTTAAACAGTCCTTAGATAAGCACATGGATGATTTTGGGATAGTGTAGGGGGATGAGCTGAGAATAGTTCATGAGTTGGCGCATCATCAAGGGCCAAAGGGCCTGTTCTGCACTGTATTGTTCTATGTTCTATGTTTACAGAGGAAACAAAAGAAAACTCAGGAATGAATTCTCAGTTTTGACAATATTGAATGCCCTAAAACAACAGACAACATTGAAGTTTTTGGTCGTTTCACCGAGCCTGTTGAGTTTTTTTGCAAACGCTTCATCTCCCTACTGGGTGACATTTTCAGTGCAGCGTAAACAAACATGTTGAAATAGACCCTATGTATAGACCATTACAGCACAACACCGGAAATAGAAGCAGCTGCCCTGACAGACAGAACCGTATAGATTCTGGACAGAACAGCGCTTCCCGGAGGCTACACAGCACTGAAGATGTCACCCAGGAGGGAGACGAAACGTTTGCAAAAAAATCAATCTGCTCAATGAACCAACCAATAACTCCAACTACAAGCCAAGCTACCAACCTGCACAAAAACCTTAGATAGGCAATATTTTTTCACTGGCAGTGAGCTTCCTTGGGGTTTCTCCTCTCTGCTATCATAACAAGAGAGGAAATAAAGTTTAAAGTGGATTGCTATTGAAGGTCCACTAATGTTATAGTGCTAAATTCACCCACAATATGATTAGTGTAATCACAATATTAATATCCTGGGGGCTAAAGTCAGAGACGGAGAATACTGATCAAAATAAGCATTAGATTTAGAGGGTGGTTTATGTATGGATTGGATTGCCAAAAGTGGCAGTGGGAGATAATTACGTCAGAGATAGTTTGATAAGGACCTAGTGAAAGCGTCATGAAAAATTATAAGAGGTGTCAGGTTATATCGCATTTCCTAGGCTTTAGGACTAGCTAGATCAGCTGTGGTGTTTTCCAATTAGCTATGTTCCTAAATAAAAAAAGAAAAAACCAAAGGAAAGGAAACTTTCATACTTGGGCATTACTCTATTGTTATACCTATAGCAACCTCAGCATTGCTTGCAAACATAAAACCCTTGTTACAGGGAAACACAATATGACTAGAAACAGGGTCACTTTCAAGTACAGTACCCATTTCTTGCTTAAAAGGATTGCCCAGTGATTGATCCTTTATACAGCATCAAAGCACAATAACTGTCTTCACCTGCTTCAGCTATGGTAATTATGTAAACCTTGATCGAACGCATATGCTTCTGTATAAAAGAAATGTGACTAAAATGGACATTTGTCAGCAAATCAAACGCCTTCATGCACTATTGCATCAGCACTTGGCACCTACTGATCTTAATATCGCAGATCTTTTCTTGATTATTTTGACAACACTCTACACCAATGGCTTTCATTCTTCAAAACTTGATGAAAATGTGTGATGATTTTCTGAAACATGAGAGGAAACTGCTTATCTTTGAGAAGGCTGTCCCTTTGATGCAGGTAGAGATATGTGTGGAATGCACACACGTTCATTAAGAAACATTTAGAGTATCACTTAACCTTCTTTCCAGTCTGTTGTTGTGCTGATAACTGATGTCCACCTTGCATGAGATGCTGTTGTTTTGAGTCAAATTGATTCCACTAAAAAATGTTTTGTGAGAGAAACAAAAAATGATATATCATTCTAATGAAGCTAGTTTACGCAAACTGCCTCATTTATTTCTCAACTCTGTAAGTAATACAACTACTTTTATTCCCCTGCTGTATCCAAGAATTGTATTCAGATACCTGTACCTACAATATCGCCATCAGAAAGCTGACATTGTAAAAGCTTTTCATTGTACTCCTACAATGGAGTACATGTGACAATAAAGGATAATGCGTTGAATCTTGTTGAAGGTTGTGAAACCTCCAGGTTATCATGAGGTGACTGGTTGAAAGTTAGATACATACATTTTGCACAACCTCAGATTGATCTGACCCTTTAAATAAAATCTCACAATGGTTTAGTTGGTCACACAGTTGCTTGAGGATGAGAGGGTTGTGCATTCAAACACCATGGCATGGCTTGAACACACGCTGTAGAATGATTGCTCCACTATAAAATTAAAGGGGTTCTGCAATGCTGGAGGTGCTGGCTTTGGGATAAGACATCTATTTGAGTCCTGTTACAGGTGGACTTAAAAATTCAGCAAAACTATTCAAAGAAGAGCCAACCAATAGTTTTCCTCCATTTTATAAAAAGGTTAACAGCTCAATCATCTTTCCTGCTATTCATACAAGATCACTCTGCAGAAAATGATTGCTGTGTTTGCCCACATGACAACTTTAACTGTAATGAAATGTGAATTAATTGTTTGTAAATACTTTAGATGTTCTAAGTACATGTTAACTTACTGTATATAAAGAAATTTTTTTTCACGGAAAGAAATAATGGAGGCACAGAATTTCTCATTCTATTATTCTTGCTGTGTGCCACTATAAACTTTCATCAATGTGATGCATAGTATTCAGAAACTCTATGGCATTTGTAGAACATTTGAATCTCTTAAGTTTTTGTGGTAGGTAGAAATTACATGAAGTATTTTTGCTAAGTTGCTCTATGTTTGGTAGAAGATTGGCAGAAAGTCCAAAGAAATTTCACAAGTTATTGAGTTTCTGCTGGGACATTAATGCAGAATCCCAATAGAAGTTCCAAGTAAGAAGTTGCATTGATCGTTGCTGGCAATGCTGCTTGATTAGCTGTCTCTTCTAGGCGGGAACAAGGGGAATAGGTTTGAATAGAAATGTGTTTTGCAAGCTGTTTACTAATTGGTTTAAGAAGTATTAGTGAAGAGGTCCACCTTCTTTTCTCACATGGTCCATGTATCCTTATTTCACTTGTTGTCAAGGGAGATGTCTGTTGACACTGGAAACAAATTGCATTTTAATTTTATAGTATGGTATGCTAATTGTTTTTGTAAGGAGATTGGGTAGAGGCATAACAAAATCTTGTTACAATGAACAGGGTTTTGGTGGGACCACACGCCAAGATTACTGTGTGCAGTTTTGTTCCCCTTTCCTAAAGAAAGATATCTTTGCCTGAAAGAAGGCATAAAAATCACTAATTTGGTTCCTGACGAAATATTTGTGTACAATGCACAATATTGCTTGCAGTTTAGCAGAATAAGAGATAATTGCTACAAAATGATAGGACAGGACTTATACACTTAAAGGTAAGGTCCCGGAGAATGTTGCTGAACAAAGAAACATTGGACTGCAGGTTCATAATTCCTTGAATGTGGAGTGGCAGATAGACAGGTTAGTGAAGAGGCTTTGGTACCCTTGCCTTTATTGGTCAGTGCAATGGTCATAGGAGTTGTGGGGGTGTGGGGGAGAGGGGGGGAGGTCATGTTGTGGCTGTACAGGACATTGGTTAGGCCACTTTTGGAATACTGCATTCAGTTCTGGTCTCTCTGCTATAGCAAAGATATTGTGAAACTTGAAAAGGTTCAGAAAATATTTACAAGGTTGTTGCCAGGGTTGGAGGGCTTGACTTATAGAGAGAGGCTGAACAGGCTGGGGATATTTTCCCTCGAGTGTCAGAGACTGAGGGGTGACCTAACCGAAGTTTATAAAATCATGAGGGAAATGGATAGGGTGAATAATCAAGGTCTTTTTCCCAGGATAGGGCAGTCCAAAACTAGTGGACATAGGTTGAAGGTGAGAGGAGAAAGACTTAAAAGGGACCTAAGGTCAGCTTTTTCTTACAGGGGCTGATGTGTATATGCAATGAGCTGCCAGAGGAAGTGGTGGAGTCTGGTACAATTGCAACAGTTAAAAGACATCTGGATAGGTTTAAAAATAATGAGGGTTTAGAGTAATATGGGCCAAATGTCGGCAAATGGCACTAGATTAATTGAGGATATCTGAACGGCATGGAAGAGTTGGACCGAAGGGTCTGTTTCCATGCTGTACATCTCAATAATTCTATGACTCTAAATGCAACATGTAAAATTCTGAAAGAGCACTCTCAGGGTAGTTGATGGGATGCTGATTTCTTTGCAGAGTCTCAGACAATTGGCTATAACTGTATGTGGTGCCAAGGGAATCTTCTAAATGTGTGGTTCTTCGGGACCTACATGGTCTGTGTATATGAGGGTAGTCACCTCTTAACAAGAAGCCTGGTAGAGTAAACATGATATTGTTTATTGCATTTCTGCAACTGTTTACACATTGTGAAATAGGCTGTACAGTGAGACATACCTTACTCTCTTATCAGTTCCCCATGACATTATCACAGTGCTTACTGCACTCAACACTTTGAGGCCCTTTCAAACCCACATTCAGCAGCAATACTTTCTGATAACTATTGCCATAGATTTATTTATATTATTTTATTCATCATGGTCTCATGATCTCCAAAGTCTTGTCCACAAATTTGGACAAAAGAGAAATCATATTTGGCCAATCTATTTTAGGTCTTTGAACAGATAATATGTGCTGTGAATAAAGGGGAACCGGACAATGTAGATTTCCGGAAGGCATTTGATAAGGTGCTACAGAAAAGTTTATTGAGGAAAATAAAAGCTGTGTGGGGGTAACATATTAGCATGGATAGAGGATTGTCTGGCTAACAGTAAGCCGAGAGTAGATATAAATAGGTATTTTGCAGGATGGTGAGATATAACAACTGGTGTGCCACAGGGAATAGTGAGAGGACTTGAGCTGTTTTCAATTTATGTAAATGACTTAGATGAAGGGATAAAAGATATTACTGCCTTTTTAAAAAATTTATGCATGGGATGTAGGCATCGCTGCATGGCCAGCATTTATTGCACGTGCCTAGTTGCTCTTGAGAGAATAATGGTGAGCTGCCTTCTTGAACTGCAGCCATCCATGCGCTGTGGGTTGACTCACAATGGTGTTAGGGAGGGAATTCCAGGATTTTGACCCAATGACGTTGAAGGAATGAGAATATATTTGCACATCAGTATGGTGCTTGAAGGGGAACGTGCAGACGGTGGCGATCCCGTGTATTGCTGCCCTTATCCTTCAGATGACGGTGGACTTGGGTTTGGAGCAGCTCTGTCAGGCTCTTTGGTGATTTTCTGTAGCACATCTTATTGACAATACACACTGCTGATACTGAGCATCAGTGGTGGTAAGAGTGGATGCTTGCGGACTACTTTATATACAATAGACAATAGGTGCAGGAGTAGGCCATTCTGCCCTTTGACCCTGCACCACCATTCATTATGATCATGGCTGATCATCCTCAATCAGTATCCTGTTCCTGCCTTATCTCCATAACCCTTGATTCCACAATCCTTGAGAGCTCTATCCAACACTTTCTTAAATGAATCCAGAGACTGGGCCTCCACTGCCTTCTGGGGCAGAGCATTCCACACAGCCACCACTCTCTGGGTGAAGACGTTTCTCCTCATCTCTGTCCTAATTGGCATACCCCTTATTTTTAAGCTGTGTCCTCTGGTTCTGGACTCACCCATCAGTGGAAACATGTTTCCTGCCTCCACAGTGTCCAATCCTTTAATAATCTTATACGTCTCAATCAGATCCCCTCTCAGTCTTCTAAACTCAAGGGTACACAAGCCCAGTCGCTCCAATCTATCAACATAAGATATTCCCGCCATTCCAGGAATTGACCTCGTGAACCTATGCTGCACTCCCTCAATAGCCAGAATATCTTTCCTCAAATTTGGAGACCAGAACTGCGCACAATATTCCAGGTGCAGTCTCACCAGGGCCCTGTACAGCTGCAGAAGAACCTCTTTGCTTCTATACTCAATCCTGGATGATACTACACTTTATCCTGGATGGTGTCAAGCTTCGTGAGTGCTGATGGAGCTGCGCCTATCCAGGCAAGTGGGGAGTATTCCATCACACTCCTGGACAGGCTTTGGGGAGTTAGAAGGTGAGTTACTCACTACAGTATTCCTAGGCTCTGACCTATTCTTGTAGACATTGGCTACTCCAGTTCAGTTTCTGGTCAATGATAACCCTCAGCATATTGATAGTGAGAGCTTCAGTGATGGTAACACCATTGAGTGTGAAGGAGCGATGATTAGACTGTCTCTTTTTGAAGATGGTCATTGTATGGCATTTGTGTGGCACAGATGTTACTTGTCCAAGTCATGCTGAATTTAGATAAGAACAGTGAATGGTCCTGAGCATTGTGCAAACATCAGCGAACATCCCCACTTCTGACCTCATGGTCGAAGGAAGAAAAATGATAGGTCCAGGACACTACCCAAAGGAAATCCCACAACAATGTCCTGGAGCTGAGATTTCTAACCCTCCAACACCACAATCATTTTCCTAAATGCCAAGTATGACTCCAACCAGCGAGAGATTTCCCTTGATCCCCATTGACCATTGACTTTGAAGGGTATTGACAAGGTAGATAAGGAGATGTTTCCTCTAACAGGTGAATCTAGAACTAAGGATCACTGCTTAAAATAATTTAACACAGAGTTTAGACTTGTTTTCTTTGAGAGCATTATGAAACTCTCTTACTGAAAAGGTAGCGATAACAAAGCCCTTGAATATTTTTATGATTTAGCAAGGAACGTGAATGATTATCTGGGAAAGGTGAGAATATGGATTTGAAGTTTTTTTTTCCTCCCAGTCAAGACCAGAACTAGGGCAATATGATAGTCACCAATAAATCTAACAGGGAATTCAGAAGAAATGCCTATATACAGTAATTGGTTGAAATGTGCACTTTGTCACCGTAAGGTGTAGTTGAGATCAGTAGTATAGATGCATTCAAAGAAAAGCCAGATAAGCCCATGGTGAAGAAAGGAAGAGAACACGGTCTGAAGAAAACTGAAAGGAAGCTTGCGAGAACATAAACACTGGCGTGTTCCTGGTGGGGCTGAGTGGGCTATTTCTATTCTGGAAGTACTTTGTAAAAGCAAGGCAGCTCAGCAGCATCAGTAAGAAATAATGCCATTTCAGATTCCCATTTCAAGCAATGCAGTAATAGCTCCAGCCAGTGAATGATACGTTGTCATGAGAGATCAAGAAGTTTAGCACAAGTGTAATTACAAGAAGCATACTTCTCCGCAGATGAGATATTGCCTACAGAAGGGTGAGATTGGCAATGGAGCTCTGGGATGACATGCAGCAGTTAGTCTCACACTGCTGCTCTATTTACGTTGTATGCATTTTCAAACTATTCAACCGGGATCAAAAGTGAAGGTAAAGGAAAGAAACGATTTGCACAAGGTCATGAGACAGCACTGGATCAAGAAAGACCCTTTGTTATTATCTACAATGACAACTCTACCACTTTTCCATTACAGCATCTGACTGTTTCTTATAAGAGTTTCATGCCTCTGCCTTTCACCATCTTCACCGGCAGCTTATTCCAAATGTTGGCCAAATACCCTCTAGCTGAAAATGTGTTGCTGGAAAAGCGCAGCAGGTCAGGCAGCATCCAAGGAACAGGAGAATCGACGTTTCGGGCATAAGCCCTTCTTCAGGAAGAAGGGCTTATGCCCGAAACGTCGATTCTCCTGTTCCTTGGATACTGCCTGACCTGCTGCGCTTTTCCAGCAACACATTTTCAGCTCTGATCTCCAGCATCTGCAGTCCTCACTTTCTCTCAAATACCCTCTGGCATCTATCTTAGCTTTGCCATTCATGTATGGTGTCCTGTAGTTCTGTTCCGAAAAGCAGTCTGAAAATTACAAATCTGCCTCAACCACTACAAAGAGAAAGTTTGATAACTGTTTTCTTTTTCTGTTTTTGTTCTGTTTGCTTTTGTTAAATATGAGACCCGATGAGATGAACAGCACTTGCCACTACCAGTGCCCATGTCCTTTGATGCTGTTTCTTTGATATATTTTCACTTGACTTTCATGAAACCATTACTTAAAGCTTAACAGTTGTGCTTTGTACTACTTTGATGAAGACTGCTGAGATCTGAGTGAGCAAAGCTCCGTTGAATGCAAGACTGTGATATATAGTATACTACACCATCCACAGTGCCCTGTTTGACAATCTACATTAACCACTGGCAAAACACAGACTAGAATTTTACATCCAAAATGTTTTATTTTAGAAGAAAAGACACTTGTTATGAGATTTCTTCCGGGCCTTATAATAATGAACACGGGTAATGTATTTGAAAATTACTTCATTACATCGTTTTTTTCAACATAATAATCTTATGAAATGTGAAAATATTTAAGTGAAATTATTTAGGCTTACAGGTGCCAGATTCTATACTTGGGAGAAAAATATGATGACAAGGATTCAACATGTATCAATATTAATCCATTCATTGCCAGACTAGATGCAAGAACAGTAGAAATGAGTCTGATTAATACAACCTGTGTTTGTTTGATCGATTGGCTCGGCTTTATTTCCACAATTTTGCCGTTGGTTTCTTTGTGGACAAGACTGAACTCAGTGAGCAAATCTCCATGCAGTTGTCCTGATCTACTATCACTAGTTTGGTAAATGTTTGTCAGAAAGAATGCTCTGAGCTGTTTTTAGCTGTTTATCATATTTTTCTCCACGGACCTTCCACTTACAGTAGAAGTTTCATGCTTCCGGTTCATTTCTATTGTGTGTCATTTCAAACTATTGAACCTAAAGCAAAACTGAACGTCAAGGAAAGGTAAGGTTGCACAAGGTCACAAGATAGTGTCAGATCAAAAGAGAGCCTTTGATATTATTTATCTACGATGACAACTCTCCCATCTTTCCATTACAGCATCTCTTATAAGAGTCTCACGTAAATTAAGGGACATCTAGAGAACTTGCCTGAGATAAGTGAAATCCTGGAATCCCTACAATGTGGAAGCAGGCCATTTTGGCCCATCAAGTCCACACCAATCCTCTGAAAAACATCTGAGTCAGACCAGTAACCCCACATTTTCCATGGCTAAAACACTGAGTTTGCAGCATCCCTGGACCCTATTCACAATTTAACATAGCCATTCCTCATAACCTGCCCACCTTTGAACTATGGGAGGAAACCAGAGCACTTGGAAGATACCCATACAGACACACGGAGAATGTGCAATCTCCACACGGTCATCCAAGGGTGGAATTGAACCTGGCACCCTGAACCACGAAGCCACTGTGCCTCCCTAGATAGCTAGCAGTTCCCTTGATGAACTTCAAATAACCCAGTGCGGAACCAAACCATGGACGCCAGAAAGTCCTAGATCTGTGCTGAGCTAGCTTATCACAACCAGAACAGCAGGGAGAGATATTTACATCTTGTGACTTTTTTTATTATTCACTCATAAGATGTGGGCATTGCCAATTGGCCAGCATTTAATGCCCTTCCCTTGTTGCCATTGAGAGCATGGTAGTGAGCTACCTTCTTGAACTGCTGCAATCTATATGCCCAGAGGGAGAGAATTTCAGGATTTTGATCCAGCAACACTGAAGGTGATATATTTCCAAGTCAGAATGGGGAGTGGCTTGGAGAGGATCTTGCAGGTGGTGGTGAATTTCTGCAGTGCATCTTATAGATAGTGCACACTGCTGCTACTGAACATCAGTGGTAGAGGGAAGGAATGCTTGTCGATGTGGTGTCAATCAAGTGGGTTGCTTTGTTTTGTTCTGTATGGCATCCTTGAGTGTTATTGGAGATGCAGTAATCCAGGCAATTGGGGATTATTCCATCATACTCCTGACTTGTGCCTGAAACACGTGGATGAGGGTAAAGCAGTTGATCTGGTGTGTATGGATTTTTGGTAAAGCGTTTGATAAGATTCCCAATGGTAGGCTATTGCACAAAATACGGAGGCATGGGATTGAAGGTGATTTAGCAGTTTGGATCAGAAATTGGCAAGCTGAGAAAGGACAGAGGGTGGTGGTTGAGGGAATATGTTTATCCTGAGGTTCAGTTACTAGTGGTGTACTGTTTTGGGATCTGTTTTGGGGTCACTGCTGTTTGTCATTTGTATAAATGACTTAAATGAGGGTGTAGAAGGATGACACTAAAGTCGGTGCATAATGCCGAAGGATGTTGCAGGTTACAGAGGGACATAGATAAGCTGCAGAGCTGGGCTGAGAGGTGGCAAATAGAGTTTAATGTGGAAACGTGTGAGATGATTCACTTTGGAAGGAGCAACAGGAATAAAGATACTGGGCTAATGATAAGATTCTTAGCAATGTAGATAAGCAGAAGATCTCAGTGTTCATGTACATAGATTCCTGAAAGTTGCCACCCAGGTTGATAGGGTTGTTAAGAAGGCATATGGTGTGTTAGCTTTTATAGGTAGAAGGATTGAATTTCAGAGCCATGAGGTCATGCTGCAGCTGTACAAAACTCTGGTGTGGCTGCACTTGGAGTATTATGTACAGTCCTGGTCACCGCATTATAGGAAGGTTGTGGAAGCTTTGGAAAGGGTTCAGAGGCGATTTTCAGTGGCGAGTCCAGTTGAATTTCTGGTCAGTGGTAATCCTAAGGATGTTGATAGTGGGGATTCAGTGATGGTAACACCACTGAATGTCAACAGGCCATGGTTAGACTGTCTCTTGTTGGAGTTTGCCTGACATTTGTGTGGCGCAAATGTTACTTGCCACTTGTCAGCCCAAGCCTGGATATTGTTCAGATCTGGTTGCATTTGAACATGGACTGCTTCAGTATCTGAGGAGTCATAAATGGTGCTGAATATTGTGCAATCATCAGCAAACATTCCTACTTCTGATCTTATGATGGAGGGAAGGTCATAGATGATGTAGCTGAAGATAGTTCCTCAAGTTTGAAATAATCAGACGGGCACAATACAGGACCGGAGATCAAGTATACTTGTCAGATCTCACTGTGTTGAGAATGATACATTGACCTCATATTCGAATGGTCAGATTGTTATTTCTGCAGCATGAATTGGATTTGTGATCTGGACCATGCAGAAATCGTAATGCAGCCAGCTCCGAGGGAATTCTGTGGAAAATTGAAAATTCTGTTGGCAATTCCCCTGCATCTGGATCCCTCCTAACAAGTCCCTTAAGAACCTAGAGGATTCCTAATTACTTCAGCTTGATAGCTAGCCAAAAAAAAATTAGGAGATCTAAAACCATGAAGCTGGTGGTGAAGAAAGTAAATGGCATGTTGGCCTACATGGTGAGAGGATTTGTGAACAGAAGCAGGGATGTCTTTCTGCAATTGTCCTGGGCCTTGGTGAGACCTTGAATATTGTGTGCAATTTTGGTCTCCTTATTGGAGAAAGATGTTCTGCCTATGGAGGTGATGCAATGAGGATTTACCAGACTGATTCCTGAGGTGACAGGACCAACCTGCAAGGAGAGACTGGATTGGTTAAGTCTATGTTGATTGCCATTTAGAAGAATGAAGGAGGAATCTCATTGAAACCTATAAAGCTCTAACAGGACTAGATAGGAAGAATGTTCCTGATGACTGGGAAGCCAAGAACCAGGGGTCAGAGTCGAAGCATAGGGGGTAGGCAATTTCCGACTGATTAAAGGAAAAATTTCTTCACCCAGAGAGCAGTGGGACAGTGAAAGTTTCTGCCACAGAAAGTGGCTGAGGCCAAAATATTTAATATCTTCAAGAAGAAGTTGGGTATAGTTCTTAGGTCTAAAGGGATCAAAGGGTATGGGTTAAAACCAGGAACAGGATACTCAGTCAGATGATCAGCTATAATCATATCAAATGGCAGAGCAGGCTCAAAAGGCCGAATGGCCTACTCCTGCTCCTATTTACCAAGTTTCTTCTGCGCCTTATAAATTGTATGGTTCTGTGATTCGAACTCCAAGGTAACTACTAAATAGAAACCCAGACTCATCACTAACAGACCCAGCCAGCTGCCAGCAGCTCCTGAACATCCTGGACTAGACATGTCCACCACTCAATCCAATATCCCCCAACCTTATCCAGCCCAACTTGACAAATCCAAGAACCTCGCAACCCAACATCTCCCCCAATTCACTCACTCCAACAAACACCCCCCAACCTGACCAATAACCCCCAATCCAATACTGAGCCCTGACAGATCTGACATCTCCACTCCACCCCAATCTAACATTCCTCTGACTGATACAAGGAAGGAAGAGGAAGAACACTTAGATGTCGTGAAACTTGAAAGGGTTCAGAAAAGATTTACAAAGATGTTGCCAGGGTTGGAGGATTTGAGCTACAGGGAGACGCTGAATAGGCTGGGGCTGTTTTCCCTGGAGCGTCAGAGACTGAGGGACCTTATAGAGGTTTACAAAATTATGAGGGACATGGATAGGGTAAATAGGCAAAGTCTTTTACCTGGGGTCAGGGAGTTCAGAACGAGCAGGCATATGTTTAGGGTGAGAGGGGAAAGATGTAAAAGAGACCTACAGAGGGTGTAGGTACACAGAGGGTGGTACGTGTACGGAATGAGCTGCCAGAGGAAGTGGTGGAGGCTGGTACAATTGCAACATTTAAGAAGCATTTGGATGGGTATATGAATAGGAAGGGTTTGGAGGGATATGGGCCGGATGCTGGCAGGGGAGACTAGATTGGGTTGGGATATCTGGTCAGCACAGACGGGTTGGGCCGAAGGATCTGTTTCCATGCTGTACATCTCTATGGCTCTATGACTCTATAACACGTACACAAAGTCTTTGCTCACAACGGATACCCCATCTGCTTCATCTGCTGATGTCTGTCCAACAGACAACACCATGAACACCTACCAACACACAGCCATCTTACCCTATGAACATATCAGAATTAACCAGCAGGTTGTTGCGACCACCCGGTACTATGGTAGCACACCAACCAACTACTACACAACACCAACTACTTAGATTAGGTTAGATTAGGTTCCCTACAGCTCAACAAGTCCACACTGACCCTCCGAAGAGCAACCCACCCAGACCCATTCCACTACATTCACCCCTGACTAATACACCTAACACTATGGGCAATTTAGCATGGCCAATTCACCTAACCTGCACATCTTTCGACTGTGGGAGGAAACCAGAGCACCCGGAGGAAACCCACGTAGACACGGGGAGAACATGCAAACTCCACACAGACAGTTGCCCAAGGCAGGAATTGAACCCGGGTCTCTGGCGCTGTGAGGCAGCAGTGCTAACCAGTGAGCCACCGTCCTGCCCAAGACTTACCAAGACCCCATACCCACAACATGTGGGTCTAATATTGTATACAAAATCCCTTGCAACTACTGCAACAGGCACTATATCGGACAAACGGGAAGAAAACTAGTCATCTGACTTCATGAATACCAAATGGCAACTAAGTTACAGGATTCACTCTCCCTCATCTCCATCCACATAGACCAAGAGGGCTGTGAATTCGACCATGACAAAGTAACCATTCTAGGACAAGCCAACCAGAGACATGCAAGAGAGTTCTTGGAAGCCTGGTTGACTATCAAAAAGGCCATCATCAAACACATAGAGATAGACCTGGTGTACAAACCACTACAGAGAAGACCCGGAAGTGACAATCACCCTAACAGACTGGATCACATAAAAACCAAGTGGGACAGAACAACAGCGCTTCATGGAAATCTCACTGATGATGTTACCCAGCATGGTCACGAAACGTCTGCATGATAACCCGGCAACTCAGCAAGCTAACCAACTAACTGATACACTTCCAACCCAGCCTGACAACTCCAAACCTACCATCCGACCTGAACTGACATCCTCAGCCCACTCCAACCTAACATCCCCAGCAAGTTCACCCAGTTGACCCAAACCATTGCCACTGCTTTTCCAAACTGAAACCCCTATCTTAACCTGACTGGCATTGCCCCAGACCTGACCTGACCTGACCTGACCTAATACCTCTGCAACCCAACCCAACAACTTTCACTCCAATCTGAGCTGACACCCGCCTTGGATCCCACCAACATTCCTCTAAATCTAACCCAATCACTCTATACAACCTAAGCATTCATCTACTTACCTGGCACCTCACCCACCTGGCAACCTGCACCCCTACCCTCACTTGCCTTACATACTTACCTATCATAGTAGATTTCAAAGTATCTGCTGGACATTTAAACTTCAGACTATAGCACTCAGTGCTGTGATAGGAGTTATGGTCTCAGTAATGCTCTTCTTCACTGCTAGATTCAATGATTCCTGGAAAAGTTCATAATAGAAAACCTCTGCCTAGGTATCTCCAGCTCAGAAGTCATCGAAAGAAAAGTGGGTAATTTTTAGAGGACACTTCAGACGTTGCTCTGGATTTCTGGGCCACTGACAGCACTGTAGCAGAGAGTGCTGTGGCATTCTGGATATACAATGTACACACACAGCATTTGAACCCGGGTCCCCAGATCTGGGTCTCTGGATTAATACTCAAGTGATAATACAGCTAGGCCTTTGCCTCCTCCACTGAATGATTATTTGGATAAAATTAATGTGCGGGTAAATGGGGAGAAAACAGAAAGTTGACACTAGGTAATGAGGCTCACTTGAAGAGTTGTTACATGCACAATAGGCCAAATCGCTACCTCTGCACCTTAACCATTATATGGTTCTATGATTTTTCACTTTCTTTTGCCTTTCTTTCCAGATTCCTAAATCCCTTCCTGACTCAGAGCGAGACAACTCATCCACCCCAGAATGTCCAATCATACAGTCAAGCACAGATAAAGATCTACAGGACAGATAAAGACCCTTTGGCCCATCAATCTGCAGCAATTAAAAACAAGCACCTTACGATTCTAATCCCATTAAATGACATGACAATACCTCAACCTCTATCGTCAACATGTCAATAATTATTACGAAAATGAATAGATCAGCACCAAAAATATGCATTCTCTCCTATACAACAATAATAAAGAGTGCTGTCATTCTGTTTTAACACTAGCAAGCTCAAAGTGAATAGAAGCTAACCCAACCTTTCCTGATATGGTGTTGCCTCTGGGTGCTTGCATTCGCACTGTACTCACCTATTTCAGTGTTTCTCTCAGACACAATTTGCAAACTGGAATGGCAAGAATTGAGAGGGGGGAGGTGAGGCAAGGCTAGTGGTTAACATCTTGTGCCCTTCTAAAGGGTCATACGCTTGAAGACGTCCTTTTCTGATCATAGTTCATTCTGGGCAAGAGTGTCACTCTTCGATGCACCTCTGGAGCCTGTTTCCGGATGGCCTAGTATCATAGAATCCCTATAATGTGGAAGCAGGCCATTTGGCCCATCAAATCCACACCGAAGAACATCCCACCCAGACCCACTCCAGCCCTGCAACCCTCCATTCCCCATGGCTAATCCACCTCGCCAGCACATCCCTGAACACTATGGGCAATTCAGCATGGCTAGTGCACCTAACCTGCACATCTTTGAACTGTGGGGGGAAACCAGAGCACCCGAAGAAAACTCACACAAACTCAGGGCAAATGTGCAAACTCCACACAAACAGTTGCCCGAGAGCAGAATCGAACCCATGACCCTGGCGTTGTGAGGCAGCAGAGCCACCGTGCCACCCAACATAATCTCTGCCTTATTCCACTAGGAGAAGGTGAGGACTGCAGATGCTGGAGATCAGAGCTGAAAATGTGTTGCTGGAAAAGCGCAGCAGGTCAGGCAGCATCCAAGGAGCAGGAGAATCAACGTTTCGGGCATGAGCCCTTCTTCAGGAATGAGGAAAGTGTGTCAAGTAGGCTAAGATAAAAGGTAGGGAGGAGGGACTTGGGGGAGGGGCGTTGGAAATGCGATAGGTGGAAGGAGGTTAAGGTGAGGGTGATAAGGTGAGGGTGATAGGCTGGAGTGGGGGTGGGGGCGTAGAGGTCAGGAAGAAGATTGCAGGTTAGGAAGGTGGTGCTGAGTTCGAGGGTTGGGACTGAGACAAGGTGGGGGGGAGGGGAAATGAGGAAACTGGAGAAATCTGAGTTCATCCCTTGTGGTTGGAGGGTTCCTAGGCGGATGATGAGGCGCTCTTCCTCCAGCCGTCGTGTTGCTTTGGTCTGGCGATGGAGGAGCCCAAGGACCTGCATGTCCTTGGTGGAGTGGGAGGGGGAGTTGAAGTGTTGAGCCACGGGGTGGTTGGGTTGGTTGGTCCGGGTGTCCCAGAGGTGTTCTCTGAAACGTTCCGCAAGTAGACGGCCTGTCCTCTATATTGGGGAGACAGGCCGCCTATTTAGGTATTTAGATGTACACATGCAATGGCAAGGCATAAGGGCCAAGTGCTGGAAAACAGGATTAGAATAGTTAGGAGTTATCTTGGATTGGTTGGATGTGTTGGGTCGAAAGGCCTTTTTCTGCGCTATCCATCTCCATGACTATAATTTTATGAATATTATCAGAGTAGCAGGTGGGAAAAGGGAAAATTCAGCCCAAAGTATTGACAAGTTCTATAATTCCAGAAGGTATCACTGTAATGCTGGTCCTTACTAATGACTGTACCCATCATGTCTTCCAGGTCATTGGATTATTGATTAATTTGGACGAACTTACCTCCAAGAGAAATGAGGTCAACTACACTGCCCACAGTGAGCCCCAGTCATTTTCAACTGCAGTTGTCATCAATTCACTCTGCAAACCAGGGATCAAATCTGGCATCTTGCTGTTCTAAATGGGATGACATTTGCCAGGAGAGAGATTACTGGCCTTTCACTCTCTCCCCACAGCTCTAAAATGGAAAGACTGTTTGTTGAAGCTTATTAAAGTCTCCCTCCTCTCCCACCATCTCCCCTTACCCCCATGACCCCATCCACCTTTGCTGCAGTCTGCCAGAACCCCTGATGCACCTAAGCTCCAGGATCCTCAACACTTTCATCTTCAGAGAATGCTTGTAATTCTCTGCAATAGCCACAACTCAATCCTGATGCTGCTGAGACAATGTCGTGTGGCGATCCCCAATGTACTCTAGCTGTGGGGCAGTCATATAAACATGCAAATTAAAAGTAGGCCACTCATCCCCTGGAGCCTGTTCCACCATACAATAAAAGGGGAACACCCCACCTTTTTCAAAATAAGATCCTCCCATCCTGCCAATGAGCTGTTAAGCTGCTCACCACTCTCCCACTGTTTCCAGTGAGTCATAGCATTGCAATGGAGGTGGAATGAAACACTAAAGTATTCCCTGAGAGGCTCAATATGGGGATGGACAAAGAGACACTGGGCTAGTAACCTGCTTTGTTCTATGCTATCCACACCACACACCCCACATGCCACACGCCCACCCCAGACGCCACACCCAATACCCCATACCCCACATGCGACACCCCACACGCCACACCTCACACTCCACACACCACACCCCACACACCAGACCCCACAGCTAACATGCCTCACCTCACACCCTACATGCCACACCCTACATGCCACACCCCACATCCCACACCCCACATGCCACACCCCACACCCAACACATCACACCCCACATGCTACACCCCACACCCCACACGTAACACCCCACATGCCACACCCCACAAGCCATACCCATACCCCACATGCCACACCCGACACGCCACACACCACACCCTACACCCCTCTCTTTGAATAGACTAATGGTGAGGGATAGTGATGGGGGGTGGCAAGCTGTAAAATTGTCATTCCCATCAATCAATAGCCTACGTGTGTTATTAAGAACTGAAGCATGGACGCAAGAGGAGTGTTAGTGCCATGTTTATTCTGTTCATACCTCGGTACTATACAACAGGCAATGCACTAAGACCTACTGCAGCTCCCCCTGGTGTATTTGTTAAGTAGTAATACCAGAAACATGAGGCAGGAATTCTGCATGCTCAATCTTCAATTAAATAAAGTTGAAAATTCAGGTAATCCACAGGATTTTGGAAGGATTACAAAACAGAAGGAGACCACTCAGTCTGTAATACTGTGCTGGGTCTCCAAAGAAGGAATTCAACCAGTGACATTGTCCTGCCTTCTTTCCGTAAACTTTCACATTCTTCATTTTCAGATAAAGTCATTGAAAGCTGTAGAGTTATACAGCACAGAAACAGACCCCTCAGTCCAATCAATCCACGCCAAACATAATCCCAAACTAAATTAGCCCCACCTGCCTGCTCCTGGCCCATTTCCCTCCAAACCTTTCCTATTCATTTATCTATACAAATGCCTTTTAAACATTTTAATTATACCCACATCCACCACTTTCTCAGGACGTTCATTCCACTCACGAGCCACCCTCTGTGTAAAAAAATTTGTCTCTTATAAATTTTTTAAATCTCTCTCCTCTCACCTTAAAAATATGCCCCCTAGTTTTGAAGTCCCCCATCCTAGGGAAAAGACAACAACCATTAACTCTATCTGTACCTGTTATTATTTTATAAACATCTATCAGATCACCAGGTCAACCTCCTACCAGAATAATAATCCTAAAGGTAAAGTTCACCATAGCCCGACCAGATCATAACTTATTTAAATACATCAATCAATCTTTTCTTCTCTAACACAAACAGCCCCAGACTCTCCAGTCTATTGTGTTTAAGTTACTGAAGATTCCAGCCCTGGAATCATGCTCATGAATCTTACTTGCCCTCATTCCTGCACCCTCTTTCAAACGCTGTCAGAAGTGTGGCACTCAGAACTGGACGCGATACTCCAACGGAGGCTAAAGTATATTCTGTATAGGTTTAATACAACCTCCTTGCTTTTGTACTCCATGCCTTGTTAGTAAAACCCAGGATGATCTAAGCTTTATTAATTGATCTCTCAACCTTCCCTGCCATCTTCAATCTTTTACGCACAAAATAGACACCCACGTCTGACTGTTTTTGCACCCTCATATAGGAGTCCAGGTCTAGAGGGCATAGGTTCAGGGTGAGGGGGAAAGATTTAAAAGGATTCTAAGGAACAACGTTTTCACGCAAAAGGTGCTGCATGTATGGAATGAGCTGCCAGAGAAGGTGGTGGAGGTTGCAACATTTAAAAGGCATCTGGATGGGTATATGAATAGGAAGGGTTTGGAGGGATATGGGCCGGATGCTGGCAGGGGGGCTATTGGTATGGACTGTTCGGCAAGGAAAAATTTGACTAAAGGGTCTGTTTCTGTGCTGTACATCTCTATGACTCTTCGACTCTGATTGAGCTCAGCAGCCGTGTATTCGACTGAGCTCAGCAGCGGGTACTTGACTGAGCCCAGTACAGTATACTTGACTGAGCCCAGTTCTGTGTACTTGACTGAACCCAGCAGCGTGTACTCGACGGAGCCCATCAGAGTATACTTGACTGAGCCCAGCTCTGAGTACTCGACTGGGCCCAGCAGGGCGTACTTGATTTAGCCCAGCAGAGTATACTGGACTGAGCGCAGCAGTGTGCATTCGACTGAGCCCAGCAGTGTGTACTCGACTGAGTCCAGCAGTGTGTACTCGACTGAGCCCAGCAGCGTGTACTTGACTGAGCCCAGCAGCGTGTACTCGACTGAGTCCAGCAGCGTGTACTTGACTGAGCTCAGCAGCGTTTACTCGACTGAGCCCAGCAGCGTGTACACGACTGAGCCCAGCAGCGTTTACTTGACTGAGCTCAGCAGCGTTACTGGACTGAGCCCAGCAGAGTGTACTCAACTGAACCCAGCAGAGTGTACTGGACTGAGCCCAGCAGCATGTACTCGACTGAGCCCAGCAGCGTTTACTTGACTGAGCCCAGCAGCATGTACTCGACTGAGCCCAGCAGCGTGTAGTCAACTGAGCCTAGCAGAGTGTACTAGACTGAGCCCAGCAGCGTGTACTCGACTGGGCCCAACAGCATGTACTCGACTGAGCACAGCTCTGTGTACTCAACTGAGCCCAGCAGCATGTACTCGACTGAGCCCAGCAGTGTGTACATGACTGAGCCCAGAAGCGTGTACTCAACTGAGCCCAGCTCTGTGTACTCGACTGAGCCCAGCCACGTGTACTCGACTGAGCCCAACTGTGTGCGCTCGACTGAGCCCAGCAGCGTGTACTCAACTGAGCCCAACTGTTTACTTGACTGAGCACAGCAGAGTGTACTCGACAGAGCCCAGCAGTGTGTACTCGACTGAGCCCAGCAGTGTGTACTTGACTGAGCCCAGCAGTGTGTACCCGACTGAGCCCAACTGTGTACTCGACTGAGCCCAGCAGCGTGCACTCGACTGAGCCCAGCAGTGTGTACTCGACTGAGCCCAGCAGTGTGTACTTGACTGAGCCTAGCAATGTACTCGACTGAGCCCAGCAGCGTGTACTTGACTGAGCCCAGCAATGTGTACTCGACTGAGCCTAGCAGTGTGTACTCAACTGAGCCCAGCAGCGTGTACTCAACTGAGCCCAGCAGCCTGTACACGACTGAGCCCAGCAGCGTTTACTTGACTGAGCCCAGCGGAGTGTTCTCGACTGAGCCCAGCAGCGTTTACTTGACTGAGCCCAGCGGAGTGTTCTCGACTGAGCCCAGCAGCATGTACTCGACTGACCCCAACAGAGTGTACTAGACTGGGCCCAGCAGCGTGTACTTGACTGAGCCCAGCGGAGTGTACTTGACTGAGCCCAGCAGCGTGTACTCGATTGAGCCCAGCAGTGTGTACGAGACTGAGCCCAGCAGTGTGTACTCGACTGAGCCCAGCAGCATGTGCTTGACTGAGCCCAGCAGCGTGTGCTTGACTGAGCCCAGCAGCGTGTGCTTGACTGAGCCCAGCAGCGTGTACTCGACTGAGCCCAGCAGCGTGTACTTGACTGAGCCCAGCAGAGTGTACTTGACTGAGCCCAGCAGTGTGTACTTGACTGAGCCCAGCAGCGTGTGCTTGACTGAGCCCAGCAGGGTGTACTTGACTGAGCCCAGCAGAGTGTACTAGACTGAGCCCAGCAGAGTGTACTCGACTGAGCCCAGCAGCGTGTACTTGACTGAGCCCAGCAGCGTGTACTTGACTGAGCCCAGCAGAGTGTACTTGACTGAGCCCAGCAGTGTGTACTCGACTGAGCCCAGCAACGTGTGCTTGACTGAGCCCAGCAGCGTGTGCTTGACTGAGCCCAGCAGAGTGTACTAGACTGAGCCCAGCAGTGTGTACTCGACTGGGCCCAGCAGCATGTCCTTGACTGAGCCCAGCAGCGTGTACTTGACTGAGCCTATCAGCAAGGAAGTGTGACAGCGACATCGGAAGGGGTTGGGTTCCCTGAGGCTTCTGCATTGTCGAGGCGGTCCCAGCACCTACTCAACATCAGATGCATCTTGTCTTCTTTTGGCGGCTTTGGGTGAGGAAGGGGGTTCCGGGAGGCTGCTGCAGCAGTGAATGTGGTGTGCGTCCGACCATTCCTGTGGCTGTGTCTAATGGGTCCCTCAACTGGGTTGCTTCAGCGGCGGCAGATGCCAAGTGGGTCTGTGCCCGGGATTCCAATATCTCAGGTTTCATTGAGGTTTCTGCAGCGTCTCAGCTGTAGGTTGGTCTGGTCCAACCTGCCAGTCCTATCAGTGGCTTTGATGGTTGCTTTTGTCCATGCTGGTCTGGGTCTTCTCATGGCATTTTCAGTCAGTCTGTCACTCCATGAGATATTCTCGTCAAGCATCATGGAGGATCCGGCCCACGATTCCAATGGGGACGTTAGGTCCTCAGGCCCAGAGCCGTGAAATGGACCAAGTCGACTTCATCTTAAATTCTATTTTCTTAAATTTAGTTTATTTTTCTTTATTAGAATTTTGTGGATTCTGTTATCCCATACTTATTACTTCCTTATTTTTCTAATTTATTACTATGAGTTTGTACTTTTGAAGGTCTGCAATGCTGGACTTTTTATTTCTTTATTTTTCTATTATTTCACTAAGAATTTTTACTCCAGAATCAATACCTAGGTACCTTTGTACCCAAGATGACGCCATATGTGGCGCCTTGTAAACTTTTCACTGCATTCATGTGAGTACATGTGACAGTAAAGCTAATTCAATTCAAATCACTTGATTCAAATTAAAGGAATGAAGCCTCAAGAAAATAGCTTGTGTTTCTGAGGCAGCTAGGAAGCGCTAGTTTTTGATGCACTGAAACATTCTGCCAGAATATTGAGACATAGCAGAGTAGAGGATTCCCCACTCTGAGGAGGGAATAAAATCAGAGGGTGTGTCCAGAGCAGCTAATCCTTAGCAACTCATAGTGCCATCTGGCGACCTGCAGACCATGCATGTGTGCACTTTAGAATGAAAGTCTAAAATGGAGAGAAACAACTAAATAGTGAAGACCGTCTCCGGAGTCCCATAATTCAAAGCTCAACTGATATCCATCTGACTTTTTACAGGTTTTTTTAATCATTCACAGGACGTGGATGAAGCTGTCGAGGACTGCACTTTTTGCTCATCCCTAATTGTGCTTGAGAAGTTATGATTATTGGTTGCATATTAAAAATCAACCCATTCCCTGTAGTTATGATTCAATACAAAATATGCATTGCATAACAGGCTTCATATACTGAGGGTTTTGCAGATTCATTCAATAGGGTGTTAGACATGGATTAATACATTATAAATTGTATAAGGCCTGGTTTTCCAAGGAGTAGCGATGTGGCAGGTGGGACTAGATTGGGTTGGGATATCTATTTGGTATGGACAGATTGGACCAAAGCGTCTGTTTCCATGCTGTACATCTCTATGACTATGACAGAATTCTACATTTCTGACAGGCGATTCCAATCAGGGCTCTCCCTTCAGAAATGTGGAGCTGTACTTCAATTCTGACAGTTCTCTCATAGCACAGAACTGTCAGGGAAAGGCAAACCATACAACCTTGACATAGCACTCAGCATCACATTTTAAAAGTCCAGAATCACAGATTGTCATTTTGACACAAAAAGAGAAATTGCTGGAACAGCTCAACAGGTCTGGCGGCATCTGTGGAGAGAAATCAGACTTAACATTTCGGGTTGAGTGACCCATTCCCGAGAGCTGCCATTTTGATAGTTGCTGTCAAACAGTAAGTGCATAAGAGAAGCATCAGGTTAGAGTATTCAGAGGGTGGGGTGTAAGATGGGTTAGAGCATAGGTTGTACAAATAATTCTATAGAGGCCAGTATCCTGTCACTAAGGCACCTTTATTTGCAAATGAACTGTCCTTGTCTATAGTACTGTCTCATACCAACTCATGATGTGGAGGCACTGTTGTTGGACTGGGGTGGGCAATGTCAGAAGTCAAATGATACCAGGTTAAAGTCAAACAGGTTTATTTAAAACCACAAGCTTTCCTTGGGTTAGGCGAAGACTTCACCTGACGAAGGAGCAGCGCTCTGAAAACTTGTGATTTCAAATAGACCTGTTGGACTATGGCCTGGTGTCATGTGACTTCTGACCTCATCCAGAGTCAGGCACCAGAAGTATCAGTATCCCTCGCACTCACCTTTTTAATGTCAGCCAGGGCTCCCTGACTGGACCACATTAAAAGCCCCAATTAGGGAACTCATATTCTATGAGGTCCAGCTGGCTGACCCCATTACAATCACTACAGGTGACAGATGAATAGGATGCTGGTAGGATATGGTACCAAGTTGGGGGAAAGTGGCAAGGGGAAAGGTGTCAGATAGGATACTTTGCCATTTCAATTGTTAATTTAAATACCTTTTAAATGTTATGAGGATTCCCTCCAAACACCCTTTAAGGAAGTGAGTACCGAATACCCATAACCCTCTGGATGAAAGATGTTTTCCTCAAATTTGCTTTCAATCTTGCGCTCCTTGCTTTAAAATTGTGCCCTGGTTATTGATTCCCCTACTGAAGTGAAAAGCTTTACCTATCTATTCTGTCTACACCCCTCAAAACTTTGGACACTTTAATCAGATGCCCCCTCAGCCTTCTCACATCTAAAAAAAGCAACCCCAGCCTATCTAGGTTCTCTTCCAAGCTCTTTTCTCCAGCCCAGGCAACATCCTGATGAATCTCCTGTGCACGCTCTAACTTCAATCGTATCCTTCGTAATGGTAGCAACCAAAACTACACACAGTACTCTAGCAGTGGCCAAACTACCTTTATACATAGCTCCATCATAACCTCCTTACTCTTGCATTCAATGCCTTGACTACTAAAGGTAAATATCCCATACACCTTCTTAACTACCTTGTTTAGATTTAGATTTATAATTGATTGTCATATGTATTTTTACAAGAAAAACACAATGAAAAATGTTATACATCACCCAGCATGGTGCCAACAATGACAGAGGGCATGGTAAAAATCATAAATTACAAAATTAATTGAATATAAGACAAAGTTCATCAGAGTCCATTTTAAAGGCTTCTTTGATCTCAAAGAAAGCAAATCCACGACAGGAACAACACGACGGGACAAAATTCCAGGATCCAACCCTAGTGGATGGAAATCCTTTGAGGATAAGCCACCACCAAGATCGCCATTTGAAGGGAATGCTGGGACATTGAATCACTGGAATGTCACAACTCGCCAGAGCCCCGAGCTGGAAGAAACCGCTGAGGACTAAGAGCAAGAAATAAATGGACCACTGCCAAGTTCACAAACTACTCCGACAGAGACAGTTCCATAGGCCGAGACTAACCCACTAAGAAAGAACGGCAAATCAGACCGCCTGGAGCAACCACCGCCCAGGAGAAGCTCACAGTTGGAGCTTCCAAAATGAATTTGATGTTTAATTCTACTAGTTCTAAAACATTGAAACATTTTTTAAAAATACCAAAAGCAAAAGGAGCAGAGAAACAGCCACCTCCTGGGTTGCGGAGCGCAAACTATACACTGCTACTCTGACGCTGCTATTTTAACATGTTAGCTACCTCTTCTGCTGCCTTCAAGAATCTATAGGCATGCACACCTAGGTCCCTCTGATCGTCTGGACTTCCTCAGGTCCTACTGTTCAGCATGTATTCTCTTGCCTTGTTAGTCCCCCTAAAACATATAATCTCACACTTTTCAGAATTAAATTCCATTTGCCACAGTCCAACCCATCTGACCATATCTTCCTGTAATCCAAATCTTTCAGCCTTGCTAATTACCAAAATTTCTGCATCTACTATAAACTTACTGATCATACCTCCTACATTCATGCCCAAGTCATTAATGTACACACCTTACAGCAAGGGATCCAGCACTGGATGTGGGCTTACAGTTCCAAAAACACCCTTCGACCATTACCTGCTTCCTACCGCTAAGCCAATTGTGGATCCAATTTACCAAACTGCTTTGGATTCCATGGGCTCTTATCTTCTTAACTAATCTGTTTTGAGACATTAGTCACCTCCTCAAAAAATTCAATCAAATTTCTTAGATGTGACCTCCTTCTCACAAAGCCATGCTGACTAACCTTGAATAATTCTTACCTGTCCAAGTGGAGATTAATTATGTTCCTCATGTAGATGTTAGATTCACTGGCCTGCAGTTTGCTGGTTTATTCCTACCAGACTTTTTGAATAATGGTATCACATTAGCTGTCCTCTGGCACCCCAACTGTGGCTCGACAAGATTTATATAGATTCATGTCAGAGCCCCTGCAATCTCCTTCCTTTCCTCCCACAGAAGACCAGGATACATCTTATTATCTATTATCCATTATTATCTATTTTAATCAATAAGTGAATCAAGGGTAATGGTGAAACGGCAGAAAGGAGGAGTTGAGAATATCAAATCAGCCGTGGTCTTATTGAATAGAGCTGTAGATGTGATGGATTGAATAGCCCACTGCTCCTAGGTCTTATCTCATCTGGGACTAGGTATTTAGCCATTATCAATCCTAACCCACTGACACTTCCTACCTCTCATGTTAATTTCTTCAAGTATATCAAACCCCTACCTAATGGCCTTACCTAGATTGGCCTTCTCTATAGAAAATACAGAAAATACTTACTTAAAACGTTGATTATGTCTTCTGGCTCCACACATAGATTGTCACTTTGGTCCCAAATGGGCACTGTTTATTTCCCTGGTTATTCTCCTTCCCCTAATGTACTTATAAAACGCTTATGAATTTTCCTTAATGTTATCTGCCAGTCTTTTCTTGTAGCCCTTCTTTATTCTCCTAATTTCTTGTTAAGGAACACCCTGCATTTTTTATACTATTCTAGGGACTTTGTTATCCATCATAAGCTTCTTTTCTTCTGTTTATCCAATCCTGTACATCCCATGACCTCCAGGATTCTCACTCTTGTTGATCCTACCCTTCATCTGTACAGGAACATATTGGCTCATCATTCTCCCTATTAGCCTTTTGAAGGTTTCCCAATCTCTATAGATTTTCCTGAAAGTGGTTGCTCCCAGGCAACTGTAGCCAGTTTTTTTGTCTGATCCTATTAAAATGAGCACTTCCCAACTCAGAACATTTATTTCTGGTCAATCTTTGTCCTTATCTATAATTGCCTTTGGGTTGGAATTCTGGTCTCCCTGATCTAGGAAATATGTTGTTAAACTTGAAAGGGTTCAGAAAGGATTTACAAGGATGTTGCCAGGGTTGGAGGGTTTGCGCTATGGGGAGAGGCTAAATAGGCTGGAGCTGTTTTCCCTGGAACATCGGAGGCCCAGGTGTGACCTTATCAAGGTTTATAAAATCAAGAGGGGCATAGATAGGGTGAATACTCAAGGTCTTTCCCCAGGATAGAAGAGTCCAAATCTAGAGGGTATAAGGTGAGAAGGGAAAGATTTAAACAGAATTTGAGGGGCAACTTTTTCACGCAGTGGGTGGTGTGTGTATGGAATGAACTTCCAGAGGAAGTGGTGGAGGCTGGTAGAATTACCAACATTTAAAAGGCATCTGGGTATATGAACTGGAAGTGTTTAGAGGGATATGGGCCAAATGTTGGTAAATGAGACTAGATTTATTTAGGATATCTGGTCGACATGGACAAGTTGAATCGAAAAGTCTGTTTCCGTGCTGTACACCTCTATGACTCTATGATTCTACTTTAAATCTAAATGAATTATGATCACTATCGCCAAAATACTTCCTCATTGCCACATCCACAACTTGGCTAGCTTTGTTCCCTAAGATTAGGTCCAGCACAGACCCCTTTCTTGTCAGAGTTTCTTCATGCTCGCTTAACAGAAAATCTCTCCTGGACTCATTTTAAGAACTCTGTTGCCTCTGTGCCTTTCACACTTTGTATTTCCCAGTTAATATTAGGGAAGTTGAAATCCCATGTTATTACCCTATTATTTTTACATTTTTTTACATCTGTATTTCGTACACCTCTTTGAGATTTGTCTACATATCTGTCTTTCTATCTCTCACTGTCTGCCTGGCAGTCTATAGTTCACCCCAGTAAAGTGATTGCCCATTTTGTTTTTAAGTTCTAACCAGTTGGCCTCATTTAGGTAGCCTGATGCAATATCATCCCTCTTCATTGCAGTAGTTGACTCCTTGGCAAAAATCTGACACATGGACTATAATATGGGAAAATGTAAAGCTGTTCGCTTTAGTGGGAAGGATAAAAAGCAAACTACCACTTCAACAGAGAATTACTGTGAAGTTTCATTATGCAGAGGGATTTAGGTGTTCAGATGCATGAGTCACAATAGGTGAGCAAGCAGGTACAGCACATAATCAAAAGGGTTGTTAATTGTTCCAAGAAGAATTGAATATTAAAGAAAGGGTATTACACTTGAATTATATAGGGCATTCGTGAGATCACATCACAAATACTGTGTGCAATTTTGTTCTCTTTATTTAAGGAAGGATGTAAAATGCATTGGAGGTTCAGAGGAGGTTTGCTCAGCTGATGCTTAGAAAGACAGTGTTGCCTTATGATGAAAAGCTGTACAGGCTAGGTTTGTTTTCACTGTGAAGAGTGAGGGGTGACTTGATTGAAGCTTGTAAGATCTCAAATGATTTTGACAAGATGGACATGGAAAGCACATTTTCTCTTGTCACTCAGTCCAGAGCTCGGTGCACTTTTGGGACAAGGATCAAGAGAATGTTTTCTCTTCAGATGCTTGTGCAGCTGAGGAAATCTGCCATAGGACCCCAAAAACTATTGGGCAGCCTCTATAGTTTATCCCTATGTGGTGTCTTCTGGATGTTGGTAAAAGTTGGAGCAAAGGGAAATTAATGTTGAATGGTCATACTGTTCTTTTTAGGATGAAATCTAATTTTTCTCCACCTTGTGGACACCAAGCCTTTTTCTCTGGCTTTTCCACAGCTTTAAAAAGACACAACCTCTCCCCTCTGATGTCAAGTTCTGCCATTTAACATGGAATGATAATGGGATCATTTTCAATTTGAAAGGTAAGTGTGAAATATTTTCACCCTTTCAAATATCACTGTGGGGTGCTGTAATATACAGTAGCTATGTTTCAATACAGTGGCTCATTATAGGGATCTCTCCTATAGAGATAATTTGATCCTTATATCAACCAACTTTCCATAATTGTTCACAGATACTACAATGTTCATCCAATAGAGAAGCTGCATAATGCCATGAAAAGGTTTACCAAAATGCCCTGGCACTCTGTGCTGTCACCTTTTTGACTTAAATGGTGCTAAACGTTTACGAAAAAAATCCGATGATGACATTTGAGAAAAAGTTATACTTAGTAAATATCTAACTACCTGTTTGTTTAAGTTGAAAGTTATTCGGCTTTAAAACTGAAATAAGAACATTCCGTTCTTTAGTTCCCAGGAATCAATCCATTCTTTGGACAGCTGTGGCTTGTATCAATACTTGTTTGAGTTTCAAGTGCTATTGGGTTTCAGAACAGTTGGTGTTCCAATCATCTGAGAATATATGGCAGTTCCAAGAAAATTGCATCCTTGATGTGGCTTTTGATTAGTTGGCACAAACTCTAAGGAGTACAACCATTACAAGGTTTGTTTTAGCAAGTAGCAGAATGCTTTTTTTCAATATCAATGATATGGGGTGTTTTAGTTTATGATATTATTTTCCCCCAAGAAATGTAAAATATCTTTTGATTGATATTTACATAGTGTGAGTGGCAGTGAAGTGTATATGGGGGCCATACAGGTGGTATGAGTGATCTGAAGGGTATGGGGCAAAGGTATGGGTGACAGAGCTTGGGAGATGAGCAGACATACTGCATTGGAAAATATAGGGTTTTGTAACCAGCTCACAAACTGCACTGCAGACCCAATCCTACCGTGAAAAAAACATTGGGTATGGGTTTGGTATCCAATTTATGAGATGCAAATGTGCACAGGTCATTTTTCTTCCCAAATCCAAAAGAAGATTCAGCCCCATGTCTGAAGAAATCCAAGCTGCTACAAACGAAGCATGCATATGGCAATAAATACTAGCCAGGCCAGTGACATCTACATCCCATGAATAATAAAATAACCTACTATTGTTTTCCAGATCATCCAAATCCAAATAAATCATGGAGAGATTTAGCAGAGTCTGTCATTACAGATGTCTTAATTTTCACTACAGAGGCAGAACACTAGAGCCAGGTTCGTTTTCAGTTAGAAGCCTACCTTTAGTTGAGTAACGTTTGAATTTTTGTATGGGGAAACAGAGACAACCTGTAATTGATATGGAGATGGGTCTCCTGTTGGCTGATAGCCAATGGAGGTGAAAATGGAGGACACAAGTGAGGGATTGTCTGATTATATGTGGGATCATTTGGAGAGCTCATGGAATTCATCAATGATGTAACTGGTTGTCCTGAGGGAGAAATGTGTGGTTTGCACCAAACTCATACCCAATGCTGATTTTCTTGCAAGGGCATCTCTTTGTTCAGAGTTATTTCCCGTAGTCTCCAATTCCTCCTCCTGCTACTGCTCCAGAGAAAATTGAGATATCACAAGGGAGCCTGCAGCTGAGCACCAGGGCAGAGTGGCCTTTACCTTGTTAATGCTAACTTGAGCCTAATGCCAGAGACTATGAGGAAGAGGAGAGAAATCCTCTTTCTGGAGGGTGACAGGAATTCATTGCCTTGCAAGGGCGTCCCTTTGATCAGAGTCATCTTCCTCACCCTCCAATTCCTCCTCCTGCTATTCACCCAATGACATTTCTCCTTTTGGGGCCCTATTGTCCTCAAGGAGGGCCAGTGATGGATTACCATGGTTGAGGCCATTGATTTAGCTTGCATTGTTAGGGCAGGTTAACGTTAGAATTCATTCCTGTGTTCAGTGTTTCAAGTTGTTTTTGGAGCACCATAATTTTAAAAATCCTATCCTCCATCATTGACAAGAATACACATGTAAAAATCAATTGAAGAAAAAAATATTTACAAGACAATAGATAGGACTAACCAGTAGCCAATAGTCAGTTGTAGAAAGGGCAGGAAATCCCTTCTGGGCACCTCATTTGAATAGTACTAAGACTTAGGAATGTCACTCATTTTGAGTAAATGTTAACGAGTGGAGTCAGCATTATGCTTGGCATTAACATGGACATGAAAAATTGCCTTGAATTACATTTTTCACAGGCCACAGTCAATCACAATGCAATAAACAGTCTGATTTGGAAGACCATGGGGTTACACACTGGCCAATCTTTAAATACCATTTGCTGAGGAGGATGATCTTGCATGGAGAGTGGAGGTCCCATTAAGTAGAAACTACTGTTTCGAGGTAGGTTGAGCCCTACTCTCCTGTCAAATCACTCACCAGATCTTTATTTGCATAACAGGTGTCAGCCCAGTGGATGCACCACTTGTTCCCTTTGTATAAACCTGTATTGCTGAAAGCATACAGACTTGGTTAGAGACAAAAAAAACTGCAAATGCTGGACTCCAAGGTAGACAAGCAGGAGACTGGAAGAGCACAGCAAGCCAGCCAGCATCAGAAGGTGGAGAAATCAACATTCAGGGTCCTGAAGAAGGGTTACAGCTGAAACGTTGACTTCTCCACCTCCTGATGCTGCCTGGCTTGCTGTGTTCTTCCAGCCTGCTGTTTGTCTCGAAAGCATACACACAGCTTCAGAAAGATTTACGTGATTTGAGTCAAATGCCTCGATTAAGCCTGTCTCCACCACAGTTCTAGGCACTGCATTCCAAACCCTAACTACTTCCTGCGTGAAACAACATTTTTTAGCATCACATTTGCTTCTTTTACATATTAACATTTTTCTGTGTCATCACATTATTGACCTTTTAGGAGAAGGAACAGTTTCTCCCCATCTGCTTTGTCCAACCCTTCCTTCACTTTGTAAATGTATACCAAGTCTCCTTTTAGCTTTCTCCTCTCCAAATAAAACAGTCCCAACTTCTCCAATCTATCCATATCTAAAGGTTGTCACCCTTGGACCCATTCTTGTAAACCCCTTGTGCACTCTCTTCAAAGTGCTCACAATCCTTCCTAAATTGTGGCACCCAAAACTAAACACAATACTCCAACTGGGGTCTAAAGAGTGTTGTTTATACGATCAATATAACTCCCTTGCTCTTGTAATTTATCTAGAAAACTCCTGTGTATCCCATTAAGTGCCAGTACATCGTTTCTCAAGTAAGGAGACCAAAATTGTACAACTGTAAAATAGCCATTAAGATTGGAATGATTAATATTAGTGATGCATAAGAGGCCAGAATTAGAGGAGAACATATATTTTGGACGTTTGTGTGGATTTGGAGGAGATTTCAGAGATGTGAAGGGGTGAGGCCCAAACAAACACAACTTGGCAAAGAGAACTAGGTAGAGCAGTCAAGGAGTTTATCTGCAAGGTGCGGTGAATGAATGTCAAAGCAGTGTGTGCTATAGCTCAAAGTCTTCAAAAGATGAAATTCTTCCCAAATTATAGATAAGATCATGATTCCATGATAAGATGGAGAGAAAGACAAGATGAAGAGATAAAATGAAAGATAAAATGGAGAATTATTTACTACATTTGGGAAAGTGTTGATCTTACCCACACGCACAATTTAGGAAGAATGTTACCTTCTAAGGATTGCAAAATTAGTTCTGCAACAAAAATATATCAAGACTTACAATGATGTTATGATAAAATTAGCCTCAGAGGATCACCTTCTGACATCTGAAAATGTTTTTCAGAAAAGAACGTCTCCAACTATTTGCAAACACTTGTTTTATAAGGCCTTTTTAATATGTCTCTAAGAAAAGAGTAGGTTATCCTATAGATCATAACAGATTTTTTAAAAACACAAGCAAAGCAAGTCACTATTTAGGATCCTCCTTGTTGACTTACAGGAAAAAGTAAACACATACCCTAGCAAGATTAAGTGACTCTTGCTTGGCACTGCACATTTAAATATGGTATTATGCTGAACACTCAGGTAAATTCATAATCTAAACATTTCTGAAACTTAATTTATGGCAGGACATGGAGAAGGATATGGAGGCTGAGGGGTGACCTTGGAGAGGTTTACAAAATCATGAGGGCCTGGATAGGGTGAATAGACAAAGTTTCTTCTCCAGGGTAGGGAAGTCCAAAACTAGACGGCATAGATTTAAGGTGAGGGGGAAAGATTTAAAAGGGACCTAAGGGGCAACTTTTTCATGTGGAGAATCGTACGTGTATGAAATGAGCTGCTGGAGGAAGTGGTGGAGACTGGTACATTTGCAACATTTAAAAGGCATCTGGATGGGAATATGAATAGGAAGGGTTTAGAGGGATATGGACCAAATACTGGCAAATAGGACTAGATTAATTTAGGATATCTGGTCGGCATGGACAAGTCGGACCGAAGGGTCTGTTTCCAGATGTACAGCTCTATGACTCTTAGACTCTTATTTCATTTCCTTTCCAATCTTTACAATCTACAAACTAAACTAATACAAATATTATTCATAAAATGTTAAACATATTCACATTAAATGCCTTGAAGAGAATTATTAGTTATTTGTTATGAATTATTTTAAGGACAATCAATGTCTCAGTTCGAGTAGATGCACAAAGCAATTTGCAGCACAGAAGGAGGCCAATCAGCCAACCCAATTTGCAAGACTAAGCCAGCATTGATCCACTATTGACCTTTATCACTGCACTTTCTGCTGCAGGAAATATCTGCTTTTCTGTCCCTATGAACGTGCAATAATTTCTGTCCCAACCTCTGAGGCAAAGCAGCGCCCTGTAATGAGACACTTTGCTGAAGTATTCACCCTATTCCAGGAATGATGACTATAAAATGACAACACCTTACTCATCTTATTCAAACATCAATAGGATTTTGAACATTTCTATTAAATCTTTTTAAAAGAAAAGATGTACAGTAGCGCCTCGACATACGAACGACCCTGTTCACGAACAAATCGGTTTACGAACAGGATTGAACGTAAAATTTTGCTTCAAGGTACGTACGAAATTCAAGGTATGAGCGAAGGTACGAACGCAAAAGGCCCGTGGTTTTATTGTCATTGTTCTGCTTTGCTACGTGCACTTTGAATATCCGAACAATGGGAAAATTGATTCAGTTCGCGAACTTTTCGGTTCGCGAACCGGGTCCTGGAACGGATTAAGTTCATAAGTGGAAGTATCCTCAGGATTTCAAATGTCTTGCCTCTTAACCAATTTTCCTTGCACATGCACAAGGTTCTATGCATGGCAATTGGCTTTGGCATGTCTATCACAGTATTGATGCCCGGTTCTGGAGGTTGCTGCCACAAATCGGCCTCGAAAGCCCGTACAACCAGAAAGAAAATTAGAGGGAATGTTGCCCCAAGTGATAGATCATCCCTGGCACCACTCTGTTGAATCTACATTGTTACACTCCCTCCAGCTTCAATTCCCTTTCCATAATTGGGTATCCACAACTGCAAATAGTACATCAGCTGTGACTTAACCAATATTTCATACTAATAACCCATTCCTTTTTTACACAATTCATAAGATCTGAAATGCTCTTGTCTCTTGTAGCAATTGCTGCAACTGCCATTGAATTATGTTCTTGAACCCCTAGATCCCCCTAAATATTTTCAAAACTACAGTAGCGCCTCGACTTATGAACTTAATCCGTTCCGGGACCCGGTTCGCGAACCGAAAAGTTCGCGAACTGAATCAATTTTCCCATTGTTCGGATATTCAAAGCGCGCGTAGCAAAGCAGAACAATGACAATGAAACCACGGGCTTTTTGCATTCGTACCTTCGCTCATACCTTGAATTTCGTACGCACCGTGAAGCAAAATTTTACGTACAATCCTGTTCGTAAACCGATTTGTTCGTGAACAGGGTCGCTCGTATGTCGAGGCGCTACTTTTCTTTTAAAAACAAAGAACAGCACAGCACAGGAACAGGCCCTTTGACCCAACAGGTCGGTGCCAATATATAATGCCTTTTAAACTAAAAACTTCTTGCCTCCACAAATTTCCCTGCCTATAGATGTAACTTTCAAGGTGCCTCTTAAACTTTGCTGTTGTATCTGCTTCTACCACCCCCTCTGGCAATGCATTTCAGGCACTTACCACTCTCTGTGTACAAAAACTTGCTCTCACATCTCCTTTAAACTTTCACCCGTTTTACCTTAAACCTATGTCCCCTAGTAATTGACATTTCTACCCTGGGAAAAAGACTCCAACTATCCACTATCTCCATGCCTCTCATAATTTTGTAAACTATCAAGTCACCCCTCAAACCTCCGAAGTTCAAGTGAAAATAATCCGAGTTTATCCAATTTTTCCTCATAGTTAATACCCACCAAACCAGGTAGCATCCCGGTGAACCTTTTCTGTACCCGCCCCAAAGCCACCACAATCTTCTGTTAGTGTGGCAACCAGAACTATATGCAATATTCTAAATATGGTCTAACTAAAGTTCTATATAACGATAAAATGACTTGTCATCTGATGAAGGAGCAGTGCTCCAAAAGCTTGTACTTTCAAACAAATCTGTTGGACTGTAACCTGGTGCCATGTGACTTTTAACTCTGACCAATGAAGGCAAGCATGCCATAAGCCTTCTTGACTGTCATAACCACTTGTGTTGCCACTTTCAGGGAACTGTGAACCTGTATGCCTCGATCCCCTCTGTATGATCTTCTGATCAGATTACGTACATTATGTCCAAAACTCAATCGTCTTTACATCCTGAGAACAGAGATGAAACGGGTGTCAAGGATACTTCACTTCTAACCCTTTTCAAATCCTGTCCACAACCAATATTCCATTATCATTGGTACTTTACCCCTTATGCCAAGCAACTGATATTTTTCCAACATTTAAATATGCATCTTCCAAAAGGCATGTACACTACTTCTATCCTATTCATTTTACTGTCCAACTGGTCATTTCTTCAAAAGTGTTAAACTTGAATTACCTTTAACAAGTGTGCTAGCTCCTTTAACTACAAAGAGTTATATATATCTTACAACACAAAAAAACATGCCATTCAGCTCAGCTCCACATGAGCCAATACAGTTCTACAGTAGTAAGTAATTGCATATCCAATTATGGATTCTAAGATTCTAAAATCAATTCTCTTTTAACTACTATCTGGAATAATTGTTCTGTATATTTCTCAAGAGATCTTTTTTTAATTCCCACCATCATCTGCCATGATAATCACTGCAAAATAAAATCCTTATCTATTCATATACTGAATTTAATTATTTGGAGTTACTACTTCACAGGTTGAAGTTGCTAATTCCTTTTTGTAACAAAAGTACAAATGCTAATTTACATGAAACCTAATAAGACAACAGTCTGAACACAATACCATCTTTCTCTGTAGATATCAATGCAACCATCAGTTGAAAATAGTGGGTAATGAGCAATGCATATCAAGGACGGCAATGAGGATCATTATCAGTCTCCCTTGGCAATAGCACTCCAGCAGTAGTGGCAAGAAAATAACATCTTCCACACCTTATTTTCTAACAATATTTTATCACATGCATAACAAAAAAGAGTAGCACTGGTCAGTATAGCAGCACTTTGAGCCTGCTCCAACATTCAATAAGATCATGGCTGATTATCTCCTTCAAATTTGCTTTCCTGTCCTATCCACTTGTGGTTTTATTCCTTTAACATCCAAAAGATTGCTTCAGAAAATGGCTATCTTACAAAAATAATAATTTGCAACACAGGCAAATCTTGTGTTAGGAAGAAAGGTGTTAATGATTTTGGATGATTTTTTTTCTGTACTGTGTTTTTTTATTATAGAACCTTTGGGCAAGGTCTCCCAATATGTGGGTCAAGGGTCCAAGTGAGTTTGTGAAATGAAAGGTTGGTGTCATGAGCTCCAAGACAGAAATGGTCAACCCTTTTCCCTTGCTCTCAAAACTCTTCTATTTCTCTCTCTCCTCCTCATGAAGGAATCATTACAATTTTCAAGCCTTGAAACAGAGTCACAGTGGGAGAAAGGTTTAAGCAACACTACCATAGATGTTTACAACATAGAGAAAACTCATTCAACAGGCATCTCTGCCAGTTCTTTGATCCAGCATCTCGTCAATCCTATTCCCCTGAAATATTCCCATCCCATTTTAATTTTGTTTCAAATATTCAAACATCCCCTCTTTAAAATTAATTATGGACCAATACCTGGTTAGACATTCCATATCCTAGTTACCTTCTGTACTTAAAATAAACCTTTTACTCCCTTTGTTCTGATGGTGAAAAGATAATCAGGTTGACACTTGCATTTAAATGGTGAACAAAAGAATGTCATACAAATGTCTTAATTCATCCACTAACATCAGAAACAGTCATTCTAAGGTTTGAAAAGCCGAAATGTTAAATCAAGGCAAGGAGTTAATTGTCAAAAGTGGGGAAAAAGGCAGATGAATAAAGGCCAAAACCAACTGATCATGATTTTGTCTCTGATTCAGCTTCATTGTTGCTACCATCTATTTGTTTTGCAGTTGAAGGGAGTCTTGCAAAAGAGTTATTTTCAGACGTCTTGTTGCGCAATCATCTTTTTTTTAACAAGTTGTCTCTTCACACGACAAGGTCAGTTTCCAAAATAAAATACCATGAATTCGGTGGTCGGTAAGCCAAGAAGAAAGTTAAATAAAAAGCTCTTTAGAAGGCATTTATAAATAAGACAAACAGTGGCCCTGGGGAAATAAAAGCACATACTGAAATCCATTTTGATGACAGTTTGAAGAAAGCAGCTTTTATGTATTGCTGAGCCCATCTTTGCTGGGTCTTTTTGATTGGATTGTTTACTTAAGAATGCAAGCAATGACCACAGTCTATCCTGCTTTGATTTTAGTGAATTAAACCTTTAACTAACAAATTGCTCCACACCTTTGTCAGGAGCTAGAAAACTAAAGATCTGTATTCTCTCACAAGAACACACAAGTCTCATAATGTTTGGGACTTCCTACCTGTAAGTCAGGATTGTTGTTGACTTAGAGGTTTCTTTGACTGACAGTGTACATCAGTGGTTTGCTACTTCTCCCGTCTGTGTTGCTGAGTACACCTAATCAGATCAAAGTTGTCGCCTTTTAAAAGAAAGATGCAAACCACAACATGACAAATAACATGCCTTGTTTGACACTACAAACAAAAAAAAAGGGGGAAATTACTTTCAGTGACCCAGGCAAAGAATTTTAAGATCTTGTGTGTTTTAAAGTTGCTCCTACACTCCACATGACAACAGCAATAGTTTTATTTTTGTCCAAAGTTAAAAATCACACAACACCAGGTTATAGTCCAACAGGTTTATTTGGAAGCACTAGCTTTCAGAGCGTTGTTCCCTCATCAAGTGGTTGTGGAGTGTTGATTTTTGTCGGTTAAGTTAATACTTTGGTAACCTAAAGAATACTTTCCAGAACATGAACATTGGAATTAAAGTTGTGTACTAAAACGATGCACGTTCATCCAAAATTTTTGTCTCTGTTACATTCAAAGATTTCACACATTTCTCATGGATTAACCTTTATATGGTATATTCTATAGCCTTGTACATTGGTTTTAAAAATTGCAAAATGAGGTGTGTAAGGAATATTCACATTAATTTTATCCATCTATTTCTTTACATCTCTCCTAATGTGACAGCAAATCTCCAAATTTATTTTTATTCTTTCATGGCATGTGGATGTCACTGGCTACGTCAACATTTATTGCCCATCGCTAAGTGCCCTTAGAAAGATGGTGATACACCACTAGTTAAAACTAGTGGTAGGCTCAGGATTAGTGGATGCCTCACCATGACAAGTCAGAATGAGATTTTTCCTCTCAATGTCCACGTATTTGAATTTTGCATCCAGATGTCAATTAAAAAGGAGCATTTTTTTCTCTCAAGCCCAGCTGTTGCAAGATCAGTTGTTTCACATGGAATATGGGCCCATATGACAAGAGTTAAACTCTGCAACAATCATATTTGTTAACATATTTATTTGTTGAGATATGGGTATTGCTGACTAGGCAAGTATGTACTGCTCATCCCTAGTTCCCTTGAGAAAATAGTGGTGAGCTGTCTTTCTGAGTCAGTGCAGTCCTTCGGGTATAGGGACACAGAGAGCTGTTAAGGAGGGAGTTCCAGGATTCTGACATAACAACGCTGAGATAGTGAAGGAGTGACAATATTTTTCCAAATCAGGATGCTGTGTGACTTAGAGGGGAGCATGCAGTTTGCGGTGTTTTCATGCCCTTATCCTTCCAAGTTGTAGGCAACATGGATTTGGAAAGATTAAAAAAACCGTAGATGCTGAAAAACAGAAACTAACACAGAAAGTTGGTCTGAAAAAGGGTCAATAGACCCGATCTTTAATTCTGTTTTCTCTCCACGGATGTTGCCAGCCTTGTCTTTTTGCAGCAATTTCTGTTTTTGATTCTGGTTTACAGCATTCACAGTTCTTTTGTTTCTTTTTGTTTAATGTTTACCTCACTGTCACATATCCTCCAGGTATGCCTCACTTGAGGAAGTTCTGCTCTGAAGAAAGGTCATTGGACCTGAAATGTTAATTCTGCATTCTCTCCACAAATGCTGCTAGACCTGCTGAGTTTCTTCCAGCAATTTCTGTTTTGTCATGCTTTTGCAAAGTGCTGTTTAAGGAACTTTGGTAAGGTGTTGCAGTGCTTTTTTTTACGTGCTGCTGGGTTGTGGTAGTGGAGAGAATGAATGTTTAAGATGGTGGATGGCTTGTCAATCAGACAGGTTATTTTGTCCTGGATGGTGGTAAGTCTTTGAGTGTTGTTGGAACTGCACTTATTCTGTCATGTGGGAACTATTCTATCTTAGTCTTGACTTGTGCCTTTTAGATGGTGGACAGGCTCTGGGGAGTCAAGAGATGAGTTACATGCCACACAATTCCTCACATCTGATTTGTTGCTATTTATATTGCTGATGCAGTTCAGTTTCTGTTCAATGGTAAAGCCCAGCAAGTTGAGAGTGGAGGATTTAGTGATGATAATGCCATTGATTGTCAAGGTCAAGATGGTTAGATTTCTCTTGTTGAAGGTTGTCATTACCAGTCATTGTCATTGTATAGCACAAAAATTACTTGTCATTTATCAGATCAGGCCTGAACATTGCCCAGGGTATGGCTGCATACTGCTTCTGTATTTATGGAGTCGAGAATAGTGAATTGTCCACCTCCATTCATGACTGGATGCGATAGTTTTGAACTGATCTGTTGATTATGGAATCACTGAGTTCTGTCTATTGCAAGCTGCTTTTGCTGTTTCCTGCATCAGTTGTCGATTCTAGGGCCTTCTGTTCTCCAGCACCCTATAGCCACCAGTCAGACTACATGGAGGAACTCATACAGCATCCATTGTTCTGATAACTTTTATTAAAATCCATTTGCTATTCTCCCTATGTCGCTGAAAGAGTAATGTATGAATTTAATCTTAGTGGGGCCCAGACTCTGGCTGTTTTCACACTCACAGCAGAATGGCTCAGAGAAAGGTCATGACCAGACAGACTAATCCTGAGCTTAGTTGAGAAATCATGTTTCGTCTTACTCAACACAATGCCAGATGGGGTGGGGTAGGACCCAGGGGGTGGAGACTCCGAAACTGTTCTTTGCTGAGCTGGTTGATTTAAGACACATTTGGGCATCAAGTGACAAGCATACATTAGCTCTGGGACAGAATAATGCTAGCATGCAAAATGTATGTAAGTAGCCAATGAATAAATATCAGTGGAAGTATAATTCATTCATGTTCCTTATTTCAGGGGTGAGACTGTATGTCGCTTAAGTACACCTGATTGAATGAAAGGTCTTTTCACATTGTAAGCAGAACTAGCTTAGGAACTGCACTTTGGAGAACTGCCAGCTAACCTGGTCAATGATAACTTGATCCAATGTGTGCATGTGGAAAGCAGCAACATCTGAAGTGCCACGTACTCAAAATATTAGTGATGTGGAGATGCCTGTGTTGGACTGGAGTGGACAAAGTCAGAAGTCACACGACACCAGGTTACAGTCCAACAGGTTAATTTGAAATCACATGCTTTCGTAGTGCTACTTCTTTGTCAGATGAAGTCACCTGTTGGACTATAACTTGGTGCTGTGTGACTTCTGACTTTGAAAATATTAACAATAGACGTCCTACAGGAATGAATACCTAGTACCATCAATATTGCAGTGTTACAATGAGTGACAAACCAATTCTTTTAAAAACAAAATCTAAGCAATTTTTTCTTCATCACGAACAGCATTAACAGAGAATTTCTTTCTTAACCAAACTGTTAACATTTTCACAAGCTTGTTTGTGATCACAAGCCTCAAGCAACTTTTCTCTATTTGGTAAGGTTAATCAGAATTAAATATATCATATGTTCTGTCATCATTGACTCTACTATCAGAGTCAGGAAGCACTGAAACCAGCTGCACAATATAAAATGTTCCATATCCCTCAAGGTAGGAAACAGCTATATTTTTGGAGTCTCAGCATTAATCTGCTATAATCCATCTAATTTTCTAAAAGACACTCTTTTCTTTCAATCTGGTTTGAGCCCTATCTTGTACAACTCGTCATCTCAGTAAAAAGGAAGATTATGAAATGATAGATAGAACTTTGTTTCATAATAAATATTGCCATTCCAGACACCATCCATGGAATATCTTGTTTGCTTTGAGTTGGCACATCTTGGTTCGTAATCAGTGTCAATCAGCTCAGTATAGAATTGCATTGGTAATGTTATATTTTGCCAAACTTGGTGACTGGAACATACTTTTACTAAAGCTAAGATGCAATGTGAAACAGATGAAGCTAAACTGCAAAAAGTGCAAAACAATGTTGTCCTGTTGAGTGACTTACAATTACATCTTACTAAGACTCGTATAGATGCACCATTAAAAGGATTCCATTCGGATGCATCACGGCTTGGTATGCCAACTGCTCTGCCCAGAACCATAAGAAACTACAGAGAGTTGTAGGCACAGCCCAGTCCATTATGCAAGCCAACCTTCCATCCATTGACTCCACCTATAATTCTCGCTAACTCGGGAAGGCAGTCAGCATAATCAAAGACCCTCCCCACCCCGGTTATAATCTTTTCTAATCCCTTCCATCAGGCAGAAGATATAAAAGCTGAAACACACATACCAATAGATTCAAGAACAGCTTCATCTCTGCTGTTATTAGACTTCTGAATGGAGTTCTCAAATTTTAAATTTAATGCTGATCTTGCTGTTTATGCACCTTCTCTGCAGCGTAACATTGTATTATTTGCTCTGTCTATGACCCTTATATACTTTATATGATATGACAAAACAAAACACTTTATTGTACCTCGGTATGTGTAATAATAATAAATCAAATCAAAAAACCTTTGCAAGCAGAACATACTTAGTTCTGATAACAGCTTTCTATATTGAAATGACAACTGCCATTTAGGATTTTATGTTGTAACAATAACTCAGTAGATACTAAATGACTGCAACCACCTGATGAAGGAGCAGTGCTCTGAAAGCCAGAGCTTTCAAATAAACCGGTTGGACTATAACCTGGTGTTGTGTGATTTTTAACTTTGGAAAAAAAAATCATTTTAAATCTTAGGTTTTAAAATCAAAGTATACTCAAACAGGTTTAATTAAAATTGCACCTTGACAAAAAGTGGGTGAAATAATTTAATCAAAGTTCCTTTCCCAAAAAAGGCAGTAAATAATAAGTAATATGTTTGTCTAGCTAGGCAACAGATACCTCACATCCATTAAATTAGCCTCTGGCCTCTTTAAACTGAGCCAAAGGGAATTAAACCAGAGACACGGACTCAAATAGAGGTCAGAAAACTGGAACATAAAACATAGAATGTTACAGCGCAGTACAGGCCCTTCAGTTGCCTGTGAAATTAATCTGATGCCCATCTAACCTACATCGTTCCACTATTATCCATATGTATGCCCAATGCCATTTAAATTCCCTTAATGTTAGCGAGTCTGCTAATGTTGCAGGCAGGCCGTTCCACGCCCCTACTGCTCTCTGAGTAAAGAAACTATCCCAATATCTGTCCTAAATCTATCACCGCTCAATTTAAAGCTATGTTCCTCGTGGTAGCCTTCACCATCCAAGGAAAAAGGCTCTCACTGTCTAACCCTCTGGTTATCTTGCACGTCTTGATTAAGTCACTTCTCAATCTTCTTTTCTCCAATGGAAACAGCCTCAAGGCCCTCAGCCTTTCCTCGTAAGACCTTCCTTCCATGCCAGGCAACATCCTAATAAATCTCCTAAGCTTCCACATCCCACTATAATGTGGTGACCAGAACTATACGCAACACTCCAGGTGCCGCCTTACCAGTGTCTTGTACAGCTGAAGCATGAACTTGTGGCTCTGAAACTCAATCCCCTATCAATAAATGGCAACACACCATATGCCTACTTAACAACCCTATCAATCTGGGTGGCAACTTTCAGGGATTTATGCACCTAGACACCAAGATCTCTCTGTTCATCTACACTGCAAAGAATTTTACCATTAGCCCAGTACTCTGCATTCCTGTTACTTCTTCTGAAGTGAACTACCTCACACGTTTCCGCATTAAATTCCATTTGTCATTTCTCAGCCCAGCTCTGCATCTTATCTAAGTCCCTCTGTAACCCATAACATCCTTCAGCACTATCTACACTCTGCCTACCTTAGTGTCATCCGCAAATTTATTAACCCATCCTTCTATGCCTACATCCAGACCATTTATAAAAATGACAAACAGCAGTGGCCCCAAAACAGATCCTTGCAGCACACCACTGGTTACTGAGCTCTAAGATGAACATTTCCCATCAACCACCACCCTCTGTCTTCTTTCAGCTAGCCAATTTCTGATCCAACCACTAAATCAGCTTCAATCCTGAGACTCCATATTTTGTACAATAGCTACCATGTGGAACCTTATCAAACGCCTTACTGAAATCCATATACACCACATCAACCGCTTTACTGTCATCCAACTGTTTTGTCACCTTCTTGAAGAACTCAATAAGGTTAGTGAGGCATGACCTACCCTTCACAAAGGGAAGGTAGAAATCTATAGATGATGGAAATTCTCCACAGGACACCTTGGCAAAGAGAAAAGGCATTTAATCCTGCATGAAAGGTTTATCCAATCCTGGTCTGTTGTCAGGAGGATGTCTATCACTTCCCAATGCCTCCAGGTACCTGACAGACAGCTAAGAAATTCCGCGCAATAATTATTGTCATTCGGCTACCTATCATGAGCAGCCGGATAGCCCTGGCACTTGTCCCTAGCCCATATCTGGCAAAATTAGCTCAGGGCAGGATGTAGTCAGGAAACCAACATTCTCCCTCGAGTCATAGAGTCAGAGAGTTGTTCGATATGGAAACAGACCCTTCGGTTCAACTTGTCCATGGCAACCAGATAGGACCCAGGTTCGATTCCAGCCTCAGATGACTGTCTGTGTGGAGTTTGCACGTTCTCCCCGTTTCTGCATGGGTTTCCTCTGGGTGCTCTGGTTTCCTCCCACAATCCAAAAATGTGCAGGCTGGGTGAATTGGCCATGCTAAATTGTCTATAGTGTTCAGAAATGTGTTGGTTAGGGGTAAATGTAGAGTAATAGGGTAGGGGAATGGGTTTGGGTCGGATACTTTTCGGAGGGTCGGTGTGGACTTCTTGAGCTGAAGGGCCTGTTTCCACACTGTAGGGATTCTATGATTCGAATCTTGTCCCATTTGCCAGCATTTGGCACATATCCCTGTAAATCCTACTGATTCACCTTCAACTTCTACCTTCTAGTTTTGGACTCCCCTACCCTGTGGAAAAGACCTTGGCTATCCATGTCCCTCATGATTTTATAAAACTCTGTAAGGTCACCCATCAGCCTCCGATACTCCAGGGAAAATAGCTCCAGCCTATTCAGTCTCTCCCTATAGCCCAAACTCTCCAACCCTGGCAACATGCTTGTAAATCTTTTCTCAACCCTTTCAAGGTTCATAACATCTTTGTCATAGCAGTGAGACCAGAATTGAATGCAGCATTTCAAAAGTGGCCTAACCAATGTTTTGTACAGGTGCAACATGATCTCCCAACTCCTCCACTCAATGCTCTGACCGATAAAGGCAAGCATACTAAACAACGCCTTCACTGCCCTGTCCACCTCCCGAATGGTATTGTGGATCTACCTGCAGTACACGGACCAGAGTGATTCAAGAAGGCAGCTCCCCAAGTCCCATGAGTGAATTTTAAAAAAGTGTGCTGGCCAATAACACAAAATTCTGTGTCCATGCTCACACCATTGGAGCCTAAGAACTTTGGCCTGGGCAGTCAATCAATCATAGAATCCCTACAGTGCAGATAGAGGCCATTTGGCCCATCAAGTCTGTACCATCCCTCTGAAGAATATTCCAACCAGACCCCCACCCCATCCCTAACCTCATAACCTTGCTTGGGGTTTTACCCTAAAGCTAATCCACCAACCTACACAGGTTCAGGTCCAGCGAAGTTCATCAAATCTACTCAAAAAGGTGTGAAGTCAAGCTTCAACCTTGCATAATGTTCAGCATTCAAGAGTGTATTTTATTTAGTTAACAACTGTTTTGTATAATTCAAGATGGCTCAATGGTGTGGGGAGTGTGGCTTAAATATTATTTTGTACTGTTAAGTAAAGATAAGCCTATTGATCCTCCCACCCCGTTTATACTCTCTTCCACCCTCTTCCATCATGCAGAAGATAAAAAAGTTTGAAAACGTGTACCAGCAGATTTAAGAGCAGCTTCTTCCCCACTGTTATCAGACTTATGAACAGACCCTTCATATGTGACAGCTGATCTTTCGCTGCAACTTCTCTGTAGCTGTAACATTATATTCTGCACTCTGTTGTGTTACCCTGATATTCTTATTAAAGGTATGATTTGTCTGGTTAGCTCATAATACAATACTTGTCACTTTACCTTGGTACATGTGGCAACAAATCAAATCAAATAAACTAACTGCGTCTGACCTTTTTGGTTATCCTATCTGATCACTCCTTGTGAAGGGTGAAGCCATTTAATGATTTAAGTCTGTCCTCACCCCATCAATGATTTTCTCAGCACACGTTTAGATAACAAAGAAGCAAATATAGGAACTGCATGAATATTCATCTCAGACCATAAAGGATACCATTGTTGCATCCCAGTTTCATCTATTGCATTGTTGAATAGATAGCAATACGAACATCCCTTTCAATGTGAGGGACTACAACCAATGGAACCGAAAGAATATCTAAGGTAATATCTTAAACTTGTAGCAGCATTGCACATTCATACAGCCTAACTCCTTAATAATATCACTTCAGTCACATAGCCATTGTATGACATGCACATAGGAGATTCAAAGTTCAAGATCCAAAGTTCAACATTCTTCCAAGATTACATAATGGGAATAGTTGTGAAAATAACAAATATCTTTGGTTGCAGAGTTGGTGAAACACCCTATTAGCTTGCTTTGTCCAACTGTCAACTTTACACTCAGTCACATCTCCTTTTATCACTGTAAAGCCAATGAATTACCATTTCTTAAAACTGCACATGAGTCGACAAAGTCAGTCATTACTGCCCAAGTCATCATCAAACAATTTTGCTTTGGTAATGAGCATGTCATGATTGACCCTTGCATTGTAGGCACTGAGATTATTGAATCACGGATACAATGCTGGATCTATATGCTCATATTTAGAATACTGCTTTTTCTTTGAAGCCTGACCACTTTGTTCAACTGCCAGTCATTTCCCTTTCAACTATAAACATCACTTACAGTTGATCTTTTGGTTTCAGTTCCATGCTTCTCACTAATTTTACATGTAGTAACCTTTTGTATTGCCTCAGGATGTTCCCGTTTGAACAGATAAATGTGGTGTTTGACAGCGACTGTCAAATTAATATTTCCCCATTTTGGTGGGTTCTGAAGGCATATTTCTACAGGTGTAAGACACCTTTGCTTTGCAATTCTCCTTTGCATTAGCATTCGTCCACAGTACCCCAAGTTTAATAAAGAAAAGTCAATTCTATCCAGGGAATTCAACAAAGTTATAGCTTCCGGTTCTGGTTCAAAATGATCACACTTTTCAACTTAAAATGCTTGAGCTTCATTGACAGCATTCCTCCAGCTCTCCATGATGCTGAGGGACTGATATATTGTTGATCAGCATTTGACTTCAGTACAGCCATAAACATAGCACTTTGGACTTACGTCTGCGTCTCAATTAATACTTCATTCCTGACAAAGAATAGAACAAAATAACATTCACCTGTCTTTAAAAAAAAAATTTCCATGTGAATATAACCATCCCAATCATTCCATCCAACTCCTAACTTGTGCCTTGCGGTTAGGATTTGGGGATCAAGAGGTTAATTACTCGCTGTGGAAGTCATCGCCTCTGACTTGCACTTGTTGCCATAGTATTTATATGGTAGTCCAGTTCTGGTCAATGGTAACACCCAGGATGATAACAGTGGGGGAATTCTGTGATGGTGATGCCACTGAATGTCAAAGGGCAATGGTTAGATTATCTCTTGGTGGAGATGCTCATTGCCTGGCACATGTGTGGCAAGAATGTTGCTTGCCACTTGCCAGCCCAGAACTGACATAACACCAGTGTATAGTCCAACGGGTTTATTTGAAAACACTAGCTTTCGGAGTGGTGCTCCTTCATCAGGTGCTAGTGAGAGAGGAAGACCTTAAAACATAAGAACATAAGAACTAGGAGCAGTAAGCTATCTGGTCCTTCAAGCTGATCTTTTCATGGTCTCAGCTCCATTTACCCACCCTCTCACCATAATCCTTAATTCCTTTGCTGTTCAAAAAAATTATCTAAAAAATTAGCTTTGAAACAATTTACTAAGGAAGCCTCAACTACTTCATTGGGCAGGGAATTCCATAGATTCACAATCCTCTGGGTGAAGAATACCCACATCAATTCAGTCCTAAATTTGGTCCCCCTAATTTTGAGGCTATGCCCTCTTGTGTCTTAGTTTCACCCACCAGTGGAGCCATCCTCTCTACTTCCAGCTTATCAATTTCCTTCATAATTTTATATATTTTTATAAGATCTTCCCAATTCTTCTAAATTCCCATGAATATAATTCCAATCTACTCAGTCTCTCCTCATAAGCCAACCCCCACAACTCCGGAATCAACCTAGTGAACCTCCTCTGCACCCCCTCCAGTGCCAGTACATCCTTTCACATGTAAGGAGGCCAAAACTGCACGCAGTACTCCAGGTGTGGCCTCACCAGCACCCTATACAGCTGCAACAAAACCTCTCTCGCTTTTCAACTCAATCCCTTTAGCAATGAAAGACAAAATTCTATTTGCCCTCTTAATTACCTGCTATACCTGCAGACTGACCATCTGTGATTCATAACAAGGACACCCAGGTCCCTCTGTACAGTAGCATGCTGTAAACTCTTACCATTCAAGTAATAATCTTTTTTACTGTTATTCCTACCAAAATGGATAAATTCACGTTTATTAGCACTGTACTCCATCTGCCAGACCTTTGCCCACTCAAACTATCTATGTGCCTTTGCAAAGTTTCACAGTCCTCTGCACACTTTGCTCTACCACTCATCTTAGTGTCACCCGCAAACTCTGACACACTACACCTGGTCCCCAACTCCAAATCATCTATGTAAATTGTGAATAATTGCAGTCCCAACACTGATCCCTGAGGCACACCACTAGTTATTGATTCGAGAGTATGGTGCTGGAAAAGCAGAGCAGGTCAGGCAGCATCCGAGGAGCAGAAGAATTGATGTTTCAGGCAAAAGCCCTTCATCAGAAATGAGACTTGTGAGCCAAGGGGGTGGAGAGATAAATGGGAGGGTAAGGTAGCTGAGAATGTGATAGATAGATGACGATTGGAGTAATGGTGATTGGTCAGAAAAGAGGATGGAGAGGATAGGTGGGAAGGAAAATGGACAGTAAGACAGGTCATGAGGGCGGTGGTGACTTAGAAAGTTAGATCTGGGATAAGGCGGGGGAGGGGAAATGAAGAAACTGGTGAAATTCAGATTAATCCCATGTGGTTGGAGCGTCCCAAGGTGGAAGATGAGGCATTCTTCCTCCAGGCGTCAGATGGTTCGGGTTTGGCGATGGAGGATGCCCAGCACTTGCATGTCTTTGGTAGAGTGGGATGGGGGGGGGTTAAAGTGTTCGGCCACAGGGAGCACACACGAGGCACGAAGCAACCCCACTGTCTAACCTTCCAAATAGGCACTGCCCTCATGACCTGTCCACCTTCCTTCCCACCTATCCACTTCACCCTCCTCTCCAACCTATCACCATTACCCCCGCCTTCATCTACCTATTGCACTCTCAGGTACCTTCCGCCCCAGCCAGCCCAACCCCCCCACCCCCCCCTCATTTATCTCTCCTTGGCTCACAAGCCTCATTCTTGATGAAAGGCTTATGCCTGAAACATTAATTCTTCTCCTCTTTGGATGCTGCCTGACCTTTTCTAGCACTATACTCTCAACTCTGATCTCCAGCATCTGCATCACTTTCTACCAGTTGCTGATTGCCAACCAGAAAAGCTTATTTATCCACACTCTTTGCTTCCTATTAGTTAACCAATCCTCTATCCATCCTCATACGTTGCCTGTAAAATCTTGCATCTTGTTCTTATGCAGCCACCTTTTGTGTGGCACCTTGTTGAATGCCTTTCGGAAATCTAGATACACCACATCTACTGGGTCTCTGTTGTTCACCATGCTCATAATGTCTTCATAGGATTCCAGTAAATTAGTTAAACATGACTTGCCCTACAAATGTCTGCCTATCAGGACAATTTCTATCTAGGTGCATTGCTATTTCTTCCTTGTTAATACATTCAAGTATTTTCCCCACTACAGAAGTTAAGCTAAGCAGTCTATAATTGCCCATCTTTTGTCTACCTCCTTTTTCAAACAGTGGTGTCACATTTGCTGTCTTTCAAATTGCTGGAACTTTCCCAGAGTCCAGTGAATTTTGGAAAATTTGCTATTTCTCCCGACAACTCTTTTAGTACCTTGGGATGCATTCCATCAGGGACAGAATTTGAAAGGAAAAGATCAAAGAGTCATACAACTCATCCGAACGAATTGTACACACCTAAGATGGCTCTTAAATCTTTAATCAGTTAGAATGGAGGTGCAGGTTTCAATTGATTAATATGCAAATTCCAGAATTCCTTTCAAGTCCCTGCCCTGAAATAATTTAAGGTGTTATCAATATAAAGGAGGTGACACCTTGGGTCAAATAATGTATTTTAGGTGTGTGGTCTTATTTGGAGACTGTCTGTTTCTTAACCTGGAGTCAGACTGGGTTTTTTCCTACTTTGGGCTGACAAATAGAAGCTATCATTCACAACACGTAAGTGGCAGGTAAAGAGCATCTTGAACAAATGAAAGTACAGCAACCTCTCTACGATCAACATTGATATTAGTATTATCATCAACACCATCCAAAACTTGGGTGCCACAATTGTAAAGCAGCTGAACTGGATCAGGTATATCAACATCAAGACTGAAATAGAAGGACCAACCAAGGCTCAATCACTTTGAGGAAAATTTCAGTTTTTCCATCTATTTGGGTCCAGTCAGGCATGTAATAGAATTTTCACTTAGGTTGATGCAGCAGCAAAATTATTCAGAAACCTAAACATTATCCAAAATATAATTCATTTGATCAGTGCTCATGCCACTAGCCCAACATTCACCCATCCAGAATCAGTAGATTGAAGCTACTCCATGTATCACCAACAGGATGCACTGCAGTAACTCCTCAATGGTTACTCTAACACAACCTGCAAACATGAACATTGAGGGCTAGAGCTGCTTTGTCACTGGGAGCATCATGACTTCAAAATCACACAATTTTTTTGGCTGTGTGTAAAATGATAGCATTTTAAATTGGAGTCAGAAATCGTATTCTGCGTCTGGAATCTAAAACTGACTGCTTCAATGCAGTAATGAAGAAATATTGCATGGTTGAATGCCCAAAGAGTTCCTTAGGGAACGTGAGCCCAGGGAAAATCAACCTGTGGGCCCCTACTCCTGCAACTCTCCAGTTTTTCCTTCCATTCCATGAACATAGGCCTCCAGATCCACCTTTACTCCCAGTGCCAGGCCTCCCAAAGTGCAGGGCCCAGATTTACCCATCTCAGAGAGGGGTGAAAGTAATACCTGGAATTTCAGCGCACTGGTCATAATGCAGCACTTTCGGAATAGTATGCCTCATTTGCAAGTTTAATTTTTTTTTCCTTTTTGACTGGAAACATTTTTTGTTTCTCTCTCCACAGATTCTACCTGACCTGCTGAGTTTCGCCAGCACTTTCGGTATTTTTCAATTTCAGATTTCCAGCATCCATAATATTTACTTTTATTTACAACCACAGAAATTGCTGGAAAAAGTCAGCAGGTCTGGTAGTATCTGTGGAGAGAAATCAGAATTAATGCTTCAGGTCCAGTGACCATTCTTCAGACTTGATGGTTGGTTTTTCTGCACAAGGAGTAAAGTGTAAACAATAGATGGAGTTACAGTCTAAGGAGGAATAAAAACAGTTGAACAGACAAAGGAGTAAGATACCTGTTACCCTAGAGAATGAATGGCTGCTAATGGGGATTATTAGTGACTAACAATGGATTGTGTGTAATAGCAGTCTAGATTAGAGTGGTGCTGGAAAAGCACAGCAGGTCAGGCAGCATCCGAGGAGCAGGAAAATCAACGTTTCGGGCAAAAGCCCTTCATCAACAAGGCCTGGTGTGTGTGAGTAGGGAAAATGTGGGAAGCTGCTCAAGCCCTAAAATTGTTGAACTCAATATTGAGTCCAGAAGACTCTAGAGTTCCCAAGCGGAAAGTGGAGTTCTGTTCTTCCAGTTTGTGCTGAGCTTTGCAGGAGCATTGCAGCAAGCCTGAGACAAGACGTTGGCCTGGGAACATGCTGGTGTTTTGAAGTGACCGGCATTGGGAACCTTAGGGTCTTTTCTGTGTTCAGAACATAGGTGTTCTGCGAAGTGGTCGCCCAGTCTATGCTTTGTTTTTGCAATGTAGAGGAGGCCACATTGTAAGCAGCAATGCTCTCATGGTTATCACATAGTCTGCTCTGACACACAATCCGTTGTTAGTTACTAATAGTCCCCAGTCATTCCTTTATCTACTGCTTTGTGAACTGTTTTTCTTTCTCTTTGACCTCTACTTCCAACTATCTTTACTCCTTACCCTTTATCCCACCCTATCTTCTGCATAAAGAAACACTTTTTTCTTGGATCACTGGACCTAAAACGTCAACTGATTTCTATCCACAGATGCTGCCAAACTTGCTGAGTTTTTCCAGGAATTTCTACTTATGTTTCTGATTTCCAGCATCCACACAGTTCGTCGGGGTTTTTTTTTCTTGCTGTTTATTTAGTTTGTTTTAGTTGATCTGATTTGAATGAGAAATTTGCGTGCACTATTGGAGATCTCCAGATTGGAGAAACTTCCTCTGGACTACTGAGAAGTTTCTAATTTCGCCAGGCTGGTCTCAAACTCAATTTGGCAAGAAAGGCTGAGCTGAAAAGTCTCTGACTCATTTAAAATTAAAACAAAAGAAAACCGAATACACACAGCTACCAGGGGAATCGCTGCAGTGGCAGCAGTTACTTAGCAACGGGATTCTGGAACTTGAAGTCATAATTCAATCTCTCTCTCTAAAGGACAGTCAAAAAAACGATAAATTTATTTCATTTACCTGAACTGCCGAACACAGTATCGAGGGGACAGCAGGTTCCTGTAAAACTGGTTTAAAAAATACTTCTGAATTGATAAAAGAAGTGGGAAGCAAAAAAACAAATTTACAAAATTCCAAGATATCAAAGTACATGTTTAAACTGTTTTAAAATAACTTGAGTTTTTTTTTTGTTTGATTGATTGAGTGTTGGAGCTGGACCAAGATCTCGGTTGCTAAGGAACTACAGACGCTTCCTTCTCGAGTGTGTGAATCGCGGGCAGTATTTGCCTTGGTTTTAATTTTAAACCCACGTTACAGGCCTGGCTGCTCCAGTTAGCGGAATGAAGGTGAGTATCTCTGAGAACCTATTTAATGGTGTGTGTTTTATGGAGATAAAGCGGTGGAGACTCACTGCCGAGGTTGTTGTTGTGGTCTGGTCTGGGCTGGCCGCCCCTACAAAGTGGACCTCCTTCAAGACTAGCCCCGCAGATACCAAGGCGCCCAGCACCAACCACTCTAACCCCGGTACTTATACTCTAGCCTCAACACCAACACCTTAACCCCATAAGTAACACCTCAGTTATCGTTACCTGATTCCCAACACAGTCAAATCCCAAAAGTAACAACACATACCAACACTAATACTCTCAGAGGAAAATCCTAACTTCAGCACCAACACTGTAACTTCTAAACATTAACACCCGAATACTTTGCCCAAAAGTAACACTGGGAGGGGGGGGGGGGGGCGTGGTTGGGGGAGGAGCAGGGGAAGGCAATAAGCTTAGTGGTTTTAGTACTAGACTACAAATCCAGAGATGCAGGTAATGTTCTGGGTCCTGATTTTTGAATCCTATCATGGAAAAGTCTGGAATTAAGTGTCTAATGATAACCATGAAACCTGTTGTGGCTTGTCAGGAAAAAAAACCCTATCTAAAATCTTTTTAGGAAAGGAAATCTGCCATCTGTATCTGGTCTGGCGATATTGTGGACTCTTAACTGCTCCTGGGCAACTAGGGTTGGGCAATTAATGCTGACCTAGACAATGGCACTCACATTGAATTGAATTGAATTTATTGTCACATGTACCGAGGCATAGTTAAAAACTTTGTCTTCCGAGCAATACAGGCAGATGAAAAGAACACTAGCGCACTAAGTCTAATCGAGCACTCTAACTCCAACATTAAATGGTGTCTTCGTTAACAAAGAAAGCCACTGCTTACATGCAATAGTGCTGCATACTTTGGCATACCTGTGGGGCACAGTTACAGCCTTGCATTGCTTTCCATATAATGGGAAAGGATGAATTATCTGATTTTGTTGGTATTGTCCTGTTCTTTTAACATGCTTATTGTCCTTTGCTGCATCAATTCTTTGCTGTTTGAAACAATGCCATGACTTGAGATTGCTCCCCAGGTAGTTATTTTTTAATTGTACATTTTTCTCAAGTGTGAGTCTTGCTTCATTTCTTGAAATTTGCCACAAAAAGTTATTGAATCTTAATCTGAGCCTACCTTGTAGATGGTGTCCAATTTTAACTTATGAATATTAGAGGTTTTATTATCAGTTATATATGCTATATGCTCACTCAATTTGAGATGTGATTTGATGATGAATGCTTAATTTCCAGACATCTCTATTATTTGGGTGCTTTCTCCTGACATTTAGTGCCGAAGCTGTCTCAAGTACAACTTATGTGGAACCTGTCCAACTGCTTAATATGGCTGGACAAGGTGGTCCATGTCCAATGGCATATAGAAGCATGGGTGTTATAACATCTTTGTACAAAGCAAGTTTTATTGTAGCTTTGGATAAAATTTTATAGGGGTTGTGCAATGTGGGCTATGTTGAGAACTGTGGCAGAATCGGAGTAGAAATACAGCAAGGCCAATCTCAACATTAGGAGCCTTTCGCTCTACCTCTTATGCTTTTGATACACTTGGGAATTTCTTGTGAAGCTCCAGCAATTTGCTAATTATGGGGGATTATTGCTGGTTAAATACATTATTAATGGCCCAACTGGCTGCCTTGACCCGGATGGTGTGAAGCATCACAAAGCTAGTTCCTTTTTTTTCTAAAAGCTGTTCCTTGACTCAAGGATACTCTGTCCTTTATTTTCAGAGGGGCAATAAACCAGGTCGGGTTCCAATCAGTCTGGTTTGGTACAGAGATGAAAAGAATTTTGAGAGGCCTTTTGGTTATATGTAAACAGATGAGACTTTAGGCCAAACTTGTTTTAGAAGTGACCTGTATAACGAAAGGGGAGTTACCAGCTCTCTAGCTGAGCCTTTTTGTTCAGTCCTGAACTAGTGAGCAGTTCAACAGTGAGCTGTGTGGAAACTCTCTTTCTGTTCTTCAACTTCAACCTGTAAGCATATGTTCCATTTATACTGGATTTTAAAGGGAATGTCCTTATTGGGACTGTTGTGCATATTCAGAACAGCATAATTAAGTCTAGTTTGGATGGACTGAGTTCTGCAAGGGTTCTTTATTCTGTTCTTTGTGTTTCATTGTGGAATTTTGTGAATACATTTTTTGTCTTTTTTAAACCTGGTAGTCAACCTTGCTAACATTATCTGGGTAATTTTCACTGTACACTTACCGAAACAAATTGCAAAGTTATGGTCTGGGCTGCCTGCTTAAGAATGTTTTGAATGAACTGGCCTAGTCCATAACAACTGTTCTCGGAGCTGCGTTCATTCAGGCAAGTGGAGAATATTCCATAATACAGGGCAACTTATCAGGAACTGTGCAAGGCAGCTCATGACTGACAGTGCTTGTCCAGGTACACAACAGGCCTTGAAAGGTAGCACAGGTAGAATTCTGGGATATTGGCTGATTGGTGAATTGTTCTAGGAATATTGTGCTGTAAGATCAAAACGGAATCAAACACGAGGGATGTTATTGGGTGGGGTAAGTAATTAATAAAGTGGGTTTGGTAAGCTACTTGAGATATCTCACTAGACCTTGTGATGCAATCCCTCCAAAAATCAGGATGAGCTTGAAGTTAGCTGAGATAATGTAAGATTCAACTCTGTATTTCCTCCACAGACTCTTGTGTAAATAGGCAAATGCTGATCTTACTCTGAATCACAGGGGCACTGACAGACTCCTGCTTCTCACCAGTTGTTACATCAGAGGGGTCAGTATATTCACCACGACCAGCAACTCAGGTTCTCATGCCCCATTGTGAAATGGATACAAATTTGCAGGTCTATCCAAATTTGGCTAAGATTTTCACAAGGTCTCTCCACTTTCTGTGTTAAAGGCCTTCATCAAGTCAACAGAGACTCCGTAGACTCATGTCTGTCGTTCTCAGCAATTCTTTTGTATTGGCTGAAGGGTGAAGATCATATCATTAATGTTTCTGCATTCCTGAATCCTCTTTGACTTCTTAGCTGTAATGTTATGTGGTTCAAACCTCCAGGACATTTGTCAGAAACTTAGCTGCAGTCGCAAGAAGTGAGATTCCTCTCCCTCACAGATTTTCCTGTGTTTGAGTGAACACCTCTGGCATACTTGAACTTCTAAATAATATTTTGCTCATCTCACATTCTGTGATAAAATTGAATGCGTTTTGTAATGCTGAGGTCCCCTAAATTGGCTCATTCCTCCTGGAAATCATATCTGAACCTGAAGCTTTCCCAGAGGGTCAGAGTCTAATGGCTTTATCAACCTCAACAACAATGGGTGTGCTATCCAGGCTTTCAGAGTTATTTGGATGGACAGTTAAGCATCCCACACAACATTACACTGACTCATCTCCTCGGAGTTACCATTGGCCAGATACTGATCTATGGTCAGTCATATAAATAGTGGCTACATGAGCAGGTCAGAGCCAAGGAATCCTGCAGAAATTACTCATCTCCCAACTCCAAAAGCCTGTCCACCATCTACAAGACACAACTCTGATGGAATACCACCCCCTCTCCGCAACTTGCTTGAAAAGATGCAGCTTCAAAATACTCAAGAAACTTGACTCCATCCAGGACAAAGCAGGCCATTTGATTGACCACATTCACAAACCTTCACTCTCTTTACCACCAACGCTCAGTAGCAGCAATGTGTACCATCTACAAGGATACTGCAGAAATTCACCAAGGCTGCTTAGGCAGCACCTTCTAAACACTTGCCCACTTCCATCTAGAAAAACAAGGACAGCAGATACACGGGACTATCATCACTTGCAAGATCCCTCCCAAGTTGCACACCATCCTAACTTGGAAATATTTTGTGTTCCTTCAGTAACACTGCGTCAAATTTCTGGAACACTACCCCTACTCCCAACTGCATTGTGGGTATACATACAGTACATTGGCTGCAACGGTTCAAGAAGGCAACTCACCACCACCTTGTCAAAGGCAACTAGGTGTGGGCAAGAAATACTAACCCAGCCAGTGATTCTCACATCCCACAAAGAAATGACTTTTTAAAAAGCCTAACATGAACTCTTAGCAAAAATGGAATTAATGGGTATCAGGGGCAAACTCTTCACTGGTTGGAGTCGTACCTGACACATGGAAAGATGGTCGTGGTTGTTGGAGGTTAATCATCTCAGCTCCCTGACATCTCTGCAAATGTTCATCAGGATTGTGTCTTAGGTCCAACCATCTTCAGCTGTTTCATTAATGACCTTCCCTCCATCATAAGGTCAAAAGTCATTGATGATTGCACGATGTTCAGCACCATTCACAACTCCTCAAATAATGAAGCAGTCCATGTTCAAACGCAAGAAGATCTGGACAATATCCAGGCTTCAGCCAACAGGTAGCAAGTAGCATCTGTGCCATCACCATTAAGAGACAATCTAACCACTGTCCTTTGACATTCAATGGTGTTACCATCACTGAATTCCCCTACTATCAATATCCTGGGGTTCACCATTGATCAGAAAATCAACTGGACTCACCACATAAACACAGCAACTACAAGAGCAGGTCAGAGGCCAGGAATAGTGCAACACGTAACTCATCTCCTGACTCCCCAAAACCTATACATCATCTACAAGACACATGCCAGGGATGTGATATAATACTGTCCACTTGTCTGGATGAGTGAAACTCCAAACACACTTAAGAAGCTTGACACCATCCAGGACAAAGCAACCTGTTTGATTGGCATCATATCCACAAGCATCCCCTGCCTCCACCACCTGTACTCAGTAGCAGCTGCGTATACCATCTACAAGATGCACAGCAGAAATTCACCAAAGATCCTCAGAAAGCACCTTCCAAACCCAGAGCCACTTCTATCTAGAAGGACAAGGGCAGCATCTACATGGGAACACCACCACCACCTTCAAGTTCCCCTCCAAGTCACTCACCATTGTGACTTGAAAATATATTGCAATTTCTTCACTGTTGCTGGGTCAAAATCCTGGAAATGGCATTGGGGGTTAACCCACAGCAGATGGACTGTAGCAGTTCAAGAAGGCAGCTCACTACCACCTTCTCAAGGGCAAATGGGGACAGGCAATAAATGCCAATGACACTCACATCCCACAGATAAATAAAAAAAACTAATGAAGCATTAGTAAAAACTGAAAGAACTGTGGATGCTGTAAATCGGAAACAAAAATAGAGATTGCTGGAAAAACTCAGTAGATCTGGCAGCTTCTGTGCAGAGAAATCAGAATTAACATTTCAGGTCCGGTGACCCTTCCTCAGAACTGATGTTAGCTTGGAAAATATTATGCAGAATCGAGGGTGGGGCAAGGGGACAGGAGTAAACGATGGGTAGGGAACAGAGTCCAAAGAGAGAGAAGATCAAATACCTGGTCAAACAGCAGGACTGACAGTGAAATTAATGCCAGTGGACAAGAAAACGATTTGGAACAGAAATCCTATCCGAGTGAGGAGCAGTCAAGGTGGGCCTGCCTAGAAGAGGCAGTGAGTTCAATACTAAATAAAACCTGAAAGAACTGTGGATGCTGTAAATCATGTTGTAAATTGTAATATCAGTGCTGGGGTTAGGATAGTACAGAGGAGCCCCAATTATCCAAACGACCCAGGTGGGGAGTATTTCATTCAGTTAATCGAATTCCAGATAATCGAATGCTGGATAACATAGTTTAGCCAAACATCGGGACCTTGCAATCTTGTCAGATAATCCAAAATTTGGATAATCGAATGCCGGATAATCAAGGTTCCTCTGTGCATTTTGAGCACTTAGGGAGTGCATCATCATCCACACATTAACACCGCAACAATATCATACCAAACCTAGCACAGACACTCCAACAGTAACACCATAATCCCAATATTTTAACCCAGTTCAGACACGCTAACACCAACCTGAATAGCCTGTACTAACACCCTAAACATTCTCCCACCCAACTAACTATACCCCCACAGCAGCGGCAAATTTAATTCCACTCTGTGTGTGTCTGTAATTTCTTTTGGCTAGATTAGGCAAACAAGAATTTAACTTCCCAGAAGGACATTTGTGAACCACATGGATTTTTACAACAGTTCAAATATTACATGGCTGCCATTACTAATAGAGTCATAGAGTCATAGACATGTACAGCACGGAACAGACCCTTTGGTCCAAACTGTCCATAGTTACCAGATATCCCAACCTATTCTAGTCCCACCTGCCAGCCCCGGCCCATATCCCTCCAAACCCTTCCTATTCATATACCCATCCAGATGCCGTTTAAATGTTTTAATTGTACTAGCCTCCACCACTTCCTCTGGCAGCTCATTCCATACACTTACCACCCTCTGTGTGAAAAAATTGCCCCTTAGGTCTTTTTTATATCTTTTCCCTCTCACTCTAATTCAATGCCCTCTAGTTTTGGACTCCCCCACCCCAGGGAAAAGACTTGGTCTATTTACCCAGTCAGATTGATTTATTAACTGAATTTAAACTCCGTGGTAGGAGTTGTTTAGGTTTCAGGCTTATAAATTCATTGGCATAACCATTATAATTACCATTTCTAATGAGAATATATATTAAACAGTGTCTCAGTAGGTAGGGGAAGCTGCCTTGGAAAATTCTGTCCTCATACCCAGTCAGAAAAAAACATCAGGGAATTACTATTCCTTTTTCATCTTCGAATACTTTTGACAGACTAAAGCATGACGCATGTTGTACTTTTTATACATATGCATATATGTGTCTACAAGCTGCTAACTTGGAGTAACTTTTTTTTAAATAGAAAAATAAAATGGATTAGAAACCCATTGGAATGCAAAAAGGATGTGTTTTATTTTTAAAGAGTGAGACAAGATTGCTTCCAGCCCAAAACATGACTCACACCAAAGAGACAGGGCGACTCACTTAGACGGTCTGGAGGTTGTCCTCATTATTTGATCACATAAAACTGGCTTGTGGAACTGTGACTTATAACAATCCCTTCTCAATTACATGTTGTAGCTTTCAGTGTGCAAGATGTTCACAGGAGTTATCTTGAGATCCTAACATGACAGGCCTGGCTTTCTGCCTTTTTGGTCCAGTTGCAATATTGAAAAGAAAGAACTTTCATTTATATATTTCCTGTTATGACCTCAGAAGGTCCCAAAGAGATTTACACCCAACAAAGTACTTTTGAAGTATAAACATTATTGTAATGACAGCAAGGATCCAATTAATTCTGGGAATTAGCAGATAATCTACTTTATTCCTGTTGTTTGAGGGAGAGCTGTTGGCCTGAACATCAGGGATACCTCCTTTGCTGTTCTTCCAAATGGTGTCACAGGATCCTTTAGAAGAGAGAAGATGGGACCTCAGCTTAACACTTCATTTGAAAAGTAGCACTTCCCGCTGTGTTGTACTAACTTATACTGCACTGAGCTGTGCATAGTGCCAAGAGTAGACCTATTCTCAGGAGTAGATCTTTAGCTCACATCTTTCTGGCAGAGACAAAAGCATTGCCACCAAACATCTAATTACCAAGCATTTTTTTTAAAGTTAGGAGAACCTAAAAAAGGTTTAGGATTTGAATTTAAGTAAGAAATAAGAAAGACAAGAAAAATCTAAAGTCACCATAAGCCCAACTAGACTGTTGAGCTGCTTTCTCCTTCCAGGCAGAGACAACTGGTGGTGGCTTAACCTGAGGGTTGCTACAAGTCAGGTTGAGGGGAGATACTGAAAAGGAGAGCACTTTGTGGTAACCACAGTCAGTGCAGGAACTTAACCTGCACTGTTCATTGCATATCAGCTGTCCAGCCAACTGAGCTAACTGACTCAAGAAAGAAAAGACCCAAACATAACACTAATAAATGAAGGAGCCCTAATTGTGATAGGTTGAACTGAAGTTTACTGAAAGAGATTACATTTTATGAACAAATCTGTTGTACCAAAAACAAGCTGATCTCTGACCATTTAAATCCTTGTGGTCTCTGAAAGGTTGAACACTGGATGTATCCAAGTTTGGTCTCTCTCCAACCAATTCTCAGGCAGCATGTTCTGGATCCTAACCATTTTCTGCATAAAAAGTATCTCCTTGTGTCAATATTCTATATTTTGGCAATTAGCAAAATCACTGTCTCCCTAAATATATTGTCTAGACCCCCGATTACTTTGAATTAAATTGAATTGAATTGAATGTCATGTGTACCAAGGCACAGTGAAAAGCTTTGTGTTGCGAGCAATATAGGCAGATCACATAGTTAAGTAGCATAGATACGTAAATAGACAGCAGCAAAAACAAAAACACAGGTACTGGTGAATATTAAGAGTCTGTGAGCCCATTCAGCATTCTAACAACAGTAGGGTAGAAACTGTTATGAAACCGGCTGGTGTGTGTGTTCAGGCTTCTGTACCTTCTCCCTGATGGTAGAGGTTGTAGAAAAACATTGACAGGGTGGAATGGATCTTTGAGAATGCTGGCAGCCTTTCCTTGACAATGGGCCTGGTAGATGGATTCTATAAATGGGAGGTTGGCCTTTGTGATTGTCCAGGCCGAGTTCACCACTCTCTGTAACCATCTCCGATCTTGAATGGTACAGTTGCCATATCAGGTGGTGATACATCTAGACAGAATGCTCTCGATGGCGCACCTATAGAAGTTGGCAAGGGTATTTGCTGTCATGCCAAATTTCCTCAGCTATCTGAGGAAGAAGAGAAATCTCCTCTGACCATTCCCTTCTCCAAGGAGAGCTGACCCAGCTTCTCCAATCTATTCATCCAACTGAAATTCCTCATTCTTGGAACCATTCTTGTGAATCTTGCTTGTATTATCTCCAAAGCATCCTTGCTAAAGGCATGGCATCCAGAATTGGACACTACATTCCAATTCAGGCTGAAGTGTCTTACATAACTTTATAACTTGTCGCTTTTGAACTCTGTGTCCCTATTTATAAAACCCACCTTCTCTCATTTTATTAACTGGCTTGTAAAACTATCTTGCCAACCTTAGCAATTTTTAGATAAATACCCCCAAGTCCCTCTGCTCTTCCACCCCCTTTAGAGTTGTAACACTATTTTGTATTGCCTCTCCTTGCTCTTCCTACATAAGATACTCACTTCAAGCTTGTCTATCCATTCCATCAGCCTCCTATGTGACATAGGTCTCATTGGATCGCTTTTGGAGGACTGTGTTTACAGTTTTCGTCTTTTTGATTAAGGAAGAATGTGCTTGCATTGAAAGCTGTTTAGTGAAGAATCAATGCACGAATTCTTGGGATGAAAGGATTGGCGTTTACAAGAATGAGATGAGCTCAGAAACATACACAGTTTTGAGGGGGCTTGACAGGGTAACAGCTGAGAAGGTGATTGTTCACATGGGTGAATCTAGAGCAGGTTTAAAGTAAGGGATCTTCCATTTATGGGAGAGATGAGGAGGAATTTCTCATAGAGAATCATTAGCCTTTGGAATTCTTTTGCCTAGAGAACCGTAGAGGCCACCTTATTGAATGTAATCAACTGATTCGCTTTGGGAAGGAAATCAGTCACCCTTACCCAGTGAGGTGGATATGTAACAACAATGAGATTGGCTCTGAAATGCCCTTTGTCAAATTTTTGATTGACGAAGGAGTTATGCATTTTAAGGATAGGCAGAAAAGTGTACAAGACCAAAGTTGGACTGGGCATGATCTTAGTGAATGGCAAACCAAGTTTATTCCAGCTTCTATTTCTTATGCTCCTAAGTATCCTTTTGAAGTTTTAGACTGTTCTCCTCAGGGTTAGCTACGTTTCTAAGTTTTGTGGCATCTACAAGTTTTGCAATTGTGTCTTGTACAGCCTAAATTGAATCAAAAATATATATCAAAAAAAGTATTTGTCCTCAGAGTGATCTCTGGGAACCCTCACTACAAGCCTTTCTGTGGTTCAGTATTTATGTCGCACTACTAATGTGGTAAAGCAATCCAAGCTGTTTCATAGGAAAAGATGGGCAGTAAGTGGCCAGATCAGAAAATGAATTAGAGGCAGTTAAAGAAAAAGCAGATGCGGGTATCAGTAAAAGATACCATGAAGATACCATTGTTGTAAAAGCTCAACTGATTCGCTTTGGGAAGGAAATCAGTCACCCTTACCCAGTGAGCTGGATATGTAACAACAATGAGATTGGCTCTGAAATGCCCTCTGAAATGGTCTGTCAAGTCAAGAGAACTAAGGATGGACAATCAATGTTGGCCTTTCCTGTGATGCTATATGACAAGAATTAATTTAGGAAAAGTGACTTGAGTTTATAAAATAAATAAACATCTTCAATTTTTGTTTCATTTTAGATGAACTGTTCGAAACACAAATTCCTTGAAATTAATGGCTGAACTCACAGTTCTCTTTCCAATATGGATTTAAATGCTTTATTTTCCAAATCACTGACTACACCATTGGTGCCAGGTACAAGTACCAAAACATGGAAAAACAAGGTGTGTTTTGTAACTCTGGCTCTGGGTGTTCATGTAGAATAAACACGTTATTACCATGCTCCTGCTCTCCATGCGACATTACAAAGGCCAAAGCCTGTGTAAGACCAATTGTCCAAGCACATGGTTTCTTTTGTTAATTGTGGTTTACTTCACTTCGAATAAAATTATATAAGGGGATTACACTTCAGGAGCTGGACATCTTTCAGAAGGCACTGATGGTGTCAGGTTTCCTGACAGTTATTAGAGCTGCACCCATCCAAGCAAGTGGGGAACCATTCTGTTACACTCCTGACTTGTGCCTTGTAGGTGGTGGACAGACTTTGGGGAGTCAGGAGGTGAGTTATTCGCTGCAATATTTCAACATCAGTCTTGAACAACACAAGATCAAACTAACATTTTATGAGGCTTTTAACATTTCAGGAGGTTTTGAATTAAATGGTCAATTAAGCATAATCCTTCAGAAATTAGAAATGCTTTGATTACAAATGTTTCAACCATTGTAGGTTATATTATAGAATCTCTACAGTGCAGGGAGGGACCATTCGGCCCATTTAGTCTACACTGACCTTCCAAAGAGCATCCCACCCAGACTCACATAGCTGGCCATCTAACCTGCACATCCCTGAACACTATGGGCAATTTTTAAGCAAGGCCAATCCAACTAACCTGCACACCTTTGGACTGTCGGAGGAAACCATAGCACCCAGAGGAAATCCACACCAATACAGGAAAAACATGAAAACTCCACACAGTCACCCAAGGGGCAGAATTGAACCCAGGTCCCTGGTGCTGTGAAGCTGCAGTGCTAACCCTAATGTTGCTCTACCGTATTAAAGCTGGGTTCTAACATTGTCATATTCTCTAAATAAATTACTTCTCAATCTTCTGGTTCCCCATTTTGAATTTTATTGCTGTTTGGTCTCCAGAAAGCTCAACAAAATAGGGAAAAGTATGAATATGAGCAAATATGTAAATGTCTTAAAGTAATATAATCTGCTTGTGCTTTATTTATGAGGTTGGTGATTGCCTTGGCTCAGGATGAATGTAAAGCAGGCAAACAGTAGAGAGCTGGAGTCCTCAATCGGAAGCTGATTTAGGAAGCAAAGTGTTTATGTGATGTAATTTAACACATAAACACTTTCACTTCTCAATCAGCTCCCCTATCCATCAAGGCAGTTTGGCTTTCTGGAGTTTAGCAGGGACAGGCACAATCCTTATTTTAATGAGTTCTCTTAAAATGAACAATAAAATTTGAAAGTGGGGAGGAAGAAGAGAGAGCCATGCACATTAATAGTATACCCCAAAATAAGTGGATAACAATTTGTTGGACATGAGTTACACACTTAAGAGGGCTTCTCAAATAAAAAATAATTAGTTGTTCTTGCATTCTCATTTCCATTGTACCCTCTAGCATATTTCCACAAAACCAGACACCACAGTGCTCGTTGCTGTAGCTTTGCAAGATCACATTATTAGGAATCTGCGGCTCCAAAACCTTTCATTGTCTGAGGGTTTTAAAACAAAGCCACAGACTAAAATGGGTTGCTCCAGGCCCATAGACAGAAGCACTGTGAAGCCTGTAGTGGATACAGGAATAAAAAGGAAAGAAGGAAGAAAGAAAAGGAAAGAAGATGAGGAAAAAGAGTATGTTTTGGATCCAAAACCTTCGGGCCTTACTTTAGGTAAATCTATTTAACTTTCCATCTTGAAATTTTTGTTGTTTTGTGGTTGCAAATTGCTCGTGCTGCAGTTTTGAAATTATGGCTTTGTGACTTATGAGAAAAGAGTAAGAATTGTAGATGAGATGGATATTCATTACAAATCTGTTGGCTTTTTGTTTTATGTCATTCTTTTATATAACACAAATAAACCAGGAAGATAAGACAATGATTTTAGAAGGGAGAAATTGTTTGGCAGCCATTTTAAGAGTTGGATCTGCCATTGCCTGCCATTGTGAAGAAAATTCGGTAGCTTCTACCAGGATAAATTGATGAACTAGCTTTAACGTAGTGATGCTTTTGCTAACCTTTTTTTGTTCGTCTGTGGTGCAGTAAGGAAATAAAATGCTGAACAAAGTCAGCCTTTTCATGTGTTGTTTGAAAAATAACACCTGCAAATAGGTGAAAAAAATACTTACCTATAAGAAAACTCCCACTGAACGCCCCTATACATTCCGCCCTTACCATGGCTTAAAGTTCAGCACCACACATGAATGAATGAACAAATCAATGAATGAATGAATTTTTTTGTCATGCATATTTTACAGTGAGAAAAATAGTAAAACACAGTGAAAAGCTTTTCCATTGTCGCCATGATCTGACACCATTTTGAATCATTTAAGAAGGAAATATAGAAAGATAAAGCTTAAAGAGAGTCCATCAGTCCTGACCCAGTTCATCATCAATGACATCTACAGTGGACCTAAACAACATTGAAGTCGCCACTCTCCAGGCTGCAATCTTTCACCACTAAGCCTACTCTCCTCCTCCACCACCTGCACCAGACTCACCTACATCAGAGTCGCATCTCTCATCACTGGGCTCACCTTGTCAATATTTTTAGAGTTGGACACATTTGCAAATACTCATAGGTTTCACCGGTTCATTGAGTTCTTTAGATCACTCCTTTCTTTCACTTCTTTCGGTTAGAGGGGAAGCTGCTTTGGTCTTTGCCATGTCCCAACGTACCTTTAGGTCGGCTGGAGAGTGGAGTTTGGAGGGGTAGATTTCTTGGAATGTTTTCAGGAGATCTTTTTAAATGAATATGTCGATGGTCCAACAAGGACAGTGTAGTGCAGGCCTAATTCTGGGGAGCAAAGCTGGATAGGTGTTTGAGGTGGCAGTGGGAGACCATTTTGCTGATATTGACCACAACACCATATGTCTTAAGTTTGTTATTAGAAAGGGGAAAAGAGAGTCTGCAGAAAAGGATTTTGGATTGGGGGAAGGCAGATTTTATTAAAATAGGGCAGGATCTGGCCAAAGTAGATTGGGAACAGTTACTTCTGGATGAATCCATAATAGAACATTGGAGGGACGAGGGGGGAGCAAAATGGAATTGGCGAGAGTACAGGCCCACCATATTTCCTTTAAGATGAAATGTCGCAACAACAAGCCGAGAGAACCCTGGATGTTTCGGAATATTCAGGACTAGATAAAGTTATAGAGTCATAGAGATGTACAGCATGGAAACACACCCTTCAGTCCAACTCATTCATGCCAACCAGATATCCCAACCCAATCTAGTCCCACCTGCCAGCACCCAGCCCATATCCCTCCAAACCCTTCCTAATCATATACCCATCCTGATTTCTTTTAAATGTTGCAATTGTACTAGCCTCCATCACTTCCTCTGGTAGCCTATTCCACACACGCACCACCCTCTGCGTGAAAAAGTTGCCCCTTCGGTCACTTTTATATCTTTCCCCTCTCACCCTAAACTTATGCCCTCTAGTTCTGGACTCCCTCACCTCAGGGAAAAGATCTTGTCTATTTACTCCATCCCTACACCTCATGATGTAATAAACCTCTATAAGATCACCCCTCAGCCTCCAATGCTCCAGGGAAAACAGCCCTAGCCCTATTCAACCTCTCCGTATAGCTCAAATCCTCCAACCCTGGCAACATCCTTGTAAAGAGTGTGGTGCTGGGAAAGCACAGCAGGTCAGACAGCATCCGTGGAACAGGAAAATTGACATTTCGGGTAAAAGCCCTTCATCCTAATGTCGATTTTCCTGTTCCACGGATGCTGCCTGACCTGCTGTGCTTTTCCAGCACCACACTCTTGACTCTGATCTCCAGCATCTGCAGTACTCACTTTCACCTAAAATCCATGTAAGTCTTTTCAGAACCCTTTTGAGTTTCACAACATCCTTCCGATAGGAAGGAGACCAGAATTGCACGCAATATTCCAAAAGTGGCCTAACCAATATCATGACCTCTCAACTCCTGCACTCAATACCCTGACTAATGAAGGAAAGCATACCAAACACCTTCTTCACTATCCTAATTACCTGTGACTCTACTTGCAAGGAACTATGAACCTGCACTTCAAGGTCTCTTTGTTCAGCAACACATCCTAGGACCTTACCATTAAGTATATAAGTCCTGCTAAGATTTGCTTTCCTAAAAGGCCGCACCTCACATTTACCTAAATTAAACTCCATCTGCCACTCCTCAGCCCATTGGCTCATGTGACCATCGTTGTAATCTGAGGTAACCTTCTTCACTGGTGTAATCTGCAAATTTACTAACTATACCTCTTCGGCCTACATCCAAATCATTTATATAAATGATGAGGAAAACAGAGGTACTTAACAGATATAAAGGAAATAAATCAAATGAGCCCTAATGGAGAATAGAAAGTGCAGGGGGAACTTAAGCATGCAGTTAGGAGAGCAAAGAGAAGCATGGTAAATCAATGGCAGATGAGATTAAGGAGTATCCCAAATAAGTATATCAAGGGGATGAAGATAACCATGAAAAGAGTAGGGCCCATTAAGGACCAAGGGGACAAATTGTGGGTGGGGTGTTAAACAAATACTTTGCATCTTCCTTCACTTTGGAGAAGGAGGTTTTCGGTACAGAATTATATTTTTTTATTCATTTACAAGATGAGGGCATCGCTGGCTAGGTCAGAATATACTGGCCAATCCTAATTGCCCAGACGGCAGTTACTCGGCAATCACAATTCTGTGGATCTGGAGTCACGTGTAGGCCAAACCAGAGAAGGGTGGTAATTCCCTTCCCTAATAGCTGTTAGTGAACCAGATGGGGTTTTTTTTCAACAATTGACAGTGGATGTATGGTCAAATTTAGACTCTAAACCCAGATTTTTGTTGAATCCAAATACCACCATCTGCCATGGCAGGATTTGAATCCCGGTCCCCAGAACATTACATGGGTCTCTGGATTAACAGTCCAGCAATAATACCATTCCCTGGGAAAGACTTCAGGAAGACAAACTGTGAGATCCTTGAGGAGTTTGTCATAGGGAGTGAGGAGGTATTAGAGATTTTGCAGCCTTGAAAGTGGACGAACCCCCAGATCCAGATAGATCATATCCCAGGCTGCTCTGGGAGATGAGGGAGGAAATTACAGGGGTTCTCACACAAACTTTAACTTCCTTTCTAGCCAAACAGGATGTCTCGGTGGACTGGAGGGCTGCTAATATGATTCCACTTTTCAAGAAGGGAGGTAAAGATAAATGATAGAGTTATAGACCAGTGAGTTCCATGTCAGTGGTAGCGAAACCAGAGGAGGAAATTCTGAAGAAGAGAATTAATTTCCACTTAGAATGGCAAGGTTTGATCAGGGATAGTCAGTGTGGCTTTGTCAGAAGGAGGTCATGAATAACAAATTTGATTGAATTTTTCAAGGAGGCAATCAGGTGTGTAGATTTGGGCAGTGTAATTGATATCATTTATATAGACTTCAGCAAAACCTTTGCCAAGGTGCTACATGGGAAACAGACAAAGAAGGATAAAGCACATGGGATCCAGGGTAACCTGGCAAGTTGGATCCAAAATTGGCTTAGTGGTAGGTTGAAGAGGATGATGGGAGAGGACTGTTTGTGTGACTGAGGGCCACTGTCCAGTTGCAGACAACAGCGATCAGTGCTGAGTCCTTTATTGTTCATGATATGTATAAACAACATAGAAGAAAATGAGGGATGATAAGTAATTTTTCTGAAGAAACAAGGATTGGCCAGGTGGTCAAGTGTGAGTAAGAAGGTCTTAGGTTACAGGAGGATGTAAGATGAACAGGTCATGGCAGATGGAATTTAACCCTGACAAATGTGGGGTTATGCACTTTAGAACAAGTAACAAGGAAAGGCAGTACTCAAGGAATGGCAGGACACTAGTAAGCTCAGAGGAACAGAGAGATCTTGAGGGTCTTGTCCACAGATCCTTAAAGATGGCAGGAGAGGTTAAGATAAGGAAGAAGATGTACAAGTACTGGCCTTTATCATTCATGGTGTAAATTAGAAGAATTACATGATCATAAAGGGCCTAATGGGGTAGTAATGGAGATATTGTTTTCCCTCTGGGAGACTCCATGACCAAAGTGTGTCATGTCAGAGTAAGGGCTCACAGAATCACAGTCTGTACTGCCCAAAAGCTACTCTAAATATACACTAGTCCCATTATCCAGCATTTGGCCCGTACCCTTGAATGTTATGAAATTTCAAGTGTTTGACCAAGTACTTTTAAGGTTGTGAGGTTTTCTGCCTTAACTAGCCTCCTAGTGTTTTCCAGATACCACCCACCCTCCTGGTGAAAAGCATTTGTCTCAAATCCCCTTTAAATCTCCTGCCTTTCACCTTAAAATTATGTCCCCTTATTATTTGACCCTTCAACTAAGGGGAACAGCTGTTTTTTATCCACCCTGTCCATGCCCTTCAAAATCTTATACACCTCTTGTCTTCTCTGCTCTGAAGAAAACAACCCAAGCTTATCCAGCCTCTCTTCATAGAAAACTGCTCCATCCCAGTCATCATCCTCTGCACCTCCTACAGTGCAGTTATAGTACATCCTTCGTATTTGCAGTGACCAGAATTGCACATAGTATTCCAGCTGTGACCTAACCAAAGTTCTGCAGAGATTATGATGGAGCCACAACATGTAGTTCCAGGAAATTGTCCTGGATGCACCTTATGAATTCTTCCTTGTAGCTAACTTTGCCACTTTGATTTTCCCAATGTGAATTAAAGTCCCCCATGGTTACTGCCATTTTTACACATCATCATTATCTCATGATTTATTCTTTGTTCCACAGAACAACTAATGTTAATGGGACTACAGATCACACCCAGCAGTGTCTTCTTCCTTTGTTATTTCCTAACTCCATTCATATATATCCTATGCATTCCCATCCAAGATAATTTCTTACTATCACACTTACTCCACCTTGTACTAACAAAGCTCCCTTCCATTCGTGACTGTCTTCTCGAAAAGTCACATACCCCTGAATATTAAGGTCCCAACTTTGATCTCCCTATCTCTATAAGAACATACCCATTAAACTTTATTTGTGCCATTCATTCGCTTATTTCGTTCTGGGTATGACATGTCTTTAAGTAAAGAAACATGAATTTTGCCTTTTTATGATTTTTCCCATCTTTGACCCTATTTGAAGCTGTTTTCTTATATTTACACTCCATCCTTTCCTGTCCCATTTGGGGAGCCATCAAAATAGTTGCCTTGCAATGTCACCATATTGTTTTGGTTTCTAAGGCTACATTTTCCTTCTCCCGTATCTCGCGCTTCTCTAATTAGTTGAAAGCCCTCTCTACAGTCCTAATCAATTGATTTTTTAGATTAGATTCCCTACAGTGTGGAAACAGGCCCTTTGGCCCAACAAGTCCACACTGACCCTCCAAAGAGTAACCCACCCAGACCCATTCCCCTACATTTACCCTGACTATTGCACCTAACACTACAGCAATTTAGCATGGCCAATTCACCTAACCCGCACATCTTTGTGACTGTGGGAGGAAACCGGAGCACCTGGAGGAAACCCATGCAGACACGGGGAGAACGTGCAAACTCCACACAGTTGCCCAAGGTGGGAATTGAACCCTGGTCCCTGGCACTGTGAGGGCAGCAGTGCTAACCACTGAGCCACTGTGCTGCCCCAGGATTTTCCAGAACACTGGTCCTAGCATCATTCCAGTGAAGCCTATCCAACTAGAACAACTCTCTTCTTCCCCTGTACTGGTCCCAGTGCCCCATGATCTGAAATCCATCCCCCATCAGTGTTGTTAGGACCAACCTGGATGATAACGACTGGATGCCTTCCCTCCTTCACAAACCGTTCTCCAGCCCTAAGGAGATATTCTTAACCCTGGCTCCAGGCAGGCAACACAGCTTTCAGTATTGCCCTTCATGGCTGTATAGAACATTGACTTTCCCTTTAATTCCACTGCGATTTTCCTATTTCCTCTCCCACATGAATGGCTTCCTGTGGCACGGTGCCTTAGTCAGTTCGTGCACAGTTCTCATTCTCATGCACACTCCTCATAATTTGGACAATGCCAGGCGCTGAGGCCTCTTGAGGGTTCCCTGGATCCCCATATCTGCTTCACCCACAATCACACCTTCCTATCCTTGATCACAGACTTAATTTGAATTGCCTAATGTAATAACTGCCTTCTGGAACAAAGTGGAGAAAGTGAGGACTGTAGATGCTGGAGATTAGAGTCAAGAGTGTGGTGCTGGAAAAGCACAGCAGGTCAGACATCATCTGAGGAGCAGGAGAATCAACATTTCAGGCATAAGTCCTTCATCAGGAATATCCTGAAACATTGATTCTCCTGCTTCTTTTGTGCTTTTCCAGCACCACACTCTCAACTCCTGGAACAAAGTTTCCAGATAAATGTACCCCTTTCTGATGTGGTGCAAAATCAGCAGCTCAACTTAGACTCAAAGTTGCACTTCATTCAAAAATGTGGAATATCCAATTCAATGGATGGAGAGGAAGAGGAACTATTGTGAAAGGATGGTTATGAAACTGAAATGCAATGCACTGCATCTGATCCAGAGTGAGATCCTTGCAATCAAGCTGTAACCAAAGTGATTCAAGATAAACTTGATGGACTAATTTTGGTGGATGATGAAAAGACTGAATTTGATAGTTTCTTCAATGCTGTGGTTGGGTTTTAAACTATCCTTTAGAATAATTTAACTGAATAAAATATGATACATTGAGTTAATTTGAATTAGTGGTGTTGTTCATTTCACATTTCAAAATGGCAGCCACTTACACCAGCCCTGGCAGTACACATTTTACACTCACTGTCAAATTCGACCATTGTTTTTAGAATGATTTTTTGAGTTTTCAAAAGTTGACTTAGATACCATGATCTATGCAAATTATCATTGAGACATTTTGAAAGTTTCAAATATAATTGAAATGAGCATGTTATTGTCAAATCTCAAAAATGGCCCCGATCCAGTTCGAATGGTTTCAGTTTTATCAGCTAGAAAACCCAAGGCTTATATCTTACATTATTTATTCATCCTCTTAAGCACAGAAATTGGGTCTCATTGATGCACCTAAAGCACTGTTAACAGATAGTGAATGGCAGCTGGTGAAAAAGCGATCAGTACAACAGGGAGATTCAGCACAGCCCTGTGCTATATGCAGAGAAGAATTTGGTATGCAGGAACAGGTAGGTGCTTTGAAAAACAGCATCAAATACTTTTCACTTTACTGGAGGGGCTCTCCTCTGACTTACAATGAAACTAAGTAAATTTATTGTATTCTGTTTGAAAACAGTAATTGTGATATGAGTGCATAGTACCAACCAGTTAAAATAGTTGTGCAGTACATGCTAAGCACATTCTACACCATATCCCCTCACCTCTTCTACCAAAAACATGTTATTATGGTGAAACTATAATTCTTTTTACTCGAAGTTAGAAACCTTGGTAAGTTAGGTGCTACATTGTTCAGGAACATTCTGCTAATCCAACAAAAACTGTGGGATGGATGACAATTACAAACTAGGCCTCGCAGCGAGAGTATGAAACACAGGAGTGCTGCAATGAGATGTAGACATGTTCAGTGAGTGGGCAACAAAATAGAAGCTGAATTATAATGTGGGGAAGTTATTCAATTTTGTCATAAGCAGAGCACAATGTTTTGCGAAGATATGAAACTTGAATGTGAAGATACAAGAATTGCAGAAAGTGGAAGTACAGCAAGTAATTAGGAAAGCAAATGACATGTTGGGCTTTATTACAAAGGAGAGCTCAGTACTAAAATAAGGAAAATTTACAATGGCATACGTTAAGACCATGCTTGGAGGTTTTGAATTTTTTTAAAGATCAATTTTGGTCTTTATTTCTCGGGTTGGATGTATTTGGAAGTATCACAGTGAGGAATCATAAAAGTGGTCCCTGGGATGAGAAGGATTTCCTGTGAAGGGAGGCTCAGTAAAGTCAGCCTATATGTTCAGAAGAATGAGAGGCCCTCTCATTCAAACAGACCAGATTCTGAAAGGGCTTGTCAGGGTAAGCACTGAGAGATTGGGCAAAAATGACAGAGTATGGCTGGGAGGAGGTGGGGGAGGGAAGGCATTGAGCACAGTGGAGAGTTAAGATTTAAATGTTGTGTGGAGAAGTAGGAATTAGAGTACACCAAGGGCTCCCTCCGAATATAGTATGCCTCCTCTTTCATGCACATTTGAACATCTGTCCAGTTTATCAGATTCTGGCATTAACCCTTAGTTTTTTTTACTTACACAGGGTCAGCGAGCTGATTAGCATAAACATGGCATGATATCAGAAACTATTGTATAAGCTAACACTCAGTTACTTTTTTTTAATTGTTCTATGAAACAGGTGCTGCTCTCTTGCTCTCATGTTTTTCATAGGGTAAGTAAAAATCATACAGAAAAATCATTAGAATTTCCAGTTTTTAAAAATATTTCTTCTTGATACTCTGCCTAACTTGGGAAATATTACATGATCTTGAACAACCATTTAGATGTTTCAGTGTTAAGATAGACCTTTTAAATTTGATTGACAGTGTATGAGCATTTATTGACACTATTTGTTTGTACCTTTGTTCTGAAGATTTGTATGCAAGCCTTTGAAAAGTTCTCTGGGAGAAAGAGTTGCCCCATGTGCAGGAAGGAGCAATACCAGACCAGGGTAATTCATGATGGAGCTCGACTGTACAAGATAAAATGTGCTACAAGGTATGCACTTGATAATAACATTGAGATCTTATAGAAAAATATTGTGTTTATTTTTATTCTTAATAAGTTAAAGAAAGAACAGTGATACATAGATCAAGGTAGAGATGTATAAAATCAAAACAGTAGTATAAGGTATTTTTGATTAGATTCCCTACAGTGTGGCCCTTTGGCCCAACACGCCTACACCGACCCTCTGAAGAGCAACCCACCCAAACCCATTCCCCTACATTTACTCCTGACTAATGTACCTAACACTATGGGCAATTTAGCATGGCCAATTCACCTAACCTGCACATCTTTGGACTGTGGGAGGAAACCAGAGCACCCGGAGGAAACCCACACAGACACAAGGAGAATGTGCAAACTCCACACAGACAGTTGCACAAGGCAGGAATTGAACCCTGGTCCCTGGTACTGTGAGGCAGCAGTGCTAATCACTACACTACCGTGCTGCCACAGGATTTGCCAGGACACTGGTCCTAGCATCATTCCAGTGAAGCCTATCCAACCAGAACAACTCTCTTCTTCCCCTGGCGAAAGAACAACAGATGACACAAGGAATACTTTTTTTTATTCAACATGTGATTATGATTTAGCTCTCTCTGGTGGACAGAGTGGTGGCACAGATTTGGAGTTAGCTTTCTGAGTGTGATGACTTATGAGCTAAATGCTGGAAAACAATATTAGCATGGATGGATGTTTGATGACTGATAGGGACTCAATAGGCTGAAGGGCCTCTTTCCATCTTGTAGAATTCCATGATTCTATATGCATCACCTCAAATGCAAGTGATGCATTTTGGAAGATGCAATTCCAGAGTGAACTATACAATAAATGGAAAAGTCCTGGGGAAAATTGATGTACAGAGAGATCGATCTGTGTGTTCAGGTCCATTGTTCCCTGAAGGTGGCAATGCAGGTCAGTAGAGTCATCAAGAAGGCCTATGGCATGCTTTCCTTCATCGGACAGGTATTGAGTACAAGAGTTGGCAGGTCACGTTACAATTGTATAAGACTTTGGTTCGGCCACATTTGGAATATTGCATACAGTTCTGGTCGCCACATTACCAAAAGGATGTGGATGTTTTGGAGAGGGTGGAGAGGAGGTTCAATAGGATGTTGCCTGGTATGGAGGGTGTTAGCCATGAAGGGAGGTTGATTGGATTAGGATTATTTTCATTGGAAAGACAGAGGTTGAGGGAGTTGAAAATGTGTTGCTGGAACAGCGCAGCAGGTCAAGCAGCATCCAGGGAACAGGAGAATCGACATTTCGGGCATAAGCCCTTCTTCAGGAATCCTGAAGAAGGGCTTATGCCCGAAACGTCGATTCTCCTGTTCCCTGGACGGTGCCTGACCTGCTGCGCTGTTCCAGCAACACATTTTCAGCTCTGATCTCCAGCATCTGCAGACCTCACTTTCTCCTCAAAGAGGTTGAGGGGGGACCAGATTAAGGCCTAGAAAATCATTAGAGGTGTAGACAAGGTAGACAGCAAGAAACTTTTTCCCAGAGTTGAGGACTCAATGACCAGGGGTTACGGGTTCAAAGTGAGAGGGGAAACGTTTAGGGGAGATATACGTGGAAAGTTCTTTACGCAGAGGGTGATGGGTGCCTGGAATGAATTGCCAGCGGAGGTGGTAGGAGTGGGAATGAAAGTGTCATTTAAGATGCATCTCGACAGATAGGTGAATGGGCAGGGAGCAAGGGGATACAGATTCTTAGAAAATAGACAGCGGATTTAGACAGAGGATCTGGATCAGCGTACGCTTGGAGGGCCAAAGGGCCTGTTCCTGTGCTGTAATGTTCTTTGTTCTATAACTAGATTTCTCCCCAAGACTGCTGCTGCAGACTAGATAGACCAAGTGGCCTGTCTCTATACCTTACAGTTAAGAGTTCTGATGTATGATTCTGTATGGTTCATAGACAAATTTAGCTTTCTTAACAGGAGCATCATTAGTACCTCTTATTCCAAGAGTATAGTTATTACATTTTTCAAATCTTAAACTTTGTGTTCTGTGGTGGCACACCAGATGGTCTCCTTCTTCAAAGACTGCAATTTTCCCTCCCACGTGGTCGATGATGCCTTCCAGTGCATCTCATCCACTTCCCGAACCTCTGCCCTCAAACTACACCCCTCCAACCACAACAAGGACAGAACCCCCCCTCACTTTCCACCCCACCAACCTCCATATACATCGCATCATCCTTCACCTATAAATGGACCCCACCACCAGAGATATATTTGCCTTTCTACTCCATCTGCTTTTCATAAAGACTATTCCCTCCATGACTCCCTTGTCAGGTCCACGACCCCCGCACCCTCCCCTCTTGGCACCTTCCCCTGCCACAGCAAGAATTGCAAAACCTGTGCCCACACCTCCCCCCTCACCTCCATCCAAGGTCCCAAAGAAGCCTTCCACATTCATCAGAGCTTTACCTTCCACCAATGTCATTTACTGTATCTGTTGCTCCAGATGCGGTCTCCTCTACATTGGGGAGACAGGACGCCTGCTTGCGGACTGCTTTAGAGAACACCTCTGGGACACCCGCACCAACCAATCCCACCATCCCGCAGCCGAACACTTCAACTCTCCCACCCATTTCACCAAGGACATGCAGGTTCTGGGCCTCCTCCATCGCCACACCCTAACTACCCAAAGCCTGGAGGAAGAACGCCTCATCTTCCGCCTTGGGAACCTCAAACCACACGGCATCAATGTGGACTTCACTAGTTTTCTCATTTCCCCTCCCCCCACCTTATCCCAATTCCAATCTTCCAACTCAGCACCACCCTCATGACCTGTCCTACCTGTCCCATCTTCCTTCTCACCTATCTGCTCCACCCTCCTCTCTGACCTATTACCATTAACCCCACCTCCAACTACCTATAGCACTCTCAGCTACCTTCACTGCAGCCCCACCCCCTCCCATTTATCTCTCAGCACCCTCAGCTCACAAGCCCTTATTCCTGATGAAGGACTCTTGCCCGAAACATCGATTCTCCTGCTCCTCGGTAGCTGCCTGGCCTGCTGCGCTTTTCCAGTGCCACATTCTTGACTCTGATCTCCAGCATCTGCAGACCTCACTTTCTCCTTAGGGATAATGGTTGTCAATTACTGGACCCATGTGACATTCCATTTCCTGTGAACAGAAATCCTCTTCCACAACTTAATCAGAGTAGGTTTTGTGCTGCCAGGAGACTGACTCTCTTACATTAATTGCACCCAGTTGCCCCGTTTCCCATCACAATGGCCCACATGCCACAACCAGTATTCTGGAAAAGACAGGAACTGTGCCTACCTGGAGTTGGAAAATTATATCAGTGTTCATTCTCAAGCAGTTATGGTCACTCATTCCCTAGACAGGTCAATATGAAATTATTTTTTTTAAAAAAGTACAACAACAATAAAAAAAATACTTATACTTTAGTTTGCGTTCATTTACTGGGGGGCGTGATTGCCTCGTGGTATTGGTGCTAGGCTATAACCCATTGACTCCCACAGCTAATCACAGTGAATTATAATTTCAGGGATCAGATAATATCCTGTAGCACCCAGGTTCAAATCCTGCCATGGCAAATGATAGCATTTGAATTCAAAAGGAATCTGGAAAATTAGTAGTCTAAGGATGACTACATGACCACTGGCAATTGTCAGGGAGAAAAATCCATCTGGTTTGCTAATTCCCTTTAGGAAATCTACCATGTTTACCTGATCTGGCCTACATGAGACTCCAGACCCACAGCAATGTGGTTGACTCTTAACTACCGTTTAGCCAATAAATGCTGGCCTAGCAAGTGACAACCACTTGCTGTGGATGAATAAATTACAAAAAATCGTGGATGCAAGGGGATAACTGATTCAATATTTTACAACTTGCCACACATCTCTGCAGAATCATAGAACCACTATAGTACAGAAGGAGGCCATTTGGCACATTGAGTCTACACCAACCCTGGAAGAGCATCTCAACCAGACTCAGACTCCTATCACATCTCATAACCTCACATTTCCCATGGCTAATCCATCCAGCCTAGACATACCTGAACACTACAGACAATTCCAGCATGGCCAATCCACCTAACCTGCATGTCTTTGGACTTTCAGGGGAAACTGGAGCACCCAGAGAAATCCCACGCAGACATGGGAAGAACGTGCAAACTCCACACAGACAGTCACCTAAGGCTGAAATTGCGTACAGGTCCCTGGCACTGTGAGGCGGCAGTGCTAACCACTGAGCCACTGTGCCACAAAGTTTTCTTTTACAACAATCAGCACATGTGATTGGGATGGAAAGAAATGTGCCCTAAAAGATTGCAGAGTTCTGGGGGAACTACAATAATCCTAAAGCTTCTGGTAGAGACCTTATATTTTTATTTTGCTATATTTTTGATTGTTGACTGAAATGGGTGAAGAACTGGCTGCACTTTTTAAAAGCTTGTTACCTGAATCTCAGTGTAGAAGTTGCTTACCCAGCTGTTGTTTCAAGAAGTGGGGAAAGCCTAGTTAAAGATGATTCTGGATCAGTGGTGCTGGAAGAGCACAGCAATTCAGGCAGCATCCGAGGACAGGCAAAATCGACGTTTCGGGCAAAAGCCCTTCATCAGGAATGATTCCTGATGAAGGGCTTTTGCCCGAAACGTCGATTTTGCCTGTCCTCGGATGCTGCCTGAATTGCTGTGCTCTTCCAGCACCACTGATCCAGAATCTGGTTTCCAGCATCTGCAGTCATTGTTTTTACCTAGTTAAAGATGAGCTGAGGCCATTGGAATCTATCTATGAATGGAGATTTGACCAGCAACTGTGGCTGTAATATGTCTGTGAAATGGTGACCAGTTAACAATGACAAAGGTCTCCAGCCTGCCAACAACTATGTGATTGGCTCCCAGGTAGCTGAACAGCTTGTGAATATAAATATTTGGGTCAGATGCTGTCGGACCTTTGGAGGGGAAAGAGCTGTTTTTGCCAAGCAGTTAACAGCATTTCGAGCCTGAAGATAGCCAGTTTATTTCCCTCATCAGTTGTTGTAACCTGTGATGTTTAATTAATAAGTCAGAGACTTTTATACATGTGAACCAGTCACCCTGTGTGCCTCCTGCAAACAAGTAAAAGTATCTGGAGAAGGAAGATTGAGAAACCTATTCAGATCAGCATAAACACTGCCTGAAGAAGGGCTTATGCCCGAAACGTCGATTCTCCTGTTCCCTGGATGCTGCCTGACCTGCTGCGCTTTTCCAGCAACACATTTCCAGCTATAAACACTGCTCAGCAAACCCAATGGCCAGGGACCACCAAGCTGCTCTTCCAATCTTTCCTTCCACCCATTTTCTTTGTTTTTGTCAGTGTCTGTCTGCATGTCTAGGTAGAAGGACAGGTTCATAAATGAGTTAGAGTTTTAACTAGTAGAGTTATATGTCAATGGCTCATCGTTATCAATGGCTCATTAGTTCCTTCTAGAAATAAAAATGTCTCTATTGCTACTTCTACTTTTGCTTTATATTATAATATAAATTATATTCTATAAATGGTCACATAGGAAAACAAATGGGAAGAAGAGACTCAGAGACAGAAACAAAAACAGAAATTGCTGGTAAAGCTCAGCGGGTCTGGCAGAATCTGTGGAGAGAAATCAGAGTTAAAGTTTTGGGTCGAGTGACCCTTCTGTTTTTGTTTCTGATTTACAGCATCTGCAGTTCTTTCGGCTTTTATTCAGAGACATGATTCCCAGACTGTACATCACAGTGATATTGGGTTTGGTTGCAATGTAAGATTGCAAGAGTAAGATTAGGGCCTGTCAAGGACAGTAGTGGGAAGTTGTGCGTGGAGTCCGAAAACGTAGGGGAGATGCAAAATCAATATTTTTTTGTCAGTATTCACACAGAAAAAGACAATGTTGTCAAGGAGAATACTGAGATACAGGTGACTAGACTAAATGGGATTGAGGTTCATAAGAAAGGAGGTGTTAGCAATTCTGGGAAGTATGAAAATAGAAAAGTCCACTGGGCCGGATTCTCTGGGAAATTAGGGAGGGGATTGCAAAGCCTTTGGCTTCGATCTTTACGTCATCATTGTCCACAGGAATAGTGCCAGAAGACTGGAGGTTAGCAAATGTTGTCCCCTTGTACAAGAAGGAGAGTAGAGACAACCCTGGTAATTATAGACGTGTGAGCCTTACGCCGGTTATGGGTAAAGTGTTGGAAAGGATGATAAGAGTGAATTTATAATCATTTGGAAGGGATAATTTGATTAGGGATACTCAATGTGGTTTTGTGAAGGGTAGGTTGTGCTTCACAAACCTTATTGAGGTCTTTGAGAAGGGGACCAAACAGGTGGATGAGGGTAAAGTGGTTGATAAGCTTTATTTGGATTTCAGGAAAGCATTTGATAAGGTTCCCCATGAAAGGCTATTGCAGAAAATACGGAGGCATAGGATTGAGGGTGATTTATCGGTTTGGATCAGAAATTGGCTAGCTGAAAGAAGACAAAGGGTGGTGGTTGATGGGAAATGTTCATCCTGGAGTTCAGTTACTAGTGGTGTACCGCAAAGATCTGTTTTGATGCCATTGCTGTTTGTCATTTTTATAAATGACCTGGATGGGGACATAGAAGGATGGGTTAGTAAATTTGTGGATGACATTAAAGTCGGTGGAGTTGTGGGCAGTGCAGAAGGATGTTGCAGGTTACAGGGGGACATATTTAAGCTGCAGAGCTGGGCTGAGAGGTGGAAAATGGAGTTTAATGTGGAAAAGTGTGAGATGCTTCACTTTGGAAGGAGCATCAGGAATGCAGAGTACTGGGCTAATGGTAAGATTCTTGGTAGTGTGGATGAGCAGAGAGATCTTGGTGTCCATGTACATAGATCCCTGAAAGTTGTCACCCAGGTTGAAAGGGCTGTTACCTTTTATTGGTAGAGGATTGAGTTTTGGAGCATGAGGTCATGTTTTAGCTGTACAAAACTCTAGTATGGCTGCATTTGGAGTATTGCATATAATTCTCATTGCCACATTATAGGAAGGACATGGAAGCGTTGGAAAGGGTGCAGAGGAGAGTTATCAGGATGTTGCCTGCTATGAGGGAAGGTCTTATGAGGAAAGGCTGAGGGACTTGAGGCTGTTTTCGCTAGAAGAAGATTAAGAGGTGACTTAATAGAGGCATACAAGATGATCAAAGGATTAGATAGGGTGGAGATTGAGAGCCTTTTTCCTCGGATGGTGATGGCTAGCACGAGGTGACATAGCTTTAAATTGAGGGGTGATAAATATAAGACAGATGTCATAAGAGAACAGTAAGGGCATGGAATATCCTGCCTGCAACAGTAGTATACTCAGCAACATTAAGGGCATTTAAATGGTCATTGGATAAATATATGGATGATAATGGAATAGCGTGGATTAGATGGGCTTCAGATCGGTTTCATATTTCTGTGCTGGAGGGCCTGTACTGCACTGTAATGTTCTATGTTCATTATAGGAAAGATGTGGAAGCTTTAGAGAGGGTACAGAGGAGATTTACCAGGATGCTGCCTGGATTGGAGGGCATGTCTTCAGAAGAAAGATTGAGAGAGCTAGGGCTTTTCTGATTGGAACAAAGAAGGATAAGAGGTGATTTGATAGAGATGTACAAGTTGTTGAGAGGCATTGATAGAGTGGATAGCCAAAGACTTTTGCCCATGCTGTAAGTGTCTCTCACATAATTTTAAGGTAATTGGAGGAAGGTTTAGGGGAGATGTCAGAGGGAGATTCTTTACACAGAGAGTGGTGGGTGTGTGGAATGTACTGCTAGCAGTGATAGTAGAGTCAGATACATTAGGGACATTTAAGTAACTCTTGGAGAGGCACATGAAAGATAGTACAATGAAGGGTACATAGGCTAGTCTGATTTTAATGTAGGATAAAAGGCCAACACAACATTGAGGGCTGAAGGTCCTGAACTGTGCTGTATTGTTTATGCAAAAAAAGCCCTCCTTCCATCAGATCCAAGAGTGCCAACAGATCTTCTTCCACAAATTTCAGTTAGTTTCCTCAACATCCTCTCCTTTGATTGAGCCATCACATTATGTTTGGTTTATTGACTAATTTAGCTAAGTCATTAATTCTGGAAGGAGAATATTGTAGAGAAGGAGAATGAGGTAAGAGACATTAGACTAGAAAGGATTGAGGTTAGTTACTAACAGGTGTTATCAATTCTAGAAGGAGTGAAAGTAGACAAGTCCCCTGGACTGGATGGGATTTATCCGAGGATTCTCTGGGAAGCTAGGGAGGAGATAGCAGAGCCTTTGGCTTTGATATTTGAATAGTCATTGTCTACAGGTTTAGTACCAGAGGACTGGAGGATTGCAAATGTGCCCTTGTTCAAGAAGGCAGTAGAGATGACCCAGGTAATTATAGACCAGTGAGCCTTACTTCTGTTGTAGGAAAGGTTTTGGAAAGGATTCTAAGAGATAAGATTTATAATCATCTAGCAAGCAACAATTTGATTTCAGATAGTCACCATGGTTTCATCAAGGGCAGGTTGTGTCTCACAAACCTCATTGAGTTTTTTGAGAAGGTGACCAAGCATGTAGATGAGGGTAGGGCAGTTGACATGGTATACATGGACACCTTCAGTAAAGCCTTTGATAAGGTTCCACATGGTAGGATATTGGAGAAAATGCAGAGGCATGGAATTGAGGGCAATTTAGCAGTTTGCATTAGAAACTGGCTTTCTGAAAGAAGGCAGCGAGTGGTGGTTGATAGAAAATATTCAGCCTGGAGTCCAGTTCCTAGTGGTGTGCCACAAGGATCTGTTTTGGGACCACTGCTGTTTGTCATTTTTATAAATGACTTAGATACAGGCATAGGTGAATGGATTAGTAAATTTGCAGAAGGCACTAAAGTTGGTGGAGTAGTGGACAGGTTGGAAGAATATTACAGATTGCAGGGGGGGGGGGGGCTTGGATAAACTGCAGAATTGGGCTGAGAGGTGGCAAATGGAGTTCAATGCAGCTAAATGTGAGGTGATGCACTTTGGGAAGAATAACAGGAATGCAGAGTACTGGGTCAATGGAAAGATTCTTGGTAGTGTGGATGTGCAGAGGGATCTTGGAGTCCATGTACATAGATCCCTGAAAGTTGCCACCCAGGTGGATAGTGCTGTTAAGAAGGCATACAGTGTGTTAGGTTTCATTTATAGGGGGATTGAGTTCCAGAGCCGTAATATCATGCTGCAACAATACAAAACACTGGTGCGGCCACACTCGGAATATTGTGGACAGTTCTGGTCTCCATATTTTGGGAAGAATGTGGAAGCATTGGAAAAGGTGCAGAGGAGATTTACCAGGATGTTGCCTCGTCTGGAGGGAAGGACTTATGAGGAAAGGCTGAGAGACTTGGGTCTGTTCTCATTGGAAAGAAGAAGGCTAAGAGGGGATTTGATAAAGACATACAAGATGATCAGAGGATTAGATGGTGAAAGTCTTTTTCCTCGGATGATGATGTCAGCTTGTACGAGGGGGCATAACTACAAATTGAGGGGAAATAGATTTAAGACAGATGTCAGAGGCAGGTTCTTTACGCAGAAAGTGGTAAGGGTGTGGAATGCCCTACCTGCCAATGTAGTTAACTCAGCCACATTAGGGAGATTTAAATAATCCTTAGACAAGCACATGGATGATTTTGGGATAGTGTAGGGGGATGAGCTCAGAATAGCTGAGAACCACCTGATGAAGGAGCAGCGCTCTGAAAGCTAGTGCTTCCAAATAAATTTGTTGGACTATAACCTGGTGTTGTGTGACTTTTAACCATGTGGAGTGGAACTCTTCATCAGAACAGGCTTTACCTTTTAACCGATAAATTTCATTTTCAGTTTTGCTGTTACTAATTCTGTAGAATATGTGGCCATATTTTCCCAATGCTTTTTTTTCTCAAACTTTACTGAAGCTATATATAAGTGTAGCCAATGAAACCAACCTGAATATGCTTAAAAGGAATAATTGGAACTTTGACACAGTGACTTCTCAGTGACTTCCAGACCCTGATGACAAATGAAACATTTATGTGATGATTCCTTCATGCTTGAGAACTGAGTTTATGTTGATTTAACCTTAGAATTCAAGCTCAATGGCGAGGATATATTGTACGTAAATGGTACAAGGAGCTAAGACGTACTGTGCCTCCAAAGGACAGGAAACTGCGAAGAAGGTTCTATGAAGACAAGGTATGGTGATAACTTGTGGTTTTCTCCAAAAGTGCTGTTGTAAATAAGCTGTGAATTGTGCCTGTCGAAGAGAACAGGTTCAGGAATTACCAGCTGCCATATGAGAGTTTTGAATTCAAACCTAAGTCAAGGTTGACCGGGTAGAAGCTTAACGGCTGTTAAGATATTTGGGAAGCTTTCACTTACTTCACTGGTAAAAAGTAGCTATGATTACACAATAATCCCACTGGTTGAGAAGCTTCCAGGGAAAGTGGGATTACTGAACTTATTTTGTGTTTTATTATTCCACATGTGGATGTCACTAAGCACAATACTAGTTCTAAAGAAACACTAACTGATTTCTCTCCACAGATGCTGAGCTTTTCTGGCAATTTGTGGTTTTGATATGGATGTCACTGACTGGGCTAGCATGTGTTGCTTATCACTTATTGCCCATAAACTGAGTAGGTTGCTCTAGACCATGTTACAAAATCACACAACACCAGGTTATAGTCCAACAGGTTTAATTGGCAGAACTAGTTTTCGGAGCACTGCTCCTTCATCAGGTGGTTGTGGACTAAAGAGCGGCGCTCCAAAAGCTCATGCTTCCAATTAAACCTGTTGGACTATAACCTGGTGTTGTGTGATTTGTAACTTTGTCCACCCCAGTCCAACACCGGCATCTCCAAATCATAGCTCTAGACCATGTTAGCGGGCAATAAAAAGTCAACTACATTGATATGGGTCTGGAGTAACATATAGGCCAGACCAGATAAGGATGGCAGATTTCCTATACGAAAGCACATTAGTGAACCGGGTGGGTGTTTACAACAGTCAGTTACAATGTTATGATCACTATTATCGCTACCAGGTATCTTCTGCCTTTAACCTTCTAGTTGTTCAAGGATGTGGGTTTAGAAAATGCTGTTGAAGGGACATTTGAGATACTGCAGTGCAGTTTGTAATGGGGACATGTGCCAGCACTTTGCAGTGGTGAAGGAAGTGAAGGTTAAGGTGATGGATGTGGTGCCAATTATTATGGACTAGGCCAGACCCCTTTTAATAAGGTAGCCCAGACCCTAACTTTTCTAGTTGTCTTAAGCAGGTGTAGAGTGGATATTCCAGGAGCGTTGCAGCTGGCCCAACCACTTAGTTTTAAATAAAAACAGAATTTATTTACAGAATTTATTTACTACCAATTGAAATGCAAGCAAAAGAAAACAGAATTTAACTATTTGAAAACCCGACCAACAACTTAACACCAAGAGCTATTCCGATTTCCTGAAACATCCCAAAAACATACCCCCTTGGCAAAATGGTAAATTCAAACACAGATTCTTACAGGACAGATGATGTCAGAGAGAGAGAGGATCAGCATGGAGCTGTTTCTTTGGGTCTCCAGCTAAAACTAAACCAGACTAGAAAAATCACTGAATTGGGAGTCTGGCCATTCCCCCTTCATTGTTCAAGTGCTTTTAAAAAAAAACCTAAAAGCCCTTTTCCCTGATTGTTGCCTTAGGTCGTATTTGTTAGCCATAATTAAAGTGGCCAGTTCAGACATATTGGCACCTCTGCCTTTATGACCCTTGTCGAGAAAAAACAAAGGCAAAATAACCTTGTTAAAGGAGCAGCATCGTCATACCTCCCCCCCTTAAAAATCCATCAATATCCAAAGATGGCTTAATTTAGAACTCCTTAATCTTAGACTGTTAGTACATTACAACACATATACATTACATCAACTATAACGCACTACTACATTCTGTCTCAGTCTGTTTTACTCCTGCCGCTGCATACCTCTGTTTCTCAACCAAGTATCGACAGTGCATCGACAGTCACATTTTCTCATTCTGCCACATGCACAATTTTCAAATTGAACGGCTATAACAACAGGATCTATCGAAATAGTCTGGAATTTTTGTCCTTAATTTTTTCCAAAAACTTCAATGGGTTATGATGAGCATATATGATTGTCACAGATACATTACTGGTAAGATAAATGTTGAAAAGGTGTAACACCAACACCAAGCTCAAAGTTTCCTTCTCAAATGTTAAATATTTCTGCTATGAATGTTCAGTTTCCTGGAGGTCTTTCTATCTTTTCATCATCTTCCTGTAAGAGTACAGCACCAACACCCACATCACTTGCACCAATAGCCACCTTGAATGGCTTTGTGTAATTAGGTGTGGCTAATACTGGGACAGCGGTTACCACAATTTTCAAGCTGTCAAATGCCTTCTGACCGTCCGCTGTCCACTGTCCACTTCTAGCCATTCTTTAGTAATTTATGAGTGGAGCAGCCACATTGCTAAAATTTGGTACGAATTTCCAATAAAAATATTACTCAATCCCAGAAATCGTAGTACTGCTCTTTTTGTCGATGGTATGGGAAACTCCCCCATTACCTTTGTTTTTGCATTCTGTCCATGTACAATAACATGACCCAGCAAGCTGACTTGGGCTTTGGCAAATTCACTTGTAGCAAGGTTTATCACCTGCTTCCAAAGTCAATCAAATAAGTCTGATAAATGTTGTAAATGTTCCTTCCATGTATGACTAAAAAGAAATCACTGGATCATCAATATATATCACACAATTGGGTAATCTGGAAATGACCTTACTGGTTAGTTTTTGAAATGTGGCTGGTGCATTTTTCATACCAAATGGCACGACTTTAAACTGCTACAGCCCATTCAGTGTCATGAAAGCTGAAATTGTCTTCACTCTTTCAGACAAAGTTAGCTGCCAGTATCTTCTGAGCAAGAAATATAAGTTGTTTGACCCATCTTTTCAACACAATCTTCTTTTAGCTTTGCGATAGTCCACATATAACCATTGGGTACTATCTGGTTACTGTGGGTGTGCTTCAGTCACTGTAACTCACTTCGATTATGTCATCTTGGAGCACACGTTCAATTTCCTTTCGAACCTGTGGCAACTTTACAGGGTTAAGCCTATAAGGATGTTGCTTAATTGGAACAACATTTCCTATATCTGGATCATGCATCATTAGGTTAGTACTTCCCATAATTAAAGTAGCCAGTTCAGACATTTTGACACCTTTACCTTTATGACCCTTATCAAAAAAAGGGCAAAATAACCTTGTTAAAGAGGCAGCATTGTAACCCAATCAACTGGACTGTTTTGTCCTGGGCAGTGTTGAGCTTCTTCAGTGTTGTTGGAACTGCATTCATGCAAACAAGTGAGGAGTATTCCACCACACTCCTGACTTGTACCTGACAAACTCTGGGAAGTCAGAAGGTGAGTTATTTGGCACAGATATCTTAGTTTCTCAACAGGGTTTGTAGAACAACAACATTTATATGGCCAATTCAATTAATGTGGAATGGCAATTCATTCTTCATATGTAAAACTGAGTCATTCAGAGTATTGGTAAAGACCCTAAGACCATAAGATGTAGGAGCAGACGTAGACTATTCAGTCTGTTCTGCCATTCAATAAGATAATGGCTATTATAATCCTCAACTCCACTTACCTGTTTTTTCCCATTAACCCTCAATTCAGTTACTGATTAAAAATCTGTCTATCACAGCCTTGCATATATTGAACAGTCCAGTCTCGACAACTATCTGTGGTAAAGAATTTCACAGATTCATTATCCTCTGAGATAAGCATTTCTTCCTATCTCTGCCTTAAAGGGGTGACCCTTTATTTATTGATTATGCCGGTGATTCTAGACTCTCCCACAGAGGGATGCAATCTTTCAGCACCTATCCTGTCAACTCTCCAAAGAATCTTGCATGTTTCGATAAACCTGTCATTCTTCTAAACTCCAGTAATTACATGCCAGTCTACTTAACCTCTCCTCGTAAGACATACCCTCCGTACCCAGGATCATCTTTATTAGACTGACTTCAATGCCTGTTATGTCTACCTTTAAATAAAGGGTCCAAATTGTTAACAGTATTCCAACTGTAAAATGACTAATGTTTGTATAGTTTGAGCAAGATCTCCTTATTTTTATACTACACTCCCTTTGAAATAAAGCCAATAGTCCATTTCCCTTCCCCATTACCTGTTTATTGTTGCTAGCTTGATTTATGCATGACGACCTCCAAATTCTATAGCTTGCTACAGTCTTTCTCCATTTAAATCCCATTGGCTCATCTATTCTTCCTGCCGGAGTGCAGAATCTTGCATTTTTCCACTTTAATTCCATCCGCCAAGGTTTTGCCCATTCGCCTAAACTGTCTATGTCCCTCTGCAGACTCTGTGTAACCCTTGCCTTGCCACCAATTGTTATGTCATCCACATATTTGGCTATTTTACATTCACTTTCCTCATTCAAGTCTAGAATAAATATTGAAAATGTTTGTAGCCCACCACTGATCACTGTGGCATTCCATTACCTACAGATTCCCATTCTGAAAATGCCCCTTTATCCAAACTTTTTGTCATCTATTCATGAGCCAATCTTCTGTCCATACTAATATACTAACCCCATGATTTCTTAACTTATTAATTAGCTTAACATTCAGTGCCTTATCAAACTCCTTTTAGAAATTTAAATATATTACTTCTACTTGTTCCCCATTGTTGATCCTGCTTCTCATGCAATTGTTAGGCATGATTTCCCATTTGTGAAACCATGCTGACTCTGCATGATCATATTATGCATTTCTAAACATTCTGCTATTAAATCCTTTATAAAAGATTCTGTTCCCCAATAATGGATGTTAAGCTAACTGGCTTATAGTTTTTTTGTGTCTCCTTCTCTTTATAGTGATAGTTTTCGAATCCTCTGGGACTTCTTCAGAATCTAAGGATTATTGAGGGATTTCTTCCACTACCTCTCTACCTACACCTGTAATATCCTCGGATGCATTCCATCAGATCCAGGGGACGTATAGGCCTTTGGCCCCTTTGGATGCCCTACAACTTTTTCTCCAGAGATTTTTTTTTGCCTTTCCCCTATTTGCCCCTTGAATATTTAGTAATTTTAGAATGCTGTTGGTATCTTCTACTAGAAGACTGATGCAAAGTAATTATTTAAGTCCTCCACGATTTCCTGGTTTCTCTTTATTTCCCCAGCCTCATTCTCAAAGGGGCCTATGTTCAATTTGGCTTCTCTCTTCTTTTTTATATACTTAAAGAGGTTATAGAGTCAGAGTTCTACAACACAGAGACAGGCCCTTCAGCCCAAACTGGTCCATGCCAACCAACATGTCCATCCACGCTCACCCCATTTCCCTGCACTTGGCCCATATCCTTCTAATCCCTTACTATCCATGTATTTGTCCAAATGCCTTTTAAATATTGTTAATGTACCCACTTCAACAACTTCTGCTGGCAGCTCATTCCATCTGCGTACCACGCTCTGTGTAAAACCATTGCCCCCACTCCCCAGGTTCCCTTTTATTCTTTCCCCTCTATTCATAAACTAATGCCCTCTAGTCCTCGATTCCCCACCACTTGGAAGAAGACTGAGTGCATTCACCCTATTCTTGCCTCTCAATCTTATACACTTCTATAAGAGCCCCCTCAGTCTCCTGTGCTCTAAAGAAAAAAAGTCCTAGCTTGACCAACCTCTCCCAATAACTCAGAACATTCAGTCCATGCAATTGTACTTGGAATTTTTTTTCTGCTCTCTTGCCAGTTTAATAACATCTTACTTGTAACAAGGTGACCAAAACTGAACACAATATTCCAAGTATGGCCTCATCAATATCCTGTATAATTGCAACATAACTTCTCAACGTCTATACCCAGTGCCCTGGCTGATGGAGGCCAGTGTGCCAAAAGCCTCCTTCACTGCCCTGTCTACCTGTCACTTCACTTTCAGAGAACTGTGCACCTGAACTACAAGATCCCTCTGTTTCACTACACTCCTTAAGATTATTAATGTTTGTCCTGATATTACTTCAAGTTTACCTTCAAGTTTCTCCCACTTAATTCTTTTTTGGTCATAGAATATAGAACATAGAAAAATACAGCACAGAACAGGCCCTTAGACCCATGATGTTGTTCCGAGACTCAATCCTAATGTAAAATATAGTAATTTAACCTACGCACCTGTCAACTCTCTGCTATCCACGTGCATGTCCAGCAGTCATTTAAATGTCTCCAATGACTTGGCTTCAACCATCTCAGCTGACAACACATTCCATGCATTCACAACTCTCTGCATAAAGAACCTACCTCTGATGTCTCCTTTATACCGTCCTCCTAAAATCTTCAAACTATGACTTCTCGTCCCAGTCAATCCTGCCCTGGGGAAAAGTCTCTGACTATTGACTCTATCTATTCCTCTCATTATTTTGTACACCTCGATCAGGTCTCCTCTCTTCCTCCTTCTCTCCAGAGAGAAAAGTCTGAGCTTATTCAACCTTTCTTCATAAGCAATCCCTTCAGTCCAGCCAGCATCCTGGTAAACATTCTTTGCACCCTCTCCAAAGCCTCTGTATCTTTCCTATATCTTTTGTTGGTTTTTAAAACTTGCCTAATCATCTTGTGTACCATGAATCTTTGCCAAATTTTTCCTTCAATTTGAAATTATCCATAATGTCCTTGGTTAACATTATTGGTTTATCCACTTCTGAGCACCGAGTTCATTACTGGATCATATCTTTGCTTACACATTGATTTTCCTGCTCCTCGGATGCTGCCTGACCTGCTGTGCTTTTCCAGCACCACTCTAATCTTGACACTAAACTCCAGCATCTGCAGTACCCACTGTCACCTCTTTGCTTAGAGTCATGACATGTTTTCTTAAATGTCTGCCATTTTTCCTCACCTGTCTTTGCTTCTTAAGTTCTATCCTCGTCCACATCAGCCAATGCAGCCCTCATCTCTATGTAATTACCAGTATTTAAGTTTCACACAGTTGCTTCTAACTCAGGTTTCTCATTCTCAAACTGAATGCTAAGACTTTATGGCCTCTTACACTGCAATCATTTATTAAACCTGCTTTATTGCATATTATTGGATCCAAAATAACCTGATCTCTGTTTGGATGTACAATATATTGATTTAGGAAACTGTCCTGAATACACTCCTTGAGTTCTTTCTTATTTGTTAGCTCGATCTTCCCAATCCACGTGAAGAGTAGAGTCAGTCATGATTGATGTACTACTGTTTACATGCCCTAATTTCCTCAGAGTTATTGTCCATCCTGCAGAATAGCTACTGTTACAGGGGCTGAAGACTACACCCACCAGAGTTTCCTTCCCCTCATTATTTACAATAACAAGTTTCAGGAAAGCTTCCAGTGGATTAGAATGTAACATGCTTCTTCAAAATGAGAGAGAGACGAAATAAAGGTAAAGATAGATGAGTTAGCTTTGCATCAGTTAGTAGAAACGTTTTAGGGCTGTTTATGAAGGATTTGATGGCAGTGCATTTATAAATGCATAACGTAATCAAGGAGAGTCAGCATGGCTTCATAAAGGGGACATCATGCCGACAAAAGTTGTTTGAGCAGAATAGATAAAGGGGAAACCAGTAGATATTATACATTTAGATTACCAAAATGTGTTCAATTAGGTACCGCAGGTAAGGCATGAGGGTCATAGATAAGATGAATAGTAAGGTCGTAGGGAGTGTTGCTGAACAGAGGGACCTTGGAGTGCAGGTTCATAGCTCCTTGAAAGTAGAGTCACAGGTAGATAGGATAGTGAAGAAGGAGTTTGGTATGCCTTCATTTATTGGTCAGAGTATTGAGTACAGGAGTTGGGAGGTCATGTTGCAGCTGTACAGGAGATTGGTTAGGCCACTGTCGAATATTGCGTGCAATTCTGGTCTCCTTCCTGTCAGAAAGATGTTGTGAAACTTGAAAGGGTTCAGAAAAGATTTACAAGGATTTTTGCCAGGGTTGGAAGATTTGAGCTATAGGGAGAGGCTGAACAGGCTGGGGCTGTTTTCCCTGGAGTATCGGAGACTGAGGGGTGACCTTATTGAGGTTTATACAGTCATGAGGGGCATGGATAGGGTAAATAGACAAGGTTTTTTCCCTGGTATGGGGAGTCCAGAACTAGAGGACATAGGTTTAGGGTGAGAGGGGAAAAATATAATAGAGACCTAAGGGGCAACTTTTTCAATCAGAGGGTGGTGTGTGTGTGGAATGGGCTGCCAGAGGAAGTGGTGGAGGCTAGTACGATTGCAACATTTAAAAGGCATCCGGATAGGTATATGAATAGGAAGGGTTTGGACGGATATGGGCTGGGTGCTAGCAGGTGGGACTAGAAGGGATTGGGATATCTGGTCGGCAAGGATGTGTTGGACTGAAGGGTCTGTTTCTGTGTTGTACATCTCTATGACTCTCTGACTCTTAGGTCTTTCTATCCGAGGTTGGAGAACCCAAAACCAGAGGGCATAGGTTTAAGGTGAGAGGGGAAAGATTTTAAAAGGACCTGAAGGGCAACATTTTCACTCAGAATGTAGTGTGTGGAAGGTAGTAAGCTGCCAAAGGAGGTGGTGGAGGCTGGTACAATTACAACATTTAAAAGGCATCTGGATCGGGATACAAATAGGAAGGGTTTAGAGGGATATGAGCCAAATACTGGAAAATTGGACCAGCTTAATGTAGAATATCTGGTCAGTATAACGGACATGGACCAAAGGGTCTGTTTCCTTAGATATGACTCTCTCTAAGGAAAGACATGCAGGCATTGGACGCAGTCCAGAGAGAGTTCACTGGTTTGATTCTGGGTGTGGAGAGATTTTCTCATGAGTAGATTGGGCCTGTACTCATCAGGATTTATAGGGCGGCGCGGTGGCTTAGTGGTTGGCACTGCTGCCTCATTGCGCCAGGGACCCAGGTTTGATTCCAGCCTCGGGTGACTGTCTATGTGGAGTCTGCACATTCTCCCTGTGTCTGCGTGGGTTTCCTCTGGGTGCTCTGGTTTCCTCCCACAATCCCAAAATGTGCAGGTCAGGTGAATTAGCCATTCTAAATTGCCCATAGTATTAGGTGCTTTAGTCAGGGGTATATATAGGGTAGAGGAATGGGTCTGGGTGGGTTACTCTTCAGAGGGTCGGTGTGGACTTGTTGGGCCAAAGGGCCTGTTTCCATACTGTAGGGAATCTAATCTTATAGAAGTGAGAGGTGACCTTAGTGAAACATATAGGCTTCCTCGATGGTTGGACAGAGTAGATTCTGAGAGAGTATTCCCCTTGTGGGAGAGTCTAGCACCAGAGGGCATAATCTAAGAATAAGTTTTGCCCATTTAAGACAGAGATGAGGAGGAATCCTTTTCTAGCAGAAGCTGGTTAATCTTTATTTCAGCGGGTTGTCGAGGCTGGATCATTAAGTATATTCCCAGCTCGGGAAGAAGGGTTATGGGAATAACACAAGAAAGTGGAGTTGAGGATTATCAGACCAACCATGAACTATTGAATGGTGAGCAACTCGATGGATCAAATGGCAAACTGTTGCTCCTACATTTTATGGTTTTATAATAAACCAATGTCTCCAACATCCAGTTGCCCAACAAAGGTGCAGATTGATTCTTTAGACCAATGCGTCTGATTTGATTAGAAAAGATCAAATGTTATTGGTGATCGTGGCAGAAAGCAGACCATGCTGGCTTTTAAACACAGGTTAACCTGAATAGGTTAACTGTGGACAACTTTACAAGTTCTGATGGTGATACAGTAGTTCCCATTAATCCATTTCAGTTTCTTAATAATTTAGATCAAAGCAGCTCTAAAGGTCACCGAAACTGTGTTATACCAATACCATATAGAAGAATGTTTAGACAAGGGAGACACACTCCTTGGAATGTGGTGTGTTTCATGGCACAGTTCTTTCATCTTTATCTATAAATGTTCTTACAAATGTCATGTAATTGAAGTATGACCATTTATTGCAGCAATTAAATCTATTCAAATGCATCATATTATCAGCAACTTTGCTGGTTGTATAGATGGTTTTTTTAAAAGGTGGTAAGTGAAGTCATTTGTGAAACAATTTGCTCAGCTTCATTTATTTCCTACAAAAGGGAAGCAACCTTGTTTCATGATTTGAACAATTTTAATTTAAATCTCACCAAACAATATAATGGTTTTGAGGTTTGCTTAGTCGGGCAGCTTCCTTTATCACACACAGATGGCAAACAATCTGTTACTAACTTGAAGGAGTTTTGAAACAGTGCGACCGGGAAGATATTAAACCAGTCAAGTCTTATCTTCATTGATATGCTGTAAATTCCTTGCTTTCAGTTTAGTTTTGAGGCTGACCATAAGTCAACACATTAGTAACCAATTTGCTTGCATTTAACTGAAAATTTCTTAAGATTGACAAAGTCCACCGGCTTGCATTTGTTTGGATTTTAACTCCACAGGTATTGTACAGTCACCGTACTACTGCTCGAATTGACTGTGGTTTCCCCCTTGTCCCATTTGAAATGGCATTTGGCATTGTATTTCTTTCTGTTTTGACACAATGGAGAGATTTTATAATTCAAAGTACTGCCTGAAAACCAAATAGATTAAAAAAAACAGTATGAATGTCAGAAATCTGAAATAAAAACAAAACTTTAGAAATTATCAGATAAGGGTTAGTATCTAAAGTCAAGCTATTTTTTCTCTTGTGCAACATTCTGGGATTTCACTGGCAGTGCTGCAACATCCTGAGTCCTTCACTGTTAACAAAACCCTCACCACACACTGTAGTCATCAACAAACCAATGGCTGCTTACTACATCCCCATAACCCTCATAATTGCTGCTAAACTCTGCAAGACAAACACGAAGGGCAACCTGTGCAGCAATTCCATATTCAGAGTTTGCTGTTATTTCATTGCAGGCTGAAAGGTTGGACATGTGGCAGTTACAATCAGTGGTGAAAAGGGAAATCTGGGCCTATGAATGTTTGTGTCAGTGGGAAAGGAGATAAATCTCTTACATTTGAATCAATTATCTTTATACATATGGGCAGCAAACATTGCACTGCTCTGTAAATAAGATGTAGGCTTAACAATCACAATGTCCCAACCTGTACTTCCAAAACTTGCACTTCCCAAGCACTGATGATGCCTCAAGGTTGCAAGGTTATCACAGGTGTCCTTATTACAGAAGACAAAGTTCTATTTTGACAAGGATGAAGAAGGTAGCCAGACAAGTTGGTAAAGTTGTTTTAAAGACAGGAGACAATATTATAAATAAGAGCACAGGAGAGGATTTTAAATTCCACCCACTTTCTTACTAGCTCACGATTACCTTTTCCTGAGCAATTAAGAACAGATAATAAATGCTACTGTAACCAGCAGTGCCATCATCCCATTAGTAAATGATAAAACAAATTGAACTACAGTATACAAATGCAAAAAAAAACTTTTGCGCTGGCAAGACATACTGAATGTTTGTAAATGACTGATTAGTGCCCAATTTGCTACAAGATTTTGGGTGTTCAAATTTGGGTACCGCGGTGTAAGAACATTATCAAAGCCTTTAAGAGTGTGTAGAAGAGGTGTACATGAGAATTAATAGGATATATGGCGTAGGACTCCAGAACACTCCCAGGCTATTTGTTGAACATTTTGCTTAAGCCTTAGAATGCTTCAACCTTACAAAAAATCTGAAAACAAGTGGGATCTGTCAAAAACCTTTGGAAGTTTTATTTTGCAATGTTTCTATCGCTTACTCAATGACATGTTTCCCACAGAGCAGCATACATCAAAGGAAGAATTGGCTGGATGGACAATTCAGCCTGCTGCGCCATTCAATAATTGACTTGGATGAGGAACTGGAAGGGTGGGTTAGTAAGTTTGCCGATGACACAAAGGTTGGTGGAGTTGTGGATTGTGTGGACGGCTGTTGTAGGTTGCAACCAGACATTGACAGGATGCAAAACTGGGCTGCAGATGGAGTTCAACCTGGAAAAGTGTGAAGTCATTCACTTTGGAAGGTTGAATATGAATGCAGAATACAGGGCTAAAGGTAGGTTTCTTGGAGGTGTGGAGGAACAGAGGAACAGGTGTAAGGTCCATGTTCATAGATCCCTCAAAGTTTCCATCCAAGTTGCCAAGAAGACGTATGGTGTGTTGCCTTTCATTAGCCAGAGATTGTGATAAAGAGCCGCGAGGTTATGCTTCAGCTCTGTAGAGTCCTGGTTAGACCACACTTAGAATATTGCATTCAGTTCTGTTCGCCTCAATATAGGAAAGATGTGGAAGCTTTAGAGGGGGTGCAGAGGAGATTTACCAGGATACTGCTTGGACTGGAGGGTGTGCCTTATGAAGAAGGGTTGAGGGAGCTAAGGCTTTACTTATTGGAGTGAAGAAGGATAAGAGGTGACTAAATAGAGGTGTACAAGGTGTTGAGAGGCATGGATAGAGTGGATAGCCAGAGATGTTTTCCCAGGGCAGAAATGTCATAGAGTCATAGTTAGAGAGATACACAGCACTGAAACAGACTCTTCAGTCCAACTCATCTATGCTGACCAGATATCCGAAACCAATCTAGTCCCACTTGCCAGCATTTGGTCCATATCCCTTTAAACCCTTCCTATTCATATACACATCCAGATGCCTTTTAAATGTTACAATTGTATCAGTATCCACCACTTCCTCTGGCAGCTCATTCCATACACGCATCACCCTCAGCATGAAAATTGCCCCATAGGTTCCTTTTATATCTTTTCTCTCTCACCCTAAACCTATGCCTTCTAATTCTGGACTCCCCCATCCCAGTGAAAAGATCTTGTCGATTTATCCTATCCATGCCCCTCATGATTTTATAAACCTCTGTAAGGTCACCCCTTAGCCTCCGAAACTCCAGGGAAAACAGCCCCAGCCATTCAGCCTCTCCCTATAGCTCAAATCCTACAACCCTGGCAACATCCTTGTAAAACTCTTCTGAACCCTTTCACAACACCCTTCTGATAGGGAAGAGACCAGAATTACATGCAATATTTCAAAAGTGGCCTAGCCAATGTCCTGCACAACCACAAAATGACTTCCCATCTCCTATACTCAATACTCTGACCAAGAAAGGAAAGCATACCAAACATTTTCATCACTATCCTATCTACCTGTGACTCTACTTTTAAGGAGCTATGAACCTGCACTCCAAGGTCCTTTTGTTCAGCAACACTCCCCAGGACCTTACCATTAAATGTGTAAGTCCTGCTCTGATTTGCTTTTCCAAAATGCAGCACCTCGCATTTATCTAAATTAATCTCTGTCTGCCACACCTCAGCCCATTGGCCCATCTGGGAAGATCCCATTATACTCGAAGTAACCTTCTTCGCTGTCCACTCCGCTGTCAATTTTGGTGTCACCTGCAAACTTTATAACTATACCTCCCACGTTCATATCCAAATCATTTATATAAATGACAAAAAGTAGTGGACCAAGCACCATTCCTTGTTGCACTGGTCACAGGCCTCCAGTCTGAAAAGCAACCCTCCACCACCACCCTCTGACTTATACCTTTGAAGGGTTCTATATCAAAATGGCTTGCTAACCAGTGTCCCATGTGGAACCTTGTTGAACATCTTACTGAAGACCATATAAATCACATCCACCTCTCTGCCCTCATCAATTGTCTTTGTTACTTCAAAAAATGGAATCAATTTCATGAGACATGATTTCCCATGCACAAAGCAATGCTGACTAATCCTAATCAGTCCTTGCCTTTCCAAAAACATGTAAATCCTGTCCCTCAGGATTCCCTCCAGCAACTTGCCCAATACCAATGTCAGGCTCACCGGTCTATAGTTCCCTAGCTTGTCCTTACCACCCTTCTTAAACAGTGGCACCACGTTTGCCAACCTCCAGTCTTCTGGCACCTCACCTGTGACTATCAATGTTTCAAATATCTCAACAAGAGGCCCAGCAATCACTTCTCTTGCTTCCCACAGAGTTCTAGGGTACACTTAATCAGGTCCTGGGGATTTATTCACTTTTGTGCGTTTCAAGACATCCAGCAGCTCCTCCTCTGTAATATGGACATTTTCAACATGTACCATCTATTTCCCTAAATTCTATAAATTCTATGTCTTTTTCCACAGTAAACACTTATGCAAAATACTCGTTTAGTATCTCCCCCATCTCCTGTAATCCCACACAAACACTGCCTTGCTGATCTTTGAGGAGTCCAATTTTCTCCCTTGTTATCCATTTGTCCTTACTATATTTATAAAAACCCTTTGGATTCTCTTTAACCCTATTTGCCAAAGCTATCTCATGTCCCCTTTTTGCCCTCCTGATTTCCCTCTTAACTATACTCCAACTGCCTTTATACTCTTCTAAGGGTTCGCTTGATCTCTCCTGTCTGTACCTGACATTTGCTTCCTTCTTTTTCTTAGCCAAACCCTCAATTTCTCTCATCATTCAGCATTCCCCACAATTACCAGCCTTTCTTTTCATCTTGACAGGAAGATAATGTCTCTGGACTCTCATAATCTTATTTCTGAAGGCTTCCCATTTTCCAGCCATCCCTTTACCTGTGAACATTTGCCTCCAATTAGCTTTTGAAAGTTCTTGCCTCATACCACCAAAATTGGCCTTTCTCCAATTTAGAACTTCAACTTTTAGATCTGGTCTATCCTTTTCCATCACTATTTTATAACTAATAGAATTATGGTCGCTGGCCCCAAAGTGCTCCCTCACTGACACCTCAGTCACCTGCCCTGCCTTATTTCCCAAGAGTAGGTCAAGTTTTGTACCTTTTTTCATAGGAACATCAACATACTGAATCAGAACATTTTCTTGTACACACTTAACAAATTCCTCTCCATCTAAATCCTTAACACTATGGCAGTTCCAGTTTGTGTTTGGAAAGTTAAAATCCCCTATCATAACCACCCTATTATTTTTACAGATAACTGAGATCTCCTTACAAATTTGTTTTTCAATTTCCTGCTGACTGTTAGGGGATCTATACTACAATCCCAATAAGGTGATCATCCCTTTCTTATTTCTCAGTTACACCCAGATAACTTCCCTGGATGTATTCCCAGGAATATCCTCTCTAAGTACAACAATAATGCTATTCCTTATCAAAAACACCCATCCCCCTCCTCTCTTGCCCCCCTTTCTATCCTTCCCATAGCATTTGTATCCTGGAACATTAAGCTGCCAGGCCTGTCCGTCCCTGAGCCACTTTTCTGTAATTGCTACGATATCCCATGTTCCTAACCATGCCCTGAGTTCATCTGCCTTCCCTGTTAGGCCTCTTGCATTGAAATAAATGCCTGAAGAAGGGCTTATGCCCGAAACGTCAATTCTCCTGCTCCTTGGATGCTGCCTGACCTGCTGCGCTTTTCCAGCACCACATTTTTCAGCTCTGATCTCCAGCATCTGCAGTCTTCACTTTCTCCTAGTTGAAATAACTGCAGTTTAATTTATCAGTCCTACCTTGTTCTCTGCTTTGTTCCTTCCTGCCCTGACTGTTTGATTCGTTTCTTTTCCCAACCATACCAGTCTCAGATTGATCTCTTTCCTCAGTATCTCCCTGAGTTCCACTCCACCTCTTTACTAGTTTAAATCCTCCTCAGCAGCTCTAGCAAATTTCGCTGCCAGTATATTGGACCCCTTCCAATTCAGGTGCAATCCGTCCTTCTTGTATAGGTCACTTCTACCCCAGACGAGATTCCAATGATCCAAAAATGTGCACCCTTCTCCCCTGCACCAGCTCCTCACCCATACTTTCATCTGCTCTATCCTCCTATTCCTACCCTCACTTGTTGTTTATCACGAGGGGGCATAATTTTAAGTTGATTGGAGGAAGGTTTGGGGGAGATGTCAGGGGTTGGTTCTTTACACAGAGGGGGTGGGTGCATGGAATGCACTGTCAGCAGTGGTAGTAGACAGGCAGGAGGGGTGTAACCCTTCACCCAAAATGCTGACTTCTGCACTACCGGATGCTGCCTGGCTTGCTGTGTTCTTCCAGCCTCTCGCCTGTCTACTTTGGATTCCAGTATCTGCAGTTTTTTGTCTCTAACCAAGCAATGGTAATAGAGTCAGATACATTAGGGACATTTAAGCAAATCTTGGATAGGTACATGGAAACTAGTAGAAAGTGAGGACTGCAGATGCTGGAGATCAGAGCTGAAAATGTGTTGCTGGAAAAGCGCAGCAGGTCAGGCAGCATCCAAGGAGCAGGAGAATCGACGTTTCGGGCATGAGCCATTCCTGAAGAAGGGCTCATGCCCGAAACATGGAAACTAGTACAATGCAGGGTATGTAGGTTAGTCTGATCTTAAAATAGGATAAGAGGCTGGCACAACATCGACAGCTGTTGTGCTATACTGTTCTATGTTCAATGTCTGAACTGCTATATTACCTCTACATTCCCACCCTATCAACGGTATTCTACAGCCAGCTGAGTACAGGAATCTGCATCACAGGATGTCCTAAACTCAGATGCAAAGATATTCCGCAAAGCAATCTCAGAGCCAGGGTTCTGAAGTATTATTATATTGGACTTGAAACATCAATTTTGCATCTCTCTCCATTGATGCTGTTAGTCCTGCTGAGTTCCTCCAAAACAGTCACCTCTACTGTAATATTTGTAATTACAAGTAACGTGAGATAACACGAAATATGTGGTGATCAGCTGATCTCCTGGAAACTTATCCATCAAAGCAATTGGAGAATCCATCAGCAGCATAGCACAGAAATGGGCCATTCATCATAACCAGTCTGTGGGGACATTTATACTTCACTCAAGCTTCTTCTTATCTGGACAGTCTAGAACTAGAGATCATAATTTCAAAGTAGAGGATTAGCTATTTAAGACCAAGATGAGGAGAAATGTCTTTACTTCGAGGTTTGTGAAGCATTGGAGTTCTTTAATCCAGAGAGCTGTGGCTGCTCAGCAAATAACAACACGTAAGCCGAGACTGAAGGAACTCGGGCATTTAGGAAATCAAAGGATATTGGGATAGGATGGTAACGTCGAGGTGATGATAGAGGCAGTTCAGGTATGATGTGATTGAATGGAACTGCAGACCCAAAAGCTTATACAGACTTTTTCTGCTCATATTTCCTGCACGAAACATATCCTTCAGTAAATGTTGCAAACATTGCAAAATTAAACTTTCAAGAGTTTTTAAGAGTTCCTACGATGACGGGGCTTCTGTTGTAAATAATTAAAACAGGTGGACATAGGAAAATTAAACCTATTGTAAATGCCAATAAATTATGCTTTTTATTCAGTTAAATGTTTTTGTCATAAGTCTGGATAAATAATGAAGGTTATGGGTGAGGTGGCAGGATTATGTCAGTTGAAGAATAATAAGAATAATAATATTAAAAAAACAAGCAATTGCATGCTGGAAAGAGAAAGCATTCCCAATTCCACCAGTTGCATTTTCTGCATTCCTAATAGACAGGGAAGCAGCCCTATCTAAAAATAATTTACAAATAATAAAAAAAATCCAATCATTTGTACTTGGAATGCTGTAAGTAAAACAACAAATAATGCTCCTTCATATCATTTTGTGTATTCAGTCACTGAAAATCAGTGACACTGATGATATATTTGGCATTAGATGTCAATGTCCACTTTATTATAAAACACATCCCCTGATTCACTTTGAGCAATGTTGTTGGGAGATCCACTACTATGGATAGTTACAACTTGTTCAGTATTTGTTCTTAAAAAAAAAAGCAGCACTTAAACCAGTTGGCAGCACAGTGACTCAGTGGTTAGCACTGCTGCCTCACAGTGCCAGGGACCCGGGTTCGATTCCGGCCTTGGGCAACTGTCTGCGTGGAGTTTGCACATTCTCCCTGTGTCTGTGTGGGGGTGTTCTGGCTTCCTCCCACAGTCCAAAGATGTGTGGGTCAGGTGAATTGGCCATGCTCAATTGCCCATAGTGATAGGTGAATGGGTCTGGATGGGTTACTCTTTGGAGTGTCGGTATGGACTTGTTGGGCCGAAGGGCCTGTTTCTGCGTTGTAGGGAATCTAACCATGAGGTACATATGAAGATTTGTTTTCTGGTGTGCTGGTGACTTAAAATGAGGCTGAGTCATGTTCAACACAACTTGAGTATTGCAGTCACACCCACAGGTGAGTTTCCATTTTAAAGTGAGATTATCATTAATCTATAACAGATATATCCAAATAATTGATTTATTAATTTGGAATCTTGTAAAACTCAGAAATAGACTTACTAAAAATATAGTAATGTTCTCCTTCCAAGAACAACAAAAGCTAGTTCTCTTTAAATGCACTTCTTACTTCTATCAATAGAATTTGATCTTGTTCTGCAGGATATGCAACTTAGTCATCGCAGCTAAAAACAAATTTGGATTTAAATGTTATTAACTTCAAACTAGGAGATGAATAGGTGTTTTAGAAGTGAGAACATAGGGGCAAAGTTATGTTCTTTAACCGCTGGCAATGGCTTGGTTGAGAATTAAATAATCTATGCACATATTTCTCAAAGAAGAATTTGCTTTTTTACTTTGAGTGTTAGCTCAGTGTGCAGCTTAATGAAATGAAGGGGACTAATAGCTTCAGGATGAGCATGCTTAATGAGTACTGACATTGTACAGTCTTGGCACAGCTTCAGCTCACTGCAGTGAGTCAAAAGGTAAATTAGCTGACAGTGTTGTGGCTAAGGAGCTGGCACATGACCAGTCTGATTGGGAAAACTGGATCTGTAAGACAGTGCAGAATCAAGTATCAGTTTAAATTTGCTTAAAGTCAGCTTTGAGCACTGTCTCATTATTGTTGGTTTAGGTCTCCTGACTGTTTTTATTCTACACCAAGCTAGTACTCATTCTCAAAGTCTTCAGTTTGCTTCTTTGTTTCAGAAACATTAATGCAGGTTTACAGCTCTTGAAAACACACAATTACAATTTGGTTGGGGTGGCCATATTAAGAAAAACCTATATAATTCTTCATATGTCAGGCCCAGCCCTATTTTGCAGACCCTTGCAGCAATGACACTTGGCATGCAATACTAGAATCTGTAACAATACTCTGCATTTCATCATTTTGGAAGCTGCCGGAGTTTTTTAAATTCACTTGTGGAATGTGGGTGTTGCTGGCTGGGCCAGCATTTATTGCCTGTCCCTAGTTGCCCTTGAGAAGGTGGTGGTGAGTTGCCTTCTTGAACTGCTGCAATCCACGTTCTGAAGGTACCCCCATAATGCTATTAGAAAGTGAAATCCAGGGTTTTGACCCAGCAATAGTGAAGGAATGGCAATCAGTTTCCAAGTCAGGATGGTGAGTGGTTTGGAGGGGAACTTGCAGGTTGTTGTGTTCCTGTGCAGCTGTTGCCCTAGTCCTTCAATGTGGAAGTTTGGAAGGTGCTGTCTAAGGATCTTTGATTTTTTTTATATTTATTCATTCGCAGAATGTGGACATCACAGGCCAGATCATTAATAATTGTAAGTTGAGAGTCAACCATCTTGCTGTGGGTACGGAGTCACACGTAGGCCAGACAGGGTAAGGCTAACAGATTTCCTTCCCTGAAGGAACATGAGTGAATCAGATGGGTTTTTCCAGCAGTTGGCAGTGATTTCATGGTCATCATGAAATCCCACATTTTCTTATTGAATTCAAATTCCAATATCTGCCATGTTTTGTGATCATTGGTGGAGGATTGTTTTTCGGACTGGAGTCCTGTGATCAGTAGTGTCCCAAAGGGATCGGTGCTGGGTCCACTTTTGTTTGTTATTTATATAAACGATTTGGGTAAGAATATAGAAGGCATGATTAGTAAGTTTGTGGATGACACCAAAATTGGTGGCATAGTGTTCAGTGGAGAAAGTTATCTAAAATTACAAAGAGATCTTGATCAATTAGGACAATGAGTTAAAGAGTGGCAAATAGAATTTAATTTGGATAAATGCAAGGTATTGCATTTTGGTAAAACAAACAAGGGCAGGACTTGTACAATTAAAAGTAAGACCTTGGGTAGCGTTAGAACAGAGAGGCCTAGGGGTTCAAGTTCATAATTTTTTGAAGTTTGCGTCACATTTAGATAGGGCAGTTAGGAGGATGTTTGGCATTCTTGCCTTTATTGTGGAGACATTTGAATAAAGGGATTGGGATGTTACGATGAGATTATACAAGACATTGGTGAGGCCTCTTCTGGAGGACTGTGACCAGTTCTGGTTGCCCTGCTATAGGAAGAAGATTATTAAGCTGGAGAGGTTTCAAAAGAGATTTACCAGGATGTTGCTGGGAATGGATGGTTTGGGTTATAAGGAGAGGCTGGAAACGCTAAGATTTCTTTCACTGGAGCATAGGAGGTTGAGCGGTGACCTTATAGAGGTTTATAAAATCATGAGGGGTGTAGAAAAAGCAAAAGACAGGTAGCTTTTCTCAAGGGTGGGGATTTCCAGACTAGGGGGCATATTTGTAACCTGAGAGGAGAAATATTTAATAAAGATTAGATTAGATTACGTTACATTACAGTGTGGAAACAGGCCCGTCGGCCCAACAAGTCCACACCGACCCGCCAAAGCGCAACCCACCCATAACCCTACATTTACCCCTTACCTAACACTACGGGCAATTTAGCATGGCCAATTCACCTGACCTGCACATCTTTAGACTGTGGGAGGAAACCCACACAGACACGGGGAGAACGTGCAAACTCCACACAGTCAGTTGCCTGAGGCGGGAATTGAACCCGGGTCTCTGGTGCTGTGAGGCAGCAGTGCTAACCACTAAAGACATGAGGGGCAATTTTTTTTATACAGAGTGCAGTTCGTGGGTGGAATGAACTTTCACTGGTGGATGGGGTTACAGTTACAACATTTAAAAAATATTTGGCTAAATACATAAATAGGAGAGGTTTAGAGGGATATGGGCCAGGAGCAGGCAGGTGCGACTAGTTTAGTTTGGGAATATGGTCGGCATGGACTGGTTGGACTGAATGGTCTATTCCATGCTGTATGACTCTGAACATTCACGAGTGTTTTATTAGTGTATTAGTGAAAAGAGAATAACCAGGGAAAAGATAATGCTAATTTGGGATCAAAGTGACAATTTAAGTGTGAACCTGTTCTTGTAGCCACTGTATATATGTGACAAGTCCAGTTGAGTTTCTGGTTAATGTTAACCTCCAGGATGTTGATAGTGGGAGATTCAGCGGTAACACTGTTGAATGTCAATAGACAGTGGTGAGATTGTCTCTTACTGGAGATGGTTATGGTCTGACATTTGTATGGCCCAAATGTTACTTGCCACATAATAGATTAACTCTATTTTTCTCTCTACAGATGCTGTCAGCCCTGTTGAGATTCTCTCGTACCTTTTGTTTTTATTTCAGATTTCCAGCATCCGCAGTCCTTTGTCTGTACTATACCATCTAAATGTATTCAGAAACTTAACTGGCCATTGAGTCAGGTCCCGAGACAACAGAAATCCCACACCAGATGCTGCCAGCCAATCTAGATCCAGGACTAATAGGCATATTACGGCAGTAAAGAGTCACCCGTCTTACTCAGAGGCGAGGACAATTTCATATCTCAGAGAATAATAAATTTGTGGAATTCTTTACCACTGGGGGCTGAGAGGTTGGGTCATTAAGTATTTTTAAGCCAGAGGAAGACTGATCTTTAATCTGTAAATGAAACAAGCATTAGAGGGAAAAGGCAGCAAAGTAAAATTGAGAGTTATCAGACCAGCCACGATCTCACTGAATGGCAGAGCAGACTCGACTGGCTGAATGGCATTCTTGTGCTCCTGAGTTTGATAGATGTTTTGTATATTATAGCCATATCCCGCCTTACCACCTTCTATTATTTATTTACAATAAACCCAGGTAACTCTGCCCTGCACCCCTCTAGAATTGTACCCTTGACTGGAGGTGGTCAATACATGCCATTTGCCATTAATCGAACCGAGTCTGAATGCTGATCTGGTCTTGCTGTACATGAACATAAACTGCTTCTGAGGAATCATGAATGTGATCATCCGTGAACATCTCTGCCTTTGACCTTATAATGGAGAGATGGTCATTGATGCAGCAGCTGAATATGGTTGGGCCCTAAAAAGTTCCTTCAGTGAAGTTGTGGAGCTGAGATGTTCAACATCCAACAACCACAGCCAGCTTCCTTCATGCTGTGTACATCTCTAACTTGCAGGGAACTTTCCCCCTAATTCCAATGGACTCCAATTTTGCAAGGGTGCCTTGTTTACACATTTGGTCAAATGCTGCATGAACATTAAGGACAGTCACTCTTGTCTCCTTTTTTTTACTTCAGCTCACTTGTCCACTTTTGGACCAAGGCTGCAATGATGTCAGAAAGTCAAGCAGCTGAACGGAATATAAGCTTCACTGTCCTGCCTTATAGCTTTCTTTTAATGCCATATGTTTCAATTAATTATTTTCAGATCTTGGCATGTTTAGTTTAGGGTGCATTTTAAAACCAAAAGTAGAAAGTTTTGATCAGATTAATACAGAATTTGGGATTTAATTTTAATAGTTAGAAAGTTATGCACGGATACAATGACCTTGCTCTAAACTTCAGATTTTTGCTTGTCACACCAAGTTCTGCACAGGATGCCTTAGATCAGTGTAAATTCTCCTGTGTATCTTCTCCTTCCAGTTTTTTGCTGTTGTATTGAGAAGGTATAATGTGCAAAGCGAAAAGCCTGTTTCAAGTCATGTAAGATTTCATTTGGAATTAGATTAAATATAGGGGAAGCTAAAGTGATAATAAATGGGATGTTTTTTTCTGCAGATTTTGGTTTTGGCAATAGATTAAACAGAATTTTTTTAAAAATCTGGAAGTTCCAAAATCTAGCTAACCACACGCCTTTGAGTTCAGTTTCCATTTGATGTCAACCACCTTTGTAAATCCTAAAAGTGATCACGTGTGCTTGCCTTCCGCTGTTCCATTTAATATGTAGATGATAACACAATGATGGAAAATAACATCCCTTACAAATTGTCACTTGACACATTTTGTAGTCTACATGGGTTACAGGTTGGGTGGAGGAGGAGAAGCTGAATTGAGGAACTATTTATGTAATGGAAATTTTGGCTATATTCCTGATTAGTGAAGCCAATCATTTTGGATGGTTGTTAGTTACAAATAATGAACATGTTATTCAGATTTTCAATCTACTAAAAGCCTGCTGCTGAACCACAAACTATAACCCAGCACTATAAAATATTCCCAAAAGGATTGGAAACAATTATATCTTACATTGAATGGTTTTACTGAACTGTATTTGCCTATATAATAACAGGCACCAGACTTCAAAGTAAATGAATTGTATGTAAAACACTGAGATATTTGAGGAATATATTAAGACATTAAGTACATGCATCTCTAAGTTTTTACATTTATTTCTGTAATAATTCAGTGTACCTTGAAATTAATTTATCTTGCATCTGTATCGAGCATTTAATTAAAAATGCAAACGTTCTGCATAGGCAGGAGCTTGAGGCAAGGGCAAGGGACTTATTTAAGAAATAGCTAAATGCTAGGAAGACATGTGGGTTTGTGTTTTTGTTTCAGATCACCAGTGTCCACATTATTTTAGTTTATTTTATATGAGAGTTTGTGTTTCAGGTGAAGAGCATTCCACTATGATAAAATTTATCCTGATGACTGGCACTAGAACCGTTAATATCCTTTGCAACAAGCATTAATATTACTTGTAGTGTCAGCTATTTGCAGTTGGTATCTTTGCTTCTGAGCCTCTATATTTAAGCCCCATTCCAGAACATGAGTACAAAAATCAAGGCTGATACTCCAATGCAGGACTGTGGAATTGTCTTTCAAACTGAAAATTAAACTGAGGCCACATCAGCCTCCTGCAGTAGATGTTAAATAAGATCCCACACAGTAAAGAAGAGCAGGGTTGTTATCTCTGGTATGCTGGCCTATATTCATCCCTCAGTCAACTTCATGAAAAACACTATCTGGCCATTTCCACATTGCTTTTTGTAGGGGGTCATTGCACACGTTCCTTCAATGCTACAGAATGACTCTATTTTAAGTAGTACTTATTTGGCTGTAAAAGAGTTTCCAACATCATTGACTGTGAAAAACACTATATAAGTGAAAGTCCTTTTTCTAATTTTCTATAGTAATACTTTAATAGTTGAGAGTCTGAAATAGTGCAGGAACTTGCACAGGACACATACACAGGCTGTAACATGCTTTGTAGAAAGTTAGCCATTATTGATTATTTTTAATTAATTTAAATTGAGAAACCACAGTTGAGCTTGTGAACTATCCATTTCTATTTGTTAAACTACTAACCAACAAAGCTTTGTGTTTCCACAGCTACAAGAGATTAATGACAGGTTGGTGAGGTCATGCGATGTGGATATTGAGAAACTCTTTTCTGAAATTGATCAGTCAGTAGCTACAAACAGGAGAGTTCTGCAGCAATTGGAGAGGCGACATGTTCACCTTATATCGGAAGAAGAGTGGGAGCAAATACAACTAAAGGTTATTAATAAGTCTCATTTCCAATCAGATTAGGCTGCAGCTTAATAATTTGAGAGTACATCTCCAGCAATTCAATGTAAAATTATATTTTAATATTGTCCACACCCGAAGGCACAAAGGGTGTTGCATGGGCAAAAATCAGAGGGAAAAAATAGACAGCCATGGTGCTAGGTTTTAACTGTCAGGTGTTTTGTGAGAATCCTGACATTGTACAAAGTAACAAATGTACATACATCCAGAGCGATGAGAATGTCAAGTCACTGGGCTGACTATTTCTCTGCATAGGTTCGACTGTCTTCTGATGAAAGGCCCCAGACCCGAAATGTTAATTCTTGGGTCTCTTTGCGGTCAGACCTGCTAATTACTCCCTGCATTTTCCGCCTTTATTCCAGACTTGCAGAATCCACAATATTCTGCTTTTAAGTAATTTGTTGATTTATTCCTAAATGGACTTGCTGCTAAATGCATCCCAGAGTCAATGAAGAAAAATGCTGAATTGCTTCATTTTCTTTCTCATCACACTAAGGCACTAATATTGAGTTAATCGATCTCTGGTTAGACCCCAGCCGGCTGGAATATTGTGCCCAATTCCATACCATAGGAAGGATATCAAGGTTGCAAGAGGCCACAGGAGAATCACTGGAATGGTACCAGGGATCCTGACAACAGCAAATTGGACTACTACCTGAAAAGAAAAAATATGCATAAATCTCATGGATAAATCACAAAAAGCTAGCATATAAATATAGTGCATAATAGAGAAGGCAAATAGATTGGTTGTCTTTAATCAAATAGAATAATAAAACATGGGAAATCTTGTTAAAACTATCCAAGGTTCTAGTCCACCTAGAGTAGCGTGAATAGTATTGTTCTTCTAATCCAAGGAAGGATAAAATGAAATAGCAACAGGAGTAGGCCATTCGGCCCTTGAGCCTGCTCCATCATTCAATTGGAACATGGCTGATCCAACATCCTTCACATCCACTTTCCTTGTCTTTCCCCATAACCCTATGGATCAATGATCTATCTCAGTCTTAAATATATGCAAGAACTCTGCTCTACAGCTCTCTGTGGCAGGGAATTCAAAGACAATCAATTCACTGAGAGAAGAAATTCCACCTCATCTCAGACTTAGATTGCTACCACTTTAATTCTGAGACTATGCCCTCTAGTCCTAGACTCTCCCATGACGGGTAACATTCTCTCAGTATTTGCCCAGATAAGGCCCATAAGAATCCTATATGTTTCAAATTAGATCACCTCTCATTCTTTAAACTTCAGTAAATCTCAACCTGTTTAGCCTTTGATCTTAAGACAATCCCTCCATGCCAGGGATCGTCCTAGTGAATCTACTCTGAACTGTCTCCAATGAAATGATATTTTACCTTAAATAAGGGGACAAAAACTGCTCACATTACACCAGATATGATCTCACTAGCACCTTGTACAGTTGTAGTAAGATATTCCCACTCTTATACTCCAACCCTCTTAAAATAAGGGCTAACTTCCATTAGCTTCCTTATTACCTATGTGCTTGCTTCCTGTATTTCACAAATACAAATACAAAAACAAGTACCCCAAGGCCCTTTATGCTGCAGCTCTTTGCAGCTTTTCGCTATTTAAATAATTCTCCTTTCTTTTGTTTTAGCTTCCAAATTGAACAACTTCTCATTTTCCCACATTATACTCCATTTTCCAACTTGCACACTTACTTAACCTATCAATCTGCCTCTGTAATCTGTTTATATCCCTCTCACAACTGCATTTCCACTTATTTTAGTGCCATCTGCAAATTTGACTACAGTGGATTCACTTCCTTCCTCGGAGTCATTAATATATATTGTAAACAGTTGTGGTCCCAGCAGTGAAACTTATGGAACTATATACTGACATTGTAGACAATCCAGAGAAGGTTCACTTGATCTGGGCATGGAGGGATTTTCCTAAAAAGGAACGGTTGAGTAAGTTGGCTCTGTACTCATTGGAATTTAGAAAAACAGAGGTAGCCTTACTGAAACGTGTCAGATTTTTAGGGGGCTTGACAGAGTAGACACTGAGAGGTTGTTTCCCTTTGGAGCAGAGGCTGGGACCAGAGGGCATAATCTCAGAATAAGGGGTTGCCCAGTGAGGATACAGATGAAGAGGAATTTCTTCTCTTAGAGGGTACTGAATCTGTGAAATTCTTTACCACATGGGGTGATAGAGGTTGGGACATTAAGTACATTCAAGGCTGAGATCAACGGATTTTTAATCAGTAACGGAATTAAGCATTATAGGGAAAAGGCAGGAAAACAAAATTGAGGATTATCAGATCGTCCATAAAGTTCTTAAATAGCAGAGCAGATTTTGAGAGTCATACTTCTGATCCTACATCCTATGGTCAAATGCAACATACAGAGGACTCCACAGATAGAAAGGTATAGAAATTCTTCATAAGAGCCACATGCCTTTTTTTTTTACTACACTTACTGCCTGTGTTTCAAATGTCTAAACCCTGTTTAAGAAACTATAGGAGGAGCTAGGTATGGAAGAATGCAGGAGCATCAGGCTGAAGGGGGCGGTCTAGCAGGTGGGTGAGAAGTTTTGTTACAATGGGTAGTAGTTAAATGCAGAGTGGTAGTGAGGTCAGGTTCGGAGGAGTCAGGGAGCAGTTGGAAGGTGGGGGTGAGAGTCAGGAGGTCAGTGGGCAGTCAGTGGACCAGAGGAGTTGTCATATTGGGTTGTTTATTTACTCATGGATTAGTTAGGAATTATCTGTCTACCATTCCTGGGTCCCTATCCAGATAAGTCAGTCAGAAGCCTGCAGTATTTTAGCTTATATTCAAAGCAGTGTCTAATTTTTACGCACAGGCTATTTTAAAAACACAAACCCTGCTACTCAAATATTGACCAAACAGATTTGATTGGAAATGTTCCCCTTGTTGTGTTGTCCTAATCTTCACATTTTGCTGTCTTGTTAAAACGTACGTTCATTTAACTTTCCTCAGGCAATCCTCAGGGAGGTATTCGATTGTCCAATTTGTATCACTCCACTGGATCATTTTAGAAGCACAACATGCCATGAGACTGCTGATCGGAGAGAGAATTGTGGTCCGTCCGTGCGGCAAACAGTGCTGCTGTCCTGCTCTCACACCTTCCACTACACTTGCTTGAAAGCCTTTGAGGATTTTTCTGAGGGAGAAAAGCATATTTGCCCATTATGCAGATCGACCTACGAAAAGAAAATGTTATGAAAAGTAAAATATGAAGCTGTCTTTCCTGCAATTCAAACAAATACTTCCAAAAATACTTTATATTATTTAATATTTGAATAAAAGTCTCTTCACAGTCTGTTTTATCATGTTATATGTGGCAGAATGGTGTTTATGTAGCTCATGTGGATTGTGTGCTAGAGTCAGGAGCCATCTGGTCGAAGATTAGCCCTTATTGCCCAGCAGTCACCCAGTGTTTTACTGTGATGACACATATGTAAATGGTATAATGGACTATCGTAGAATTAAGGCATTACATATCCTCTGACCAAAATATTGGAAATTGATCTGCTTGCTACAAACCCTGCCATCTTGTACAATGCTATGTCTAAAACATGCTGCTCTAAGAAACTCTCATGAAAGCATTCTATAAACTCATCAACTAGACTACTACTGCCAGATTGATAGTACCAGTTTATACATAGACGAAAATCACAGATGATTATTGCTGTCCCTTTGTAATGTGAACCCAGTATTTCTTTTTGTAAACTTAACCCCACATTGTGGTTTCTGTTATGGGGCCAGTAGAAGTTTTTGGTGACATCTTTCACCTGCTATTCATCTCCATCCAACTCAATTCTACAACTGATCATTTGAACCAAAGTAATCTCAATTACTGTACAAGTGCCACCCTTGATTAACAGTGTCAGCCCTCTACTTCTACCTAGTTTCTAATTTTTCTTGACTGCCATGTACCCCACAATTTTCAGGACCCCAATCCTTCTTGTCCTAAAGCCATGTCTCTCTAATAGCTACCAGATCATATTTATTTACTTCAAAGTGCAATATCAATTAATTTATGGCGTAAATGCTAGGCTGTTGAGACAGGGGAATTCCTCTCTGAACACCCAAGATAGGGTCTATTTCTGTGCTGTATAACTCTTTGGTCCAACTCGTCATGCCAACTTGATACTCTAAATTCACATCTAGTCACATTTGCCAGCATTTGTGCCCACAACCCTCTAAATCTTTCCTATTCTTGTACCCATCCAGATGCCTTTTAAATGTTGTAATTGTACCAGCCTCCACCACCTCTTCATTCCATACACACACCACCACTTGTGTGAAAAAGTTGCCCCTTAGGTCCCTTTTAAATCCTGCCCCCTCACCTTAAAGCTATGCCATCTCGTTTTGAACACATAGATATTGCCTCAGCTGTCAGTCCATATCACCCATCAAATTCCCCCCTCCTTTTACAATTGTTTACCCTGCTCTGTGACACCTTTGTTCATTCTTTGTCATACTGTAACCCAGGGTGTGGCATACTACAGTATACATATCTGGGAGAAAATGGCTTGTGCGGAAACCTTGAAGTCCAATATCATCGGTCATTGTTAGGAATGGTAGCATAGTGTGAACATTAAATGCCCTGCCTAATGTTCCAAAGACATGAATTAAAATCCCACCACAAGAACTTGGAAATTTAAACACAATTGGTCAGAATTCCAGAATGAAAAGCTAACCTCAGTAACACTGATCATAAAACTATCATATTTTGTTAAATCCCATCTTGTTCACTGCCTATACATGGTAGTGACTATGGGCAAAGTGCTGGAAAATGGAATTAGAATGGTTAGATGCTTGTTTTTGACTTGCACAGACTCAATGGGCTGAAGGGCCTTTTTCTGTGCAACAGATTAGATTCCTGCAGAGTGGAAACAGGCCATTTGGCCCAACAACTCCACCCTGACTGTCCGAAGAGTAACCCACCCAGACCTACTCCCCACCCTATATTTACCCCTGACTAATGCACCTAACACTATGGGCAATTTAGCATGGCCAATTCACGTAACCTACACATCTTTGGATTGAGAGGGGAAACCGGAGCACGCGGAAGAAACCGATGCAGACACAGCGAGAATGTGCAAACTCCACACAGATAGTCAGAGTCATAGAGATGTACAGCATGGAAACAGACCCTTCGGTCCAACCTGTCCATGCCGACCAGATATCCCAACCCAATCTAGTCCCACCTGCCAGCACCTGGCCCATATCCCTACAAACCCTTCCTATTCATATACCCATCCAGATGCCTTTTAAATGTTGTAATTGCACCATCCTCCATCACTTCCTCTGGCAGCTCATTACATCCACGTACCGCCCTCCGCGTGAAAAAGTTGCCCCTTAGGTCTCTTTTATATCTTTCCCCTCCCACCCTAAACCTATGCCCTCTAGTTCTGGACTCCCCGACCCCAGGGAAAAATCTTTGTCTATTTATCCTATCCATGCCCCTCAATTTTGCAAACCTCTATAAAGTCACCCCTCAGCCTCCAACGCTCCAGGGAAAACAGCCCCAGCCTATTCAACCTCTCCCTGTAGCTCAAATCCTCCAACCCTGGAAACATCATTGCAAATGTTTTCTGAACCCTTTCAAGTTTCACAACATCTTTCCGATCGGAAGGAGGCCAGAATTGCACACAATATTTCAACAGTGGCCTAACCAATGTCCTGTACAGCCACAACATGACCTCCCAACTCCTGTACTCAATACTCTGACCAATAAAGGAAAGCATACCAAACACCTTCTTCACTATCCTATCTACCTGCAACTCCACTTTCAAGGAGCTTTGAACCTGCACTCCAAGGTCTCTTTGTTCAGCAACACTCCCTAGGACCTTACCATTAAGTGTATAAGTCCTGCTAAGGTTTGCTTTCCCAAAATGCAGCACCTCACAAATATCTGAATTAAACTCCATCTTCCACTCCTCAGCCCATTGGCCCATCTGGTCAAGATTCTGTTGTAATCTGAGGTAACCTTCTTCACTGTCCTCTACTCTTCCAATTTTGATGTCATCTGCAAACTTACTAACTATACCTCTTAAGCTCACATCCAAATCATTAATATAAATGACAAAAAGTAGTGGACGCAGCACTGATCCTTGTGGCCCTCCACTGGTCACAGGCCTCTAAATTTGAAAAACAACCCTCCAACACCACCCCCTGTCTTCTACATTTGAGCCTGTTCTATATCCAAATGGCTAGTTCTCCCTGTATTGCATGGTAGACTAATTCAGAAAGTAAAGAGGCATGGGATACAGGGAAACCTGTCCATCTGGATACAGAATTGGCTGGCCAATAGAGATCAGAGGGTGGTGGTCGACGGAAAGTATTCAGCCTGGAGCTTGATGATCAGTGGTGTTCTGCAGGGATCTGTTCTGGGACCTCTGCTCTTTGTGATTTTTATGAATGACTTGGATGAGGAAGTGGAAAGGTGGGTTAGTAAGTTTGCTGATGACACAAAAATTGGCGGAGTTGTGGGTAGTGTGGAGGGCTGTTGTAGTTTGCAACAGGACATTGACAGGACGCAGAACTGGGCTGATAGGTGACAGATGGAGTTCAACCTGGAAAAGTGTGAAGTTCATTTTGGAAGGTCAAATTGAATGCAGAATACATGGTTAGAGGTAGCATTCTTGGCAGTGTGGAGGAACAGAGGGATCTTGGGGTCCATGTCCATAGATCCCTCGAAGTTACCACCCAAGTTGATAGGATTGTTAAGAAGGCATATGGTGTATTGGTTTTCATTAGCAGGAGAATTGAGTTTAAGAGCTGCGAGGTTATGCTGCAGCTCTATAGAGCCCTGGTTAGACCACACTTGGAATATTGTGTTCAGTTCTAGTCGCCTATTTATAGGAAGGATGTGGAAGCTTTAGAGGGGGTGCAGAGGAGATTTACCAGGATGCTGCCTGGACTGGAGTGCTTGTCTTATGAAGGAAGGTTGAGGGAGCTAGGACTTTTCTCATTGCAATGAAGGAGGATGGGAGGTGACTTAATAGAGGTGCACAAGATGTTGAGAGGCATAGATAGAGTGGATAGCCAGAGACTTTTTCCCATGGTGGAAATGTCTATCATGAGGGGACATAATTTTAAAGTGATTAGAGGAAGGTTTAGGGGAGATGTCAGAGGCAGGTTCTTTACACAGAGAGTGGTGGATGTATGGAATGTACTGTCAGCAATGGTAGTAGAGTCAGATACATTAGGGACATTTAAGCGACTCTTCGGGAGGCACATGGAAGGTGGTACAATGAAGGGTATGCAGGTTAGTCTGATTTTAGAGTAGGATAAAAGGCTGGCATAAGTCGAGGGCCAAAGGGCCTGTACTGTGCTGTACTGTTCTATGTTCTAGAAGTTAATAAGATAAAAGCTTCAAAAGCAGAAAACTTCAAAGCATCAGAGAGGAAACCACGCGACGAGGCTTTTGAATGAGAGTTTAAAGAACACGTTAAGTGAGTGAGCCATGTTAGCAGTTTAAATTTCTCATTAAGAGACATTAATCAAAGACACCATTGGATAAATATGAATGTCTGCCAGAAAGAAACAAAGTATAGCTACTCCAATCAGCAAAGGAACTTTAAAGTTGAAATAAGTAACCTTTCATTGAGATTTGAGTTTCTGTCAGACTGTTATCGAGGGTAAAAAGGTTGAACCAAAGGCTTAGCCATCACTGAAAAATGTCAATAAATTAATCTCAATACAGGGTGAAGTGGTACTGTTCCTACCTCTAAGCCAGGAGGCCACGGTTCAAGTCCCACCTGTTCCAGAGGTTAGTTGCAACATGGTCTGAACAGGTTAGTTAAAAATAACTACAAACATTACTGAGAGCAACTCAAGCGCACAGCCTGAAATGCAAATAGTGCAATGTGGACTTCTTTCCACTCATCAAACAGAGCACAAATGTAATTAATGCTAACAATACATCTAATACATGTGTCAACAATCAGGGATACACTAGATTGGGAAAGGAAACAGCTCCATGTAAGTTGATCTTAATGAGAGTTTCTCGCCTTTTTTTCCAATCATCACACTGACACAGCATATGAATAAGAATTAATGGTAAAAAGCCATGTATAAGATGTAACTGGACATGGATGAAATCTATCCGAGCCTTACAATTGTAATTAAAACAGAACCATTGCAGTATCTTTGTTGATGCATTTTTCCCACTTTCAAACAAAATATTTTTTAAATAAAATATATATATAATGTCACATTGGGTCTCTATTGTCAAATAAAATTACAAACAAGTATGAATGCAGCATTCCTATTACAGTCATAAAGATGTACAGCATGGAAACAGACCCTTCGGTCCAACCCGTCCATGCCGACCAGATACCCCAATCTAGTCCCACCTGCCAGCACCCGGCCCATATCCCTCCAGACCCTTCCTATTCATATACCCATCCAAATGCCTCTCAAATATTGCAATTGTACCAGCCGCCACCACTTCCTCTGGCAGCTCAATCCACACACGTACCACCCTCTGTGTGGAAAAAGTTGCCCCGTACGTCTCTTTTGTATCTTTCCCCTCTCACCCTAAACCTATGCCCTCTAGTTCTGGACTCCCCAACCCCAAGGAAAAGACTTTGCCTATTTACCCTATTGCATGCCCCTCATAATTTTGTCAACCACTATAAGATCAGCCCTCAACCTCCGACGCTCCAGGGAAAACAGCCCTAGCCTGTTCAGCCTCTCCCTGTAGCTCAAATCCTCCAACCCTGATCCACTGAGAACAGTAAAAGAATTGGAATACAACTATTCACAGATCAACAGTGCAGAATTCAAGATTTTAAGACATGATTTTAAGACTACTATTCTGCAGGAAAGAACTTATAATTTCACAGCAACTTTTATGTTGAAATAATTGCCTAGGTGCTTCACAGGTGTATAAGACAAGCCAAGGGAAGGGGGTATTAGAAACGTTTGGTCGATGACGTTTGCTAAACAGATAGGTTTTCAAGAGATTCTTAAAGTCGCATCTTTCAGGCACTGCAGTACTTACTGGAAATCAGTGTCAGTCAGCAAAGATTGGTGAGCTTAGTTTGACAAAGGACATAGGCTGCAAAGTTTTGGATTACTTGAAGTTTACAGGAAGTGGAAGGTGAAAAGCCACTGCAATACTTGAACCTAAAGATGGAAGATTTCAGCACCACGTGCCATGCTAGGATGGAGGTTTTACACACAAACTATCTTTGTACACCGGATAATTCAGATGTTAAAATATGAACATTGACGTAGATATAGAAAAGACTATTTGGTCTTCTGATAGCTTTACCCACGTGATGTCCTAAAGGAGTTGAAAAGCAGGATACACTATGTGAAACACAGTTGCTTTTGAAATTTATTTTTGATAAATGGGTTTCAAATGCTAAATCACCGTTTTATGAAGTCCAGGGAACAGTCCATTATGGTATGAGTTGATTCAAAAGGTAGACTTGATTGCTATGAATGGACTTTGGTTGTTATGCATTTGTTAAATCAGTTTCTTGAAGGAAGAGCTCACACCTGCTTTTGAAGACATTCAGGAGTGGAGTAGTGAGCAGCCTGGGAAGCCATTCTTTTGCTTTGTTTTCTGGCAAATGGAACTTGCTAGTTTGAAATATTGGAATGAGGGGGGCTCAATATTGGCAACTATTGGATACTTCTCTTGCTTTATTGCATGGTTCTATATTAAACTGCTCAAGCTGCACAATCCATCTTCCTTTCAAGTATTCTGTTTCTCTGTTGTCTTTAACAGAGCATAAAAAAGGATATCGAAAAACACATTAAACACAGTTCATTGAAATTTATTGTAAACACAAGAGAAGCTACAATGTAAACTTTGATTACAAACTATTTTACAAAAAAAAACATATTATAGGTACAATGTTGATGATACATTCTCTTAGTGCCAACAATGAAAGTACTAACATGCAATATATCAACAGCTGCAATACCCAGGACAGACATCCTAGGAATCAAAATGAACAACTTAACTAATGAATTGGCAGCTGCATGCTTGTTGTGTTTCAGTGTATGTAAATGTAAATGTAAATAAAGTGTGTACGAGAACAAAATGCTGTTTGTTTCAGAACATGTAATAATGCCATTTAAAGTATGCAATAATTCTGATGATGGGGGAAACTGCTGGACATCAAACAATATTTGTCAGATTTTGTTATTGACTATTTTAAACTGTAAAAGCTGAACAAAATGTTCCGAAAGATTACTAACATGAAAGTAAACTAACATGATTTAAACAAACCTTTTCCATTAACTATCATTTCAAAAAGGTGCAGCCCCTGTAGTTCTAGATTTTGTTTTAAACAAGACATGGTTCTTATGAAGAGCTAGTTTTTTTGGACAAGCTTCTTTCCAGAATGCACAATTTTTCTTCAACTTTAAAATAAACATTAATTGTAGAAATAAAAGCTAAATTATGCCAATGGTAACTTTAAATGCTTACAAATTATTGGGGAACTACAGTATAATTCAGGTTGCTATCAATGTATATTATGCATAACACCAACGAAAAGGCAAGAAAATCCAATACTACACAAGGTTAGCTATAGCACTGCACAGTATACAGCTCCCTTAACTGAATCTTGGTACCAGTTTCAGAGATGTGCACGAAACTGTGCAGTGTGACAATTCCATTTCCTAAACTCTTGTTCTCTCAAATAAGTATAAATTTTTTACCATTTTGAACTGTTACTCACGCCCATGAAGCAGTGTTCAAACCATGCAAACTCCCAATGACTGGCATAGGCTTTGGTCCTGTGAGCGGAAACTCCATGCACATCAAGTGGGTCTTCACTAATCCTCCTCAAACATTTCTAACATGAGATCTGGTTTGTAATAGAATGATAGAAGCCCTACAGTGTGGAAACAGGCCATTCAGCCCATCAAATTCACAGAGGCCCTTTGAAGAGCATCCCACCCAGATCTTATCCCTGTAACCCTGCATTTCCCATGGCTAATCCATCCAGCCTGCACATTTTTGGGTTGTGTGTGGAAACCCATGCAGACACTGAGAGAACGTGCAAACTTCATGACACTTGCTCAAAATGTTGCACTTGAAAATTTCATAAGTCTTTGGAATGAAGAGCAAAATGACCATCAAGTTTCACTAACAAACAAGTACCTCAACAAATTGTTATCTGTTCCTATATCTTTGTTTTGAAATACTCTAATTTAAATCTTTCCTCTTTTGGTTGCACACATGTAGCCCTGCGATCTCAATAGCTTCAAACGGAAATCAAGTGAACGTAAAGCCATTGTGACAAATGCACAAAACGCAATGCATTAAAATATCTAAAATTTAAAACAAGGTTCTTCTGATAGTCGCCAAATCTGAGAGAGACAACTGCTTTTCCTTTCTTTATAACCAGTCTTGCCCTGTACAGTGGCTTACAGAAGTAAGCTGGTTTATGGGCTCCATGCAACCTATCTGCACCCAATGATAAACAGATAAAAATGAGAAACCCTATGTTTTAAATGGAGAAATGTGACTGGATTTCATGTACTTAGACCCTTACCCAACACTCCTGATCTTCAGTTAAATTTAGAAATTAAAATAAAACAATGGAACTAAGACCAAAATTTAACATTGTTTCAAGTAACACCACAGAATGCCTATTTTAAAAAGCAGAGTGGTTCTTCTGAAATAATGAAGTGCACATCTTGAACTTAAACAAACAGAACTCCCTGCAAGGATGTAATTACAACTTTATAGTTTGTAAAACAAAAAATGCAGCTGCCAATTCAACAAACTAGAGCCACTCTCTCCTATACAAAAAGACGTTCACAAAAGAAAACAATCTAAAGTGTTGCTTCACAGCCTAGTTATCAAAAATTTCACATTTGGACCAATTGGATTTTCATGTATATTTTAAAAGAGCTTGCTATAATGCCTATTTTATATTAGTGATCCCACAACCAATGAGTTAGTATGGACCTGTGTGCCAGGTAAACTACATATTTGTATGCAGTTAAAAACACAGGTCTTTACCCAACAGGAATATTACTGGCAGCACAAAATGGGCAATTCTAACAGAACATAGCAAAACAATCTGTGTTTTGCATTTCTTTTTAATTACAATGTGACAGAAATACTTAACTCTATAAAAAAACAAGTCATATCACAGTGCACAAGACAATAAAATATGCTAATTACCATAACAAACACCAGTAAAATGTACATGAATGTTGCTACAAGAATGACTTCAGAAAAAAACTCTCAACAATGATATTCAGCTGGGAGGCAGGAAGGAAATCACAGTGAACTTGTCATTAACAAAGAAACTCTATCAGTAAGAAACTGGAAGGTTTGTAAATGTCTGGTTCAAATGATACCAGTAGGCCTTTTGGTCACTGTGCAAATGATTGCATATATGGCTGAGTAACATCATCACACAAACAGAATAAAACTGAAGATATAGTAGATGAAAGTAAATAAGGTCAATTTTCTTTTTAAACCATCCAGGGTCAATACTTCCTTTGTTTAGGTCTCTTGCATTCAGTAGCAATGACAAAACAAACCTACCAGAGGCTTTATGATGATCATGATGCCATCCCTGCCAAATCTGGAACTCTTACTGTGGTGTTGCTGTTATTGCACAAGATCCAAGGGCTAATGGTACTAACTAAATATTTTTAAAAACCTAATAGCTGCTTGGTACTGTTTATTTTGCATTTGGAAGTTATTAATTTAACAGCACAGCAGTTGTGTATTCAGGATTGGTCCAGATTGTGTTCAGGACACACCTTTATACTACTGGCTTTTTCTAAAAAAAAACCATTCTTGAAAAAAAACTAACCTCTGCATGTATCCTCTTAAATGCACAGGGCCCCAGCCTTCATGACCAAGGTCTCTGTTGCTCAACACAATGATGCAGAGTGCAAACACAAGGACTAGCTCTTTGCATTTAAATTTTTTTGAACTGATGACTTAAATCTGTTAATGGATTCACATGCTTCACATATGGCACTACTGTTTAGCAGAATTTTGAGGCGTTTTCTCAGTGAAGTTGGAAAAGGATTACTGTATGACAGCTGACATGCTTGCATTCCACTCGTGTACATTAAAACTCAATAGATTAAAATTCCTTCATATGTTCTCTGATAGGAAAACGGAAATATTTAATTCAAATGAAACTTCAATGAAATGTCATTGAATAACAGCTTAGTTTTGAAGAATAGAAACAAACTGCATTCTTAAGTCCTACAAACATTTCATGAGATTGTCACATCTGCCACAATGAACATCTCAGATGACAATAAATCAAATCTTCTTAATGTATAGTCACTTCTACCTTAACTAAAAAAAGTTTAGAATAGCAATCTGAATTTTGGCATCTAGTTTGATCTGTTCACACACAAGCTTACAAATAAATGGAATAGCTTGATGCATGGAACAACTTTCTCCCCATTTACACTATTCTCCCCATTTAACGGCCCTTATGAGTACAAGCAAGTGTTCACTAATGTTTCTGAAAATGTTCCATGAACTCAGTGGTTTATTTACACCAATAATGCTCATGCTATTTAAGAATAAATCAACCCACCCATATACCCACTTCACAAAGTATCATTGAGGACTAGCAACAAAGCCTCTGGAACTTAATCTACAATGAACCACCACAACAGCGCTGGCAAGACATGATCAATTAAAGAATGAGTGGCCGTGAAGTGAAATGAAGGTCAAAATATGCCAAGTATTATACCATTAATGCGACTGAAGGAAAGTTTGGACCAAAAAGAATGTAAACAACAAAGTGCTTGCCAACACATTGAAGTAATAATTACTCACCATAAAATGTTGAAGTGGTTCTTAAGTTTTCAAATCTTACAAACCAGTCAAACAGGACACATGCATTTTATAGATTTCCTATTTGAAAAGACTCAAGGTGAAAATATTTTTAAATTTCCCAAATCATTCAAAAATCCAGGCTCAGCTTACTGCAGAACTTACTCTGAGCTTAAAACACATTTCAAAATGTATTCTTCATATTCTTTCCCTAAAAACAAAGTTGATGGGCAACAGATTGTCAGACATTGGTGAATACAACCTTCTTTCAGCTACTTGTTAGTCTAACTATTTCCTAACTACCCCCGTTTTGTTCAGTCTAAAATGAGTCTATGAAAACAGATCATAGCTAATGTAAACAGTTAACCTTGATGCAAGGTAACCAAGGTCTGCAGAATTCAGAAGAATGAGAGCATAGTCTGTAAATAAATTTGAACAGCATGCCACATCTCCTAGAATGGCACAGGCTACAATGGTATTAATGTGGTTCTACCCTGGTACCCAGATTTCTGACAGCAGACTAGTCCAAGTATCTTGATTGTTTCGGGGTTCATGGTAATATTAGAAATTGGAATTCCTTCCATCATCCCCAAAAAATGAAGAGAGTTTGAACAAATTAATCTGAGAAACTAGTATTGTGGCATGAATTTGCCAGTGTTCAGCTTTAAAAAAAACACCATAAACTGAAGCACGCCTTTTCACAAATCCTAAAAAGAATTCTTATGCAATTAAAGAAGATCTCACTTAGATCACCTCAAACCATTATTGGGCACTTTTTAAAAAAAGCTTAGAACTGCAATGAATTAGCGTACTGATGAGTTATAAGCAAAACCTTGAGCATTATCTTGCACATCCTCAGGACTTTGCAATCACTTTACAATCAACGGATTACCTTTAAAGACAGTTACTGTTATAAATTAGGCAGCGTGACACCACATGTTTGTGGTTTGGTGTGGTGTGGGGGGAGGTTAATACTAATTGTGTTTTGGGATGGCTCTTCACATCATCACAAATAAAGTAATGGAGGTTATCTTATGAAGGTAGAAAGGTATGCCATGTTTGCCAGATGTTGATGGACATCCACTTCTGCTCATTGCAAGGGTTTATTTGCAGGGTTTTTTTTTTTTACATATTTCTTTCCGGAATTCCTTTCAGTGTATTTCATGTTGCGGATGAAACATCTGGCTTTTCTTTATGAATTTCATTTTTTTTCCCCCAAAATTCCCTTTCTTATAATCCTAACTTCAAAAAAATTATGATGAATAGTTTAGAAGAGGATTAACTGCTCCTACAGAACGGCACAGCAAGAACAATAAACCAAGAATGTAACAATGGCAGAAATGACCTTGGGGATATCTTGCTTTGAGGACAGGACGTAATGTTTTGAGAAGATCTGTAGCTCAGGTTGAGGTTCTGGATGTAACTTTCCTTGCTGAGGTGGAAGGTTTGTTTTTAGACGTTTTGTCACCATACTAGTTAACAACAACATAGAAAGCAGGACCTATCATCAGCGCTTCACCGGAGGCTCACTGATGATGTTACCTAGTATGGTAATGAAATGTCTAAAAACGAACCTTCCAGCTCAGCAAGCAAACTTATATCCACAATTTAATGTTGGCGAGGTTGGGGGGGGTCGCTGGTTTGCTTTCTGACTGGAAAACTGGCCAGGGCCCAATATCACCTCCACTGGGAAAGGATTGGTAATGAGTGTCCATCAGATGCTTAATGCCCTTTACCAGCCTGTTGGATCCTGGAGCAAAATTCCTACTCTGCACATACCCAAACAGCTGTGAGTCAAGCAGATGACAGTAGCTAGGAGAAAGTGAGGACTGCAGATGCTGGAGATCAGAGCTGAAAAATGTGTTGCTGGAAAAGCGCAGCAGGTCAGGCAGCATCCAAGGAGCAGGAGAATCGACGTTTCGGGCATAAGCCCTTCTTCAGGAATCAGGAATTAGAGTGGGACATTTTAATATTCAAGATATCAATGACATTTATTACTCAGTTGTAGTAACATTGAAATTATAAACATAAAACTCATATTTATAATGGTTGTCCATACATTGCCCTGAAGAAGGTCTAATGCCCGAAATGTCGATTCACCTGCTCCTTGGATGCTGCCTGACCTGCTGCGCTTTTCCAGCAACACATTTTTCAGATGACAGTAGCTTTCCATGCCAATTAGTACCAGTACACTGCCAGTAATTAACTGAAGGAATTGCCTGGAATCAATGAGGAACATGCACCCCTGAAGACTTGAGGGCAAAATAGAGAGGTCACTGGCCTGGGTTTGGGGGGGGGGGGCAGAAGAAAAAGAGTACAATTATGGCTCTCAGTGGGCTTCCCAGTTTCCCAATGACAGGTTCCTTGATCAGACAGTGAATGCCTTTGACCCAACAATGTCTACATCATAGTGAGAACAACCATCCCAATAGCCAAATTTGCTTTATATGCTCTCCAGATGGTGACTTCCCTGCTAGCCACTGGTTAACCAGACAGGTAGACAGACCATCATTAAGTCTTTCTGCCTTGAAATGCATTAGGCCGAAGGACTGTGACAGGGTTCCCAATTACATAGCACCACCTACTTTCAAACATGCCATCAGGGAATAGATGAGGGCAATCTGCCCAAAGTCTCAAATGTGCGTATCATGAAGTAAGTCAACTGGCTTCAAATGACAACTCCGAGCATTAACCTTGTTTCTTACCAAAGTCATTTCCGTTATAACCATTTAATGACTATTATAGAGTGGGACATTTTAATATTCAAGATACCAATGACATTTATTACTCAGTTGCAGTAATATTGAAATTATAAACGTAATACTTATATTTATAATAGCTGTCCATACATTCCCAGTCTCTACAATCAATGAAACAGACTAGGAAAAACAGGGAGCAGGTTTGCTGCAAGTTGTTTATCCAAACACTGTGCAGGTCACCTGTCAGAATAGGTCTAACGGTATCCAGATCCTGGTTTGTGCAAGTACACTGGCTTCCAGTTGGTGCCAAGGACGGAGCATTCACCTTATAGTGACATTAACACAGATTGGACCATTAATAAAAAATACAAATTTAATTTCTGTTTTACAAGAGAAGATCGTAAACAGACTTGTCATAATGCTACTGGAGAGGTTAGTGAAGAAACATTTTCTTTCTGATTAAAATTGCAGTAGGAATGCAGTTTTATGTGATCTGCGGTAGGATGGAGTCCAGGTTGGCTAAATTGGAAATGAGGCATTCTGTTCCAAAGCAGAAACTGGGAATGGCTCCACAATGTCAACCTAAGCAACAGAGCTCCCTGGAAGAACATGTTTGCATGCCCAGACTTCACAAAAAAATCTCCCTTGGTAGCACATTTTCTAGAAGTAGTACTGAGTGAGTGTATTAGTGAGAAACTAAGCAATTGCCTTCTAATGACCCAAAACTTTAATCACTGCCAAAGAGATTTCAAATCATAATCAAAAGATGTGTAGAAGGTAGTCTAAATACTGCATGATAGTCCAAGCAAAGCACATTCAGCCATACCTCAAACTCTTGCTGAAATGGAGTGAGTCCCAAACATGTACTTCCTGTGCACTTCTCAGATAACATTGTTCCACAATAGAACCCTTCTCTGACTTCCACTAGCAGCTGAAAATAAATGACTGTCAAGACTCCCGGCAGAACTGAGGGGAGCGGAATGTCATATGACTGAATTGTTTGCATCCTGAAAGTTGCCTGCTGTTTTATCAGGTATCAGAATGATTTTTGGTGTCCATTTGCAGAATGCAGAACCTTCTCTGACTCCTGCGTCCTATTTGAAAGATGTAGACTATTCAAACCTGGACAGAAGAGGAAAAAATGTTTATCTCTATGTTATACAAAGAGCTTAATTAACAGTTTACAAATGTTCGCCCTGCATTTGTTTGCACTATTATCAAAACTAGTTAGATCCAGCTACTTTAAAAAAAAAAGATGTTTTTCCAAACAGTTGCACATAAACAAGTATCAAAATTAAGGATTCCAGTCACCTCAGCTACACAATAGAAGGAAAACATTTCCATAATTTTTATTTCTCTTTTGAACTTTGTATGATATACAAGATTAGAACAAAATGTTGATTTACTGAAACCTCCTGGAAAATATGTTCAGCTAGAATTACCAAAAGAGTGAAGCTTTAATAAGAATTTCTAATTAAGAAACACAATTAAAACTTGTGGGAAATCATAATCACAGATTTTTCCTTTTATTCTTCCCCATTCCCCACCTTTCATTTGCTAAAATTCCATTACATTCCTAACTTACCCCACTTCCCAGGAAAAGTCAGAGACTAGAATCAATAACTCTCTCTCCATGGATACTCTTGGGTGTGTCTAGCATTTTCTGCTTTTTCCTATTGTGTGCTGGATGTGATATAACACTACCCCAACAAAAAGCCACATTTGTCCCACCGGAGCTCAAAACATATTTTCTAAATAATGTCTTGAATGCATTGAAAAAGTGTACTCACAGACATAAATCCTTTGTGGTCAACTTTGGTATGAACTGCAGTAACAAGTAATCATAAATGGGTTGGGTCTGACGTCAGTACCATGCACAATCTATACTGATCTGAAACTGATACTTAAAGTATAATAGCACCCTATTTTGTTTCATGTCAAGTATTTTAGAAGTGACATAGAAACATAGAATATAGGGGCAGGAGGAGGCCAATCGGCCCTTCAAACCTGCTCCACCTTTCATCGCGATCATGGCTGATCATCCAACTCAACAGCTTAATCCTGCTTTCGCCCCATAATCTTGGGTCTCATTCATCCCAAGTGCTATATCTAACCACCTCTTGAATACATTCAATGCTTTGGTGTCAACTACTTCCTGTGGCAATAAATTCCACAGGCTCACCACTCATTTGGTGAAGAAATATCTCCTCATCTCCATCCTAAATGGTCCATCATGAATCCTCAGACTGTGACCCCTAGTTCTGGATGCACCCACCATTGGGCACATTCCCCCAATCTACCCTGTCTTGTCCTGTTAGAATTTTATAAGTTTCTATGAGATCCCCCTCACTCATCTGAACTCCAGCAAAAACAACCCTAACTTAATCAATCTCTCTTTATACGCCAGTCCCACCATCCCCAGAATCAGCCTGATAAACCTAAGTGTGGCCTGTCACCAAGCCCTTTATAACTGCAACACATCCCTGCTCCTGTACTCGAAACCTTTCGCAATGAAGGCCAACATACCATTTGCCTTCTTTACTGCCTGCTGCACCTTCATGCATACCTTCAGCGACTGGTGAACAAGGACACCCAGGTCCCGCTGCACACTCTCCTCTCCCAATTTACAGCCATTCAAGTAGTAATCTGCCTTCTTGTTTTTGCTTCCAAAGTGAATAACCTCGCATTTATCCAAATTATACTGCATTTGCCATCGATTTGCCCACTCACCCAGCCTGTCCAGATTATGCTGAAATATCTCTGCATCCTCGTCACAGTTCATCCTCCCACCCAACCTGGTATAATCTGCAAACTTTGAGATATTACATTTTGTTCCCTCATCCAAATCATTAATATATATTATGAATAGCTGGGGCCTAGCACAGATCCCTGCGACACCCCACTAGTTACTGCCTGCCAATTTGAAAAGGAGCCATCAATTTCCACTGTTTCCTCTATGCTAACCAGTTTTCTATTCATTTCAGTACACTTCCCCCAATCCCATGCACTTGAATCTTGAACAATAATCTCTTATGTGGGACTTTGTCAAACGCTTTCTGAAAAGTCCAAATATACCACATCGACTGGCTCAGAGTTGATGAGCTGGAGTCTGAACGTCAAACATTGAGGCACATCAGGGAGGGGCAAGAGTTACCTGGATACTGTATTTCAGGAGACAGTCACACCCTTTAGATTGACTAATTTGAATTCGGCCAGTGGTCAGGGACGGCAGAGTGTGGCTGTGAGTGAGGCAGGTAGAGGGATCTAGGAATTATAGTTGAAGGAGCCCGAGCCCCTGTCATTGTCCAACAAGAGAATAGAAAAAAAAAGTTATTGGATTGATGGAAGTTGATAGATAATAAACCTTACCTAAAGCTTTAAGAAGTTCTTCTCTTACAGCAGATGTAAATTTTCGAATCAGGCATAGAGACGTTACCACAGCAAATAATAGATTATATGAGAGTACAATGTAAAAGTTGCCCAGCCAGTTGAACCTTCCAAAGTCTCCAAGTAGGTCAAATCTGGTTATTCCTGTTAAAAACAAGTATCGTGAGAATAGAGAAACGTCAAGTCCACACAAAAGAGATAACAGATTAACATAGTGGCAGATTGTGATATAAACTGCTTTTCTGCACATCAGAAAGCAAGCTGTGACCAAGAGCTTGCAACATTTAGGAACCTACAAAAAAAAATAGAATTTCATTTTACCTTACATAGAACTGCTTTATACTTAACATAACTTCCAAGAAGAATGCAAAGAAATATTCAAAGAATTCCCATCACAAATATGGATCAATATTTAAGTAGTCAAATAGCACTTAGTATAATGCAATTTTTTTTTTCTCCAGTCTTTTTAAGTTGCAGAGGTTAACATTTGCCTTGGGAAGCATTGCTGAAACATTGGATACTAAATTCCACTGACTGAGATGTGTGGGAGCCGCAGGCTGGTATTTAACAAAATGGAGTAGCATCCCTCAGTAAATCAAACTGAAATCAGTTACTTGATTGTCAGTGCTCAGTTCTAGCTGTGTCATCCTTGCTATATTGTTTTGGAGTAGGAATACACTGGACCATGACTGCTTCTGTTCTAAAGGTAAATTATATTGAAGTGGAATAGAGTAGAAAGAAACTATAGCTCTAGAATCCTGGATATGTTAATGCTTTGCAAGTCAACTTAAAACATATATGTTGTTAACACATAATACGTTTATAATAATATCAAGTAACTGTTCATATCATGAAATGCCTGATGGATTCTAAGCAGTGCTGAAATATTGGTGCATCATATCCAATATTTTGAAGAATGCAAGGTTATTTTGGTAAAAACAAAGAAAGATAGTTTAATTAGTTCAAACCTAACTTGAAATTAGCGAGTTTTGAGAAGATTTGTAGCTCACATTGAGCTGGATGTAGGTTTGCTCATTGCGCTGGAAGGTTCATTTCCAGATGTTTTGTCACCCTATTAGGTAACATCTTCAGTGAGCACTGTTCATGTTTCATGCTTTCTATTTATATGTTTGAGTTTCTTTGGGTTGGTGATGTCATTTCCAGTTCTTTTTCTCAGGGGGTGGTAGATTGGGTCTAACTTGATGCGTTTGTTGATAGAGTTACGGTTGGAATGCCATGCTTCTAGGAATTCTCGTGCGTGTCTCTGGCTTGTCCTAGGATGGATGTGTTGTCCCAGTCGAAATGGTGTCCTTTCTTATCTGTATGTAAGGATAGTAGTGACAGAGGGTCATATCATTTTGTGGCTAGTTAATGTTCATGTATACTGGTGGCTAGTTTTCTGTTTGTTTGTCCAATGTAGTGTTTGTTATGATATTTGTTTTGCTTCTTGTCTGTATAGGGTCTTTCAAGTTCATTAGCTGCTGTTTTAGTGTGTTGGTGGGTTTGTGTGCTACCATGATGCCATGGGGTCTGAGTAGTCTGGCAGTCATTTCCAAGATGTCTTTGATGTAGGGGAGAGTGGCTAGGGTTTCTGGACATGTTTTGTCTGCTTGTTGGGTTTGTTGCCGAGAAACTGTGTTCATTGGGTATCCATTCTTTTTGAATACATGGTATAGGTGATTTTCCTCTGCTCAGCGTAGTTCCTCTGTGCTGCAGTGCGTGTTGGCTCGTTGAAATAATGTTCTGATGCAGCTTTGTTTTGTTCAGCCAGACGCAAGTTTGTGGCACCATCGTTTACTCAGCTGCACAGGAGCGGAGGAAGAGGAGTGGAAGGGCAGAAGTGATGTGGAATTCATTAGTCAGGAGAACAGACAGCTTCTGCAGCCATAGTTATGACAGTAACAAATCAAGGATTGCACAGAGCAACAAAAGGTCATTGTGCTGGGGAGGCTAATAAGCCAAAAGGTCTTGGTCCACAATGGTACTGACACCATAGTTAGAAGATGGATGAAACCAAATTTTAGGAATCTATGACAGATTAAAAAGCATGACCTCAAAAACCATACTATCAGGATTATTCTAAATTCCATATGTGAGTGGCCATAAAAGAGGAGGATTGAGCAATTGAACAAATGATTGGAGAATTGTTATAACAGGGAGAGTAACAGATTTATGAGGCAGGCAGGACATGTGCACCATGAATGGGTAAACTCGTGAATACTTTTTCCCAATTTCCCCACTATACCATGAACCTACTACTAAACATCAAGCCATTGTTTTCAGGATGATCACTGTCCTCATTTCTGGAGATCTCACTTCCACAACTTACTGCCGTGCAGTTCCCTAACTTTGCACAGATTGCTCCTACCACCTTCCCAATATCTTCAGGCAACACTGCCCTGATAGGTTAATTGCTTCAGCCTATTCCTGCTGAAATAACTGCAAAGGCTGGTCCAGTCACAAGTCACCCTTGATTTACTAGTGTACAGTACACACTGGCTGTGGTCAGCCAGCTCAGAGTAAGTTCTCAACTAAGGAGATTCTAATCTCCTGGTTATATTGGGAGAAAGTGAGAACTGCAGATACTAGAGATCAGAGTCAAGAGTGGGGTGGACCATCTCTGACACCTCCCTCCCCTTCCTGGACCTCTCCATCTCCATCAGTGACGACCGACTTGACACTGACATTTTCTACAAACCCACCGATTCCCACAGCTACCTGGATTACACCTCTTCCCACCCTACCTCTTGCAAAAATGCCATCCCGTATTCCCAATTCCTCCGCCTCCGCCGTATCTGCTCCCAGGAGGAGCGGTTCCACCATAGAACACACCAGATGGCCTCCTTCTTTAGAGACCGCAATTTCCCTTCCCACGTGGTTAAAGATGCCCTCCAACGCATCTCATCCACATCCCGCACCTCCGCCCTCAGACCCAACCCCTCCAACCGCAACAAGGACAGAACGCCCCTGGTGCTCACCTTCCACCCTACCAACCTTCGCATAAACCAAATCATCCGCTGACATTTCCGCCACCTCCAAACAGACCCCATCACCAGGGATATATTTCCCTCCCCACCCCTCTCCGCCTTCCGCAAAGACCGTTCCCTCCGTGACTACCTGGTCAGGTCCACGCCCCCCTATGACCCACCCTCCCATCCTGGCACTTTCCCCTGCCACCGCAGGAACTGTAAAACCTGTGCCCACACTTCCTCCCTCACCTCCATCCAAGGCCCTAAAGGAGCCTTCCACATCCATCAAAGTTTTACCTGCACATCCACTAATATCATCTATTGTATCCGTTGCTCCCGATGCGGTCTCCTCTACATTGGGGAGACTGGACGCCTCCTAGCAGAGCGCTTTAGGGAACATCTCAGAGACACCCGCATCAATCAACCAAATCGCCCAGTGGCTCAACATTTCAACTCCCCCTCCCACTCTGCCGAGGATATGGAGGTGCTGGGCCTCCTCCACCGCCGCTCCCTCACCACCAGACGCCTGGAGGAAGAACGCCTCATCTTCCACCTCGGAACACTTCAACCCCAGGGCATCAATGTGGATTTCAACAGTTTCCTCATTTCCCCTTCCCCCACCTCATCCTAGTTTCTAACCTCCAGTAACTCGACCTGTCCGGACTTGTCCGACCTGCCCAGCTCCTTTTCCACCTATCCACTCCACCCTCTCTTCCCTGACCTATCACCTTCATCTCCTTCCCCACCTACCTATTGTACTCTATGCTACTCTCTCCCCACCCCCACCCTCCTCTAGCTTATCTCTCCACGCTTCAGGCTCTCTGCCTTTATTCCTGATGAAGGGCTTTTGCCCGAAACGTCGATTTTGCCTGTCCTCGGATGCTGCCTGAATTGCTGTGCTCTTCCAGCACCACTAATCCAGAATCTGGTTTCCAGCATCTGCAGTCATTGTTTTTACCTTGTTGGAAAAGCAAAACAGGTCAAGGCTTTCCTGATTTCCCCCCCCGCCCCGAAAAGGCCAGCAATGGAGGCCTGGTCTTTCACTTGTAGCTTCTCTTGCAACTTTTTCACCCCAGGTCTGGTTCTTCTGACTTTCTTCTGCACCATGGCCCATCCCTTGCATCTAAAATGTCTCAGGAGAGTTTCCTCCTCTTTCTGGTGGTAATGGTTTCGATGCCGCATCAATTCAGACTCTGATGTTTCTTCAACACTAGGCTGCGGGGGAGCATCGACAATTTCTGACAGCTTCTGAGGGGCTAGGTATGTTTTGCTCCTGGCCTGCGCAGTAACGGCTTTCAGGTGATCTATGTGCTTGTTCAGGACTTTGTTACCTACCCAAACGTTGCAAGTGATGGGACTTGAGCTCACGTCAACTTCACCTCGTACCAAACAGAGCTAGTTCCATGGTTCTGGCACCAAACTTCATCCCCTGAATTAAACTGGTCACTCACGCTTAGAGGATGTATTCAGCTGACATTGGTGTTCCTGCAGCTATTTCACCCCTGCCCCCAGGTCTGGAAATATCAGGTTTAACCTAATGTGGAGTCTTCTCCCCATCAGCAACTCTGCTGGAATTATCCCTGTTGTTGCATGTGGAGTGGTCTTATAATTGAACAGGAACCAGGATAGTTGGTATTAAGTGACTCTATAAGCTCCTTTAAGCCTACTTTCAAGGTTTGGACTGCTCTTTCTGTTGGACCATTGGACGATGGATGGTATCAAGCTGTCCTTATGTGCTGAATGCCATTGGACTTTAGGAAATATTCAAATTCCCTGCTAGAAATGACATCCTATTGTCTGAGATCAATACTTCCGAGAGTCCTTGTATCATGAATGACGCTCGCAGCTTCTTAATCATCAACCCAAATGTGCTGAATGAACTTAATGCATGTCCAACCACTAACAATGAGTGTCCACAATGGCCAGGAACATTGAGCCCATGAGAGGACTGGCATAGTCAACATCCAACAGAGTCCAGGGTTACCCTGTTATTTCTAAGAGGGTGGGGTGCTGCTAGTGTCAATTTTTGTCCTGGTTGGCAGTCTGGGCACTGCCATACCAACGCAACTAATCTTGGTTGGCAACCAATCTTGGCCACCAGACATAACTTCTTGCCAGCACCTTCATCTTGGAAACCCCTGGATGACCCTGGTGGAGCTCAGCCAGCATCTGGCAGCAACCTTTACTTGGGACACTCACCCTTACTCCCCACCACATTCTCTCATGACAAGGCCAGCAGCAGTGTCTGTTTGAAGTCCAAGTGGGCTTCAGCTAGTGGGCGCTTCTGCACGGTTACATCATTAATTTCAGATTGCAAAAGGGGTCTCAGAATCTCATTCAGGGTCAACTCAAAATCACATGCCTCTGCCTCGTCGTAACCTCGTCAAAAATCTGGATATGGACTCCCTTGGCTTCTCTCTCAGCCAAACAAAACCAACAGCGTCTCAGAATTAGGAGGTGGTTTGGGGTCATTATATTCATTAACCAACACTGTCAATTGTTAGGAGGTTTTACTACCTGGTGCCACTGGGAATGTGAAGTCCCTTGTAACTGAAAATGCTGCAGATCCACATGCAGTCAGAAGGATTACTCGTTGCTTTTCTTCTGACCTAACAATACTTGCCCAGAAAAGATATTGCATTCTTTCCACACAATGGGCCAAGTCTTTGACAACAGGGTCAAATGAGTGAAGCTTCCCAAATAGAGGCATGATATCAGAAATGCTTACTCTGACTCAAGATGATAGCTACAAGCAAATGTTCTTCAGGCACGTCCTGTCTTTTCCCATCGCCACTGAATTAACTACACAGAGGCCAGTTCCTGTCACCAAGTCACCCTTAATTTACTACTGTACAATATACCTGCAAAAGTCAAAGTCAGCCCTCAATTGAGGAGATTATAATCTCCTGATTATATTTTTTCGAAGAGTAACATACAGAACAACGGATTTCATTCATTTCAGGTTTGTCTGTTGAAAATCAGTTTAAAATCGATTTAAAACCGTTGTACTGTGATGGCTGAGAATCAAAACTGCACCGATTAGCTTGGAAGGCAGCAATGCTCACCACTATAATCACCAACACCACCACTAGACTCTCTTGGCTATTTTTTCTCTTTAGAGTCAGTCACCAAAACTGAGGAGATTCTAAATCTCCTGGTTTTTGTTTTAACATAGCGAGCAGGGCAGTGGCAGACGTCCAGTTTGTGGCCACTGCCATCTGCTGCCTTAGAATGGAAGGATTCTAAAATTGCTACCAGTGTATCCACTATCTCTGTAGTTATTTCTTTTAATGTCCTAGAATGCATCCCATTAGGCCCAGGGGACTTATCAGACTTTAGTCCTATTATTTCCCTAACACGTTTTCTCCAGTGACATTTATCGTAATTATTTCCTCTCTTCTTCTTCCTCTTGATCACTTACAAATTTTGGAAAGTTACTGCTGTCTTCTACTGTAAAAACTGAGACCAGAACATTCCAGATTAGAATTGTAGCATTCACAGGACTTTGCTTTTGTTTTAAGGATTGGGCAATTTTAGATTTACTATCAAGTAATGAGAAGGACAAATCATTCTAATGGAACCTTCATAAAACAGTGACCAATCATAAACTTTTTCACACAGAGGGTAGTACGTGTATAGAATGGGCTGCCAGAGGAAGTGGTGGAGGCTAGTACAACTGGAACATTTAAAAGGGTTTAGAGGGATATGGGCCAAGTGCTGGCAAATGGGACTAGATTAGGTTAGGATATCTGGTCGGCATGGACGAGTTGGACTGAAGGGTCTGTTTGCGTGCTATAAATCTGACTCTAAGATCTGGTCAACATCCAACCTTGGGTGAAGTAGCAAGTAGCATTAGCACTAGTGCATGCTCAAAAAGGTTTTGAACACAAAAAAGTATTTGTCCTTGATTCAAATTAGTGTGTGTTGTATTATTATATTTAACAGTGTTTCAATGTCAGATCAAATTCAAACAGAACCAGTTATTGCACAGCATCTATGTGATCATTCGAAGGAATGAAAATACTCAGCAATACTGGGTACAGCTATGAAGACAGCAACACATGAAATGTTTTGACAAATTTGATGTCTTTAGAAATGATTTTGGTTTTTAAAAACAATGAAGGAAAATTCTGTTTTTTGTTAGTTAAAGGGAGCAGTAGAGGTATAACAAAAGGATGGGTCTGGGATAAAACAGGAGAGATTAAATGACAAAAGTGCCATTTAACGAAAGGAAAAAAAGGTGTGGCCATGGTCATAGCAAAGAAACAAAGCATTTGTCCAGAATGAATGCAAATCTGTTTTTTTTTTTAAAAAGATTAGATTCCCTATAGTGTGGAAATAGGCCCTTTGGCCCAACGAGTCCACACCGACCCTGCGAAGAGTAACCCACCCAGATCCGTTTCCCTCTGACTAATTCACCTAACACTATGGACAATTTAGCATGGCCAATTCACTTGACCTGCACATCTTTGGATTGTGGGAGGAAACTCGCACAGACACCGGGAGAATGTGCAAACTCCACAGAGGCAATTACCCAAGGCTGGAATTGAACCCGGGAACCTGGTGCTGTGAGGGAGCAGTGCTAACCACTGATTGTTTTGTGTGAAAGCAAAAACATGTCCTCCGTATTTATCTACCTTCAGAAGAGTTAGATTGGACTGAAAATGTTAACTGTTTCTCTCTCCACAGATACTGAGATTTTAAGCACTTCCTGTTTTTATTTAAAATTTCCAGCAACTGTAATATTTTGCTTTTATCCACTGACCGCAATGCTTTATGTTAAGGTTGCTTAGCAGGTAACTAAAAGGTCAGTACATGATCGAGCGAACTGTCAGCTTTCTGAAAAAACCTTCAAGCATATAGGCCAGGAAGAAATGCTATTTATACTAAGTGCTTTGTTAGCTGCTGCTGCTGTCACTTCAACTTCATACAAAACTCAATGCAAACCTTAAAGTCAACACCAAATTATCGAGACAACCCACATTTTACAACACATTGACGAGTGAAGAATGTCCATTTTGTAACATTAGTGTGTGCATGGATGATTACATTTCAGCCTAAGAAAACTTATCTCATTTCTTTTTCAACAGTATTGAGTATTTATCAGAGTGTGAGAACGAGTAAGATTTGTCTTGGTAAATGTACCCAAGAGTCTGGTTGTGCAGGGGTGTGACCTCTGGGCCAGAAGGGTCAGGTTCAAGCCCCACTTGTCGTGGAGGTATGTCCAAAACAGGTTGATGATTTTTTTTTGTAAACATCACCATTAGAACATAAACAGTTCAGCACAGCACAGGAATGGGCCCTTCAGCCCATGATGTTGCATCAAATGTGATGCCAAATTAAACTAATGCCTTCTGCCTGCCCTTGGTCCACATCCCTCCATTCCTTGCATGTTCATATACTTATCTCAAAAGTCCCTTAAACGCTGTGTCGTTTATCCACCACTACCCCTGGCAGCACATTCTAGACACCTAACACACTGTAAAAAAAAACTTGCCCCATACATCTCCTTTGAACTTTCCCTCTATCACTTTAAATGCATGCCTGCTCATATTAGGTCTCCGTTGCCAATGATCTATTCAAGCTAGTGAAAGAAAACCACAATTGCATTAAAATAGTGATGTCATCTGTACATTTAAAAAATGAGTTGTGCTCAGTGTATATCTTTAAACCTGAAGAAATTATGGCCAGGATTTTGTCAGGGCATTACCCATCAGCCAAAGAACAGGCAGGGAATCCTAATTAGTATCCTGGAGGAGAAAAACTCTCAAAAATATTTGTCTTTCAGTTGTCATTCCTCTTAAGTGGCCACCCAGTCGCCGGCCTTCTGTATCGTGGAGTCAACAGCAGGAGTCAAAGACTGGGGAATGACTTTCAGCAGCTCCCATCCGACCCAAAGTTAGGTTCCTTAATCAGACACAATGCTCACCTACACTGGATACCTCTCCGTCCTGAGTAGGATTCATCAGATGGCACTCTGAGGGTACAAGAAAGGCACGTATCCCCAATGAATCCCTAAGTCACCTCTAAACTGTAGTCGGCTCAGCGATTCTGAACGTCAACTTGCTCATTCATAGCCTCAATAAATATTCTGTCGGTGGCAGTTTTTAATCTCACATCACAGCAAAGATGTGCGGGTCAGGTGAATTGGCCATGCTAAATTGCCCGTAGTGTTAGGTTAAAAGGGGTAAATGTAGGGGTATGGGTGGGTTACGCTTCGGCGGGTCGGTGTGGACTTGTTGGGCCGAAGGGCCTGTTTCCACACTGTAAGTAATCTAATCTAATCTAATCAACCCTTCTGCCCACCCATTTAAGCGGAGGAGGTTTTGCTGCAATTAGCAGATTGATATGAATCCTTTCTCACAATCAAATGGGTCTCACTGCCATGTTTCCCATCACAATAGGCTGCATCAAATCTCGCCCAACCTACGTCACCCGAGAATCACATACGTATTCTTCAAATTTGTTCCTAATTGAATTAATCAATCACTCTCCACCAAAGTTGCTGTGCTTAATCTTGCATGTAGGCTATTAAATAGCTACAAGTACAAACAGGTGGGAAGGATACCCTACACAATTTAAGACATGAAACAAAATTTCTCGATTAAGAGGTGGTTTTGGTTATGAGATTTTGTGGTTGTTAGAAGAGAATTTGATCTCTCTTTCGAAGTGAAAGTTTGAGGCAATCTGATGCAGAGTTCACAGTCAGTTATTTAGATGCTGACTTTGCCAAATGACATTCAAGATCCAAAACCATAAAATAGTTAAACATGGTCACAATATTCACCAGCATTGTGCTGTGTCAAGAACTTATGCGAAGGATTCACCAATAACCTGCTCACTGATGCTCAGGGTCCTGCTTAGATCACTCAGTGGCAGATGTCAGCACAGCCTCAATCCAGACATGAGAAAAAGGAGCAAACTCAAGAGCTTTTGACCAGCTACAGTATTAAGAACCCCTAGTAAAACTGAATCAAGATATTACTCTCCACCAACTGGAGTCATACCTAATTTAAAGACTATTGTGGTTGCTGGAGATCAGACATCTTATTCGTATGAATCAATGTACGAGACTATGAATGACCATAATTTAACTTGATCAGCTAAATAAATAACAAACTCTGAAAATGCTCAGGTCTGTCAGCATCTGTGGGAAAAGAAACAGTTCATCTTTGAGTTCAACATGATTCTTTTTCAGTACACAGCTACATAAATACCGTAGCTACATGAGAAGGTAGGAGGCAAGGTATTCTGCAGAGAGCAACTCAATTCCTAATTTCACAAAATCTCTCCATCATTTACAAGGCACAAGTATGATAGAATATTTCCATTTGCCTGCATGAGCGCGGCTTCAACAATATTTGAGGGGTCTGGCTTCACTCAGAACAGAACAGCCTGTTTGACTGGCACAAGCAGGAGGCAGAAAGAACACAGCAAGCCAGGCAGCAACAGGAGATGCAGAATGTAACATTTTGGGGTGACCCTTCACTCCAGAATGAAATATTCTTTCATTCCACGATTACTGTTTTCTGGGCTGGAATTTGTACCATCTCGAGGCTTCATTCTGGAAACTCATCAGGTTTTCTTCAATAGCACTTTCCGAACCTGTACCATGTATTTTGAAAGACAAGGGCAGTGGATGCATGGGAAATCCACCACCTGCAAGTTCCACCCAAAGTTGCTCGCTACCCTAGCCTGGAAATACATCATTCCTTCATGATTGATGCGTCAAAATCCTGGAAAATTCTTTCTTAACAGCAATATGGACGCACAGACTGCAGTGATTCAAGATGACTAATCATCACTTTCATGAAAAGGTATTGGGGATGGGAAATTTATTGGCCTTGTTTATATTGATTGACATCACGCAAACAAACAAAAAAAAAAAATCAGGTATCAGAGAATGAAGAACTCAAGCATTGAAAGAAGGCACATGTTACAAAAATGCATTTTATAAGCATTCAGCCAATGTTTTCTGGATAAGTGAGTGAAAAACTGTACTTCGTATACTTTTTACACAATTGAGTATAACATGTTTAAGATCGAACTTTTACCTCTTTAGCATCTAAAATATGGAACATTATAGCACAGTACAAGCCCTTTGGCCCCCGATGTTGCGCTGACCTGTGGAACTGATTTGAAACCCAAATAACCTACACTATTCCATTTTCATCCATATGTTTATCCAATGACCGTTTAAATGGCCTTAAGGTTGGCGAGTCTACTATTGCTGCAGGCAGTGCGTTCCATGCCCCTACAACACACTAAGAAACTACCTCTGACATCTGTCCTATAACTATCACCCCTCAATTTTAAGCTATGTCTCCTCATGCTAGCCATCACCATTCCAGGAAAAAGGCTCTCCCTGTCCACCTTATCTAACCCTCTGATTATCTTATATGTCTTAGTTAAGTCACCTCTCAACCTTCTTTTCTCTAACGAAAACAGCCTCAAGTCTCTCAGCCTCTCCTCATAAGACCTTCCCTCCATACCAGAAAACATCCTAGTGAATCTCCTCTGCACCCTTCCCAAAGCATCCACATCCTTCTTATAATGCGAAGACCAGAACTGTACGCAATACTCCAAGTGCAGCTGCACCAGAGTTTTGTACTGCAGCAGCATGACCTCATGAATCCGAAACTCAATCCCTCTACCAATAAAATCTAACACACCGTATGTCTCCTTGCAAGCCTTAGATTAATTAAGCAGCTTTGCCCTTTGATAAAGGTGGGTCAAATAAATCAAACGCGATTGGGGCTTTGGGTTGAGACAGTCAGTGAATTTGGTGTCCACTCAACAAAAACAATTCTGTATTGGAGCAGATAACTGTGGCAATGATGAGTTTCAAAGGTCTCCCTTGTTCAGAACTGACAACGGTTGAAATCTCACTACTAGCCCTTCTGTGTGTGCTTGGCAAGAATGGCCATACAACACAAGTAGTATCACATTCCTGGAGATGATGAGCTTGCTTCTGTCTTGATAACTGCTGGAGTTTTCTGGAAGCAGTCAACTAGCTCATTCTGTGCTGGACAGTAGCCATTTTAAAACACAAAATAAAAAAAAAGAAATCGAGCAAGAATCTATTTCCAAAGATAATTTAAACATGGTAATATAGTTTGCTTTGGAAAAAAAAAGAATCTCTGCTTTCATGCCCTCTTGGCATTATGCTATACAACTCCTATAAAGTCAGAGAAGGAACCTAATCAGGTCGATATATTTTACAGGGTCTCAGCTTTTAGAACGACCATCAAATATATCAGATCCCACATCAATGCAGCTGGAGTCCAAAATTTCTTCTAAACCATTTCAGGATGGAAGAAACCCGACAGGTTAATGAAGACTCCCCTATTAAGCCGGGTGAAAAATACGTCATAAAGGTTGTCAGTTACAGTAGATTGATGGGATGCAGAAAAAGACTGGCAGAAAATTAGATTTTCTCATTCTGGAAAGCTCTAGATTTGGATAGAGTCTATGATTATGTTGTGCCTATATCAAGACCAAGGTTATTCAGGAGATGAGTCATATCAAGGTACCAGCAAAATTCTTTCCATGAAGGTCTCACCTAGTACCAAAGATATTTTCCTTCTATGAAGTAATATTTTGCTCCAGTATGTTCTGATAGCAGCCTTCAGTATTACCCCAGCCTGCTTTGCGAGTTCTCAATGTTCAGCCCCATTCATAACTCCTCAGATACTGAAACAGTACATCTCCAAATATAACAGACCTGGTCAATATACAAGCTTGGGCTGAAAAGTGGCAAGTCACATTCATGCTGCATATCTGCCAGGCAATTGCCAATTAGAAACAATGGCATTACCATCACTGAATCTGCAACATGCTGGGGGTTACCATTGATCAGAAACGCCTAGGGATGCAGGTAGATAATTCTTTCAAGTTTGCTTCACTTGCAGACAAGGTGGTTAAAAAGGAATTTGGCACGCTTGCCGTCACTGCTCAGTCATCTGAGTATAGGAGTTGGGACATTATGTTGAGGTTGTACAGGACATTGCTGACGCCTGTTCTGGATTACTATGTTGAATTCTGGTCACTCAGTTATGGGAAGGATATTATCAAGTTGAACAGGGTTCAGAAGAAATTTACCAGGATGTTGCCAGGTATGGAAGGTTTGAATTATAAAGAAAGGCTGGGTAGGCTAGGACTTTTTCCAAGGAGCTTAAGAGGTTGAGAGATGACCTGATAGAAGTTTCAGGAAATTTCCTGAAGAAGGGCTTATGCCCGAAACTTCGATTCTCCTGCTCCTCGGATGCTGCCTGGCCTGCTGTGTTTTTCCAGCACCACATTTTCCAACACCAGCTACAAGGCACAAGTCAGGAATGTGAGTGAATATTCCCCACTTGCCTGGATGAAAACAGCTTCAACAACACTCAGGAAGCATGACACCATCCAGGACAAAGTAGCTTGCTTGATCAGCACCACATGGAGTTCACACCAGTGAGAAGCTGTTTACCTGCTCTGCGTGCATGTAGAGATTTACCTGGCTATGCAGCCCACTGGAATACAAGCAAAATCAGACAGCACATCAGACCAGAGACTGAATCTTTCCTGCATTCAAACTTTACATGTTGAGGTTTTCGAGCTGCCACTACCACAGACATTAACTAAAGCTACTTAGACGGCACCTTTTAAACCCACTAACATCTAGAAGGACAAGGGCAGCAGATACACAAGTTCACCTCCAAGCCATTCACCATCCTGACTTGGAAATATATCACTGTTCGGTCACTATCGCTGGAACAAAATCGTAAAAATCCCAACAGCATTGTCAGTCTGTCTACAGAACACAGACTGCCGTGGTTCAAGGAGGCAACTTGCTACCACTTTTGCAAGCACAACTACAGATGAATCAAATGCTGGCACAGCCAATGCCCATGTCCCGTGAGTGAATTTTTAAAAATGCCTCAGTCCAAGTATAGGTAGAAGTAGCCACAATATCTGCTCAGTCACCTTTCTGGAATTTGCAGCTCAAAAGTAAGCTGCACTCCATGAGCTAATTCGATGATATGAATTTAGAAACAGAATTGGGTCTTTCAAGAATGTTTTCCAATGATTCAATTCTTTTTAATAAGCCTTCAGTGGGGAGTAATAGTCTCTATAGTCACTGAGATTTTATGAAATATCTCAGATGAAATATAACCAAGTGAAGTTGGTAGCCAGTATAATCCTTATCTCTGCCATGTTATGTTAACTTGGTAGACAAGCAGGAGACTGGAAGTACAGAGCTTGCCAGGCAGTATCAAGTGGTGGAGAAGTCAGTGTTTCAGGTGTAACCCTTAACTCAACATTATTCCTTGAGACATTCCCTGCCTGGTTGACGTTCTGCAACTACAAAGCATTGAAAAACGTATCTAGCACCTTCACCTCCCTGAGGAAACTCAATGCACAATCTGCTTTGAAAACTCTGTTCACATTTTGACAGTTGTGGCTAATTCTGCCACATGAACTGGGAAAATCCACAATATTCCGAAACAATCAATGACGTTCTAAACAATAATGTAAATTCACTCCATCGCTCAATGTTAATGGGTCTTATAAAAATATTCCAGGATTCAGAGCAACTTGTCTCAAACTAATCAGCCCCTCCTTGAGCCAAATCTCATGTGGATCAAATATCATTAAAAGCCTTTGCTAGCTTTTGAGATACATTGATTATTGTCAAACACATCAACTAATAGGGGCGAAATGGTACCTCACCCACCTTCTTTAGCAGTGTAAATGAAATGAACCATAGCCTATTCAGGAACTTAGGTATCATAATAACACGTATAAAACAATGTCTGAAGATGTTAGACCAAAAGAAAAGTTACTGAACCGAAACAGCAAAAATTGAAATAAGAGGAATTGAAAGAAAAAAATTCAAAAAGGCATCCTCAAATGTTTATATACGTATTCACTGAATTTAAAACATACTGTCAAGAAGACAGTATACTTTACATGAAGATGATTTTTAGTGCTAAACAGCAGCAAGATGAAAACAAGACTACCCATGTGCTACAAAGATGATCTCATGGTTGTAGGATTAATAAAAATGTTTCAAGACAACAATGCACTATTTATGATCAACAAATTTATATCCATGTATATCCATGCAATGTACTGCATATGGGACATTTGCTTCCATCAGTCATGGCATATGCATAAGAGTAAAAAGGAAATTTTGGGAGTTGTACAGAGCGCTGGTTAGACAACAACTGGAATACTGTGTGCAGTTCTGGTCACTTCACTACAGGAAGGATGTGATAGCACTGGAGATGTGGTTCACTAGCATGTTGCCTTGGATGCAGAACTCGAGGCATAAAGGAGAGATTAGAAAGGCTTGGATTGTTTTCCTCAGAGGGAGGACATCACTGAGGTGTGTGAGATCATGAAGGATATGAACAGGATGAAGAGAGAGCAGCCATTCCCCTAGGTTGAGGGGTAAATCATGAGAGGGCATAGTTTTAGAGTAGGGAGCAGGGAATTCAGAGGGGATTTGAGCAAAAACATTTTCATTGAGCGGGTGGTGGGAGTCTGGAATGCACTGCCTGGGAAGGTAGTAGAGGCTAAAAACCCTAAAACCTTTTAAAAGATTTGGATGAGTATTTCAAATATCATAACATTCAAGGATATGGGAGAAATGCAGGAAATTGGGATTAGCACACTTTTAGTGGTAGTTATGTCAGTACATAACTCGATTGGCTGAAGGGACTTATCTGCGCTGCATGAATATATGTCATGGCATTGTGAAAAGTGACACCCATGATATTTCAAGTTATGGTAGCAGAGAAGTGTGAATGTATCAGAGAAAATAAATAATATAACATTCAAACTTTTGCTTGAATAGGTGGGGTGAGAGTGGGGCAGGGAAACAGCGAGATAGAGATAGAGATAGAATATTGTTCCATTAATTGCACCAACTTTTAAACTAGAATAAGGTACAAAACTTTCATTTGTAACTTAAGCAAACAAGGTACTTAAAACCACTGCGGCATGGCACATTAGATGTACAATAGCAGAACACATGTTAAATATATACTAACAAAAACTTATAACATCGTACTTTTATGGAAGAGGCAACTGAAATCTTTCCAGAGAATGCCCCAGGACCATCATGTCAGAATTGAGCGGGTTAAATAATGTCTTTTATTGTCATCGGGATAAACAACAATTAAAAACCTTACATAGCCAGCAAAACAAAGTTGCAACCCATTCCCCCATGTTTTAAAGCCAAAGAAATTACATCTTTACATAAAATCTTTAAGTTCAACTGAAGTGATTGTCCCCAATTTTTGTCCTGTGAACTGTGAAATTGTATTACAAGAATATAACCAAAGCAGACCGCTCAAACTTTCTCAGCTTCTAATAAGTTGCAAATTTCTAACCAAACATTCTTACTCTGGAAGTTACATGAATTAAAGTTACCTACAAAGCTAGCTTCTCTTAACTCCTAGAAAGACTATAATTTCTTCTGATCTGAATCGCTCTTAAATCGTTCCATCTCTGGATTTCCTAAGCTAAAATCAGAACACCAGTGCTTAACAGATGCTCGCTGATGATGCTACCTAGCATGGTGACGAAATGTCTGAGAACAAATCTTCCAGCTCAGTGAGTAAACTCGTAACCCAAGTCTCAGAATATAACAAATACATATATTTGAAGTAAATATTGCATACCCCAGTCTCTGTTTATCAGCCCTTCTAGTCAGGGATGACACTCGAGCTGATGGTTTATGAGATATCTGATAAATCAAATGTGCAGTCCACAGGGGGGGAAAAAAAACTAAAGCAGAAATAGCTGTAAAAAGTCAGCAGGTCTGACAGCATCTGTGGCAAGAAATCATGGCTTCTACCCATGCTCGAAACTTTGATTCTCCTGCTCCTCCGATGCTGTGTGACCTGCTGTGTTTTTACAGCAACACTTTCGATTCTGATCTCCAGCATCTGTAGTCCTCACGCTCTCTTCATGGCTTCTACTGTTTACTCCAACACAAAAGTATAAAAGGTTTTCAATTTGCACTCAAGGGATTCCCTGTCCTCTAACACATATGGACTATGTCAATTCTGAAGGACTGCCTGACCTAGGTGTTTTTTTTTTAAATCCCTTCACAAAAAAACTCATTTCTATGTTACTATTTAAAAACACAAACTTTCAATGCATGCAGAGTATGTAGACTGCAGTTCTTAAGAAGGGTCACTGGTCCTGAGATACTAACTCTGATTTCTCGCCACAGATGCTGTCAGACCAGCTGAATTTTTACAGCTATTTCTGTTTTTGGTTTTTTTTCCTCTGTAGACTGCACATTGATTTATCAGATAGCTCGAGTGTCGTCCCTGATTAGGAGGGCTGATAAACAGAGACTGGTATGCAATATTCATTTCAAATATATGAAGTGTTTCTGTTATATTCTGAGATTTAGATGGCGAGTTTACTCACTGAGCTGAAAGATTTGTTCTCAGACATTTTGTCACTTTGCTAGGTAGCATCATCAGCGAGCATCTGTTGAAGCGCTGGTGTTCTGTCCCACTTACTATTTGTGTATTGGTCTGCTGCAGTGGGTGATATCACTTCTGGTTCTTTTTCTGGGAGGTTGCTAAATGGGGTCCAAATCGATGGAGTTCCGCTTTGAATGCCAGGCCTTTTGGAATTCCCGTGCATATTTTTGTTTAGGAGGAATGTATTGTCCAGGTCGAACTAGTGTCCCTCATTGTCTGTGTGTAAGGATGCTAGTGACAGTTGGTTGTGTCTTTTGGTAGCTAGTTGGTGCTCGTGTAGCCTGGTGGCTAGTTTCCTGCCAATCTGTTTGATGTAATGTTTGTTGCAGTCCTCGCCGGGTATTTTATATATGACGTTCATTCTGCTAGTTGTTGGCACAGGGTCCTTTAGATTCATCAGGAGCGGTTTCAGTGTGTTGGTAGGTTTGTGGGCTACCATGATGCTAAGGGGCCGGAGTAGTCTGGTCATCACCTTCGAGATATCTTAAATGTATGGTAGTGTGGCTAGTGTCTCTGGGTGTGTTGTGTCTTCTTGTTCAGGTTTGTTGTGCAAAACTCAGTAGACTGTGCTTATCAGGTACCCATTGTTCTTGAATACGTTGTATCGGGGATTTCCTTCAGCATCTCAGTTCCTGGGTGCTGCAGTTCATTTAAATAAGGTAATGACGCAAATCTGTGAGTGTTGGGATGATTGCTCCTGTCGTTGAGTATCTGGTCAGTGTGTGTGGCTTTCCCGTAGATGTTGGTCTGCAGCTTTCCATTGGCCTTTCGCTCAGCTGTGACATGTTTGAAGGGGAATCTATTGTCGTTCTCCTCCTCTTTGATGAGCTTTATACCAGTAAGGATGTTGTTTGTGTGTTTGCGGGTTTCTTCTAATTTGTTTTGTTTTGTGATGACTAGCGACAAGCACCAACTAGCCACCAAAAAAATGACCAACTACCACTAGTATCTTTACACACAGATGATGAGGGATGCAGTTCGACTAGAACAATACATCCATCCTGGGACACGTTAAACAAAGACATGCATGGGAATGCCTAGAGGTCCAGCATTCAAACCAGAACTACATCAACCAACATATCAATTTAGACCCCATTTACCAACCACTCAGAAAAAGAACCGAAAGTAATATCACCCACCACAATAGACCAAGACACATTAATAGAAAGCAGAACAGAATACCAGCACTTCAACAGAGGCTGACTGATGATGTGACTTAGCATGGTGACGTAATGTCTGAGGACAAATCTTCTCGCTCAGTGAGTAAAAACCTACAACTTAAACCACAACCTGAGCTACAAACCTTCATAAAAATCACATTCTGAGATTTCTTTTGTTTTGCAAATTATTCTCGCGAGGAATGCATAGTGCGATTAATTTATGGTATAGTATTTCAACTTCTACTTAGGACTTCCCAAATAATAATTGTCCGAGAGCTTAACTCTGGTTTCAACATTGACTCCAAAAGGCAATCTATGCTTCTCTTAAAGTTGTTTCAATTAAAGTTGCAACATTCAGGAATATAATCTTCACTTTATATAAAGTCATCTCTACTACAATATTTAGCCCTGAAACAAATCCTGAAATCTCAGCATTAATAGTCCAAACTAATTTATTTCCTTTCCTACAGTTTACTGAATTGTTATGGTATGGTTCTCTTTGTTATGCCATGGTACAACTTATTTTGCTTTTTTGATCCAAGTTCCTTGACTCATTCTTTTTCTTGCACCATGCCAGATACCAATACCTTTGCCGAGCATCACTCTACTGTTCCGTGACAAATGTGCCTTTTGAAATAACTCCAGAGAGGCTGGTATCCTGTCATCAAGTCATCCCTTGAGGGAGGGCACTTGACACTGATCCAACTCCCTCAGCCAGCTCTCAGTGAACAGAACCTCTGACACTCTTGTTTATATCTGTCAGCCAGGGCTCCATGATTGGACCAGATTAACAGCCCCAAATCAGAGAACGCTTTTTTTTTTAAAAAAGAGGTCCACTTGGCTGACCCCGTCACAATGACTTCATGCCTTCTCCTCTGACACCAAGGACATAGGCTTTTTTTTTGTAGCTCCTCCTGGGGTGCTTTAGCACGAGGAAAGGTTCCTCTAACTCTGTCTCCGATGTGGGTGGCATGTAACACACAGTAGCACACCTCTTCCACCCAGAGCATCTTCGGAGAAATTCACTTTCTTCTTCAGGTGGCAAAGATAACAGAGCAGCAACATCCACTGTGTTCATCTCAGATTCCAAGGTTTCATTGACGCTTAATGGAAGGAAGGGGAACACACGGGTTCTGGAAAAGTTGGAAAAAGCTGTCGGCGTGTCAGGCATGCTTTTCTCCCACACCATTTAAGTGTTTGCAGCTTTCATATGGTTCAGGACCGTTGTACCTACCCAAACTTTATATGTCACTGGACTATGTCACATTTAACATGCCTGTTACACACGCAGGGTCATTCCCAATTGAGTCTGTTAATCTGACACCAAACATCATCGTCCTTAGAAATAAACTGTTTCTCACGCTTTGTGGAGTCCTGCGTCTGGCACTGGTATGCTTGGTGTCCTGTGGGCCATTATCTGTGACCAGCACTTCCAGGAGACTGTGTAGTACAAATGCAGCTTTTTTATCACCGTCCCTACGTTTGACAAATGCACTCAATGCACGCCTGACCACTCTGAGTGGGCAGCCACAAAGACCAAGAATATTGAGTCCATGAAAGGACCTGCATAGTCAACATGTAACCAAGTCAGGGTAAACCCAGCATTCCCATGTATGTGGGAGAGCCGCTGGTTGTAATTTTTGTCCTTGTTGGTATCTGGGTACTGTACCACAAAGACCGTTAGGTCTGCATTCAATTCTAGTCACCAGACATATCTTCACTCTAAAAACCCTAGATTACCCCAGTGGAGTTCAGCCAGTATCTGGCAGCGATTTTTGCTCGGGACAATCACTCGATCCCCATTATATGCCATCCTTTACTGTGATCTCGTCTCTCGGGGTTCAAAAAGGTGTCCTTTCTTGTTGGGACAGCTCTTTGGTTACCTCCATCATTACCAGTTATTCCAATTTCACCAGGACCAGATCTTTCTGCGTCCAGAGTCTGATATTGTCAGCTGTGACTGGAACAGTAGCCAGAAAATTTAAATCCATTACAGACTCTTCCAATAGGCGGAACCACCGTTCGTGTATCTGTCAGTGGGAGGTGGCTCAAGGCGTCTTCATTTGCTACTTGATCTCCTGGCCGGTGTTCCAACTTGATTCCACACTTCGTATTAGAGCCCACGGCTGAAATCGGCGAGAAGCTATGGGCAGCAATGTCTTGTCCTCTTAAGTACTCCGAGCAGGGAGTTTTGGTCAATTTATATTACAAATTTACGTCTGTAAACATATTGGTGGAACTTCGGGACTCCAAATGTGACAGCAGTGGACAGCGAAGGTTACCTCAGATTACAACAGGATCTTGGTCAGATGGCCAATGGACTGAGAACTGGCAGATGGAGTTTAATTTAGATAAATGTGAGGTGCTACATTTTGGGAAAGCAAATCTTAGCAGGATTTATACACTTAATGGTAAGGTCATAGGGAATGTTGCTGAACAAAGAGACCTTGGAGTGCAGGTTCATAGCTCCTTGAAAATGGAGTCACAGGTAGATAGGATAGTGAAGGCAGCGTTGGTGGTATGCTTTCTTTTATTGGTCAGAGTATTGAGTACAGAAGTTGGGAAGTCATGTTGCGGCTGTACAGGACATTGGTTAGGCCACTGTTGGAATATTGCGTGCAATTCTGGTCTCCTTCCTATTGGAAATATGTTGTGAAGCGTGAATGGGTTCAGAAAAGATTTACAAGGATGTTGCCAGGGTTGAAGAATTTGAACCATAGGGAGAGGTTGAATAGGCTGGAGCTGTTTTCCCTGGACTGAGGAGTGACCTTATAGGAGGTTTATAAAATCATGAAGGGCATGGATAGGTGGAGGCTAGTACAATTGCAACATTTAAAAGGCATCTAGATGAGTATATGAATAGGAAAGGTTTGGAGGGATATGGGCCGGGTGCTGGCAGGTGGGACTAGATTGGGTTAGGATATCTGGTTGGCATGGACAAGTTGGACAGAAGGATCTGTTTCCATGCTGTACATCTCTATGACCACTAAACTTTCCTTCTCTATTTGGGCATATTTACGCTCTGCTTTAGCTGGAGTCCAGAATGCATATGCTATTGGGCGTTCCTCTCCATTGGACCACCAATGAGCTAATACTACCCCGATGATGTGCATGCCTGCATGGGAGAAATGCCTCTGTCCAAGTTTGCCAAGTGCTCCTTATTGGTCTTCCCTGTTATTAGTCATAGAGTCCCATCATAAAGTCATAGAGTCACAGATGTACAGCATGGAAAAGGACCCTTCGGTCCAACCCGTCGATGACAACCAGATAACCCAACCCAATCTAGTCCCACCTGCCAGCACCCGGCCCATATCCCACCAAACCCTTCCTATTCCTCTACCCATCCAAATGCCTCTCAAATGTTGCAATTGTACCAGCCTCCACCACTTCCTCTGGCAGCTCATTCCATACCTGTACCACCCTCTGAGTGAAAAAGTTGCCCCTTAGGTCTCTTTCATATCTTTCCCTTCTCACCCTAAACCTACGCCCTCCAGTTCTGGACTCCCTGACCCCAGGGAAAAGACTTTGCCCATTTACCCTATCCATGCTCCTCTATAAGGTCACCCCTCAAGCCTCCGACCTCCAGGGAAAACAGACCCAGCCTGTTCAGCCTCTCCCTATTGCTCAAATCCTCCAACCCTGGCAACATCCTTGTAAATCTTTTCTGAACCCTTCCAAGTTTAGTGACTGGGGTAGCCCTTGTAGAATGTTCTCCATCGTCTACCTGATGAAGGAGCAGCACTCTGAAAGCTAGTACTTCCAAATAAACCTATTGGACTATAACCTGGTGTTGGGTGACTTAACTTTGTCCACCCAAGTCCAAAACCACCCCAGTCCAAACCACCACCTTCACTAAGAAATTGTACAGGTTGATGATACTCCAAATGGCAGTCTCATATATTGGTACAAACCCTTACCAGTATTAATTTTAGCATACTTCTGTGAATCCTCATCTAACTGCAATTATAAGTATGCATGGCTCATGTCCAGCTTCGTGAACTTCAGCCTCTCTGCCAGCTTGGTGAATGAAATCTCTATCCGAGGAATTAGGTATTTATCAAGGTGTGAGAGGCGATTTACTACTTCATTAAAATCTCTACAAAGATGAACCGACCTGTGGGTCTCATAACCGGTACAACCCATCCTGCAAACTGAACTGGTTTGATGATTGCCTCGTTTTCCAGCCTTCTGATTTTTGCTTCTACTTTTGCCCATAAGGCAAATGGCACTGGGCAGGCTTTGCCCAATTGTGGAATTGTTTCCAAGTGGCATGCAAAATGCCCTTGGCATCTGTAATAGTCCCCAGACCTTCTTGAAAAGCTTCCAAGTATTTAATTAGGACTTCACTCAGACAGCCATTTTCTAATAAAAAAAAATGTTGAACTAATCTAGGTGAATCTTTCTCAAACAATTTCACCCCATCAAGCTTGAGCCCAAGTCTTCTACTACAATCAGTCGTAACAAAACCAGTTGCTCTCATAAAAGGCCACAACCAAAGTTAAATCCTTAGTCTGTAAAGGTAACCCAAATTGGGTTCTCAGTTGAGCTGAGGTCTTGTTCAAACTTAAAGTTTAGAGTCCAAAGCATACTTTGTTAAAGACTGGTTGAGCAATCACTGAAATGGTCTTACTGGTATCAATGTCCATTAGAACCAGATGACTATTTCACCAGGTGTTTATTTTGATTTGGATGTTGCTAAGCAATTTAACTGTTCCAAACCAGATATAGTGGACTTTCCACGATGTGCACCATCTTAGATACTGGCCTACGAGATCTCTTATTCCATTTTGATCCAGTGAGACTCTTTTGCTGTCTCAAGTCTGCATGACAGCAGCATATACATAACTTGTTGGCCCAGATCTTGAAACTTTTAACCATTTGGCTGAGGCTTGGCTTTATTTTGGGATTTTGCTGTGGGGGGAACCTAGAGTCCCTCTGTTCAGGCTACGTCCTGAGTGAGGCTATGCAACTGCTTTCACTCAGCTGGTGTTCTCCAAGCTCAGTTGGACTAGCGAGGGTGTCCACTTCCATTGGAATACTCTGCAAGTCAAATGCCCGCACTTTATCTTCCAATGATAACGCCAGTTGTAATGCCATTGAAAGTCCGCTGGTCTTTGGCTGCTGGCCACATGGTTACGTTAATCCCACAGACCAAATGGTCTCCCAGCATCCCAGTAAGGATTAAACCAAAGTCACACATCTCTGCCAGTTGACAAACCTCGTCAAAAATCCCAACACAAATTCCACTTGTTCTCGAATTGTGGATAGTGTCTCAGAATTAGAGACGGCTTGGGGTTGTAAAATATTTTAACTAAATCTGCCAATTCTTGAAAGGTTTCAGTAACTGGTGCCTCAGAGAAAGTTAGGCTCCTAACAACCAAAAATACTGCAGGACCATAAGCTATCAGGAGAATTATTCATTGCTTTTGATCTTCCCCATTGTCATTTGCCAGAAAAAACGAACGCATTCTTTTCATATACTGGGCCCAGTCTTTGACAGCAGGATTGAATGAGTCAAGCTTCTGAAATAATGTAATATTGCCAGAAATGCTTACCCTAACTCAAAGACAACTGCTGCGAGTGAATTACTTCAGGATCATGCTTTCCTCCCATCACCAAGTCACCCTTCATTTACACATGGTCAAACCTTGACACTAATCCAGTTCCCTCAGAGTGAACATGATGTCAGACACACTCTATCTTATCTGTCAGCCATGGCTCCCTAATTGGAGCAGATTAACAGCCACAATTGGAGAACTCATTCTGAGAGATCCACCAAGCTGACTTTGTTGCAATTACCGCACCTTTACCACCTAGTTTTTTGATTCATCTGAAAACTGTTACGGCATGGGGTAAACGCCTCTGCTAATTTAAATCTGACACACAGAGAAGCTCACCTTGTGCTGTAATCTGTTAAATTTCGTAAAGCAAATAACTGTCCCCATTTAAAGTAAAAATAAACAGAAAATTAAAACCAACAATTATTAAAACTCCTTTCTCTTAAATCGATCTTTTACATCTTACTCTACAATACAGGTCCGATAAAAACCCCGATTAAGATTTAAAACTTTTTTTTTGTAAAACCAGTCAGCTTTGTTGATTCTCCTTGGTAGATTTATTTTCTCGGTCAGCTTTGGTGTTCTGCTGCACAAATTTCTTATGGACAGCTACCTTTCAGATAGCTCTTTGGATGGCTCTTTGTTGGTGTTCTTGGCAGTTTTCCCCCATAACTGTTCATAATGTCCAGTTTTATACCTCAAAACATCAGGTCATTTCATTGATTTTGATGCTGTCAAAATACTAAATTCAAATTTGATTGGATTTTGGTATCTTGGAGCATAATTTAATGAATTTGTTTTTATATCTGTATCATGGAGAGTTTTTGCTACTGCTGTTGGGGAGGTTTTAAACTAATGTGGCAGGGTGCTAAGAACCAGAAGAGAAGACAAGTTGACAGCAAGGTGGAACCTGGAGACTGTAAGAATCATGAAGATAACATTAATAAGTGGAAGAGTAGGCAGAGAGCAGATGGATGCAAAAGAACTGGTGGTCTGAAATGCATCTACTTTAATGCAAGGAGTATAGTGTGTAAGGCAGATGAACTTAGGGCTGGGATTGGTGTCTGGGAGTATGACATTATTGCAATCACAGAGACTTGGTTGAAGGAAGGGAATGATTGGCAACTAAATGTTCCAGAATATAGACACTTCAAACAGGATATGGAGGGAAGTAAAATGGGGGGAGGGGGGTTGCATTGCTGGTCAGGGATGATATCATGGCTACGCTAAAGGAGGACACTATGGATGGCTTGAGTAGTGAGGTATTATGGGTGGAGGTGAGAAATCAGAAGGGCGCAGTTTGTATTACACGCCTCCCAACAGGGAGCGTGAGGTCGAAGAACAAATAGGTAAAGAGATTATGGAAAGATGTAGAGGCAACAGAGTTAAAAATCACAACACCAGGTTATAGTCCAACAGGTTTAATTGGAAGCACACTAGCTTTCGGAGCGACGCTCCTTCATCAGGTGATTGTGGAGTGTCCTTCACCTGATGAAGGAGCGTCGCTCCGAAAGCTAGTGTTCTTCCAATTAAACCTGTTGGACTATAACCTGGTGTTGTGTGATTTTTAATTTTGTACACCCCAGTCCAACACCGGCATCTCCGAATCATAGAGGCAACAGGGTAGTGATGATGGGAGATTTTAATTTTCCCAACATTGACTGGGATACACTTAGTGTCAGATGTCTGGATGGGGCAGAATTTATAAGCAGCATCCAGGAGAGTTTTCTAGAGCAGTATGTCAATAGTCTAACGAGGGAAGGGGCCATATTGGACCTAGTGTTGGGGAATCAGCCAAGCCAGATGGTAGAAGTTGCGGTGGGGGATTTCTTTGGGAACAGTGATCACAACTCTAAGTTTTAGAATACTCGTAGACAACGATGAAAGTGGTCCTAAGGGAAGAGTATTAAACTAGGCCAAGGCCAATTATATCAAAATTAGGCAGGAGCTGGGAAATGTGGATTGGGGCAGCTCTTTGAAGGGAAGTCCACATTTGATATGTGGGAGGCTTTCAGTGCAGGATAGGCATGTCCCATTGAAGGCAAAGGATAGGAAGGGCAAGATTCATGAACATGGATGGCAAGAGAAATCGTACGACTAGCCAAGAGGAAAAGGGGAGTGTATGTAAAGACCAGGCAGCTAAGAACAGAACGGGCCCTGGAGGAATATCAGAAGAGTAGGACCAGTCTTAAACGAGGAATCAAGCGGGCTAAAAGAAGTCATGAAATAGCTTTCGTGAGCAGAATTAAGGAGAATCCAAAAGCCTTTTATTCTTATATAAGAAACAAGCGGGTAACCAGAGAAAGGGTTGATCAGGAAGGAAGGCTGTGTGTCGAACCTGAGAAAATGAGTGAGATTCTCAATGATTACTTTGCATCAGTGTTCATTGAGGAGAGGGACATGATGAATGTTGAGATCAGACATAGAAGTTTGTTTACTCTGGATCACGTTGACCTAAGGAGAGAGGATGTGTTGGGTAGGTGAAAGGATATTATGGTGGGTAAATCGCCAGGACCAGATGGGATTCATCCCAGGTTGCTGAGAGAGGAAATAGCTGGGGCCCTGACAGATATTTTTGAAGCACCCTTAAACACAAGTGAGGTGCCAGAGGACTGCTCATGTTGTCCCCCTGTACAAAGAGGGTAGTAGGGATATTCCAGGTAACTACAGACCAGTGAGCCTGACGTCAATGGTGGGAAAGTTGCTGGAGAAGGTACTAAGGGATAATATCTATTTATATTTAGAAAAGAATGGGCTTGTCAGTAATAGGCAACATTGTATTGTGCAGGGGAGATCATGCCTTACCAACTTAATAGAATTCTTTGAGGAAGTGATCAAGTTGATAGATGAAGGAAGGGCTGTAGATGTCATATACATGGAATTTAGTAAGGCGTTTGAGAAGGTTCCCCATGGTAAGCTAATAGAGAGTGAAGTCACATGGTGTACAGGGTGTTCTAGCTAGGTGGATAAAGAACTGGTTGAGCAACAGGAGACAGAGTAGTAGTAGTTAAATGGAGTTTCTCAAAATGGAGAAAGGTGACCAATAGTGTTCCACAGGGAGCAGCTCTGAGGCCATTGTTGTTTGTGACACACATAAATGATCTGGAAGAGGGCACCGTTGGTATGATCAGCAAGTTGCAGATAACGCGAAGATGGGTGGAGCAGCAGAAAGCATAAGGGACTGTCAAAGAATACTGGAGAATATAGATAGACTGGAGAATTGGGAGGAGAAGTGGCAGATGGAGTTCAATCCACACAAATGTGAGGTAATGTATTTTGGGAAGTCTAAATCTAGAGCGAATTATACACTAAACGCAAGAGCCTTAGGAAAAGTTGATGAACAGAGAGACCTGGGAGTGCAGGTCCATTGTATCCTGAAGGTTGCTGCACTGGTGGATAGTGTGGTCAATAAGGACTATGGTATGCTTATCTTCATCAGATGTATTGAGTATAAGAGCTGGCAGGTCATGTTAAAAATGTACAAGACTTTGGTTCGGCCGCATTTAGAATACTGTGTTCAGTTCTGGTCGCCACATTACCAACAGGATGTGGACTCTTTGGAGAGGGTGCAGAGAAGGTTTACAAGGATGTTACCTGGTATGGAACGTGCTAGCTATGAAGAGAGGTTGAGTAAGTTAGATTTGTTTACATTACGAAAAAGGAGATTGTTGAGGTCTACAAAATTATAAAGGGTATCGACAGGGATAAGCTTTTTTCCCCAGGGTGAAGGATTCAATAACGAGAGGTCATGTTTTCAAGGTGAAAGGTGAAATGTTTAGGGGGGGGGGGGGGAACACGCGGCAAGTACTTTACACAGAGGGTGGTAGGTGACTGGAACACGTTGCCAGCAGAGGTGGTAGAGGCAAGCACGGTAGATTCATTTCAGATGCGTCTGGACAGATGCATGAGTTGTTGGGGAGCAGAGGGATACAGATGCTTAGGAATTGGGCAACAGGTTTAGACAGTAGATTTGGATCGGCTTGGGCTTGGAGGGCCGAAGGGCCTGTTCCTGGGCTGTAAATTTTCTTTGTTGTTTCTTTGGAAACTCAGCTGCACTATTGGTTTCACAAATGTTACACTTCAACTCGTTTCAGTACACTCTGTGCCTCTCTAAGTCCATGGAGATCCCAGTCTCTCTTAAAGGTAAGTACATATTTACACCTTCATAACACCCTCACTCAAAGACAACTGTTGCAAGCGAATTTCTTCAGGAGCATGCTTTTCTCTGATCACCAAGTCACCCTTTATACCCTTTACATATGGAGAAACCTTGACACTGATCCAGTTCTCTCAAAGCCAGCTCTCAGAGTGAATAGGATGTCTAACATTCTTGTTCTTATCTGTTAGCCAGATTAACAACCATAATCAGAGAACTCATTCTGTGAGATCCAACAAGCTGACTTCTTTGCAATCACCACACCTTTATCACCTGGTTTTTTGATTAGTCTGAAGTAACCAGAGATTTCTTCAATTATTGCTCATAATTTGTGAAATCTACCACTATAAATGCAGAAATCTAATTAAAAGAAGCATCAACTGCCTTCCTGCCACCTGACCAGAAGTCACTCTTTTTGGATCCTTGCAATGGGAAATTGAAAATATAAATACTTACCTCTTGTATCAGCGGAGCACATGCTGAGCAGGAGCGGACAAGGGACTGCTGGGGAAGTAAGGCTTTATGCTTGGGTGGTTGCTTGACCCGAAACACTACTCGGGTAGTGTTACCTACCCGCCCTCTTCCTCTAACCAAAAAAAGGTTCCATGTGCCAGATTGGTAAGGTGACTAGTTTCTTTTTTTTGAAATTTTTCAGTAGTCTTGTTGTGAATTTAGAATAGTGGGAATGGAGGTTAGCGTAGTTGAATGTTCCTCCTACAGAACCAGGGAGCTAAGGGTCACCACTAGTGTTCCTGCTGACTGCATCTATGGGAAGTGCACCCAACACCAGCTCCTTGAAAACCACGTGAGGGAACTGGAGCTGGATAAACTTCGGATCATTCAGGAAGCAGAGGGGGCTATTGAGAGGATTTACAGGGAGGTAATCACACCTTAGGTAAATGAAGAAGGTACATGGGTTACCATCAGGGGAGGAAAGGGAACCAGCAGGCAGTGCAGGCAATCCCTGTGACTGTTTCCCTCAACAACAAGTATACTGTTTTGGATACTGTTGGGGGTGGGGCAACTTACCAGGGGTAAGCAATGGGGCACAGGTCTCTGGCAAAGAGTCTGTCCCTGTTGCTCAAGAAGGGAAGGGGAAGAGGAGCAGAGCATTAATCATTGTGCACTCCACAGTGAGGGATACAGAGAGGAGGTTCTAAGGGAACGAGAGAGACTCTCAGTTGGTGTGTTGCCTCTCAGGTGCCAGGGCTCGTGAGGTTTCTGATCATGTTTTCAGGATCCTTGAGGGGGAGGGGAGTGGGAGCAGCCCCAAATCATGGTTCACATAGGCACCAGAGATAGGAAGAGAGATGGGGATTTAAGGCAGAAATTTAGGGAGCAAGGGTGGAAGCTTAGAGCTGGAACAAACAGTTGTTATAATCTCTGGTTTGTTGCCTGTGCCACGTGCTAATGAGGCAAGGAATAGGGAGAGGGGAGTTGAACATGTGGCTACAGGGATGGTGCACGAGGGAGGGTTTTGGATTCCTGGATATTTGGCCTCATTCCGGGCTAGGTGGGGCCTCCACAAACAGGACAGTCTCCACCTGAACCAGAGGGGTATCAATGTCATGGGGGTGAAATTTACTAATGCTCTTCATATGGGTTGAAACTAATTCAGCAGGGGGATGGGAACCTAAATTGTCGTTCGAGTATACAAGAGGTTGAGAATAGTGAGGCCATAAATAAGGTTTCAAGGTCGCAAGAAGGCACCAGCAAGCAAGAAGTTGGTTTGAAGTGTGTCTACTTCAACACCAGGAGCATCCGGAATAAGGTGGGTGAACTTGCAGCATGGGTTGATACCTGGGATTTCGATGTTATAGCCATTTCGTAGACATGGGTAGAGCAGGGACAGGAATGGTTGTTGCAGGTTCCGGGATTTACATGTTTCAGTAAGAACACAGAAGATGGTTAAAAAAAAAGGAAGGTGGTATTGTTAGTCAAGAACAGTATTATGGTACCAAGAAAGAACATTTGAGGACTCATCTAGTGAGGTTAGAAACAGGAAAGGAGAGGTCACCCTGTTGGGAGTTTTCTGTAGCCTTCCGAATTGTTCCAGGGATGTAGAGGAAAGGATAACAAAGATGATTCTTGATAGGAGCGAGAGTAACAGGGTAGTTGTTATGGGAGACTTTAACCTCACCAATACTGACTAAGAATACTATAGTTCAAGTAGTTTAGATGGGTCAGTTTTTGTTCAATGTGTGCAGGAGGGTTTTCTGGCACAGTATGTAGACAGGCCAACAAGGGGCAATGCCATATTGGATTTGGTACCCGGGAATGAACATGGCCAGAAGTTAGATTTGGAGGTAGGTGAGCACTTTGGCGATAGTGACCATAATTCGGTTACGTTTACAATAGCAATGAGCAGGGATTGGTATAGAACACAGAACATAGAACATTGAAAATTACAGCACAGAACAGGCCATTTGACCCACGGTGTCGTGCTGAGGGTTAATCCTAATGTAAAATAAAATAACTTACCTACATACCCCTCAATTCATTATAGTCCATGTGCATGTTCAGCAGTCGTTTAAATGTCCCTAATGACTCTGCTTCCACCACCACCACCGCTGACAACGCATTCCACGCATTCACAACTCTGTGTAAAGAACCTACCTCTGACCTCCCCTCTATACCTTTTTCTTAATATCTTAAAACTATGAGCCCTTGTGCCCTGCCCTGGGGAAAAGTCTCTGGCTATTGACTCTCTTCATTCCTCTCATTACCTTGTATATCTCGATCAGGTCACCTCTCTTCCTCCTTCTCTCCAGAGAGAAAGTCTGAGCTTAATCAACCTCTCTTCGTAAGGCAAGCCCTCCAGTCCAGATAGCAGCCTGGTAAACCTTCTTTGCACCACCTCCAAAGCCTCTGTATCTTTCTTATAGTAGGGTGACAGGAACTGGACACAATATTCCAAGTGTGGTCTCACCAGGGACTTGTAGAGCTGTAGCAAAACTTTGCGGCTCTTAAATTCGATCCCCTGTTAATGAAAGCCAAAACATCATATGCTTTCTTAACAACTCTATCCACTTGGGTGGCAACTTTGAGGGATCTATGTACTTGCACACCCAGATCCCTCTGTTCCTCCACACCGCCAACATTCCTGTCTTTAATCCTACATTCAGCATTTAAATTCGACCTTCCAAAATGCATTACTTCGCATTTATCCAGGTTGAACTGCTATTTCTCAGCCCAGCTCTGCACCCTGTCTACTGTCTGCAGTAGCCCTCGACGCTATCGACAGCACCCCAACCTTAGTGTCATCTGCAAATTTACTAACCCACCCCTCAACCTCCTTATCCAAGTCATTTATAAAAACTACAAAGAGCATAGGCCCAAGAACAGAGCCCTGCAGGACTCCACTCAACACTGACCTTCAGGCAGAATACTTTCCATCTACAACCACTCTCTACCTTCTGTCAGCCAACCAATTCTGAATATTGTTATCCAAATCTCCCTGTATCCCATACCTCCTGACTTTATCAATGAGCCTGCCATTGGGAACCATATCAAATGCCTTGCTGACGTCCATATACACCACATCCACTGCTTGATCTTCATCGACATGTCTTGTCACCTCCTCAAAGAACTCAATAAGATTTGTGAGGCATGACCTGCCCCTCACAAAGCCACGTTGACTGCCTTTAATTACACTATGCTTTGCCAAATAGTCATAAATCCTATCCTTCAGAATTCTTTCCAAAACTTTGCTGACCACAGGCGTAAGACTGACTGGTCTGTAATTGCCAGGGATTTCTCTATTACCCTTCTTGAAAAGAGGAACATTTGCCTCCTTCCAATCCTCTGGTATGATTCCCTTGGAGAGTGAAGAGGCAAAGATCTTCGCCAGCGGCTTAGCAACCTCCTTTCTCACTTCCCGGAGCAGCCTGGAAAAATCTGATCTGGCCCTAGGGACTTATCAATCTTAATGTTTTCCAAAATTTCCAGCACATCAACTTCATCAATCTTCATCTGGTCAAGCCTCTCTCCCAGCTCCTCAAAGTTCTCCTTCACAACAAGGTCCCTTTCCTTGGTGAAAAACTGAAGCAGAAACTCATTTAGGGCTTCCCCTATCTGCTCAGTCTCCACGCACAAGTTCCCTACACTATCCCTGATCGGCCCTACTTCTCCCTGATCATTCTCTTATTCCTCACGTTTGAGTAAAATGCTTTTGGGTTCTTCCTAATCCCTCTTGCTAAGCGTTTTTCATGCCCCCTCCTGGCTCTCCTCAGTCCATTTCTGAGCTCCTTTTTAGCAAACCTGTAATCCTCTAAAGCTGTGCTAGGTCCTTGCTTCTTCCACCTTGCGTACGCTGCCTTCTTCCTTTTGACAAGAAGTTCCTCTGTTCTCGTCATCCAAGGCTCCTTAATCTTATCCCTTCTTACCTGTCTCAGAGGAACAAATTTGTGCATCACTCGCAATAACTGCTCCTTAAATAGTCTCCACATGTCTGCTGTGCCCTTTCTGTGGAACTATTGCTCCAGGTTTATACTTCCCAACTCCTGTCTGATAGTGTCATAATTTCCTTTTCCCCAATTAAATATCTTCCCTCCGTAACTGCTCCTTTCACTCTCCGAGGCAATGGTAAATGTGAGGCAGTTGTGATCACTATCACCAAAGTGTTCTCCCACTGCGAGGTCTGACATCTGTCCTGGCTCGTTGCTGAGCACCAAATCTCAAATGGCCTCTCCCCTCGTTGGTCTGTCTACATACTGAGTAAGGGAAACCCTCCTAAACATACCTGACAAAACGGCTCCATCCAAACCATCTGCATTAAGGATGTTCCAGTCAATATATGGAAAGTTGAAATCACCCATAACAACAACTCTGCTACACCTGCATTTTTCCAGAATCTGCCCGCCTATGAGTTCTTCAATCTCTCTCTACTGCTATTAGGGGGTCTGTAGAAAACCCCCAATGAGATGGCTGTTCCCTTGCTGATCCTAACTTCCACCCATACCGACTCAGTAGACAAACCTTCCTCGACAACCTTAGTGCATCACAGCTACAGAAACTCTCTGATTAGCAATGTTACACCCCCTCCTCTTTTTTTCACCCTCCCTGTTCTTTTTAAACATTCTAAACCCTGGAACATCAAGCAATGATTCCTGCCCCTTTGAAACCCACGTCTCCATTACAGCCACAACATCATAGCCCCAATTACTGATTCATTTCCTTGTTCAAGAAGGGGAGTAGAGACAACCCTGGTAATTATAGACCAGTGAACCTTCGGTTGTGGGTAAAGTGTTGGAAAGGGTTATAAAAGAGATAGGATTTATAATCATCCGGAAAGGAATAAGTTGATTAGGGACAGTCAAGACTGTTTTGTGAAGAGTAGGTCACAAACCTTATTGAGTTCTTTGAGAAGATGAATGAGGGTAAAGCAGTTGATGTAGGGCATCTGGAATTCAGTAAGGCATTCAATAAGGTTCCCCATGGTAGACTATTGCACAAAATACGGAGGTATGGAATTGAGGGTGATTTAGCAATTTGGATCAGAAATTGGTAAGCTGAATGAAGACAGAGGGTGGTGGTTGATGGGAAATATTCATCCTGGAGTTCAGTTACTAGTGGTGTACAGCAAGGATCTGCTTTGGGCCCATGGCTGTTTGTCATTTTTATATATGACCTGGATGAGGACATAGATGGATGTGTTAGGACATTTGCAGATGACACGAAGGTCTGTAGAGTTGTGGATAGTGACGAAGGATGTTGTAGGTTAAAGAGGGACATTGATAAGCTGCAGACCTGAGCTGAGAGGTCAGAAGTTAAATGTAATGCAGAGAAGTGTGAGGTGAGGAAAGAGTAACAGGAATGCAGAGTACTGGGCTAATGGTAAGATTCTTGCTCGTGTAGATGATTGGAGAGATCTCGGTGTCCAGATACATAGATCCTTGAAAGTTGCCACCCAGATTGAGAGGGTTTTAAGGTGGTAGATGGTGTTAACTTGTATTGGTAGAGGGATTGAGTTTCGGAACCATGAGATCATGCTGCAGCTGTACAAAACTCTGGTGCCACCACACTTGACAGTTCTGGTCACCGCATTATAGGAAGGATGTGGAAGCTTTGGAAAAGGTTCAGAGGACATTCATTAGGATGTTGCCTGGCATGGTGGGAAGGTCTTAGGAAAGGCTGAGGAAAGGCTGAGAGAATTGAGGCTGTTTTTGTTAGAGAGAAGGTGGTTGAGAGTTGACTTAATTGAGACATAAAAGATAATCAGAGGGTTAGATACGATGGACAGAGAGAGTTTTTTTTCCCTCAGATGGCAATGGCCCACATGAGGGGGCATAGCTTCAAATTGTTGGGTGACAGATGTGGGACACATATCAGAGGTAGTTTCTTTACTCACTCAGAGAGGAGTAGGGGCGTGGAATGCACTACCTGCAACAGCAGTCAACTTGCCAACTTTAAGGCCTTTTAAATAATAATTAGATAGATATATAGATGAGAATGGAATAGTGTAGTCAGATTGGCTTCAGAGTGGTTTCACAGGTCAGTGCAACATTGAGGGCCAAAGGGCCTGTGCTGCACTGTAATGTTCTATGTTCTAAAGTTGTCTTTCATTACTTTTATTTTTTATCGTATCCCTGAAATGGCACTCACTCGTACTTTCCAAGTATTTGCTCTATTTGCAATTTTTAACATTACAGATGTTGACTTTAACCCTCAAATTAAACATTTCCAGGCTAATGCACATTACCATTTATCAGCACTTGTCATTCATTGGGCATCTTGTTACCCATATTACATAACTCACAAACATTGCAGTAATGAATGAGCCATCACTGCTGTTACTCCTCAGCAGTAATGTTCTCCATTCATCATTCAACCCTTTCCAGGCTTTTAGTGGCACTCAGCAACCTCTTTCAGTACACTCATTTAATGCATACAAACTGCAGCCTCTCAGTGGAATAGTTGAATCACAGTTTCTTGATCTTCATGTCATTCAAAAGAGAATAAAATTACTTCTTCAATCTTTAAACCAATGTTTTCCATGTGTCTTTTAAGGTCAAACAATATTCTTCTTTCATTGGCTCTATCCCTACTCTTTTTCATTTATTCATATCCATCTGACACGAAAATACAACTTTCAAATCCCCTTCTACTGTTAAAGCTACAACTATGAACTCTTTTTCTTCTAACTCAAACACTTCTTTCATTTAGGAAAACTCATCATAAATCTGAAGTCCAGCAAGCACTTGAATACTGTTGTCATAATTGATGAGGCTCTTCTTGCATCCCTAGTGTGCTACCAGACACAAGCCATTTATCCTCCTTTATAACAATTCTTCTTTTTCATAAATTCTATGGAGGCATTTCTATCTTACTTTTCTAAATTCCAAATAGTCAATCATACGATATGATCTGCTATATTTCGACTCTATCTAGCTACAGTGTGAATCAGAATTCAAATTCCTACAGTGTGGAAACAGGCCCTTTGGCCCAACAAGTCCACACCAAGCCTCCGAAGAGTAACCCACCCAGACCCATTTCCCTACCCTATATTTACCTAATGCACCTAACCTACGCATTCCTGAACACAATGGGCAATTTAGAATGGCCAATTCACTTGACCTACACATCTTTTTGGACTGTGGAGGAAACAGGAGCACCCGGAGGAAACCCACACAGACATGGGAAGAACGTGCAAACTCCACACAGACAGTCGCCAGAGGTTGGAATCGAACCTAGGTCCATGATGCTGTGAGGCAGCAATGCTAACCACTGAACCACCATGTGCTAAAAACAAGACTTGTTACTTTGAGCTTATCACCCACAGAAGATCTCAAAACTTGCAACTCTTCAGCTTTCAGTCTCACCTCCTTGTTACACTCAAAATATACTTTCAACCAATCATTACTTCCTGATTTACCTCTTTCTTTATGCCATTTAACCTAAATGGTTTCCTGCACTTATTCTCAGCTTCTCACTTTAAAATGCAGCTCACTGTGACTCGCATTCTGAAAAGCTCACAAACTTGGAAACTTTCCAACTCATAAGTACTATTTTGTATATTGCGTAGAAATCTATAAATCCGCTAAATACGTTTATTTCTTTTCATCTATTTAAGGCCACTCAGCATAACTTGGAAAATGATGAATTCTGATATTTTCTGAAGCACTACATAAGTCACTGTACTCTAATACATCCCATTAATCCTGTTTGAACAGCTGTGTCTGTGCATTTGTTAGCAGAATTTTAAATTGTTCAATCACTTCTTTTTTCCTTCTCTTCTTTTCTTTTCATAAATCCCTATAGTAAACAATTCAGGAATCTCATTCTTTTACTGAAAAAGGTGGCAGAGTTTTGCCAATGTTCTGTCTTCTTAGTCACAGCATGTGTTGTCTGATACAATCACTTCACATGCAAATTACACTTAAACCTTCAGCCATGTCAAGTCAGCTGTTGGACACCACCACCATTGGAACACATTCACATTAAATTTTGATTACAGAGAAAAATGATGAAACGATGCATGGAAGTTGAGACAAAAAGATCTCATCACTGAAAGATGATATCTTATAAACTTTTTTTTTCTGAAATTGTCCGAGCATTCTTTTACTCCCATGGGTAAAAATCGTGAAACTTTGTTCAGAATACTGTAGGTACAAGTACCTGAGGCAGGCTGCACTAGCTCAAAAAGGTACCACCTTCAAGGCCAATTATGATTGGGAATAAATGCTATCTTGCTAGTGACTTCAACATCCCATACAAACAAAATAAGACAACAGAAATCAGACTTGTAAAAGTTCTCCAACTACCGATAAACCAGATTATCGTGTCATTATTCTTAAAACAAGGATTGTGAAAATAACCCATAAAATGAGAACAAAAGAGGACAGAATTTTCCCAGGCTTTAAACAGGCTAGACAATGACAAGAGTGAAAAAAAATCAGATTCCCAATGTCAAGCAAAAACAATTCTGATGCTAACTTTAAGTAGCAAGTTCTGAATCTTGCAAATGAGAAGTATTACTGAATATTTGTGCATTTTCACAGCATTAGCAGCTATTTGGTCTCATTTCTGTACAGCACGCCATAGGCAGTGTCAATTCCAGGCATAGACGTCAGAACAGATAGCTGGTGTCACAGACCTTGGTTGTTCTTCCTATCCATGCTCTTCATGATTTTATAAACCTTTGTAAGATCATCCTTCAGCCTCCAACACTAGAGAGAAAATAGCCCGAATCTATTCGGCCTGTCCTACAGCTCAAACCGACCAACCTTGGCAACATCCTTGTAAATCTTTTCTGAAACCTTTTAAGTTTTACAACATCCTGCTGATAGGAAGGAGACCAGAACTGAACACGGTATTCCAGAACTGGCCTAACCAATGTCCTGTACAGCTGCAACATGACTCCAACTCCTATGCTCAGTGCACTGACCAATAAAGGCTAGTGTACCAAACACCTCCTTTACTATCCTTTCTCCTAATAGCTGGGCGTCTCCAAACTGCCAGCCTGAAGACATGAGTACAGTTACTTTCACAACACCCTCATACACCACTTCAAAACGTAAGGACTTCACTTTGGAGCTCAGGGACATTCATGTCTTGTGTGCTTCTGTGAGATTGATTTGTGTGCGTGGACAAACACGTATCCATATATGATACACCTTAAATCTCTCAGCTTGTTTTTCTACAACTCACTCACTTTGCATTTACTTTTGAGGTTCACAGCATCTCAGGCCTCCATTGCATTTTAGTGCATTGATGCTCAATGAAAACTTACAGGCTTTCAGCATCTCTGACTTGCATTGGACTTTCACACAGACAGAAAGGCAAACAGCATAGCATGCTTGGTAGCACTAAACAAACAAAGGTCCAGACAGGTTGCCATGCAGCATCATGCTACATCAATGTTGCTAGCAGCTTATGAAGCAAATACATTACAGAGGAGGAGGTGCTGAATGTCTTGAAACGCATAAAAGTGGATAAATCCCCAGGACCTGAGCAGGTGTACGCGAGAACTCTGTGGGAAGCTAAGGAAGCAATTGCTGGGCCCCTTGCTGAGATACTTGTATCATCGATAGTCACTGGTGAGGTGCTGGAAGACTGGAGGTTGGCTAACGTGGTGCCACTATTTAAGAAAGGTGGTAATGACAAGGCAGGGAGTGATAGACCGGTGAGCCTGACGTCGGTAGTGGGCAAGTTGTTGAAGGGAATCCTGGGGGACAGGACATAGATGTATTTGGAAAGGCAAGGACTGATTAGGGATAGTCAGCATGGCTTTGTGCGCGGGAAATCATGTCTCTCAAACTTGACCGAGTCTTTTAGAAGAACGGTACATGTGATCTAAATGGACTTCAGAAAGGTGTTCAACAAGGTTCCTCATGATAGACTGGTTAGCAAAGTAAGATCTCATGGAATACAGGGAGAATTAGCCATTTGTTTATAGAACTGGCTTGAAGGTAGACAGAGGGTGATAGTGGTGGGTTGCTTTTCAGACTGGAGGTCTGTGACCAGTGGTGTGCCACAAGGATCGGTGCTGGGTTCACTACTTTTTGTCATTTATATAAATGACTTGGATATGAATATAGGAGGTATAATTCATAAGTTTGCAGATGACACCAAAATTGGAGGTGTAGTGGACAGCGAAGGAGGTAACCTCAGATTACAACAGGATCTTGATCAGGTGGGCAAATGGACTGAGGAGAGGCTGGTGCAGTTTAATTTAGATAAATGTGAGGTGCCGCATTTTGAAAAAGCAAATCAGAGCAGAACCTATACTTTTAATGGTAAGGTCCAAGGGAGTGTTGCTGAACAAAGATCTTGGAGTGCAGGTTCATAGTTCCTTGAAAGTAGAGTTGCAGGTAGATAGGAAAGTGAAAGCGGTGTTTGGTATGCTTTCCCTTATTGGTCAGAGTATTGAGTATAGGAGTTGGGACGTCATGTTTCAGCTGCACAGAACAGTGGTTAGGCCACATTTGGAAAACTGTGTGCAGTTCTGGTCTCCCTCCTATCAGAAGGATGTTGTGAAACATGAAAGGGTTCAGAAAAGGTCTACAAGGACTTTGCCAGGGTTGGATGGTTTGAGCTACAGGGAGAGGGAGAATACGCTGGGCTGTTTTCTTTGGAGCATCGGAGGCTGAGGGGTGATCTTATAGAGGTTTACAAAATCATGAGGGGCATGGATAGGTCAAATAGACAAGGTATTTTCCTTGGGATGGGTGAGTCCAGAATTAGAGGGCTTAGGTTTAAGTTGAGAGGGAAAAGATATCAAAGGGACCTAAGGGGCAACTTTTTCACGCAGAAGGTGGTGCCTGTATGGAATGAGCTGCCAGAGGAAGTGGTGGTGGCTGGTACAATTACAACACTTAAAAGGCACTTGGATGGTTCAGAGGGATAGTGGCCAAATGCTGGCAAATGGGACTAGATTAATTTACGATATCTGATCGACATGGACGAGTTGGACCAAACTGTCTGTATCCATGCTGTACTTCTCTATGACTGTGTGTGGAAATTGCTGAAAAAGCTAGCATTTATTGTCCATCCACTTGAGAAAGTAGTAGTGAACAAGCTTCTTAAACTGATGCAGTCTTGTCAAGTTGTTGGTATATCACACTGTGGTTAGGGAAGAAGTTTTATATTTTAACCCAACAATGATGGAGGGATGGCAACATAACTCCAATTCAATTTGGTGCATGATTTGATGATGGGCTATTATGTACGGTGCTGCCCTAGTTCTTTTTGGTGCTTGAATTAACTGGGGGTTTATAAAGTGCTCAATAAGTCTTCAAGTTGCTATAATGCTTCATTTTAAGCAAGGGGTGAAAGGTACGTGGGAATATGGATTTAAGGTGATGGTAAGATCGGCTATGTCCTTAGTAAATGACAAATCAAGCTTGAAGGACTAAATGGGCCAGTCCTGCGACTTGTTTTTACATTTATTTTGTAGATGGTACTCATAGCAGCAATGGTGTGGAGGCAGTGGACTTTCAACAGAGTGAATGGTGTGCCAATGAATGGGGCTAAAACATCCGCCTGTATAGCCCCAGCAATCACAATACTTAAAACACTTAGCTCTTTCACACGTTTGTTCACCGCACCAAGCTTTACTGTACTGCCTTCTCATACTTACCATTATAATCCTTACTCATTCTACAGCTCACATCTTACAGTATTATTTTACTCTCATCACATATTGAGATCAGCTCAGGCTTTGAGCATTTTCGAAGCTGTTACCAACACATGCCCTTCTGTCTTGCAGAAGAGACCTGCACACAACTCTAGACATATGGGTTGGCACCACAAGGGAAGTTCACTAACTTTGACAGATGCACCACAGAAAGCATACTGTCCGGGTACATAACGGCCTGGTATGGCGACTGCTCTGCCCAGAACCGTAAAGAACTACAGATCTTAGTAGGCTAGATAATGCCAGAAAATGTGTCGTTATTTGATAAAGTCTGTAGCTTCATTTGTCTATATTAACAGAATATGCCTCAATAATAATGTGGGGAGATCACTATTCACATCCCCTCTCATTAAAAAAAAACATAGCCTCCTGTTTGCTATAATTAAAAGAAATTCTTTGAAAACTTATCATGACTACATTAGACTTTTCCTACTCATCAGAATTTTGGTGTTTAGATTTCACTGATTTGCAGGTCTAAAAACGAAGTATTGAAACATACATTCCAACAGCTGTAATTTCAAACTACAGGTCTACATTTTGACTCAGGTCAGTTGTTAAGTTTTCACAAGAATAAATCACAGCTTACCCAAGGTTCTTGACATTACCGGTAATGCAGAACTAAGGACCAATATTGAGACACAATTTCCAATAATCTGTTAGAGGGAAAGAAAAACATGGAAAGAAATCACTATTAAGTTTCTAACTTGTAAACCAAAATGAGCATAGTGTTAAATTAGAACAGTAGTATAACAAAAGTAATTTTAAAATACTTTAAAGAATCAAGGCTCTCAGAGGTTGTGCATAATATTTGATTTAGCGAATTATAGTTTGATCTCACTGGATACAAAATGCCCTCCATTTTGGAAGAAGTACTTAGTTTGAGCATCAGATCAGGATGATGCAGTCAAATGTTATAAAACTGCTCAATTTAACAAAGACTGCAAGATTTGACTTTGAAATTAAACTAAAGTTGTAGATAATCCTGCTTCATGGTCAGCAGTGCAGCTGCCAACCTCCTTCTTAGAAAAATTCAAAAAGGCAAATCACAGCAATAGATAAATAATTCCTTCCAAAAACTTACGTAGGATTAAGGAACACTTTTGTTGAAAAAAATTCCTATTTAGGGATTTAGTTTGCAATAAGCAGTTACTTGAAGCTTCCCTTCAGACAAAATCCAAGTTTAGTTTGCACTCACATCTTGATTGCATACAACAGTTATCATTACACAGATTTGGACTTTTAAAAATTCTTTTCAACCTGTTTAAATAACAGAAAAAGGATTCTAACAATGTTGCCACAAAAATCATGGTACAGTGATAGTCTTAAATCTCTAGTTTATATATGCAAAACGGAGGTGGCACCATCTGTCTCTAAGTAGTTTTGAAGTTTTAGATCTTCAATCTTAGTGCTTCGCTTTGAAGAACAATTTTCTGTAGACACTCTAAATAAACTGAATTCTATGGCTTATATGCTAGCATTAGAGGTACAATTAGTTCAATTAAAGTTACTCATTAGCAGATGTTTCCTTTGAAGAAAAGTCCTTTCACTGGATTTCTATAGCTAGTTAACAAGCCTTTCCATCGCAAGCTATTTACAACTGAATGGACACCATCCAAACCAAACAGAGTACATCCTTTTTCTTCACTACCTAGTTTTATGAAAATCTTCCAGTTTGTATTTACGCAGCACACAAACAAATATTGGTCATTGCAAATGAGCCATTAAAGGCAATTACTGAAGAAAACCTGGCAGCTGTCTGGTTACAAGAGAGGCCACATATACATCATCACCTCTGCCCACCATACCTTTGTCATGGTTGTGTCGTCTTTCGTGGGAGTGAGGGCTGCAAAGAACCGGAGGCTATAGAAGCCGACGACAGAGGACACCATCAGATAGCTGTGAGAATTAAGGAAAAGGACCTCTGCAGAGTGAGGAATGCACGGTTTCATTCATATTCTTAACCATCTCCTTCACTTCCTTAGAGTTGGATACAACAAAGAATTTCTCTCAAGTGTCTGTCATAACAGGTCCAAGCCATCACTACTGTTTTCCTAGATCCAACTCTTAGTAAAATACCACTGTGGCAGAAAACTTGTTATAATACTTGTTGACAGACATGACTGGGAAAAAGGATACAAAATCAGAATGATTTCAATCGCTGCACCAACAAACCCAAATGCAGACAGAGAGGCTTTACCAAGGCCCAGTTCCTGAAAGAAGAGAAAAAAGCATGAAAACAAAGTCTTTCTCCCATGAAATAAACCTGGAGACTCGGGCATTGCATTTTTTTGTCACACAGTGACAAGTTTGCACAATAAAACATTGTTACTTTCAAGAGGAGATTTGTAGCCAAACAGAACATGCAACATCAATAAACAATGCTCATAACTTAATCATTTATCATAATTTTTAAAAAGTATGAAAATTGAAAAATCAGGTACACCAGAATCTGCAAAGAAACAAATAAGTTACTTTTTAGATCGGCAATGTATTTGGTTAGAGTTAGATTTGCTTTTCTCTTAACAGATGCAATCAGGCCCGCTGTAGATTTCTGACAGTTTTTGTTTTTGTGTCAGCATTATGGAACATGCAAACTCCCAACCGTTTTTAATCTCGATACTTTAGGTTCCACATTAAGTTTATCTTTCACTTTACACAAATTAAAATTTTACTAATGTAACCATAAATCAAGGTCAATCTGTTTTTTGGAAGTGGTTAAAAATCCCATGATAGTATTTGAAAAGGGGCGTGGAATTTTTCCACTTCTGTTACCAAGCATTTCTGTTTCCAACACCATCTAAAAAAGATAGTTCTTCTCATTACTTTTGGGATATTGCTGCTGCATTTGCCTTCAAAACAATCCCTGCACATTGCAAAAATTATAATAACACCTTGAGAAATGATAAAGTCCGACGTAGATACAATATGTTTTGTACAAATCAAGTGCTTTAAAACAGAATTCCCATCTCTGCTTCTGCAACTATTAAAAAAATGCACTTAATACCTGAAGATAAGAAACTGCATCTTTATTTACAACTTCAATATCTTAAAAACTCAAAACTTGTTTTTAAAAATGATATTCCGTCCTTAAAAATAAAACAAATCCTGTAGCAGATATGAACTGTCAAAAAAATATAATTTATTGAAGCTCTATATTATGGGAAGAAATGCTGTTATGCTCTGCCTAAAAACGAACTGCAGATTAAGTCTTTATGCATAAGCAGGAAACATGCCATCAATTGCTCCAGCATCTGCAGTCCTCACTTTCTCCTAATCAATTGAGATCCTGTTTGGCTGAGGCCATAACAAGGTTATATGGATGTAAAGGGTTACATGCAAACCAGGTGACATTATTGTTGAACACTACTGTGTAGTGGTCCAAGTAACCCTGAAACTTTACATTCAAACTTGCAAATGCAGTTTCATATATGCATTCAATTTCAAGAAATTTTGAGATTTAAGCTGTTGGGGACTGTCAGACACACCCAAAAGTGGTCCACTGATGTCTTGGCTGTGGCTATCTCATCTGTTCTATATGCAACTCTAACACTCCAATGATTCTTTATTGGCAGTGGCCTTGCAAACCACACAGTCGTACTGAAGTTTTAAAATAGTACAGGTAGGCAACAATGGTTCTGGATGCGTTGCCACCACTTTGCTTCAAAAAGGGCAATTATAGATTGGCAATAAGTACCAAATTCCCAAACACTACTCCCATGTCAAGAGTAAAAATGTTTAGAAATATACTTCAATCAACATTTAAATTTTTGAAATTAGATGAAAGATCAAGTGAAAAATACATGGTCAAATCTGAAGTAGTTAACTGTGGTAACTTAAGATGGATGTTTCATAAATTTGCTAATCAAGCAAGTGTGAACCAAGAGAAAAACGCTGTTTATTTTCTGAAGAAAATAAGTCCACAGTCCAAAGATCTGCAGGTTAGGTGGATTGCCCATAGTGTCGGGGTGGATTAGCTATGGGAAATGCAGGATTATAGGGATGCAGTGGGTCCGGGTGGGATGCACTTCAGAGTGTCAGTGTGGACTTGATGGGCCAATAGCTGCTTTCACACCGTCGAGATGCGATGATCTAGAAGACGACAGACATAGCAAGGAAACAAAATGTAATGAATATCTCAATAATTAACTAGAAAAAAATGCTTTACGTCACAAAGCTATGATTAAATTTGAATGGATTTAGATCTTTTAGCCCATTGTATCAGATTTTGGGAAAAGAGAGAGACAAAATTCAAAACAAGTAGAAAAATTCCATCCATAATTAGAGGCAAACATTTTACGTATTTCAGAAGTTTCCTCAGAGCAAGAAGTAGGATTTTCTCTGGAAATATAACAGAACAGGAGCAGCAAAAAAAAAGATAATTCTGGCGAGAATTTAAAATAACAAATCTCAAAACTGTAAATTAGGTATTTATTACATTTGCAAATGCAACATCATGACAACAACTGCTTCAAAAGTGCAAGACAGCTACATAATCTAAATCCTAGCTTTGAGTGAAACACTCTGTCTTTATCTCTCCAAACCTAAAGTAAATCGCTTGTAGGTGTCTGTTTAAATAGAGAGCTGCTATTGACAAGCAGCATAGAAAGCTTTTCAGTGGTCTGAGTAAACAAGCAATTTGTGATAAATGATATACAACCACAACAAGGCTCTGCAAAAAACAGCATGGAAATTAGCACTCCTGTATGGAACCCAACAAATGCAGCCCGATCTTTCGGAGGAGTTAGTATGGAAATGTAGATGGATCTAAAAACTAAAACAGAGAACTAAATTGAGATAGAAACAATGATAAATACAAGTTGTGGTAGTTGAATTAGTTATTTTATTTAAGCATACTTATATCATTGCAAATATTTCAGGATTATATAATCAAAATTATGGTGTGGGAAAATAAGTAGAAATTCTTACTTGATCAGAAAAATCCCTGATTCAAATCAAGATTATGTAAATTAAGGCATGGAGTTTTTTTGTTATTTCAAAATGCTAACCAATCTACTTCTGGCTCTATTAAAAAATGATGGCCTTCAGTAAAACCTAACCACAGACACCAGAAAACACCATATCTCATGGTACCTTAATGGATCTGATGACCAAGTATCACAATTGGTCTCAGTAGCTTTAGAATAAATTGGATTGTTGGATGGCAGGGTAGGGGGCAAATGAAGGAAAAAAGCCTGTTACAGTGGTTTACTTGCAATAATATTTGTTCATCATTGGTTCGGAATAACTTCTGGGAAGAAAGCTTGACGTCTGATTAATATGGGTCAGGCTGGTCTGGCTGTGTTACATTTACCCCCCTTTCCACATTACTAATGACAAAGGGGGAGGAGGAGTGAGTGAGACAGATGGTTAGGGTGACCAGAGTAAAAAAGAAAGACATCGTTAATGATGGCAAAGGAGAAAGAGAGATGAAAAATGGGTGCAAATAAAGGCATGAAAAGGAGAGAAAGGGTGTGCTTTGCTAGAGCAAATTTAACAGGACATTGCCGAGAGGGTGGGATGTAAGAAAATTGGAGGATCAAGGTCATACTCTCAAGTTGTAGAGCTTAACATTGAGTTCCAGAAGCTGTAGATATCTCCCCCACTTTAACAGCAGAAAAACAATCATTTCCCAGCCTCTTTCACTTCTGAGTTGTATTGGACTCAAATGTTAACTCTGTTTCTCTCTCCACAGATGCTGGGTTTCTCCATTATCTTCTGTCATGAATTCGGTAAAAGTAGGAATTGGTACATTATCATAAGGAGGCTTGTACACAATAAAATCCCTTGACAGATGTTGTTGGCAGCTCCTGCTCTTGATAGGGCCACTCATGGCAAAAATGGGGGTTCAGAAAAAGTGTTGTACAAAAATTTCTCAAGGTGAGAAATAGCAGAGGGACACTGATGACTACAGTGGAAAATTGAACTGGAATTGAAAAATTCATCTTTGAACTGTGACCACCATCCTATTTGGACCATGTGAGCAGCGATGACGCCTAAGGTCTTCATTAGTAGTTTTCCACCTGGGTGCAGTCAGCAGATACCCAACAGAACAACTGTTGTCATGACATTTCCATACTGCCATGGATCAGTGACAATAAGAACACTAAAGAAATTCAATCAGTTGTGCCTCTTGCATAACTCGAATCAGTAAGATGATATATAAAACATTCATGTCAATAAAACATGAGTGTCCTCAAAGCCAGCACCACAAGTATTCAAGCAAAATTCTTGCAAAATCAAGTTCAATGGAGTGGACACAAGAGGGTCGCAAAGTGTTTTCCCCCGCCCAGGTCCAATTTTCGCAACTCTCAATTAGCCAAAGTTCCAGGTGAGCGCAAAGAAAATACTTGAAAGACACTCTGAAGTTCTCCTTGAAGCATGGAAGTGATTGGAGAAGCAGATTGTTACCAATCATTCAAAACGGTGACAACTTACAAATCAAGGCCTTGAGTAACAAAGTCTTATTGGTGCAAAGAGAAAAGATATTGTGCACTCTTAACCCCACTACCTCTTAGTTCATGCTGCCTCACGTGTCAAGAATTCACCTGTACTGAGGAGCAATAGTAAATGCTTGTGATCAAGAATTCTCAAATCTGGGGATGATTGGGCAAAACTGATTCAACAATTTTAAAAACTGACAATTACATTAGGGGAAACATATCTTGCAGCCATTACAAGGATAGCACACAGTCTGTTTAAAATCTAGTAGACAAAGTTAATACTGTTAGAAGTCTGTGTTCATAGACAGCATCATACAACAACTAACAATGGATTTTCTTTCTTCAAAACAGAAGAAAGCATTGAGATTAAACGACATTTTGTTGTAGATAAATAGTTAATCAACAGGTGAAAGTATTGACTGGTAACTTGCCATAAACAAACTAGTTATTTACTAATTCAGACAAAATAAAGGTATTTACACTGTGCGTGACCTTGTATACTTCACAGCAGCAAATTCAATGCGCTTCATGCTGCAACAAACACCAAAGAAGCTGCTTTGATGCTTGTGCACGACTGTGTGAAAGTTCATTATCATGAAACATTTAGCGTTCAATACAATCCATATTTTATCAGCTGCGTTTTTGTATTTCTCCAATCCCTTTCATGTTTGTGTTTCACACTTCAGCAGTAAAAACAGCTGAAATGTTAATCGAGCTTTCTGAAACCATACATAATTTTGTGTTGAAAACCAGCTCAAAAATAAATTAAGATTATAGCACTGCTAAATTAAAGTAAATTCAAAAAGTTATTAACCATATTCTGTTGACTACCTTTGAAATTTTCACAAAAGAGAAGTGTATTGATAGTTTTAAAGGATTCAATAATCAGGGACAGACAAAAAACACAGGGATTAATGATATCTTCAAACATTTCCAAATTTCTAAACAAGAAATTATGCATTTGATAACATATAATATTTTGTTTTATAACACATCAATACGTTTCAACTAGATTAGCACTTAGTTCTTCAAAAGTAGCTCAAATGGTTGAATGTGAAAATCAATTTTAAGACTCAAACATCATAATCTAGATGGATACAGAATTATAAAACAATTGTATCAGAATGTGAATGATGGAGGCTTCAAGGTTGTCACCATTGAATGTTCTAACAAATAATATTCAAAATCCATGAAACCAGTCTTGCAGCAACACCTGATATTTTCCATTCTATAATGCATGATATTCATCTTTCAAATCTACAGAACACCAAATTTTATTGCAGGAACACATGTTAATTTGAGGTCAATTTGCACCTTAAAGAGGAAGTTGGCTTGAAATGTGTTTCTTGTGGGTTTTGGAGGTACAAACATAATTTCTTTGAGGGAGGGGTAAGAGATTTGGTGCTCTTTGATGTACAGGATTAACAGCTGGTAACAGTGAACCAAAGCAGCAGAATCAATATCACACAGGTGCTGATGGATAGGTTTTTCAGCTTGGGGATATTATAAACCTATTGAAGTTTTTAAACCAGAAACATACCAATCTGTTGAGTTTTAGCATCCATACTTCAATAAGATCAATGCCCAGGTATCTTAAGATCTCCCTGTATAACGTTTTTTTGGATCCACTCCTTTTTCACCAATACTATTTAGATGCACTAATTATGTACCTCACTGCCTATTTGACTGAAGAGAATCACCAGTTGCACAGATAGATACATAAAATTAGTACACCACAGAAAATGGGAGGGGAGAGATGGTGGTATAGTGGGAATGTTATCGGACGAGTCATCCAGAGGCCCAATCTGATGTAAAAGGGACATACCAGCTACTGGAATGTAAATTGAATTAAGAAATCTAGAATTGCAAAGTTACTTTCAATAATGATGACCCTGAAAATAGACTACATTGTTGTTTAAAAAAAAGTCCTTAAGGGAAGGAAATCTGCCATTCTTGCCAGGTCTGCTGTATGTACGACTCCATAGCCAAAGCAACGAAGTTAACTCTTAGCTGTCCCCTGTGAAATGACCAAGCATTAAGTTCAAAGGTAGTTAGGAATGGACACCAAATGTTGGCCTCATCAGAAATACATCCCACAAAAGAATTAAGAAAATAAAAATCAGAGGAAATTGGCCAGATCATTCTAAGAACAACCAAGTGATTCACAATCTCTGGAATATTATTTCTTTATCTCAGATATAGATATATTCTAATAGGATTCATCCAATTCCCTTTAAAAAGGCTACTTTTGAATCTGCAGCAGTCATCCTCTTGGTAGTGAGTGCCAAATCCTAACCATTCATGAGATTACAACTTTTCTTCATGTATCTATGGTTCTTTTGCCATTGGCCTGTACTTTCCAGTTACCCATTTATCAGCTACAGAAAACAACTTCTCTTTCTTTATTTAAATACTTCAAAGTTTTAAACACATCTAACAAATCTCTTATAAATCTTCTCTACTCCGAAGAAAACAACCCCAGCTGTTCTTAGTCTACTTAGGTAACTGCACTTGTCCTCTCCAGGAACTATTCTAGGAAATGTCTTTTGCACGCACTGCCATAAGTCTTCTTGTCCTCTTTGAAGCTATAGTGTGTCCAGATTTGGACTTAAGCAAAAGCTTTGACTAAATGTGGTTTACACTTGGTTCGAACAAATCCAGTAGCAATCAGAGAAGTACCCAGAACTATATTTTCCTGCTGAACCAAGAGACTAACCAATAATGTTCTGGCTGAGACATAATATGTGAGCATAAAGTAAAGATCAAGCCTGACAGTTCCTTCATCTACATAGCTTAGCTAGCTGACCACAAACAATAATGCATCTGTCCCTGGCCCAGATTTTCTGGAATCAACTTAAAGAGTAGGAATATTTCAACTCCAAAACATTTCGTTGTCCTTTCCCTCGCTTCATGGCAGCATAAGGAGGACATGTTTTGAAACGTTTTTGTAAAACTAATTCCACCTGTTTATGACCAGAAACAAGTTTAAAAGACTTCAAAACAGGATTTTTTGGCTTGATAAGAGCATACCTGGACTGGCACTTTTGCCATTCTTATCAATCCAACAAATACCACTTTGAATCATAAACTGAACTTTTGTTTCCCGCTGCACTTGATCAATTTCAATGTTGGCCTCATTGCTGTACCATTCAGTATGTGAATGCGATTTAGTTTAAAAGATAGAACATGCTGCTTCATGATTCGATGCTCTGCTACAACTCTTTGATCATGTGCACACATTCATGCTTACTGCCTAAATACAGAGAGGGGAAACAAATGAACACAATAGAAAAATCTGGTCTGGACAAAAATCAATTTTCGGTGTAAAAAACTAAATCATATTCAAATTCCAATGAAAGAATTAACAAGGGTCTGTGAATTTATAGAAGTATCAGGTAAATATACGAGGTAAGCATTAAAATATTTAATGTTTTATAGTTTCTTAATGACTTAGCATTAAACGTTTTTTGAATTGATGTGTGGAGTGCATTTTTAATATGGATACATTTATAAAATTTAAATTCCACCGAGTAACCTGAAATTCTAAGTAATCCCACCATCTTAATCCAACTTATTCTAATGTGAAATTTTGAAAGCAGTTTTGTTTGATTTTTAAAGGAAACATTCAATAAACATTTCTGAACATTCTAAATTAAAACGTGCATAATGATTCAGCAAGAATTTGAACTTAAATGCAATTCGTGTATCATTTTGTTCAGCTCAAACTTCAAGACCAGATCACCTAATAAGCCATATTTTTGAAGCATGCAAACAACAGACTGGACATTTTCCTTTGTTTTCCATAAAGCCATAAAATGAAACAGGACAATATATAATTCATCAACATAGATTCACGTACTCTAACGAAGAAGTTTTCTTTATTCTAGATCAATAACCTGAATGGCCCCTTGTCATCGAAGATAATCTTTGAGTATTAAGAGATCATGATGAATAAGACCAAAATAAATTGAAGATTAAGTGTGATCTTTCAAGATTGACCTCAGTCTTCAGATCCTACCAGTATTTCTGTAGGATTACAGTCAAACAGCTTTCAGAAATATGCTTTTCCTTCCATTAACAAAATTCAACTGATTTTTCCGCAGGCACCATTATTCATTAAAACATAATTTAGATTAGATTACTTAGTGTCGAAACAGGTCCTTCAGCCCAACAAGTCCACACCGACCCGCCAAAGCGCGCACACCCAGACCCATTCCCCTACATTTACCCCTGCACCTAACACTACGGGCAATTTAGCATGGCCAATTCATCTAACCTGCACATTTTTGGACTGTGGGAGGAAACTGGAGCACCCAGAGGAAACCCACACAGACACAGGGAGAACGTGCAAACTCCACACAGTCAATCGCTTGAGACGGGAATTGAACTCGGGTCTCTGGCGCTGTGAGGCAGCAGTGCGGGAATTGAACTTGGATCTCTGGCACTGTGAGGCAGCAGTGCTAACCACTGTGCCACCGTGCTGCCCACTTCTTTGTTCGTTTGATGTATTTGTGGAGAGGCAAAACCATAGGGCATAGGTTTAAGGTGAGGGGGGAAAAATTTGAAAAGGATTCACACCAAAATTGAAGGTGTAGTGGACAGTGAAAGAGGTTACATCAGACAACAATGGGATATTGATCAGATGGGACAAGGGGTGGCGGATGGAGTTTAATTTAGACAAATGTGAGGTGCTGCATTTTTGAAAGGCAAATCAGAGCAGGACTTATACATTTAATGCTAAGTGTTGCTGGGAGTGTTGCTGAACAAAGTGACCTTGGTTCATAGTTCCTTGAAAGTGGAGTCGCAGGTAGATAGGATAGTGAAGGCAGCATTTGGTAAGCTTTCCTTTATTAGTCAGAGTATTGAATACAGGAGTTGAGAGGTCATGTTGTGGCTGTACAGGACATTGGTTAGGCCACTTTTGGAATATTGCTCACAATTCTGGTCTCCTTCCTATCAGAAGGATGTTGTGAAACTTGAAAGGGTTCAGAAAAGATTTAGATTACAGTGTGGAAACAGACCCTTCGGCCCAACAAGTCCACACCGACCCGCCGAAGCGAAACCCACCCACACCCCTACATTTACTCCTTACCTAACACTACGGGCAATTTAGTATGGCCAATTCACCTGACCCTGCACATCTTTGGACTGTGGGAGGAAACCGGAGCACCCGGAAGAAACCCACGCAGACACGGGGAGAACGTGCAAACTCCACACAGTCAGTCGCCTGAGGCGGGAATTGAACCCGGGTCTCTGGCGCTGTGAGGCAGCAGTGCTAACCACTGTGCCACCGTGCCGCCCAAGGATGTTGCCAGGGTTGAAGGGTTTGAGCTATAGGGAGAGGCTGAATAGGCTGGGGCTATTTTCCCTGGAATGTCAGAGGCTGAGGGGTGACTTTATAGAGTTTTATAAAATCATGAGGGGCGTGGATTGGACAAACAGACAAGGTCTTTTCCCTGGAATGGTGGAGTCCAGAACTAGAGGACAGAGGCTTAGGATGAGGAGGGAAAAATTTAAAAGGGACCTAAGGGGTGACTTTTTCACGCAGAGAGTGGTGCATGTATGCAATGAGCTGCCAGTGGAAATGGTGGCGGCTGGTATAATTACAACATTTAAAAAGCATCTGGATGGGTACATGAATCAGAAGGGTCCGGAGGGATATGGAGACAGTGAGGTCTGCAGATGCTGGAGATCAGAGTTGAGAGTGTGTTGCTGGAAAAGCAACAGGTCACGCAGCATCTGAAGAGCAGGAAAATCAACGTTTCGGGCTGGAGCCCTTCATCAGGGTATATAAATAGGAAGGGTTTAGAAGGATATAGGGTAAATGCTGGAAAATGGGACCAGGTCAGATTGGAATATCTGGTCAGCACTGATAAATTGGACCAAAGGGTCTGTTTCCGTGTTGTACAACTCTACCATTCTATAAATAATTTTTTAACAAAAGTATTGAATAGAATGAATGATTTAATTGGTGCCAGTATCAATGAAATATGAACTTGCATCCTCAACATCATGCACATTGGCCTTCATTTACACAGCTTAAAAATATAATCTCAACCTCTCAAATTTGTGATCAACAGCGATACTGGCTTCATCAACATATTTTAAAATGGGCTTACAGGTAAACATATTTCTCTAATATAAGCTTCTAATGAAGCACATTTGAAATCAATTGCTTGTTCGGAATGATTTGATGATCAAAAACCAAAAAAGCCAACAAGCTTGCTTCATGATCATGCATAATGGTAACGACTCCTCCAAGATGTGATGTGCAGCAAACCAGAAGATATCCTTAAGGATGCTCGCAAGTTATTTCACTGAAGATAATCGGTGTGCACAGCTGACTAAAAAATCTTAAAAGTACTGCAAATTGAAATTATATAGGTTGCTTACAACAGGGAAGAGATCATCGCACAACAACCTGTTCTCTGCAGTAGCGACATCAGTGTTCTGAATCAAGACCTCTCCCCGAAACTGACAACAACTTCTGGAGTCTGCATGTGCAATTAAATGCAAAATTCCTGAAGTTGCTTTCAGGAATTCTACATTTTTCTACACATGCACTGTTGAATAGCCAAGTAGAAATCACTGAACCAATGAGAAAATTTTTTCAGAAGTTGTACTCTGCTGAATAAGGTACAATTAGGTTTCTTTCTGATGTATTAAGTTCGCAATCACGACTGAGCAACCTTATCTCCTGCGAAACTAATTTTATATTTGCAGAATGGCAAATTTCTCCATTAGTTACTCATTGGTCTATACAATTTTATTTCCCACAGTACAGCAGGTCATTCAACATGTTCAAAGCTGACTTGGATAATATTTTGATCAACAAGCACGTTAAGGGTTTTGAGAGGCAGAATGCAAAGTGAAGTTAGGACTACAATCAGATCAACCATCATTTTAATCAAATGGCAGAGCAGGCTTAAGGGGTGGAATGGTATATTTCTGACCCTAAATGCTATGTATGTCATAAAAATACATATGATTCTACTTTAATCCCATGTGTCTGTTGCAATCATTTAATAACCTTTGTACAAACAGTCAATAAAAAGTGAAAAAAATTCAGTGTATTTTACTTATGGGTTTGTAGTCTGTGAGAATATTCCAATGTGATTCACCACTGACATCACTGTGACTAGAACTCTGATGCCCCAAGACTTGTTGCCAGAATAAATTTGCTCTTGAGAAGACAAGAATCCACACTAGAGATCCTGGAGTATTCTTTTTTTTATTTTTGAGGCCAACTGTTACTTCAATATTTATCATGGAATCAGGACTAAACTGAGCTCAGTGTTCTACATCAGTAACCTATTCAACAGTCCATGTTACTTCCCCTTTATTCCTGAATAAGTAACATTTTCTCCCTATTAATTGAAAACTTCACACATTGACAAAATTGACATTGAACAATTTCCCCAGTCACTTTCACAAACTTGCAGGCTTCCCTTTTCCAAAAAAATCAGGTCCAATTTAACCTTACCTCAAATAATAAATTCCTAAATATTACAATCAATTTCATTGCTGGCAATGTCACATTTTCCATAATTAGGTTATTAGAACAGCACTCAATATACCCCTGTTGAATATCTAATTGAATGGCTCAAGGGCCATTATTCATGTTTCTATGTATGTAGTCTGTTGGGAATGCATGTCTATAAGAAAATCAGCTTACAATTTTTCTCTCTCGTAAGAGATCACAGGTTAGATATCTTTGATTTTTTTGACATCTGCACTTTAAATTGTTTATTAATATTTATTGTAACGTAACCAAGTTTCTTGGAATAAATTTAGGGATGGCAGGAAATTGACAAGACATTTCTACAGTAAATCACAATTGAAGGCTCAATGATGTTCCAGCAAAACCCAATAATAAACATGATGGGCAGTCAGTGGGAGAAAATGCAATCTCCAGTATCAGTGAAGTGAGATTCCAGGGCCTATTCCCAGATGCATTTCTGAATGGCTGATACATTGATATGGTCTGGGGAGTTGTGATCCAAATATATGAGAATATGGAGTGGTGGTCCCAAAGTCACTGGAGAGGGGGAGAAGGCAACAAGGGAAAGAGAGATAGACTAAGAATTGCTTTCCTATTTGGATTTTTCTGCAACAGCCTCTATTTTCTTCCTCCCTTCCCCCCCATTCCTTGACTGTTTCTATAGTCCTAGGGCATAATGCCGGATTAAAGCAAGTTTCTAGTGCAATAGACACTTGTACATCATGCAGTCAGCAAACAAAATTGTGTATATCATTACGTATGCTTTGGGGAGCTTTTAGACGAGAGTTTTAAACGTATTACCTAATCACAGGTGAACAGCTATTTCTTAGTTCAGAAACCTGGTTGGTGTTTTTTGTTAATCTGGAACTATGTGAAAGATAAATCAGGTTCTTGCATACTTGGATAAACGTTTTAATTTTTGCAATGGCTCTGGAAATAACAGCGTTTGATTTCACAGCCCTGCCCCACCGACACTTGACATTTCACAAATCTTTCTGCTGACTACAAAGGTACAAGTGTAATGAAATATTTTGACCTTCTTGTATTAATGCAGCTTCAATGATATTCAAGAAGTCTGGCATCAACCAGAACAACGCAACCTGTTAAGACTGGCACAAACAGAGGACTGCAGATGCTGGAGATCAGAGTCAAAAAGTGCGGTGCTGGAAAAGCACAGCCAGTCAGGCAGCATCTGATGAGCAGGAGTCAACGTTTTGAACATAAGCTCTTCATCAAGAATGTGACATTCCTGATGAAGGGCTTATGCTTGAAACGTTGACTCTCCTGCTCCTCAGATGCTGCCTGACCAACTGTGCTTTTCCAGCACCGCACCTTTTGACTCTCAAGACTGGCACTACAGTAACCATTTTAAATACTCATCATAAGCTTAAATTGACTGTAATGTGTACCATCAACAGGCTTCATTACAAAAACACAAAAGCTTCTTCAACACCACTGTAAAAGCCCACAACCTATGCTCTAGTAAAACAACGACAACAAGAGTGTGAAAACACCAACCTCTTGAGAGCATGTTCTACTAAACTACACACTTTCCTTACCTGATATGTCAATATCCTGGAAATGCTTTTAACATTATACCATGATGGCACAAGAAGATAGCTCATGACCACCTTCACAAGTTTCAGAAGTGTTATGAAGGAAATGTTGGGTACTATCTCTTTTAATGTTATCTATATACGTGCTTCTTTATTTCCTACACTGCAACAGTAATTCAACAAAGCTTTTTGGGATACTAAGATTCTGAAAAGCAATACACAAGTTCTTTCTTCAACTGGCAAAGAACATTACAAATGTGCACCAGTTTCTTCTCTTTTGGTGCAAAAGCAAATTAAAATGGGAACTGCTGACAGACAATAAAAAACATTCCAAAAATACTTGTTTTTCTTTTAAAAACTCAATCAATTCTAGAGTTTAAAGAAGTATTGAACCAGCTTATCTTATGGACCCTCATCGTTGGGGATTTGATCACTGACTTTGAAATGAAGCAGAGTGAACTTCAAACTGTTTGAATGTATTGAGAGTTCTCCCTGCTGGTTGATGTAGGGTTTGCATCATCAAGTTACTGCCTACAATCACAAACTTGAATACATAAAAATCAGCCTGAACATGATTATATGATTCACTGATACACCTAATGAATAATTTTCATAAAAACTAATCCTTTAACTACTCACATCTCACACTTGCATATTATTTTGTTAAGACATCAGTTGAAAGATTAAACAACAGTAAATGGCAAGATTGAAAACAGTAGCAGACAAAACAAAAAAGTTACACAACATCCAACTTCATGAATATCAAGAGAACAATCCCTGAAGCAGAATTGCAGTTAATTAATACCTGTGATCCTTTTGGCATTGCAGTTTCATCAACCAACAGAGCCAGGATATTGAAAGCAACCAAAAGGACAGAAATTGTCTGTAAGACATAATTTGGTCATTAAAAGTCTGTGGAAAAACATTGATATTAATAGATTTCCTCACATACAATATTTACTGCATATTAATAATGTTTACATTGCAAATCTGTATAATGTCATTTCCAAAATAAAATGTTATGGAGTTTTTCAAACTTTTCAGAAATAGTATGTACATAGAGTGTTTATTATACCTTTATTATTATGAAATACTATACAACTTTCTAACAGAAACAAAACTATGATCATTAAATTGAGCTGTAAACATTTTGTAATACTATTTCTTTTCATCATGCATTCATCCTGAAAAAAGCTCGATACGGAAAGATGTTTGTTTCATCTCATCCAAGACTGAACGTTGTCATACCATCGGAATAGACAACTGCAAGCCTTTTTAAATTAATCAAAGCCGTGCTTGCACATATTATAAACTCAGAAGATAAAAGTATAGGTCCTTGTGTTAAGCTGATGCTAATAAATTGTAATGGCTGTCTTATAACCTTATCCATTCTTTCCTTCTATAACTAACTTCGAACATTAATTTTTAGAAAAAAAAACATTCTTGCCAGGAAAGACTGGGATTCTATGTGAGCTTTATGATTCAGTCAGCCCACCTCCTTTCACGCCTCCCTCAACACACACACGTCAAAAAGCCAGTGTGGTCATGAGACAGAGGTTCTCTTGTCAGCCACACAAACTTTAAATGCCCAAGTATTAACATGCTATTAAAGTCACAAGCAAAGAAATACCGTCTAGTCACTGTCACATTGCAAGTAAAAGTACTCACTCAGAGCTAGAAACCAACTAGTTAGTTAGTGAGCAAGCCAGACAAAAGATAACAGGACAACCAAAGAACTCTCCCTCGCACTTAATGCCAGAATTCAATCGTGGTCAAAAGGAATCAGAACCACAGAATCTCAACCAACCTACAAAACAATCTTGAGATCAGCTATTTAATAAACATCGCCAATGCTACTGATAACCTCCACTGCAATGGCTGCAACATTCTATTACCAAACTTCAAACAATTCACAGACTGATTCTTGAACTTTCCTCTTATTTCTAATTTATGTGTATGCACGCTGTGATTTTATTTCTTCTGAGGTTTTTCTAGTATAGAAAACATTGGATGCCCAACAGGATTTGGGGCTTTAGGGTGCATAGCTCTTGAAAATGCCATAAATAAGTGCAGAAAAGAGTCAAGGCAGCTAATGGAATGCTGGCTTTCATATTGCAAGGTATGGAATACAGGAATGCAGGTGTTATGCTGTAGTAACACAAAACATTAGTTAGATCTCACTTAGAGTAAAGTGAGCAGATCTATGCATCACATATTAGGAAGGATGTTTTGGCCCTGAAGGGGGGTTCAGAGCAGGTTTACAGGGTTATGAGGGGCTATGAGGAGAGATTGGATAAATTAGGTTTTTATTCTCTGGAATTTGAAGGTTAAGGATGATTTAATTAAGGTCTTCAGGAATATTAACAGGGAAAGGCGGAGTAAATAAAGATTACGACAGGTTGAAGGTTCTGGAACTAGAGGACGTAAAATACCAAGAATTAGGGCCATTCAAGTGAGATGTTAGAAGAAGCAAAAAGAGTAGTGGATGTTTGGAACAGTGTTTCTCAAATGGCAGTCAACGTGAATTCAATTGTTAGATTTAAATCTGAGGAAGACAAATTTTTGTGAAGCAAGAGTATTAAGGTATATGTGCTCAAGACAGGCATATGGAATTCGGCCACAGATCTCCCATGATCTTAGCGAATGATGGAGTGGGCTCAAAGGCTGAAGGGCCGACTTGTGCTCATGTGTTCCTAAAATCACATTTTGTTAACTCAAGGAAGCCTGGTTGAGTTGGCTATTTTTTCAAAAACACAAGCTCATTTGGGTCTGGGAGAAAAGTATCCATAAGGAAAGCGATCCGTTTTTAAATTAACTTTGGTGTTACTAACCAAGGGAGTGGGTGAATAAAGAAGGGGAGCCAGTTCACCCGTGCTCATCCGGGAGCTTATAGATTTGTGGCATCTCATCTGAATCCGTAACAAGTTAGTGGAACACCCTTGACACCAGACTCTGGGCATAACACCACTAAGCAAAAATGGTTGTTCTTCATTTACTTTGAATATAAACTATTAGAAATGTAAAAGTTATACTACGGATTATATATAAAAATTTGGTAACAACTGGGAATAATACAGACACTTGCATTATCTGCACTAATTTTTAACAAAAGCAGCTCACCGTTCCTGACAGTAGTATCAGCATGACAACAGGATAAACCAGATTCCGCTCCCATGCGGAAGCTTTCTTGCGTCGTTCTTAAGAAAAGAAAACACCAAACTAATTAAAAACTTCTGTCAATGCAACATTGCTCAAAGTTTTAAACTGAATTCGGTTATAGCAAACAGTAAAAATGGCAACTGAACAGAGCTATTTCTCAAGTTTAATATGAAACAGTGCTCAAAATACTGAAGCAGCAGATGAATTCACCTGGAAATCCTCAAAATGCCTCTGTAAATTAAATCACAGGCCCAACCAATTAAAGAAGTTGTTCCCATGGAGCTGAGACATTTACTGGTCGGGGGATGGGAGAGGAGGAGGAGGAGGATGATGATACTAGAGGGATGTGGGGAGGAAGACACTGCAAGAGGAGTGCAAGGAAGGAAATGTGACAACAAGAAGGCTGGAAGGGGAGAAGGTGGCTGCCAGAGGGGTTGGGGAAGAGGACAGTGGCAAGAAAAGTTGGGTGGAGGAGAAGTGGGCAAAGAGGAGGGTTGTGCCAGAGGGGCGTTGGAAGAGCATGCCAGGAAGATGCAAGGAGTGGGAGATGGTGACAGGCTTGTGGGGGAAGAGGGAGGTTACAAGAGTGGTGAGTTTAGGGTTGGGGAGAAGGAGACTAAAGAGGTGTGGTGATGGAAAAGGGAGGCTACAATGGGGCATAGAGGGGAGATAAAAGGTGTGGGGGGTGATAGCAGTGAATGGGGAAAGTAGTGGGAAGGGTGCAAAGGAGAACAATTATCGAAAAATAAATAGAGTTAATTAGGAGTGAAGAAAATATGAAATCACCAAGTAATAAATTCCTTGCACGTGACTGTGGAAATTCTATTTTAAGGCTACCTATATTCAGAATCTATTATATGGGGAAAAATGTTGCTGCTATTGTGTTGAATCCACAATATATCAATTTTCAATTTAAATCTCAATTTTGAGATCTGATGTTCAGAATAAAGGACAGAAACTGTTGAGTTAAGTTGTTCCAGCTCTGTGTATATGTGATGGAAACAAATTTCCTGAGATTGGACCTATCTGCAGAATATGTTTGTAGTGATACTTGTGTGTGCCCAGAACTGTACATCAGGTAACTTTGAAAGAAAACTTTTGCTAATTTATGTCTGTTGACACATGTCAATTTAAACGCTTCCATGTCTAGGAAATTAATGCTTTTCTTTGGTATTATATCTCTATTTTTAATGGAGAACCAATAAATATTGATACTGACAAATTCATTTAATTCTGCATCCACCCCAAAAACCAAAGTCGCCCCTGATAAAATCTCAAGCAGACTCCTCACAAAAATTATTTTGACTTCTAATACCGAATGTAGAAATTACATTATTTTGCTACTTTACAAATTGCAATATAGAGCTCTTTATCAAGTGATTTAAGACTCCCAGGTGCACCTTAACAAACTGTTATATAAAAGGGATAAACCAAATCCATATAAGAGTACAAATGGATAAATTCCATCCCAATTGCCAAAATATATAATTCCCAAGGAAGGTGCAGCGTCTGAGCAATTTTCACATTATTTTCATCAAGCCCTCCAGTGGCAAAACTGCAATTATCCGGATATATTCAACTAGCTGTTTAAAAGTTGAATTCATATTACACAACATTTTAAACAAATAGCACATTGTCTCTTGCATTAATGTGTGCAGGAAAATTACAGTTTAAATGTTTAAACAGCATTGGTTTGAGGCAAATTTTAAATGAATCTTAATCCCTAGTCTGTGTTATACATGGTCTGTGAGTGGAGTGTAACTAGGATTCATAGCATAATCGATTTGCTTGTTGCTCAGAAAAAAAACATCTATATCATTTAAAACATAGCCTGGAAATTGATGCTTGCATTCTGTAATCCATTTTGATTCTAAGTAACTACTGTTTTACAGCATCATATGGCAATGGAAGAAAAAAAACTAGAAAGATTTTGCCATGAATTCTGCAGGATCTCAGTATAAGTAGAGCTTGCACGTATCCCCTCACTACCCTACTCATCACCTCTGTGCTTGATTTACATTTTCTCCTCAATTTTTCTGAATCTGTTCCTGGTTTTGAAGAAAGACAAAAAGTAGCAGCAATTGTTTGGTCTTCATAACTGCTAATTTCTGCAGCTTTTCCTGTTACTTGAGATTTCCAGTTCTTTCTTTGTATTCAACTGTTTAAATGTAGAATTATTCTTTTCGCTTGAGAAAAATGAATGCAAAAAAATACCAAGTTTTGATCTCTTGCTTCTTACACCATCCAATTCTTGCTCAAGTTCGTCAGAATCATATTTCAAATAGGATGTCATATAAGCACCTAAGGGAAGAGAGAAAAGTGTATGATATGTTTGCTGTTATACCTTTTCTCTATATTTCAATATATGATTGTATTTAATTATCCATTCCTTAATTTCTAATAGCAATGGAAAGGTACCTGTTACCAATGTTCAGTTACCACCTGCATATTCCTCAAACAATTCTGGCTTCACTGAAAAGATGACAGCTTTACCTGGTCAGTCCCCTGTTCACATATTATTAGTTTTCACAAAATTGCTCAATAGATGATAAATATGCCACATAACATTAAATGCAACTACTACAAAATTAACAGTTTCCTTTCTAAATAGATTTGTGGTAGCTAGATGTTAGTTCAATTTCATCCTTTTTATACTACATGAAACAGACAATTGCAAAGGTAACAAGCCATTACTGAGTTTTACTCCACGATTCAACATACTCAATAGTCATATCAGAACTGGATGTAGGTTTGCTTGCTGAGCTGGAAGGTTCATTTTCAGACATTTCATCACCATACAAGGTAACATCATCAATGAGTCTCTGGATGAAGCGCTGGCGCCATGGCCTGCTTTCTATTTATGTGTTTAGATTTCCTTGGATTGGTGACATCATTTTCTGTGGTGGTGTCATTTCCAGTTCTTTTTCTCAGGGGGTGGTAAATGGGATTCAAGTCAATGTGCTTGTTGATAGAGTTCCGGTTGGAATGCCATGCTTCTAGGAATTCTTGTGTGTGTCTTTGTTTGGCTTGTCCTTGGATGGATGTCTTGTCCGAATCGAAGCGGTGTCCTTCCTCATCTGAATGCACAGATACTAGTGAGAGTGGTTCATGTCTTTTTGTGGCTAGCTGATGTTCATGTGTCCTTGTGGCCAGTTTTCTGTCTGTTTGTCCAATGCCATTTTAGAAAAATGGAACTTGCAGTTAAAACTTCATGAATAATCATTGTACAAGTTTAAGATTTTCTCCTCACAGGAAAATGCAGTTTCATCTGGAACTACACAGGTAAAGGAGTCATTCTCAAACTCTGATAAGGTCCATAATGTAATAAAAATCACATTAATGAACACTAAGAAATAGCTCCATCATACTCCTGTTATGTGAAACTGAAACAAGATGGTTTCAAGAGGGAAGATACACTAAAAGCTAACCAAAAGGTACCTGGTAACAGCTACAACCAATTATCAAACTATATAGCCTGTGACAGTCAGACAGCATTTATAAAGAGGACTTCTGTCAGCTTTCATGGCTAGCCAGGCTTCACAGACTCCAGATTACAAACTGGATGAACCTCCACAAGTGGACTCGCAACAAGACCTGAGGGAATGGATCGTGTGAAGTACAGTTCAATGGAATGGATAATGGATAAGCTGGACAAGCTCATTGCCCTAATCTTAAGGGTTTCTAAAAAACATTTCCGAAGTTTACGATCCAAATCAGTCCTGTTTTCACTTAATTGGTTAGGTCTTGCTCTAAACTTCGTGAGACATCACCCCTGTCAAAATACTCAAAGTTGGTCTAGTTACCTAAACAATTTTAATTCTCTGCCCTAATGTAATTAATTCTGGTCTCATTCAAGCAAAATATATATATTACCTATTAACACTACAGACTTGTTGATTTGATTATCTTAAAACAAAGAAATTAACCATATATTGTCGGCATCTTGGAGACACACAAAGCTATGTGCATTCGCTGACTTTTTTCTCAATAAATTTGATTAATAGAGACAATATAACTCCCTAGAATACTTGTGCCCTCTTTTAGGGCATTTTATAATGCAAACAGAAAACTTTTAAAAGGTCATGTACACAAGCAACACCCAGTGCCAGAGGACTCATAAATGGCGCTGAACATTGTGCAATCATTGGTGAACATCCCCACTTCTGATAATAAGAAGAAGAGGTCACTGATGAAGCAACTGAAAATAGTTTGGCCGATGATACTGGCCTCTTTAGGGGCACAGTAATATTTTCCCTATCACTGGACTAATCGGCCCAGGATTAGGTCCCACTGCTCGAGAGGTGTGTAATAAAAACTCTGAATAGATTAAAAAATATCTAACCCAAAGCGATCACGTCTGATCTCTGAAGCTAACCAGGTTCAAACCTAGTACTTGGATGGGAGACTGCCTGGGAATACCAGGTGCAGTAGCTTCAGAGTCCTCTTGTGGCACAGTGTAATGTCCCTGCACCTGGAGGCCCAGGTTCACGTTCCACATGCTCCAGGGATGTGCAGTTACATTTTGAACAAGCTGATTAGAAAAATTGGTCAAATAACTTTTTCTTCTTAAATTTAACCTTTGAAATGTGCAGAGATGGCCTGGAGTTGAGATGACTGACCCATATAAGCTACTAGTAAGATGGCAGCAGAGTATTGCTTCTGAGCCTCTGGCTTGACTGCTCTGTGTGCTTTTCTCTTTTATTTCTTTTCTTTTATTTATCTCTTTTCTCATGTTTTTTTTCTTCTCTTTTATTTTACTTATCTCTTGTTGAAGAGCTCGGTCACAGCAATGGCTACAGTGGGGCTGAGTCCACTTAGTGCGGACTTGAGTTGGCCCAGCGCATTCACGGGGGCAAAGGAGGTAGGTTTGGGCCCAATCTGAGACCTGGCAGCATCAGCAGTGGCTGCACAGGTAAGATGGGCCCAAAGCAGACTCATGGAAGCAGCCGAGTCAAGTTTGGGCTAGTGCCGTACCTGGCGGCATTGGTGGCAAAATCAATTGAGGACTCAGTGGCGAGGGTGCCAGTGGAAGCGAGATGGCACTGAAGAGTGGCGAAATTTGTTCCAGTGGCAAAGGGTGCAGCAAATGGGGCTCATGACAAGCCACCTGGCCCATGGCAGACCACTTAACAAGGACTGGAAATCTGAACATTTCTCTATTTTTCTGCCTTTGTCGTCTACGTTCTGGCTTATTTTGCTGAGTTTTAAGATGGTGCCACAGATGATGTTAGACAGGATTTCAGGGAGCTAGGTTGGAAGCTCAGAGTTAGAACGAACAGAGTTGTTGTCTCTGGTTTGTTACCCGTGCCACGTGATAGAGATTCGAGGAATAGGGAAAGAGAACACTTAAATGCGTGGCTACAGGGATGGTGCAGGAGGGAGGGATTCCGGTTTTTGGATAACTGGGGTTGTTTCTGGGGACGGTGGGACCTCTATAAACAGGATGGTCTACACCTGAACCTGAGGGGCACCAGTATCCTTGGGGGGAGGTTTGCTAGTGCTCTTGGGGGGGGTTTAAACTAACTCTGCAGGGGCATGGGAACCCAGATTGTAGCTTCAGGGTGCAGGGCCTGGAGTGTAGGGAGGTTAGGAACATGGCATCAATTTCCAAGGAGGGTGCCTGTAAACAGGAAAGTGGCTTGAAGTGTGTATACTTCAATGCAAGAAGTATACGAAATAAGGTAGGTGAACTTGCAGCGTGGGTTGGTACCTGGGACTTCGATGTTGTGGCTATTACGGAGACATGGCTAGAACAGGGACAGGATTGGCTGTTGCAGGTTCCAGCATTTAAATGTTTTAGTAGGGTCAGAGGTGGGGGTAAAAGAGGGGGAGGTGTGGCATTGCTTGTCAAAGATAGTATTACAGTGGTGGAAAGGACGATGGATGAGGACATGCCATCTGAGGTAGTTTGGGCTGAGGTTAGGAATAGGAAAGGTGAGGTCACCCTGTTAGGAGTCTTTTACAGGCCTCCTAATAGTCCTAGAATCATTGAAGAAAGGATAGGGAAGGTGATTCAGGAGATGAGTGACAGTAATAGGGTGGTTGTTATGGGGGACTTTAACTTTCCTGATATTGATTGGGAAAGCTATAGCTCAAGTTCGTTAGATGGGTCAGTGTTTGTTCAATGTGTGCAGGAGAGTTTCCTGACACAATATGTAGACAGGCCAACAAGAGGTGAGGCTATACTGGATTTGGTTCTGGGTAACGAACCAGGCCAGGTGTTAGAATTAGAGGTAGGTGAGCACTTTGGGGATAGTGACCATAATTCGGTGATTTTTACTCTCGTGATGGAGAGGGATAAGTGTGTACTACAGGGCAAGAGTTATAGCTGGGGTCAGGGAAATTATGATGCGGTGAGGCATGACTTAGGATGTGTGGCTTGGAAAAGTAGACTCCAAGGCAAGAGTGTAAATGATATGTGGAGCTTGTTCAAGGAGCAACTATTGAGTGTCCTTGATAATTATGTACCTGTCAGGCAGGGAGGAAAGGGTCGTGCAAGGGAGCCGTGGTTTAATAAGGAATTGGAATCCCTTGTTAAATGGAAGAGGGCGGCCTATCTCAAGATGAGATGTGAAGGTTCAATTGGGGCGATTGAGAGTTATAGGGTAGCCAGGAAGGACCTGAAGAGAGAGCTAAGAGCAGCAAGGAGGGGACATGAAAGGTCCTTAGTCGGTAGGATTAGGGAAAACCCTAAGGCTTTCTATAGGTATGTTAGGAATAAAAGAATGACTAGGGTAGGAATAGGTCCAGTCAAGGATAGTAGTGGGAAGTTGCGTGTGGAGGCGGAAGAGATTGGGGAGACACTGAATGAATACTTTTCTTCAGTATTTACTCAGGAACAGGGCATTGTTGTCGATGCGAATACTGAGTCACAAATAAGTAGAATGGATGGCTTTGAGGTATGTAGAGAAGAGGTGTTGGAAATCCTGGAAAAGGTGAAAATAGATAAGTCCCCTGGGCCTGATGGCATTTATCCTAGGATTCTCTGGGAAGCAAGGGAGGAGATTGCAGAGCCATTGGCCTTGATTTTTATATCCTCTTTGTCTACAGGAGTAGTGCCAGAAGACTGGAGGATAGCAAATGTGGTTCCCTTGTTCAAAAAGGGGAGTAGGGATAACCCTAGTAACTATAGGCCGGTGAGTCTCACTTCTGTTGTGGGCAAAGTCTTAGAGAGAATTGTAAGGGATAGGATTTATGCACATCTGGATAGGAATAATGTGATCAAGGATAGTCAGCATGGTTTTGTGAAGGGCAGGTCGTGCCTCACAAACCTTATTGAATTCTTTGAAAAGGTGACGAAGGAGGTTGATGAGGGGAAAGCGGTAGATGTGGTATATATGGATTTTAGTAAGGCGTTTGATAAGGTTCCCCATGGTAGGCTACTGCAGAAAATACGGAGATATGGCATTGAGGGTGAGTTGGAGGTTTGGATTAGGAATTGGCTGGATGGAAGAAGACAGAGGGTAGTAGTTGATGGCAAAGTTTCTTCATGGAGTGCCGTCACTAGCGGTGTTCCGCAAGGATCTGTTTTGGGACCATTGCTGTTTGTCATTTTTATAAATGACCTGGAAGAGGGGTTAGAAGGTTGGGTGAGCAAGTTTGCGGATGATACGAAAGTCGGAGGAGTTGTTGACAGTGAGGAAGGATGTGGCAGGTTACAGCAGGATATATAGAAGCTGCAGAGCTGGGCAGAAAGGTGGCAAATGGAATTCAATGTAGCTAAGTGTGAGGTGATTCACTTTGGGAAGAATAACAAAAAGATGGGGTACTGGGCTAATGGTCGGATACTTGGTAGTGTGGATGAGCAGAGGGATCTTGGTGTCCATGTACACAGATCTCTGAAAGTTGCCACCCAGGTAAATAGTGCGGTGAGGAAGGCATATGGCGTACTGGCTTTTATTGGTAGAGGAATTGAGTTCCGGAGTCCTGAGGTCATGATGCAGTTGTATAAGACTCTGGTGCGGCCGCATCTGGAATATTGTGTGCAGTTTTGGTCGCCATACTATAGGAAGGACGTGGAGGCACTGGAACGGGTGCAGAGGAGGTTTACCAGGATGTTGCCTGGTATGGAAGGAAGATCGTATGAGGAAAGACTGAGACACTTGGGGCTGTTTTCATTAGAGAAAAGACGGTTTAGGGGTGACTTGATTGAGGTGTACAAGATGATTAGGGGGTTAGATAGGGTTGACAGTGTGAACCTTTTCCCGCGTATGGAGTCGGGTATTACAAGGGGGCATAGCTTTAAATTAAGGGGGGGTAGATATAGGACTGAAGTTAGGGGTAGGTTCTTCACTCAGCGAGTCGTAAGTTCATGGAATGCCCTGCCAGTAGCAGTGGTGGACTCTCCCTCTTTATGGGCATTTAAGCGGGCATTGGATAGGTATATGGAGGATAGTGGGTTAGTATAGGTTAGGTGGGCTTGGATCGGCGCAACATCGAGGGCCAAAGGGCCTGTACTGCGCTGTATTCTTCTATGTTCTATGTTCTATGACACAACACTTTTCACAGTAGTTTGTAACAAAATGCATGTCACAATAAATAAATCAATAACCACAATCTTTGCACTAGGTATAACTCAAACCAAGAAATTTTCCTTAATTCTCACTGACTTTGGTTTACTACAGCGATTAGATATCACAGCCACTCAAATGCAACCTTGATGTCTACGGTAATCACTTGCGTCTCCCCACCAAAGTTCAGCTCTTTTGTCCATGTTTAAACCAAGGCCATAACGAGATCAGGAGCTGCGTGGGCCTGACAGAAACCAAACTGAGCATCAGTGAAGAGCTTATTGCTCAGGAACTTCTAATTGACAGCACTGTCGATGACCCCTTCCACACCTTACTGAAGGCTGAGAACATACTGCTGCAGCAATAATTGGCAATGTTGGATTTCTCCTTTTTACATTCAGAACATACCGAGACTCTCCCACTGGGAGCTGTAACCTCTCCACATCAACCCTGGCAAGCTGAGAAGAATCTTACTTATTTCAATGAGGTCTCCTCTCATTCTTCCGATCTCCAATGAGTACAGACCTAATCTACAGAAATTCCCCTTATCAGGAAACCCCTCCACATGAGGGACCAACCTACTGAACCTTCTTGCAACTGACTTTAATGTACATCTTTGGTTAGATGAGGAGACCAAAACTGTTCACAGTACTCCAATTGTGGTCTGTCTAATGCCTTTGCATAGCTTTGCAGGACTTCCTTAGTTTTAAACACCATTCTCTTTGAAATGAAAGCCTACATTCCACTTAATTTCCCTTATCACTTGTTGAACCTTGTGTAATTCGTGCCAGGGACTCCAAATTCCTTTGTGCAGCAGCTTTCTGTTGTCCTTCTCCATTCTGTCAAAGTGCATAACTTCACATTTTCCCCATTATATTCTATCTGCCAAGTTTTTGTCCATTCACTTAACCTGTCTATATGCCCCTGTAGACTGCAAGTCCTTGCTCTCCTGCCTATTTTTGTGTCATCCACAGACTCAGCTAGAGTACATTCACTTCCCTCATCCAAGGCATTAATATATACTGTAAGTGATTATGGCCCCAGCACTGATCATTGTGGCACTCCACTAGTAATAGCTCTGTAATGATGCTGCTGAACCATATTTAGCAATAGATATTGAAAGCCTACACTAAGAGTACATTCTTTGCCTTGGCCATCATCAGTGCTGCTTCCAATATAGAATAATACTGATTCGTTACATGGTTTGTGTTTTTTTTGTTTTCGGGGGGGTTGGGGGAACGGAAACGGATACAGAGAGTGAGAGACACTTGTTAGTCTGGCACCATGAGATTTAGTCAACTCCAGGGTCAATACCGAGGACTCCCAGGACACCAGCTGCCTAACTGTATACCACTGTGTTGCCATGTCCACTGATTTTATTCCACCAGCCTGGCTGTATACCTTTGGGTCACTATTTCTACTGGTTCTGTCCTACTGATTGGACAAGACATACCCAGGTATGGAAATGGTATTATCTGGGACATTGTGTATAAGGTGTGATTCCAAGAGTATGGTTAAGTCTGGTTGTTTCTGGATTAGGCTAAAAGAAAGCTCTCCCAATTTTAGCAAGAGCTCTCAGTTGTTAGGAAAGAGGAGTTCGAAGGGCAATTGGGACTGGGCTTGCCATGATCATTTCTGATGCCTAATCAATGCCAGATAGATCATCTGGTTCCTTTCCTTTCCTGAAACTTTTTATACCAATTAGATACAACTGAGTGGCTTGTTCGACCCTTTAGTTAGGAGTCAATCATATTGCATTGAACCACATGTACACCAGACCAGGTAAGGATGGCAGACTTCTTCACTAAAAGGACATTGTGTGAACTAGGTGGGTTTTTGCAACTACTGACAATCCAGATTTTGTTTTCAAGTTCAGACTCCACAAGCTGCCATGCTGGGATTGGAAATTAAATATCTGAGCATTACATGGGTGTGTGGTTTATTAGTGAAACAACAATACCACTATGCCATCACTTCCCTTTTTCTTTCTCCTACCTTTACTCTGTAATTTTGTACATTATTTCTATTTAAAGGAGCATTTAATGCCCTCTCGAATGCCTCAATTGAGCATGTTTTCATCACATTTCCAAGCATCACTGGACATCAGAGTGCATCTGGGAAATTAACAAACAGTGAAATTCACAACTAATCTTGGAGGAACTGTTAGGCGAAGTTCACAGCACAGAATCAGATAAGTTAATTGTTGTTTTAAGTCTGTCCAAGAGAAAGGTTGCAGCAGTGAGTATAGTGGATTCTTTCTTGATTATATGTTGTTGGAGATAAGTCTCTTGATTAAACTTAAAATATAAGCCATAGCTATTAATTTAACCTGGTGCAGTGTTTTGCAGAGGAATAAGACAGTGTTATTTTCTGGGTCTGTAGATTGTGAAGGAGCAAAAATGCCCTTAGCAGTGATATGTACTTCTTGTCAGATGTGGGAGTTTAAAGAGAGTTTAAGGGTTACTGCGGATTATATCCGCCATATATACTGTTGGATGCGAATCTTATCAGATCGAGTGGATCAGTTGGAGAGACAGATAGAAGCAATGAGGAATTTGCAACAGCAACAGTATGTGATGGATGGTAGTTATAGGAAGGGGGGAAAGTCTCAGATACAGTCACATAGACCCGTTAACTCCAGGAAGGGTAAGAGAGGTAGGCAGCTAGTGCAGGAGTCTTTTGTGGATATACCCATTTCAAACAGGTATGCTGTTTTGGAAAATGTAGGGGGTGATGGATTCTCAGGGGAACGTAGCACGAACAGCCAAGTTTCTGGTATTGAGACTGGCTCTAATGCAATGAGGTGTACGTCGGCTTCCAAGAGATTAATTGTGTTAGGGGATTCTGTCGTCAGAAGTACAGACAGACGCTTCTGTGGCCAGCAGAGAAAAAGCAGAATGGTGTGTTGCTTCCCTGGTGCCAGGATCAAGGATGTCTCAGAGAGGGTGCAGAATGTTCTCACGGGAAGAGGGGCCAGGAGGAGGTCATTGTCCACATTGGAACCAATGATATAGGAAGGGAAAAGGTTGAGATTCTGAAGGGAGATTACTGAGAGTTAGGCAGAAATTTAAAAAGGAGGTCCTCAAGGGGAGTAATATCTGGATGACTCCCAGTTCTACGAGCTAGCGAGGGCAGGAATAGGAGGATAGAGCAGATGAATGCATGGCTGAGGAGCTGGTGTATAGGAGAAGGATTCACATGTTTGGATCATTGGAATCTCTTTTGGGGTAGAAGTGACCTGTACAAGAAGGGGACTAATATACTGGCAGGGAAATTTGCGCGAACTGCTTAGGAGGATTTAAGCTAGTAAGGTGGTGGGGGGACCCAGGGAGATAGTGAGGAAAGAGATCGATCTGGGACGGGTACAGCTGAGAACAGAAGTGAGTCTAACCGTCAGGGCAGGCAGGGACAAGGTAGGACTAATAAATTAAACTGCATTTATTTCAATGCAAGGGGCTTAACAGGGAAGGCAGATGAACTCAGGGCGTGGTTAGGAACATGGGACTGGGATATCATAGCAATTACGGAAACATGGCTCAAGGATGGGCAGGACTGGCAGCTTAATGTTCCAGGATACAAATGCTACAGGAAGGATGGCGAGAGGAGGGGGAGTGGCATTTTTGATAAGGGATAGCATTACAGCTGTGCTGAGGGAGGATATTCACGGAAATACATTCAGGGAAGTTATTTGGGTGGAACTGAGAAATAAGAAAGGGATGATCACCTTATTGGGATTGTATTATACACCACCCAATGGTCAGAGGGAAATTGAGAAACAAATTTGTAAGGAGATCTCAGTTATCTGTAAGAATAATCGAGTAGTTATGGTAGGGGATTTTAACTTTCCAAACATCGTGTTTGGAAAGTTAAAATGTGTGTGTGTGAGTGTGTGAGTGTGTGAGTGTGTGAGTGTGTGATTGTGTGTGTGATTGTGTGTGTGATTGTGTGTGTGATTGTGTGTGTGATTGTGTGTGTGATTGTGTGTGTGATTGTGAGTGTGTGTGATTGTGAGTGTGTGTGTCTGTGAGTGTGTGTGTCTGTGAGTGTGTGTGTCTGTGAGTGTGTGTGTCTGTGAGTGTGTGTGTCTGTGAGTGTGTCTGTGAGTGTGTGTGTGTGTGTGTGTGTGTGTGTGTGTGTGTGTGTGTGTGTGTGTGTGTGTGTGTGAGTGTGTGTGTGTGTGAGTGTGTGTGTGTGTGAGTGTGTGTGTGTGAGTGTGTGTGTGTGTGAGTGTGTGAGTGTGTGAGTGTGTGAGTGTGTGAGTGTGTGAGTGTGTGAGTGTGTGAGTGTGTGAGTGTGTGAGTGTGTGAGTGTGTGTGTTTTTCAGACTGGAGGCCTGTAACCAGTGGAGTGCCACAAGGATCGGTGCTGGGTCCTCTACTTTGTCATTTACATAAATGATTTGGATGCAAGCATAAGAGGTACAGTTAGTAAGTTTGCAGATGACACCAAAATTGGAGGTGTAGTGGACAGCGAAGTGAGTTACCGCAGATTACAACAGGATCTGGACCAGATGGGCCAATGGACTGTGAGGTGGCAGATAGAGTTTAATTCAGTTAAATGCAAGGTGCTGCATTTTGGGAAAGCAAATGTTAGCAGGACTTATACATTTAATGGTAAGGTCCTAGGGAGTGTTGCTGAACAAAGAGACCTTGGAGTGCAGGTTCATAGCTCCTTGAAAGTGGAGTCGCAGGTAGATAGGATAATGAAGGCGGCGTTTGGTATGCTTTCCTTTATTGGTCAGAGTATTGAGTACAGGAGTTGGGAGGTCATGTTGCGGCTGTACAGGACATTGGTTAGGCCACTGTTGGAATATTGCGGGCAGTTCTGGTCTCCTTCCTATCAGAAAGTTTTTGTGAAACTTGAAAGGGTTCAGAAAAGATTTACAAGGATGTTGCCAGGGTTGGAGGATCTGAGCTACAGGGAGAGGCAGAACAGGCTGGGGCTGTTTTCCCTGGAGCATCGGAAGCTGAGGGGTGATCTTGTCGAGGTTTACAAAATTATGAGGGGCATGGATAGGATAAATAGACAAAGTCTTTTCCCTGGGGTCGGGGAGTCCAGAACTAGAGGTCATAGGTTTAGGGTGAGAGGGGAAAGATATAAAAGAGACCTACAGGGCAATATTTTCACGCAGAGGGTGGTACGTGTATGGAATGAGCTTCCAGAGGATGTGGTGGAGGCTGGTCCAATTGCAACATTTAAGAGGCATTTGGATGGGTATATGAATAGGAAGGGTTTGGAGGGATATGGGCCGGGTGCTGGCAGGTGGGACTCGATTGGGTTGGGATATCTGGTCGGCATGGACGGGTTGGACGAAGGGTCTGTTTCCATGCTGTACATCTCTATGACTCTAATCCTAAACCACTTGCTGTGGGGAGAAACATTTATCCTCCCATTCCAATTTGTTCTTTTGCAAATCACTGAGTGCAAGTCTGTGCTCTCTTGTCCTTGATCAGCATATAAGCAGGAACAGGTTCTCCCTGTCTGCCCTGACCTTGTCTGATTTTGAATACATCAATCGGCTCTCCCCTCAGCTTTCTCCTCTCCAAGGAGAACAGTCATGATTTCTCCAATCCATTTTCATAACTGTGATTTCTCATGCCTCGAACTATCCTTGTAAACATTTTTGCACTGTCTCCAATGCATTTACACATTTCCTCAAGTGTGGCACCCAGAACAATACACAATACGCCAAGTGAGGTCTCACCAATGTCTTATGCATCTTCAGCATAACCTCCCTGTCCTTGTACTTTATCCCACAATAAATAAAATCTTGGATACCATATGTTTTATTAACCACTCTCCATCTGTCCTACAACCTTTAATGACTTATACAGACTTAGCCTTTATTTTATATAATAGAGCACTGCAAGCATAATCTTTTATTTTATACTGTCTTTCAAAATATATCACCTCATATTTCTCCGCATTGAACTTCATGTACCAACTACCTGCCACTTCACAAATTAGTCGAGCATCATTTTGATGGTCTTCATTGTCATCCTCTCAGTTAACAACACTTCCAAGCTTTGCATCACAAAATTTGAAATTGTCTCCTCCACTCCAAGATCTAGGTCCTTTATATAAATCAAGATAAGCAAAAGTTCTGTTATCAAATCCTTACGAATTACACTGCGCTTGTGCCTTTTCGAAATCCATGTAAATTACATCAACTGCATTATCCTTATCAATCCTCTCCTTTACTTCTTTAAAGAACTCTGATTCACAATAGACAACAGTTATTATGATTCTAAGTACTGCAGCACATATTGTATTATAAGCATTATAGTGGAAGAAAGCTATTCATTTTACATATTTTGACAAATATCTTTCAAGTCACAGAAGACAATGAATCAAAAGAGATAACCATATACAGAAAATCAGCATCCAACTTCTCTACTTTTTACTTACACAGCCTGCCCTAAACGTGTAGTGAATTAACACAACAAATGATAGGATTAGAGTCTCTTACTTCTGCCAGCCATAAGGATCCTGTCAAATCAGCTTGGACGATTTCCACCAAGTGCCAACTGGCCACAAGCCCACATCTTGGCAAATAAAAGACAGGAAGCACAATATATCATGCTAGATTAAGACAAAGGAAACCAAAATTGACTGAATTGCTACTGTTGAATGATTAACACTATTACTACAAGACTGCTATAGACAGTAATCCTACTTTTTCCCGACTAACTTAATGCAGCATTCTAATGATTAGGAGCACCAATGATGTATTAGAATATTTCTACCTTTGTTTTCAAACACTTGTCAGAGCTCAAAAGGAAGTGTAATAATGAAGATAAAACAGTTCCTTTCAAACTCGTAACCATCACCTAGAAGGACAAGGAATGAAGTTGCATGAGAATATCACCACCTACATGTTCCCCTCCAAGGGGCATTCTATCCTGATTTGAAACAATATCGCTTTCCTTTGCTACCGCTGGTAGAACATTCTGGTACTCTTTCTAATAGCACTGTGGGTGCACAGATTTGTTAAATGCTGCAGCAATTCAAGGAAGCAGCTGACCACTAGCCTTTCAAGGACAATCAAGAAAGGACAATATGGGCACAGCCAGCAATGAATTAAAAAAATTAAATACTATTATTTTTATTAACCCAAATATATAGAAAGTACATGCTGGAAGAGAAATAATAGAAAGCATAGTTATCTGATCCTCCAGTTAGAAGTTTTAAAAAATATGTTAAGACCATTGGACCATAAGACATAAGTCCAGAAGTAGGCCATTCAGCCCATTGAGTCTGCTCTGCCTCTGAGATCATGGTTGATCTGCTCACTCTCAACTCCACTTTTCTGCCTTTTCCCATTATGCCTCCATTCCCTTACAGACTAAAAACCTGTTTATCTCAGCCTTGGTTATAATTAATGAACCAGCCTCAACCGTCCTGTGCAGTAAAGAAAATTCACAGATTAAGTGCCTAATGAGATACAAAATCATTCCTCATCTCTGCCTTTAATGTGTGACCACTTATTTTGAGAATATGCCCAAGGTCCTAGACTCTCCCAAAAGGAGGAACAACATTTTCACATCTACCTTGTCAAGTCTGCTAAGAATTTTGTATGCTTCAGTAAGGTCACTACTCATTCTTCTACATTCTACAAGGAGTACAGACTCAACATACTAAACCTCCCTTCATAAGACAGTCTAATATTAATCTATGTTTTAGCAAAGCCTTTGATGCATTTATACTGCATTCCTTTCAAAATAAAGACCAACATTCATTTGCCTTCTGTATTACCTGAACTTGGCCAGCTTTTTGTGATTAATAGACAAGGACTCCCAACCCCCTCTGTGCTGCAGTTTCTGCAGTCTTTCTTAAATAATATTCAGGTCCTTTCTTCTTCTTGCGCACTTTTGCAATCTCACATTATATTCCATCTGCCAAAGACTCACTGTCATCCTCACCACTTTCCTTCCCACCTATTTGTGTCATTCGTAAACTTGGTTATAGTACTTCCACTTTCATCAGGAGTTATTAATAAATATTGTAAATAATTGCGGCCCCGTAACTGATCCCCGCAACTGCATGGAATGTGATCTCGGTATCCACAATGCACCCAACAGAGCCCAAACCATAGATGTGTGCACATACTGCATGGGATGGGCCCCAGCTATGCCTGCCTCTTTGTAGGGTATGTGGAACAATCCATCTTCCGCAACTACACTGGCCCCACCCCCCATCTTTTCCTTCGCTACATTGATGACTGTATCGGCGCTACCTCGTGCTCCCACGAGGAGGTTGAACAGTTCATCCACTACACTAACACCTTCCACCCCGACCTCAAATTCACCTGGACAGTCTCGGACTCCTCCCTCCCCTTCCTAGACCTTTCTGTTTCTATCTCAGGCGACCGAATCAACACGGACATCTACTACAAACCAACCGACTCCCACAGCTACCTGGACTACACCTCCTCCCATCCTGCCCCCTGTAAAAACGCCATCCCATTCTCCCAATTCCTTCGTCTCCGCCACATCTGCTCCCAGGAGGACCAGTTCAAAATACGTACAACACAGATGGCCTCCTTCTTCAAGGACCGCAATTTCCCCCCCGACATGGTCGACAGTGCCCTCCACCGCATCTCCTCCACTTCCTGCTCCTCCGCCCTTGAGCCCCGCCCCTCCAACCGCCACCAGGACAGAACCCCACTGGTCCTCACCTACCACCCCACCAATCTCCATGTACAGCGCATCATCCGCCGTCACTTCCGCCACCTCCAAACAGACCCCAGCACCAAGGATATATTTCCCTCCCCTCCCCTATCAGCTTTCCGTAGAGACCACTCCCTCCGCGACTCCCTTGTCAGATCCACACCCCCCACCGACCCAACCTCCACTCCCGGCACCTTCCCTTGCAACCGCAGGAGGTGCAACACTTGCGCCCATACCTCCCCCCTCATTTCTCTCCAAGGCCCCAAAGGAAAATTCCATATCCGCCACAGATTCACCTGCACCTCCACCCACATCATCTACTGCATCCGCTGCAGCCGGTGTGGCCTCCTCTATATTGGGGAGACAGGCCGCCTACTTGCGGAGCGATTCAGAGAGCACCTCTGGGCCACCCGGACGAACCAACCCAACCAACCTGTAGCACAGCATTTCAACTCCCCCTCCCACTCCACCGAGGATATGCAGGTCATTGGACTCATCCACCGCCAAACCACAACAACCCGACGGTCGGAGGAGGAGCGTCTTATCTTCCGACTGGGAACCCTCCAACCGCAGGGGATGAACTTGGACTTCACCAGTTTCTTCATCCCCCCTCCCCCCACCTTGTCTCAGCCGGATACCTCCAGCCCGGCACCGCCTTCCTGACCTGCAGTCTTCTTCTTGACCTCTCCGCCTCCATCCTACTCCGACCTATCACCCTCACCTTGACCTCTTTCCACCTATCAAATTTCCAACGCCCCTCCTCCAAGTCCCTCCTCCCTACCTTTTATCTTCTCCTGCTGAACACTCTCTGCTCATTCCTGAAGAAGGGCCTGTGCCCGAAACGTCGAATCTCCTGTTCCCTGGATGCTGCCTGACCTGCTGTGCTGTTCCAGCAATAAAGTTTCAACTTTGATCTCCAGCATCTGCAGTCCTCACTTTCTCCTCTGGACAGAGTAAACAAAGCTGTACTCTTTTAAAAAAAAAGCAGCACTACACAACTAAATCTTACAACACAACAGGCTTCAATTAACTTACCTAAACTAATGAGATTTTCTGAAAGTACAAATTGAACAAAGACAGTTCAGGGAAAGCGAAAGTTCCGAAATTTTGTGGCAAGCTTCCATTTAAGCACATATCATCACTGAATGAAATAAATAAATGGCTGCTGGGGACAGGGGTTAAAAATAAACCCAATTGTGCTCAAATTCACAGCTTTCCAACTTCATAAGTTTTATAAGTGAAGTCTAACAATCCCTTACTTCAAAAATTACAAATCATTTCCAACACACTCAAAACTCAAATGTCAGAAATGCAGTCAACCAACAAATTCGTAGAATTCACTTGTCTGGGCATGTTCAGCTATTTAATGCTCACAATCAAAACCACTGCACAGTTCATTTAAAATCACTTAACAGTTTAATTTTGTTATCTGCCTAGTTCTGAGACACAGATTCAGTTGCTCAAAGAAAAGCATCCAAGTGGTTAGATTGCTGACAGCCCCAGGCAACTGGCAGATCGACACCAATTAGTTCACTCCTAACACTGTAACTGGCATAAAGTACAACAACCTTTCATCTTCATTGAATAGGTAATGAAAATTAAATGTCTTTGATCAAGTAAGTGTTTTTGATCCCACCACACCCAGTGCCTCTTGAACTCTGGGAGAACTGATAGCTATAGGCAGGGGTAAAAAAAACATTCTTGTAATTAGAAATGTCTATCATACAGGATAAATCACATTATTGTCCAACCTATTGAACATACATTGAAATTGTCAAAAATGTTATATATGTCTCAGAAGCAAGAGGATAAACAAGTCACCACAGCTTAGTCTACAATGTCATATACAAGTTCAGGCCACTGATTGAGGCTTCAAACAGAGAGAAGCTGAACATCTCAATAAATAGTTAATTGTCACTAGATAGCACTGCAGCTCACTCTGGCAAATGAAGCAATCTACTCTCGTGACATGCTGTCATAATGGAATCATACAAAGGTTACTGGATTGAACACCATTTGGTCCATCATGCCTGACCGAGCTCTCAGTGAAAACCTTTCAATTAGTTGCACTTTCCCAGCTTTTCCCTATAAGCCTGCTAACATTTTCTCGAAAGATAATTACCCAATTCCCCTTTTGAAAGCAACGATTGAATTTGCCTCCACCATGAAATCAGTGAATTCCAAATCCAAGTCACTTAATGCATTAAAGAAATGATCATATCACTTCCAGCTGTTTTTGTAATTACCTTAAATCTGTATCCTCTGGTTGTCAACCCCTCCACTAATGGGAATGATCTCTTGCCATCTACTCTGTCCAGATCTCTTATGATTTCAAATACACCATCAATTTCCTCTCAACCTTCTTTTCTACAAGGAGTCCACAAGAGCCTTCACTAGATTAACAATGAAGATGTGATTTGAACCAAAGTGTATCTTCAAAAATAATATGTCTATCAACCCGTTCAAACATACTAATGACATCACCAAGGCAGGTGGGATTTGAACCCAGACTTTCTGGCCCAAAAGTAAAGACGTCACACACTGCACCACAAGATGCAAGTGTAATTTTATAGGTGCTCAACTAAAACTAAGATAAGGACAGTACAAACAAAAATCATTTGAGAAAATATTAACTGGTTGTAGCCAGATGTTCAATTCTCACTGAAGTAGTTGTTTTACAGTAGTGGCTGGTATCACTGTTGCTGGATTGAACTGTTCTGTTATTTGCTGCAAGGTTGTTTTGGGGCTAGTTTTTAAGTTGCACACAGGTTTCACTTTTCTTTTCAGAGTCCATGTATTTTGAATTTTTTTTTTAAACATGATATTGGCTAACTGTATACATTTTATGCTTGTTCGCAATGCCAATCGCCCTTCAGGTGGTGGTTAGTTGGCTTTTTGAATGGTTAAAGTCCATGTCATGTAGGTGCATCCATAGTGCTATTAGCATGGGGGAGCTGCAGGATTTTAAGAGGTGATAGTGAAGGAATTAGATTTGAGATGGTGCATGGCTCTGAGGAGAACTTGCAAGTGGTGGAGTTCCCATGCATTTGCTGTCTTAGTCTAAGAGGCACAGCCATAGAGTCATACAATGCAAAAACAGACCCTTCAGTCCAGCTCGTCCATGCTGACCAAGTTTCACAAAGTAAACTAATCCCACTTGCCTGTGTTTGGCCCATTATCCCTCTAAACATTTCCTATTCATGTACCTGCCCAAATGTCTTTTAAATGTACCTGCATTTACCACTTCCTTTGGCAGTTCATTGCACGTATAAACCATCATCTGTCTGAAAGATTTGCCTCTCCGGTCCCTTTTAAAATCTTTCTCCTCACACCTTAAAAATCTGCCTTGTATAGTTTTGAACTCTCTCTTCCAGATGGATGAAGTGCAAGTTTGGAAGATGACATTTCAGAGGATTAAATATTTTGCTACAATGGTAAATGGTACACACTGCGGTCACTATGCATCAGTAGGAGAGGGAGTGAATTTGAAATCGAATCGAATGTATTGTCAAGCGTATCAAGGCACAGTGAAAAGTTTTGTCTTGTGAGCAATACAGGCAGATCACAGAGTTAAATAGCACAGATAAGTAAATAATAGGTAAACAGCAGCAAAACAAAAACACAGGCGAATGCTAAGAGTTTGAGAATCCATTCGGTATTCTAACAACAGTCGGGTAGAAACTGTTTCGAAACCAGCTGGTGCATGTGTTCAGGCTTCTGTACCTTCTCCCCGATGGCAGAGGTTGTAGAAAAACTTTGCCAGGGTTCCTTGACAGCGGGCCTGGTAGGTGGATTCTATAGATGGGAGGTTCGTCTTGGTGATTGGCCGGGCTGAGTTCACCGCTCTCTGTAACCGTCTCCAATCTTGAATGGTACAGTTGCCATATTAGGTAGTGATACAGCCAGGCAGAATGCTCTCAACGGCGCACCTATAGAAGTTGGCAAGGGTATTCGCAGTCGTGCCAAATTTCCTCAGTTGCCTGAGGAAGAGACATTGCTTCCTACATACTTTAAGGCTAGTCATGGTTGAAAGTCATTATTGGAAGAGGTCTAAAGGACTTTCTCCACAATACTCTAAATATTCTGATCAATTAGTAATTCATTTCTATTAAAGCATGCTTGGTAAACCACTTCAAAACTTATCAAGTGGATCAACAATCATACAATGTTAACATCCGAACAATTTCTGGAAGGTTCTAGGCTGAAGAAAGTGATTGTAGGAAAATTTATATGAGTTAAAGTAAAACTAAATCTTTGTTCTTCCTCAATGTGTGTGCTGCTGAAAATTACAAGGAGAGAAATTTCATTAAACTATTCTCAGGCCTGATATTCACACTACATCACACTTAAAAAATACTAGAACTCAGGACAAAACGCAAAAACTTTGCTCTCCTTCCCAACTGAGTCATGGCAACATAAAAAGTTGTCACTCTTTACCTTGAAGAAGTGAAAGCTTGCAACCTGGAGGACATTTGCTTTTGTGCCAACATCTAAAATTAGGGACACAGTTTAGGGATAGGAAGATTAGGCTTGATGGTAATGATAGAACAGAGGTATGCCAGGCCACAAGGTTAGATTGTGGTTAAATCAAATTGTACTACTGCATCTTGCCAACACCCAGACTTCAGTTGCTCAATCACTTCAAAGTCTTTCCCATTTTGATGGTGGTAGGGCCACACGCATCTCCAAAATGAAGGGGAGCCTTTGTCCCTAGAAGGACTGCATGATGTTCCCTCTGACCAATTTTGTCATAGACAGATGCATTGTAATGGGTGAATTCAGGAAGAATGCCAAGTAGTTCAAGTTGGTTTCCTCTCTACCTGCCACAGGCCTAATCTAGCAGATACATTCTACAGAATTCAACTATCTCAAGCATTCATGCTAATACCAATTCATTTTTGAAATAGGCTCTTAAGTCTCGCACTGAGGTGCAATTTATGCACTTGCCGTTCTCATTGCATCCTTTAAGTGATGTTCAATGAGGGGGGCTATTGATTAATCAGCTCAGCAGAGTAGGATTTGATAAGCAGAATGAGATTTCTTTACCCGGGCTTGACCTGACACCATGGGGTCTAGAGTCAAAGTTGAGGACTCAGAGGGTAACCCTTCCCAACTGGAAACCATTTGCTGCCACATCTGATCATCAGTCCTGCCACTGAGACAGGGCCTAGCCAGGGATGGAGATAGTCATGTCTGGGACATTGTGCTTGCTTCCTAATTATCCTTCTCTGACTCTGAGATCCCATTTGTAAAGGAGTGATGACAACATACATGGAAGGAGGGCTTATGCGTTGATGTCGATTCTCCTGCTCCTTGGATGCTGCCTGACCTGCTGCGCTTTTCCAGCGACACATTTTTCAGCAACATACATGGAATACAAAACACCTGTTTCTCTGGAGTGAATTGAATTAAAAGAATAGCTTATTCACTGTTTTTTTTTCAGGTTACTTGGGTTACACCGATTACACAAACTCATTTAATAGGCATTTGTATACTACATTTTCATTTCAACCCACACTACTGACTAATGACCTAAATCAATTTTCCAGTAATAGGAAAGCTATAAAACAGGGCAAAATGTAAGCAGTGCTGCTCAGCATAGACCAAGTTGGAAGGAATCAGACTTTGTTTGTCTCTTTACAGTGCTTCCTACATACTTTAAGGCTAGTCATGGTTGAAAGTCATTATTGGAAGAGGTCTAAAGGACTTTCTCCACAATACTCTAAATATTCTGATCAATTAGTAATTCATTTCTATTAAAGCATGCTTGGTAAACCACTTCAAAACTTATCAAGTGGATCAACAATCATACAATGTTAACATCCGAACAATTTCTGGAAGGTTCTAGGCTGAAGAAAGTGATTGTAGGAAAATTTATATGAGTTAAAGTAAAACTAAATCTTTGTTCTTCCTCAATGTGTGTGCTGCTGAAAATTACAAGGAGAGAAATTTCATTAAAATATTCTCAGGCCTGATATTCATACTACATCACACCTAAAAAATACTAGAACTCAGGACAAAATGCAAAAACTTTTCTCTCCTTCCCAACTGAGTCATGGCAACATAAAAAGTTGTCACTCTTTACCTTGAAGAAGTGAAAGCTTGCAACCAGGAGGACATTTGCTTTTGTGCCAACATCTAAAATTCGGGACACAGTTTAGGGATAGGAAGATTCTCTTTTAAGACACACCTGAAAAGCTGTTTTTCTTCAGCAGCAGAGACTGAGTCAATAAATTTATCCAAAGCAGGGTTGCACTTTAAAAAAATAAACAAGGAAGTCAAGGGTCATGATCTAACTGAACTGCTGAACAGGCTAGAAGGGCTGCTCCTATGTTCTATGTTCCTATAATGTTGTGCCCTCCCAGGTACATAAATATGGCATCCCAAATTTTTCTCAAAATAAACTTTTAAACCAAGTCCAGAAGTGGATAGTAAACATCAAACAGCTACTGATAACAACTTATATTTTCAAAGCTATGAAACATCAGTTGATCTTCATCTGTTGATGATAAATCAAAATCAAAATCAATCTAAGTCTAAGTCTCAGGTCTTGGTTTCTAAAGCTGACAAATTTAGTTGCCATCAGTTCTTGTATCTGTGTTTTCATTTTACTTTAAATAGAATGTATTCACTACGCATCAGAACACCAGTTACTTGCATGACTTCATAATAAAGTATGTTGGCCTTAGCCCAGTGATTGCACCAGGATTGTAACATACAAACCGAATATAATGGAAAATTTAACAAGCCTGCTAAAAGCCTCACAAATGTCTTTTATTTATCCATACGTGGAGGACGTGCACAACACAGTGAACAAAGCCACCCAAAGTTAAATATTTGTCAACAAAACTTTATTTTTGTGCTTGGTGTTGCACAAAAGTTATCAGTTGAAAACACATGCACCACGAATTCTGTCCTTGCAGATTAACCGCAATGTTTGGTGAGCTGAAATTACTTATATTTTTAAAGAGAAAGATATACTTTTCCCAATTTTGTTGTCAGGACATGAGTAACTATAGTAAAGCCACTCTTTTGCCCATTTTGTGTACTTTAGGGGCCACCTTTAAAACAATTCAATGGAGGTATCACACATCTACAAATCTATTATTGACCAGGATTAACTTTGAAGAAGTGATAAGTATATTTCCTCTCATTGAAGGATCTCCCCCTCTCGTATTCATCATAAATAGAATGTTAATCACTTGTTTTTAACCACATATAAAACATATGACCCCTTTTATTCTCCAAAATTGCTTTCCTGGAATATTTGAAGTATTAGTAGCTTACTGGAAATGTTTTGCTCAAATTATTCATGTTCTCAAAAATGAAAGAGTCAAGAGAGATCTGTACAGTGTCACTGCAACAATTTGTGTATTTTTAAAATTAGATTGGCAGTATTATTGATGTGTATCCCATGAACCAGAATCTGATTACACTGCACCAATGATTCTACCATTTGTGACACACTCTGTTTCCTGAAGTCCACCTGATTTTAAGCCTACTTTAGAGTCCTTCAGAATGCAAAGTCCTGGAATTTCCTCCACTGAACTCAACTCAGATGTTGGAGCATAATTGAGGATGGCTCCATGCCGAATTTGCCATTAATCTCTATGGGCAAGCACAAAAATGGACGTAACTCATACAGAAGCAATATACTCGAAAGGTGAAGGACAGAAGAAGTTGGAAAAACAACCTTGCTTTCAGTACTTGGCTGGATATGTCTTAGCAGATCAACAATACCATAAAATTCAAATTGTTTTGATTAAGTACACAGGCACAGAAATTCATTTAAATAGACCTGCAAAGGTTCTCCCTTTTCTTCAATGACAATTACAGGAAAACAACTTTAGAATTAGGGGTTTTAACCTCTTGGAACAAGATTTGCATAGTTTTAAGAATGAAGTACAAAGCAGGAATGATTGGCTTCTGTACAACAGAATAGGGTACAACAGAATAGGACTAGATGAAGAATACAGAAGTTCTAAGTGCCCCATAAATTATCTGCCGGGCTAACCTGTTCTGCAAAAAATTCAAAGGCTTAACAAGAACAGGAAACAAAAGAAAACTTGCATCCTCAAACAATATGGGCATAATTCAATGAGGTGAAACAAGCTAGTAGTGGTTTTTATAGTGTTGAAAATCAAACAGGTTTCATCTTTATAGTAATACATTTTACAAAGAGTCCTCAGTTTGTTGTATATGAATCGTGAAATGGGACATCAAGTAATTATGTCTTCCGAGGATCTTTTCTTGCAAGGGTCAGATTATGGAAATAGGGAAGTCTTGCTAATTCTGTATGGAATACTAATGAGACATTGTCATTTACAGTTTTGGTCGCCTTACTTAACATGAGACATGTCTGCATTTAGAACAGTTCAGAGAAATGGCTGTTTGGCTTTTCTCTGGGGTGAGAGGCTAGTCTTAAGAAGAAAGATTTGGCAAGCTGGACCTACGCTTGTTCAAGTTTACAAGAATAAGAGGTGATTTTATGGAAATTTAAGCTTCTGAGGAGATTTGACAGGATAGATATGAGAGGATGTTTCCATTCATGGAGGATCAGTTTCAAAATAAAAGGGTCTCCCATATAACTTGAAGAGGAGAAAGAATTTCATCTTAAAGGGTTGTTAACCTTTGAAATTGTCTTCAAAGCAGTGGAGGCTGCATCATAGAATATAAATTAGAACAGATTTTTAATCAAAACTGGAATCCAGGGTTATGGGGGCCAGCAAGGAAATACAGTCATGGCCACAATCAAATCTGCCATGGTCTTACTGAATAGCAGAGTAGGCCATGGGTGCCAATAAATATATAGCATTGCTCAAAAACACTTCAATATTTTCATTAATAGTTGAATCATTTCAATCAGACCTTGGTCAAATATATGCAAAACAGTTTAATAACATAGTTCTATCTCTTCCACAGTTCTCATGTCATTTAGAAAGCCAAGTAATAGCAGAGGCTGCAATTTGATAAAACTTTCCTAAATCCCGAGAGAAGCACTCAGGGTAAAATTAACTATTAATAAATGCAATAATAGAAAATGATTGTACATTCTGTTCTTCTATTCTGAAATGCCAACCACTAATCCCATCACAAAGTCTAATGTTTCTCACATAAATCAAACTGCTACTTAAAAACTGAGAGCCTCAGACCATTTATCATCTCAATGAATCCTCTAAATTCTCAGCGTATCTTCTGTAAACCACATAAGCACATTGATCAGCCACAATTACCTGCAGATTTCACATACCATTTAATCTCCTTATAAGCGCTTCTTCCTGCAGGATGATGCAATGGATTTGTTCATCCAAGTCTTCCAGGATCTAAGAATTTAACAGATACAATTATAAAGAAGAAAAAACAAATTCATGATATTAATTTAAAGAATATGCAGAAAATTTGATTTGCTGAATAATTGTATTTTCAGCACCAAATAGGCCATTCAGGCCTTACCGATGTCATCGGATTCCAGTTGCCTGCCCGCACCAGGTATCTTAAGTCTTCTTCTTGGGTGAGTGTTATTCTAACAACACTCAAAAAGCATCATACCATCGAGGTCAAAGCTGCCCACTTGACAGGCATCACATCCACAAACATTTAGTCCCTTCACTAATATCAGTAGCAGCAGTGTGTACCATGTACAAATTGCATTGCAGAAATTCAACAACACTCTATGCGACAGATACCATATTGGGGGAAGTTCCAGGATTTTGACCCAGTCCTAAAGGAACAGTGATATATTTCTAAACCAGAATGGCAAGTGGCTTGGAGAAGAACTTACAGTTGGTCATGTAAATGGCCTGCAGTGGTTCAAGGCAGCAGCTCACCACCACTTTCTCAAAAGTAACTATGGATGGGAAATATACACTGGCCAAGCCAGCAACACTAGCTTCCCATGATTGTATTAATAAAGGAGAGAATCATTTATTTTCTGCATTTAATCTATCTTACTGTCTGCCCAGTGGCTCAATTCTATCTATATTTTCGTATAAGGATACAATATACCTAAAATTTAGAAACCTATTGATAGGATATGCAAGTATCATGTTTGTTCATTTAATAATACACCATTTTGAACCAATTGTTGTAGTTTCAAAACAAATCTGTATTTCAAAACAAATTTGTATTTCAGTACAAATCTGCAGCAGGGTAACTCAGTAGTCAGCACTGCTGCCTCACTGCACCAGAAACCTGGGTTCAATTTAACCTTTAGGTGACTATCTGTGGAGAATTTGCATATTTTCCTTGTATCTGCATGGGTTTGTCTGGGTGACCCAGCTTCTCCCCCCACACTTCAAAGATGTGAAGGTGAGGTGGGTTAGCCGTGTTGAATTGCTTATAGTTTCCAAGTCTATTTATGCTGGTTTTTAGATTAGATTACATTACAGTGTGGAAACAGGCCCTTCGGCCCAACAAGTCCACACCGACCCGCCGAAGCGCAACCCACCCACACCCCTACGTTTACTCCTTACCTAACACTACGGGCAATTTAGCATGGCCAATTCACCTGACCCTGCACATCTTTGGACTGTGGGAGGAAACCGGAGCACCCGGAGGAAACCCACGCAGACACGGGGAGAACGTGCAAACTCCACACAGTCAGTCGCCTGAGGTGGGAATTGAACCCGGGTCTCCGGCACTGTGAGGCAGCAGTGCTAACCACTGTGCCATCGTGCCGCCCACGGATTGGTTGGATTAGTCATGGGAAATGTGAGGTTATGAGCTAGGGTGGGATGCTCTTCATGGGTTGGTGCAGATTCAATAGGCTGAATGGCCTCTTTCTGCAATGTAGGGATTCTATGATTCTATATCTGACTCACACTCAGTAATTTTACTGAGCGAGTGGTCCAGTGTTAAAGGGGCTATTATATGGATAAGACAACAAGGCCAATCAGCCTAATATAACAGAAGCCACAGGATAAGCTGAAGATGATCATTGCTGTGGTTCTGTTCGCCGAGCTGGAAGTTTTTGTTGCAAACGTTTCGTCCCCTGTCTAGGTGACATCCTCAGTGCTTGGGAGCCTCCTGTGAAGCGCTTCTGTGCTGTTTCCTCCGGCATTTATAGTGGCCTGTCCCGGCCGCTTCCGGTTATCAGTTTCAGCTGTCAGCTGTAGTGGCCGGTATATTGGGTCCAGGTCTATGTGTTTGTTGATGGAATTTGTGGATGAGTGCCACGCTTCTAGGAACTCCCTGGCTGTTCTTTGTTGAAGATGATCATGCTATTTCCTCAGTGGCATGGTCAGCACTGCTCCCTCAATTCCACCAGGCACACATCTTGAAATTCGAATAATGTTTGCAGGACTATGTGCATGGATTGGCATTGGCTTCTATCTCCCAACAAAAGTAACTGCCTTCCAAAAATGATTAATTGATTATAAAGTGCTTTGAAATATGAGGATGTGATGAGATTTATATGACTGCAGATTCTTCACTGAATACTAATTGCACTAGTGATTCTTTCACATTCCTTTAAAAATTAATACTTATCACCTCCAGCAGTCATTTCCAAACCCATCTCTACACCTCTAAGTGATTCTTTCATTGCCTTTTTACTTAAGGGTTTGTATGAAGCTTGCTTTTTATCCTCACACTGACAAACAACATGTCTTCCTAACTTCTTTCTTTTACATTTTTCAATGCTTAAATTTGCATGCTTTCCTTCTGTAATAAGCCATCTTAAAAAACGAATTTCTCACATTTTGTGCTTTAGCCTCATTCTAGCCTAATTTATGTATCAATAACAAAACAGCTATGTTGCTGTGCAGACAGTAAGTAATGTATGAATTTTTGTTGTTTATCCTAAATGTCTTTCCTAATTCTTCAATGAAATAACGTGACCAGATCCATCATCAGATGGATCACACAGACAGCAAGCACAAAAGTTCTACAGAGAAAGTTTTAGATCATTAATAATTGATATCTAATTGCCACTAAATTTCCCAGTTATTTTTCTGCTATTCCATATAATTCAAATATCCATAAGCAAAAGCATAAGCTATTGCTGCATTCAATGTTTCTGAACCAGACCAAATCTCCTCAAAACAGGTCAAGGAGATAGCCTAGACCCTAAGTTTTTCTCATTTTAAAGTCAAGTGCTGGGCATTGCGTTCTGGATGCAATTCTTTTGATCGAACGACCAGGCTTGAAGCAAATCGCACTTTATTCATATATTATAGTTAAAAAACAAACAAAAGAAAGAGGATTATAACACCTTAACAGAATGAGAGATTATTCAAATTCTAAACAGCAACTGTTCCAATATAGTAAGATCCCTTAAACACATCCTTTACAAAGGCAAATTCAGTAAAATAGAATGTCTCACATGCAATTTTCCAGACTAAGAAGAAAGAATATCAAGAGAAAACCTAAGAGAGTGGGTGAGAGAGGGAGGGAGGGAGAGCGAGAGTGAGCATGAGCATGAGCATTCAAGTATTTTAGTTGTAGCAAGGACAGAAGTACCGCAGCTTCCAAACAGCTACTGAAAGTTCAACTAAATTCTTGCTTCTGTGGGAGCTTGACCCCACCTATTCAAGCTGCTTCTATTGTTCCAACTTTAAACTAGTAGTCCCAAAGCCTCACGCTGTTTAATTTATTAGCTTGAAGCAGACTGTTCAGTCCTCTGTCTCAGCCTTCCTTCATTTAAAAAGAAAGAATAAAAGAACCTCGTAAAGTCATAGTATCATCACAACTGCCCCCCCCAAAAAGCTTTAATTTTATGCTATTAGCTATTATGCTATTAGCATAAAATACAACATGTATACATTACATTGTTTGCATGCTTAGATTCATTCATTAGTACAGTCCATTTTCTCCCGCCACCAAAACCCTATGTCTTTCATCATCAAAGTCGTGACGCTATATCTGCTATTACATTCTCTCATCTTGTCATGTATGTAATTTTCAAATTGAATGCTTGTGATAATAAGCTCCAACTAAACAGTCTGGAATGTTTATCCTTAGATTTCCCCAAAACCTTTAGCAGGTTATGGTCAGCATATACAATTTCCTCAGACACATTACTGGCAACATAAAAGTCGATAGGTTGCAATGCCAACATCAAACCCAAGGTCTCCTTCTCAGCGATGGAATATTCGATGATTATTCAATTTTCTGGATCAACCACCAATAGGTCTATCTATCTTTTCATTGTCTTCTTGAAAGAGTACAGCACCAACACCCACATCACTTGCATCTATAGCCACTTTGAATGAGTTTGCATAATTAGGTGAGGTTAATACTAGGGTAGTGCTTAACACAGCCTTCAAGCTGTTAAATGTCTTCTGACATTCCTCCATTCACTGAAAATTGCTGCATTTCTTCAACAAGTCAGTCAGTGGAGCAACCACACTGCTAAAATTCAGTATAAACTACTGATTAAAATCACTCAGTCCCAGGAATTGTAGTTCTTTCCTCTTCATCGATGGAATGAGAAACTTTCCAAGAACTTTTGTTTTCACATCCCATGAGGCCATTTTTCCAGGTCCAATGACACGACCCAGGAACATGACTTCGGCTTTTGTGAACTCACTCTTAGGTTTATCACCAAGCCTGCCTCCTAAAGTCCATCAAACAATTCCAATGGATGTTCCAAATGTTCCTTCCATGTGTGACTGAAAAAAAAAGGTGTACATTGATGTACACCACACAACTGGATAATCCCAAAATGACCTAATTGGTTACTTTTTGAAACATGGCTGGGGCATTTTTCATACCAAATGGCTTTAAACTGGTACAGTTCATTTGGTGTCACAAAAGCAGAAATTTCCTTCGCTCTTTCAGATCAAGGTACCTATGAGTATCCTCTGATTAAGTCCAACTTGGAAATACAGCTGCTTGACCAACCTTCTTTCAAACATGGATTAGGATAGGAAGCAGACATAATCACACATAATCACTACATACCATCTGATTTTAGGACCATTACTATGAGGGAGTTCCATTTGCTGCAACTCATTTCAATTATATTGACTTTGAGCAAATATTCAATTTAGAGGGTTAGGTCAATAAGGATGCTGCTTAATTGAAACAGCATTTCCTATATCTACATTGTGTTTAATCAGATTAGTACTTCCAGCTTATTGCCACATATCTCCCCATGTGATTGTAACAACTCTTTCAAGTCATTTCAATTTTCCTCTGGAAGCCAGCTCTCCTTTTGCTTTCCTTCCCGTTTCCAAAGGCCTTTTGAGCATATTCATGTGCCACACTTAAATGTATTGCTACCTGGCATTCTTGTCAAATAATTCACCTGTCAATTTCCTTTTGATTTGATAAGGCCCAATAAACCTTGGCTTTAAAAGTTTACCTACCACTGGGAGTAACGCCAAAACTAACTCCTCAAGCAAAATTGTGAATCTTTGATTTCTTGTCTGTTTCCTGTTTCCTTACATACTGTGCTACTTTCAAATGCTGTCTAGTCAATTCACTCACTCTATTTAATCTTTTCCTAAAATTTGACACACTATGCAAATATGTGGTCTCTGAACTCTGATTCATCAATTTCTTCTTAATTAATTTCAGTAGTCCTCTCACCTCATCCCAAAAACTAATTCAAATGTACTGAATGTCCTTGATTCATTAGGTGCATCTCTCATGGCAAAAATTACAAATAGGATTCCTTTATCTCAATCCACCAGACAATAGTGACCTCAACATGGTCTTGAAAGTCTGATGGAGGAGAAAGTGAGGTCTGCAGATGCTGGAGATCAGAGCTGGAAATGTGTTGCTGGAAAAGCGCAGCAGGTCAGGCAGCATCCAGGGAACAGGAGAATCGACGTTTCGGGCATAAGCCCTTCTTCAGGAATGAGGAAAGTTTGTCCAGCAGGCTAAGATAAAAGGTAGGGAGGAGGGAATTGGGGGAGGGGCGTTGGAAATGTGATAGGTAGAAAGAGGTCAAGGTGAGGGTGATAGGTCAGACTGGGGTGGGGGCGGAGAGGTCGGGAAGAAGATTGCAGGTTAGGAAGGCGGTGCTGAATTTGATGGATTTGACTGAGACAGGGTGGGGGGAGGGGAAATGAGGAAACTGGTGAAATCCGAGTTCATCCCTTGTGGTTGGAGGGTTCCTAGCCGGAAGTTGAGGCGTTCTTCCTCCAACCGTCGTTTTGTTGTGGTCTGACGATGGAGGAGTCCAAAGACCTGCATATCCTTGGTGGAGTGGGAGGGGGAATTGAAATGTTGAGCTATAGAGTGGTTGGGTTGGTTGATCCGGGTGTCCCAGAGGTGTTCTCTGAAACGCTCCGCAAGTAGCCGGCCTGTCTCCCCAATATAGAGGAGGCCACATCGGGTGCAGAGGATGCAATAGATGATATGTGTGGAGGTGCAGGTGAATCTGTGGCGGATATGGAAGTTTCCTTTGGGGCCTTGGAGGGAGGTGAGGGGGGAGGTGTGGGCGCAAGTCTTGCACCTCCTGCGGTTGCAGGGGAAGGTGCCGGGAGTGGAGGTTGGGTTGGTGGGGGGTGTGGATCTGACGAGGGAGTCACGGAGGGAGTGGTCTTTACGGAATGCTGATAGGGGAGGGGAGGGAAATATATCCTTGGTGGTGGGGTCCGTTTGGAGGTAGCGGAAATGACGACGGATGATGCGCTGTACATGGAGATTGGTGGGGTGGTAGGTGAGGACTAGTGGGGTTCTGTCCTGGTGGCGGTTGGAGGGGCGGGGTTCAAGGGCGGAGGAGCGGGAAGTGGAAGAGATGCGGTGGAGGGCATCGTCGACCACGTCGGGGGGGAAATTGCGGTCCTTGAAGAAGGAGGCCATCTGGGTTGTGCGTTTTTGGAACTGGTCCTCCTGGGAGCAGATGCGGCGGAGTCGAAGGAATTGTGAGAATGGGATGGTGTTGAAAGTCTGATGCCATGGTTCTAATGTTCCCTGCGATTCTGGATGGTATGCAGTGAATTTGAATTATTTTATTCCTAAATTATCCATAACTTCCTTGAATAACCGATGTAAAATTGATCCTTGACCCAGTTCCGGAGCAATGCGAGGGAAGATCCAAGGTTTTGGAGAAGTGCAACTTACCTTGGTGTAGCTGAGTGCCAGTGTAGGGCACATTGGAGGTTTGGACCGGAACGGGCCAGTTGTTGGACTGGGGCCTGACGCAGGCACTCAGACCTTGTGCTCACTGAGTTGCTGCAATATAATGTCTATTTGAAATTCTTTACCAGACTGTAATGTCAATCCTTTAACTATGTTCAGACTATCTTATTTCGAACTTATTTTTTAGACACTAAGTAATGCTCCTACTTGACCTTCTATTCCTCTTTTCTATCAAAGACTTGAATCTAGGTACTTGTACATAAGATGATGCCATTGGAAGCAGCCACTGCAAAAACCTTTCACTGTCCACCTGTACTGGAGTACACATGATAATAAAGGATATTCTATTCCATACCAGGCTGATTGTATTTCTGTGGATAGTCTGTATCTAATGGTATTAGCAGGAGATGTTGTGGATACCATATGAATTACCAGTCAGAGATCATTTGGGAGGAAGGAAAATTCAAGCTAAATGCAAAAACATTTTTGTTGGCTTCGACTGGATAAGGATGTGGTTGACTTTTGCCAGGCACCTTTGATGTGTCAGATAATTGGAAAAACCTCAGGCAGTGATAAAACCAGCACCCTTAATACGCATTCTTGCATTTGAGGAACCTTTTTACCAGAGTCTTGAATGCATAGGATCACCCTCCCAAAAAACACAAAAAGTGGGAATCTGTATCTGTTGACCATAATGGATGTGTTTACTAGGTTTCCGGAGGCCATTCAATTATTGAGTTGCCCATGACTGAGTCTAAGACTAGTACCTTAAACTTAGTAAGAGCAATTAAATGGGCAAGAAAACTGGGCTGACTTACTAGCCTTGAGGACAGATCCATAGAGACACAGTGGAACATATTTAAAGGCAGTCAGTTATTTGGAGACGATGCCTGGGCTCCCATCAATGTCCAGGACTGTTCTCGGCAGCATTTCAGGAAACCGAATTCATTTTTAATCATTGTAAACAGAAAACGTGATCAGCATTGAAACACGTCTTTGAGGTAATGTTTTTATCAGGACTTTGAGATCTTCTTTGGATAATCCGAAATTTGGATAATTGATATTTGGATAATCGAGGTTCCTCTGTATTTACCCTAAATTAAAACAGAAAACACTAGAAATACACAGCAGGTCAGGCACCATTTGTGAAATAAGAAACAGGATGATAACATCAGGACTCTGGTCTTCTTGTCAGTCTGACAAAAGGTCACTGATGAAATATTGGTCCTCTTTCTCTTTCCACAGATGCTGCTTTACCTACTGATCTTTTCCAAAATGGTCAGTTTTCAGTTCAGATTTCCAGCTTCCACAGTATTATATTTGCAGATATTGAGCCTTGTTGGTTCATAACATCATTGTTTGTCAGTCTTCCTAAGATCTTCTTCCTAATGTGCAAGGTTGTTTGGGCCAGTTGGGTTTCATTTTTCCAGGTACCCTAATTTGTCTGTGTCTGTCAAATGTCATTTGTTTGCCCTGAATATCTCCCTTTCTCACTTTCATGAAACATCAGCATAAAATAATTAGGTTCCAATTTAAAAATATACATTCACATATAAATAATCAAGTGTTTTCATGCTATAAATTAATCTCCAGAAATTTTATATGTTTTTTGTGCATTTAACAGTATAAATTAATCATTTTTGTAACAAGATAAGCACATAAATTAGGATGTACCCATGTTCAGCATCAGATTAGCCACCCAATCTAGTCTTCTCATAGTTCCAAAGCATATATTTTAACATGCCTTTTTATCAGCATATTATCTAATTTCATGTTGAATAAATTTATAGCCTCCATTTTCACTTCAATTAACTACATCATCATAGTAGACGTGAAATTAAACATGTGAAAGTTTATTTCTTATTGTTCATCACCTAGCAGACTTTGTAGGTCAGCAGTCAATTCTTCAATATCAGAGGTATTAGCAGCAGGGCAAAACTAGACAGAAAGGAGGGCATAGGGCTCAGGTTCTAAACATAGCAAAGACCGTGTAGAGCAGAATGGAGGACAGGGTGAACAGCAAACAACAGGTGAGATTATATGTAACTACAAAGCAGAAGCATTCATTAGAACATTAAAGCAGGACTGGGATAGGCCATTCAGCTCCTCAAGCTTGTCCCCCATTCAACAAGATCATGGCTACTCTACCTAAAGCCTCTCATAGCCCTCAACTTCTTGATATTCTAAATATATATTAATCTCTTTAAATACTTTCAGCAATATAGCCCACATAACTCTCTGGGGTAGAGAATTCTAGATATTCACTATCCTCTGGGACAAGAAATTCCTTTGCAACTCTGCTTGAAAATGATTCTTTTTCTTATTTGAGATCCCCTACTCATGGAAATATCATTTCAACATTTAGCTTGTCAAGTGCCCCAGAATCTTGTGTGCTTCAATAAGATCACTCCTCAATCTTCGTGTAGCTTTAAAGTCAAAAGCTCAACAATAAGGAGCAGCAACATCATGAGCTAAAAATTTGGGCGGCACGGTGGCACAGTGGTTAGCACTGCTGCCTCACAGCGCCTGAGACCCGGGTTCAATTCCCGCCTCAGGCGACTGACTGTGTGGAGTTTGCACGTTCTCCCCGTGTCTGCGTGGGTTTCCTCCGGGTGCTCCGGTTTCCTCCCACAGTCCAAAAGATGTGCAGGGTCAGGTGAATTGGCCATGCTAAATTGCCCGTAGTGTTAGGTAAGGGGTAAATGTAGGGGTATGGGTGGGTTTCGCTTCGGCGGGTCGGTGTGGACTTGTTAGGCCGAAGGGCCTGTTTCCACACTGTAATGTAATGTAATGTAATCTAAAAATCTAGCAGACTAAGACTGGAGAATGGAACAGATTACCACAATCACCAAATGTGCATATTGTTGTGGTTAAGGAGATGGTGAAACCATCAAGCAGCAAATAGAAGAGGTCAAAGAAACAAGTGCATTGAAAGTTTCAAGACAAAAGAGGAATGCCCATGCTGCAGAGAAAAATTAAAGAGCAAAATTATTGCCTGTGCACATATGGGATGTAATAACACTTATTGAAGCTGGGCCAGGAAAAGACAGATATAATGGACAGCTGTCATATCTTCAGGAATTGAAAAGCTGGGATTTAATTAATTTTGTTTATTAAATTAATGGTAATCTATTTTACTTAAGTGAATTCCATTTCATACTATATTAAATAGTCTTATCACTAAAGGCTGCAAACTGAACATGACAACAAGCTGATAAGACTGCTAGAAAGAACACACAAGTCTTCTTTCAATAAGGACTTAGCAAGGAATCAGCTAAAATGCTTTTGAATACAGAAATATTACACACTTAGCACAATCTGCACTAGTCTTCCCTAAATTTTAAGGCTCCCTTACAAACCTTTGCATTAAGCTTCAAGCACAAAGTATACCAACAGCACTTGGTTCTGAAGAAGGCTCAGCGGAGTTGAAACACTAACTCTTTTCTCTCCACAGATGCTACCAGAACTGTGGAATTTCTTTGCACGTTCTGCTTCTATACCAGGAGCACTCATGCCTGGTATCCTTCCTGGTTGAGGTATCAATTACTGTTTCATGCACATGAGGCCAAATCAGAGGAGCAGTAGTCATTGATTGACTGATTACTAGCCTCTCCTATTTAAAAATCACACAACACCAGGTTATAGTCCAACACGTTTAATTGGAAGCACTAGCTTTCGGAGTGCTGCTCCTTCATCAGGTGGTTGTCTCTCCTATATTTCTTTATAGGAACCAAAACAGATCCGGTCTCTTCAAAAGTCCAGAGAGCTGTCTTCCATTGGAGTTCTTCTTCATAGTGCAAAATCATCAGTGGAGGAAGAAAAGAGGTGCCATACCTCACTTTGCCAGCAGTAGCCACCATATTCTAACAAATTTTCATTGACTAGCATTCTAAAAGGCTTTTGTACATTTAATTCGGTGTAATTTAAAAAAAACGTTTACATGGGTGAGTGATGGCTGGGTCAGCTCAGGTCAAGGGGACCAGAATGTTCAGGAGATTCAAGAGGAGTCAGAGGGAGTGTTGGGGGAGGGGGTCGGTCCAGCATGGGACATTGCAGGGAGTCAGTGGGAGAGCTGGAGAGGTTTGAGTGAGTCGGAGATGTGGACAGAGAGAGGGGGTACTGTCTTATTAGGATGAGCTATGTTGCTTTAAGAGGTGAAGAAGGAAATTAACTAATGACCAGCTAACACCACATGACCAGCAGCAGTATGTTGTACGAAGGATATGTATTTAAGTGCCTTGGTAACCACAACTCTTCAGTTTTGTTAAGTCAATCTGTTTGAGATTTTCACGTAAATTGAATCTTTCCAACTGAACACAAGTGATAAGAACAGCGTTAATGAAACAATACAAGACGACAAAAGTGATCAGGAGTCATTTCTCCTGAAAAAGGCTGCAAAGCAAACTTGTAAAGGAAAATGCCTTAAACAAAATAGAAACAGAGCAGTTGCAACATTTAGCAAAAACAAGCCACAGAACTGTCAATGCTGGGAACCAGAAACAAAAAGAGAAATTGGTGGAAAAATTCCACAAGTCAGGCAGCATCTGTAGAGAGAAAGCAGAGTTAAAGTTTCAGGTCCAATGACAAAGGTAGAAGACAGAGTGCCACAAGGATCGGTGCTGGGTCCTCTACTTTTTGTCATTTACATAAATGATTTGGATGCGAGCATAAGAGATACAGTTAGTAAGTTTGCAGATGACACCAAAATTGGAGGTGTAGTGGACAGCGAAGAGGGTTACCTCAGATTACAACAGGATCTGGACCAGATGGGCCAATGGGCTGAGAAGTGGCAAATGGAGTTTAATTGAGATAAATGCGAAGTGCTGCATTTTGGGAAAGCAAACCTTAGCAGGACTAATACAATTAATGGTAAGGTCCGAGGGAGTGTTGCTGAACAAAAACCTTGGAGTGCAGATTCATAGCTCCTTGAAAGTGGAGTCGCAGGTAGATAGGATAGTGAAGAAGGTGTTTGGTATGCTTTCCTTTATTGGTCAGAGTGTTGAGTACAGAAGTTGGGAGGTCATGTTGCAACTGTACAGGACATTGGTTAGGCCACTGTTGGAATATGCAATTCTGGTCTCCTTCCTATTGGAAGGATGTTGTGAAACTTGAAAAGGTTCAGAAAAGATTTACAAGGATGTTGCCAGGGTTGGAGGACCTGAGCTACAAGGAGAGGCTGAACAGGCTGGGGTTGTTTTCCCTGGAGCGTCGGAGGCTGAGGGATGACCTTATAGAGGTTTACAAAATTATGAGGGGCATGGATAGGATAAATAGACAAAGTCTTTTCCCTGGGGTCAGGGAGTCCAGAACTAGAGGGCATAGGTTTAGGGTGAGAAGGGAAAGATAAGAGAGACCCGAGGGGCAACTTTTTCACGCAGAGGGTGGTACGTGTATGGAATGAGCTGCCAGAGGATGTGGTAGAGGCTGGTACAATTGCAACATTTAAGAGGCATTTGGATGGGTATATGAATAGGAAGGGTTTGGAGGGATATGGGCTGGGTGCTGACAGGTGGGACAGATTGGGTTGGGATATCTGCTCGGCATGGACGGGTTGGACCGAAGGGTCTGTTTCCATGCTGTACATCTCTATGACTCAAACTGGGTAAGCAAGCAGTGAAAATAAAAACAGCCATTATTACCAAGGGGTTGCAGAGAGTCAACAGCTCAGTGGGCGGCACGGTGGCACAGTGGTTAGCACTGCTGCCTCACAGCGCCAGAGACCCGGGTTCAATACCCGCCTCAGGCGACTGACTGTGTGGAGTTTGCACGTTCTCCCAGTGTCTGCGTGGGTTTCCTCCGGCTGCTCCGGTTTCCTCCCACAGTCCAAAGATGTGCAGGCCAGATGAATTGGCCATGCTAAATTGCCCGTATTAGGTAAGGGGTAAATGTAGGGGTATGGGTGGGTTGCGCTTCGGCGGGGCGGTGTGGACTTGTTGGGCCGAAGGGCCTGTTTCCACACTGTAAGTAATCTAATCTAATCTCTGTCTCAAGATGATTTATAGGATTTATGAACATCTGGATTGGAATAATGTGATCAAAGATGGTCAGCATGGTTTTGTGAAGGGCAGGTCGTGCCTCACAAACCTTATTGAATTCTTTAAGGTGGCTAAGGAGGTAGACGAGGGCAAAGCGGTAGATGTGGTGTATATGGATTTTAATAAGGCGTTTGATAAAGTTCCCCATGGTAGGCTACTGCAAAATACGGAGATATGGCATTGAGGGTGAGTTGGAGGTTTGGATTAGGAATTGGCTGGCTGGAAGAAGACAGACGGTAGTAGTTAATGGTAAATGTTCATCTTGGAGTGCAGTTACTAGCGGTGTTCCGCAAGGGTCTGTTTTGGGACCATTGCTGTTTGTCATTTTTATAAATGACCTGGAGGAGGGGTTAGAAGGTTGGGTGAGCAAGTTTGCGGATGATACGAAAGTCGGTGGAGTTGTTGACGGTGAGGAAGGATGTGTCAGGTTACAGCGGGATATAGATAAGTTGCAGAGCTGGGCAGAAAGATGGCAAATGGGGTTCAATGTAGGTAAGTGTGAGGTGATTCACTTTGGTAAGAGTGACAAAGAGACGGGGTACTGGGCTAATGGTCGGATACTTGGTAGTGTGGATGAGCAGAGGGATCTTGGTGTCCATGTACACAAATCTTTGAAAGTTGCCACCCAGGTAAATAGTGCGGTGAAGGCGGCATATGGCGTACTGGCTTTTATTGGTAGAGAAATTGAGTTCCGGAGCCCTGAGGTCATGTTGCAGTTGTATAAGACTCTGGTGCGGCCGCATCTGGAGTATTGTGTGCAGTTTTGGTCGCCATACTATAGGAAGGATGTGGAGGCACTGGAATGGGTGCAGAGGAGGTTTACCAGGATGTTGCCTGGTATGGTAGGAAGATCGTATGAGGAAAGGCTGAGGCCCTTGGGGCTTTTTTCATTGGAGAAAAGAAGGTTTAGGGGTGACTTGATAGAGGTGTACAAGATGATTAGGGGTTTAGATAGGGTTGACCATGAGAACCTTTTTCCACGTATGGAGTCAGCTATTACGAGGGGGCATAGCTTTAAATTAAGGGGTGGTAGGTATCGGACAGATGTTAGGGGTAGATTCTTTACTCAGCGAGTCGTGAGTTAATGGAATGCCCTGCCAGTGGTGGACTCTCCCTCTTTATGGGCATTTAAACGGGCATTGGATAGGCATATGGAGGATAGTCGGCTAGTGTAGGTTAGGTGGGCTTGGATTGGCGCAACATCGAGGGCCACTGGGCCTGTACTGCGCTGTATTCTTCTATGTTCTATGACCAGCAAGATAAGCTATGGGAAATGTAGGAGGAATGGCTTTGTGTTAAAATGAACTTCAAAACTCATCACGAAAGCTGATATTTTACAGGTAACTGCCACCAGAATAAGTTGAATCAAAAAGGACTGTGTCTTCTGAGACTGAGCCATGTCAGAAGGTGATGAGGCTGGTTACAGCATCAATCCCCAAAGATTTTGAAGACCATCTCTTGGGGAAAAAGCGATGCTGCTATACTGCTATAAGATAGCAGAAAGTATAAAGTTATTGCAGCCAGACAGCAACATCTGCAAACATTAAGTACAGTTACCAATATTGCTGCAAATTGCCATCCGTGACACCACCACAAACAAAAAAATCAGGATCTCAAAAGGTGCAACATTTAAGGGGAAACAAGTGCTTGTACCTGAAACTCTTTTCCAGGACATAGTGCCTCAGCTACTTTAAGCAGATATGGCCATAGAGAGAGCAAGATTTCTGACACAGGGATAGTATGTATTAGCCAGCGGTGAATGAAGTGAGGATATACAAAGTATGTCATTACAAAGAAACTCTATAATGTCATGAGATTGTCATATCCCAGGTCCAAAATTTCAGATTTATTCCCAATAAACTATGGCAATTTTCTCTGCACTGATTACTTCCCCAAATATTTCAGTTACCAGATAGTTGAAAGACACATCAAGTGCGCGTGCAGCGCACACATTGAGTATAATATTCAGTAAATGAGCTTTGTTAAAATGGACCACAACATACAAGCAGACCTTTTAGATCAAAGGGTATGGTGAGAATCTGAGTTAGATGATCAGCCATCTCCATACTGAAACAGGCTCAAAACACTCAATGACATATACCTGCTCCTTGTTTCTAGGTTTCTTAGAACTACGCTTCAGGATACAGGTCTACCTTCACCAACAGAGATCATATTTTGGCAGGCAACTTAGGATAACCCTGCCAAACTCTCACAGGACAAACTTCTCAGAATGCTATTCAATATTGTTCATGAGAGTCATGCAAGTGCAGAATAACCTAATCTGCTTGTGGGACAGAAAGTCAGAGTCACACATCAGACTCAAGGAACCTAGTCACCGCAGAGATATCCAACATGGCCAGAAATTCTACTGGGGGTAAGGAGTAAAAGAAACACAGCACTGAAGGCTCAGTTGCATAGTTACCCAGGAGTTCGAAGTGGTTTCATTGGTCCAGCATTTTTCTGGTAGCTATCAAGATAAATAAGGCAGATCTCTTCCAAATAAATATCTGATTCAAATTCAGAGGAGCACATATTCATGCAAGGTCCTGGGACCTGGGGAATTGCCTATCAGAAGTATACAAACTTCCTAAGCAATCCCTGCAGTGTCAGCACATCAAGATTTTGGATGGGCCTTGAAGGATTTTTTCGTGGAAGATTTGGGCCAATGCTATTACAAAAAAATTGAGAGCAAATAAATCTGGAACATGAATGACCAGTTTAGAGATGGAACACTTTCCATTTGTCAGATACATATCAGAACATAACTATTGACCGTATACTGCAGTCAATTGTCTTTGTTACTTACTGTAGGCTTTACTAGCAATTGTCCCATTACTGTGAACATCCTGGATAGACCCACCGGTGTACACACTAAAGGGAAAAATAATGGAGAGTTTCATTAAAAATATTAAACATTTTGATTAATTGTATTAAATTCGTGTCTTAAGAACAAAGATTGAAACTAAAGTACAGGGCTATCTGAATTATGCAGCACAGAAAGAAGCTCGTCAATCCATCATATCTATGCAGCTCTCAGTAAGACCTTGGCAGTCAGTTATATTCCTTTGTTTCACACTTATAGTGTTTCCTTGTTCAAACAATAGTAACTTCATTTTCAAAGCCCATCATCATTTCTGTTTCATTCCAATATTTTACGCAAATCATGTTGTCAAATATCCTGACATAAAAAGACAAAACCCCAAGCTTATTTTTAAAAACTGAGCTTAATCTGAGCTAAACATTACTAATTCAAACAACCATTACTTTACCTAAATTCTTTGCTATTTTGAAAAATGCCAGCAGTTAAAGTTCTGTTTCACAGAGAACTAGCCCAAGCACTAGTGCAGCCTTCGATCTGGCACATGTCTTCTTCTTACATCTACATCAAGGCTTTGATACCAGATCATCCCCTAAATTAAAATCCTCTCTGTCCTGCGTGAGTCAGTTAACTGCCCTACATTTTCCTCTCAGACCTAGGTTTAACAAAAAAACATAATAACCTTCTGTCAAACACAAAAACATGAATGAGTTGCATTTATTTTACACTTAGGAAGAGGATGTTCATGTTATTATTTGAGACACACTGATGTGCAGAAATAGTCCATGTCTTCTACATCACAGTAGTGACTGTACTTCAAAAACTAATTCGTTGGATGCAAAGTGCTTTGGTGTGCGAGCTGACCTTTAAAGCTTATTTGTATTTGTGAGACTATTAGTAATACATTCTTAAAAAGTTTCAAAAAGTTGCTGCTTGAAGTATGCTTAGTTGAAAATATTTAGAGATTTGGATTTAGTCTCAAATTTATCTTTCAACATTCAAGGGATAGAATCTCCAGCTTTTCAGTTTACAGTTCTTTGAGGTCTTCTTCCATTCCAGTGAAAATGTATACTCTGAAAGTCATAAAGTCATTGACATGTACTGCACAGAAATAGACCCTTCGGTCCAACTTGTCCATGCCGGCCAGGTACCCTAAAAATAATCTACTCCCATTTACCAGCATTTGGCTCATATCTCTCTAAACCCTTCCTATTCATGTGCCCATCTAGATGCCTTTCAAATGTTCTAATTGTACCAGCTGCTGGCACCTCCTCTGGCAACTCATTCCATATATGTACAACCCTCTGTGTGAAAATGTTACCCTTTAGATCCCTTTCAAATTTTTCCCCCCTCAAACCTGCACCTAGTTTTGGACTGCCCCACCACAGGGAAAAGGCCTTGTCTATTTACCCTGTCCACGCCCCTCATGATTTTATAAACCTCGATAAGATCACCCCTCAGCATCCAATGTTGCAGGGAAAATAGCCCCAGCCTGTTCAGCCTCTCCCTATAGCTCAGATCCTCCAACCTGGCAACATCCTTGTAAATCTTTTCTGAACCCTTTCAAGTTTCACAATATCCTTCCTATTTCACAACTTTCCACTGCTTATCAGTTTAAACATCAGTACTATCTCTTCTCCTCCTCCTCTGTCTCACATGTTTGTTTTTGGAAATAAACTGACTGCATACAACATGCTCAACTGTAATTTAATTATAAGACATTAAGCTTAATGAAGTGAGCTTTTAAAATTTGTTAGTAACATTAGTTTGTGAAGATATTTTGTCTTCAAGCTATCGAAGTATGTTTAAAAGATTGACACTCATACGTTGAATTAGGCAGAGATTTACAAGGGCTTAATTGTAAAATGGTAATTTAGCACAAATACCACTCTTTACCTTCCCTGACAGAAGTCAACAATCCATTAGACTGGTTTTAATAGGGGCAAAAATATTAACAAAAGAGAAAAACGAAGTGAAATTAAATCAAAATACCACAAGAGGACTGACAACACCCTCAACAGCCAAAGAACCTAGTTCTTGATATTTTAATTAACCTGTTCGGACATGTTTGACACATCCAAAGCAGGTGGGACCTCTATCCAGCCCTTCTGACCGAAAGGTAATAACATTACCATTTGAGTTGAGAGGGGAAAGAGCGCCCTGGAAAACTTTTAAAATATTTTCTGATCAACCTATACACAGATGTTACTACACACCCTTCAATCAGGTGGGGCTTGAACTTGGGTGCCTTGGCCCAGAGACAGAGGCTTTACCATTGCACGGCAGGAGCTCCAAGACGGTAACATTTTCTTTTTAAAAGTCAACCTGTTCAGACATGTTATAACATAGGTGCAACTTGAAACCAGGACTTCTAGCTCAAAGGTTTGCACAAGCTTTGCACCATTGCACAAGAGCCATAACAACCCCAAAACCTTGAAGATATTTTCTGTTATTGCACACCTTTGGCACAGGTCAAACCTGAAGCCAGGACCCCTGGTTCAGAGATAGGGACATGACCACTGCAGCACCAGCACCCTTTCTTACAAAGTCCTTCCACACCATTCGCAAATGCACCTTTGTCTGGATTTTTTAAAATGCGCCTGGTCAGACATGTTCGAACACATCTCTGGAACAGAAGGGACTTGAATCCTGGTCACCTGGCCCAGAGGTATGGACACCACCAGTTCACCACAAGACCTTCCAGAACCCTAAAACTGTTTTTGTTACATATCCGGAGATGCTTTCATGTCCTATTGAATGGCTTCTTTCCATTACCAAACGACTTTTTTCCTTTCCCCTCCGCTACCAAATCAATTGTTTCGTAATAACTCCGGATGTTTGTTTAAAATCAACCTTTTCAGAGATGTTACTATCCCTCCAGAGCAAGTGAGACTTGAACACTGACCTCCTGGTCCAAAGGAAAGACAAACCTCAAACCCTAAATACAAAGTCTAATGAGCAGATCAGTGGCAAATGAAATTTAGGCCTGTGAGATGATATACTTGTACAGGATCTTGGCTAGGCCACTGTTGGAATATTGCGTGCAATTCTGGTCTCCTTCCTATCGGAAGAATGTTGTGAAACTTGAAAGGGTTCAGAAAGGATGTTGCTAGGGTTGGAGGATTTGAGCTATAGGGAGAGGCTGAATAGACTGGGGCAATTTTCCCTGGAATACTGGAGGTTGAGGGGTGACCTCACAGAGGTTTATAAAACCATGAGGGGCATGGATAGGGTAAATAGACAAGTCTTTTTCCTGGGCTGGGGGAGTCCAGAACTAGAGGGCATTGGTTTAGGGTGAGAGGGGAGAGATATAAAAGAGACCTAAGGGGCAACTTTTTCACGCAGGTGGTGCATGTATGGAATAAGCTGCAAGAGGAAGTGGTGGAGGCTGGTACAATTAAAAGGCATCAGGATGAGTTTAGGAATAGTAAGGGTTTGGAGGAATATGGGCCAAGTGTTGGCAAATGGGACTAGATTAGTTTGGGATATCTGGTCAGCATGAACGATTTGGACCAAAGGGTCTGTTTTTGTGCTGTACGTCTCTATGACTCTAAGTATCAAGACAAGGGAGTATTCAATGAATGGTGGGTCTCTAGGAAATTCAGACGAACAAAGGGTTCTTAGGATACTTGTACTAGGGTCCTTGAGACCCCTGAAGGCAGCAGGATAGATTAATAGGATCATTATGGCAGAATATCAGTCATGGCACAGATTATTATAGCAGGAAGGCAATGTTGGAGCTGTACAAAACCTTGGTTCAGCCACACCTGAAATACTGTGTGCAGATCTAGTCACCACATAAGAAGAAGAATGCAATTACATTGGAAGGGCTGCAGAGGAGTTTTACCTGGAATGCAGCGTTTGAACATTGAAGCTCGGGTTGTCTTCTTCAGAGCAGAGAAAGTTGAAAGGGTTGTGATTATGGTGTATAAGATGATGAGGAACATAGGCAGGGTTGATAGAAAGCAGCTGTTCTCCTTAGTTAAAGGATTGATAACAAGGCCTCAAAATTTTAAGGGGAAACACAGGGGATTTGAGGGAAGCTATTTTCATCCACAGGAATCTGGAATGCCCTGCCTGGGAGTTCAGTCGAGGCGGGAAACCTAATAACCTTAAAAAGTACTTGACATGTCACAACGTTCAAGGCGATGGACCAAGCGCTGAAATGTGACACCAACATGGATTTAGAACAGTTTTTGTTGATGCATACTCAATGGGCCAAAGGCCTGATTCTGAGAACATGACCTGCTTTCAATCAATACTGGAACTACTCTGGTTAACCCTTAAAGTTTACCTCATTTCGAATATGTATGTTAGACTACATATATGTACAAAATTACACCACTTGAATACATTTGGCAAAAAACAAACTGCAGATGCTGATAATCAGAAACAAAAACAGAAATTGCTGGAAAAACTCAGGTCTGGCAGAAACTGGACCAAAAATGTTAACTCGCCTTTCTGAGTATTTCTAGCAATTGTTGTTTTAGAATACATTTGGTGTGTGCCTGTTGTGTTCCAACTTTAATTTAAAACAAAAACTCAAGAGAGGTTGGAGAAAGTCATTCAGCTCTTCAAGTCTCATCCAAAGTTCAATAACTTAAAAAAAAAACACAGAAACCAAATGCAAGGATAAGCCATTCAGCGCCCTTCACCATTTCATAGGATAATGGTTAACCCTCTTTCCCAAAGACATATTCCTGCTTTCTTCCCATTTCCCTTAATGTCTTTAAGATCTAAAATTTTATCTCTTTATTGAATATATTCAGTGACTTAGCCTCCACAGCTTTCTGTGGAGAACTCCACAGGTTCATTTTCCTTTGAACAAAGAAACTTTTCCTCATGTCAATCCAAAATGGTCTACTCTGCTGCCTAAGACTTTAAACTTTAACTCTGTATAGGGAAAACATCCTCCCTGCATTTAGCCTGCCAAGCCGTCAGCATTTCATACATTTCAATCAGATCTTGCCTTATCCTTCTAGATTCTAGTGAATACAAACTTAGTTCAACTAATCAAATTCGCGTCATATGACTGTCCTGCCATTGCTGATACTTGCTTCGGAGGAAAGCAGTGGAGTACATTTTCTCAGCATTTAAAAATCTATCAATTTCTGACTTGAATATACTCAAGGAATGATTATTCACAGTGGATGAGCAAATATATGCTTTCTTAAGTAGGGAGATCAAATTTTCTGTATGTGGTCTCACCAATGTCCTGTATAACTGCCACAAGACATCCATACTTCAGAACTCAAACCCTCTTGCAATGAATATATAATTTTCCTTCTTCATTGCTTGCTGTGCTTGCCAATCTACTGCCATTGACAAGTGTAGAAGGACACCCAAATCCTGTTGTGTATCCGTATTTCCCAATACGTCACCATTTAAATAATTAGCCAACTAGCTCGAAGGAAGACAGAGGGTGGTGGTGGTGAATGGTTGCTTTTCTGGAGTTGAAGCCTGTGTCCAGTCAAGTGCCACAAGGATCGATGCTGGGTCCACTACCTTTTGTCATTTACATAAATGATTTGGATGGGAGCATAGGATATCTCGTTAGTAAGTTTGCAGATGACACCAAAATTGGAGGTTTTGCGGACAGCAAAGGAGGTTACCTCAGATTACAATGGGATCCTGATCAGATGGACCAATGGGCTGAGGACTGGCAGATGGAGTTTGATTTAGGTAAATGAGCTGCATTTTGGAACAGCAAATCAGAGCAGAATCTATACACTTAATGGGAAGTGTTGCTGAATAAAGAGACCTCGGAACGCAGGTTCATAGCTCCTTGAAGGCAGAGTCACAGGTAGATAGGATAGTGAAGAAGGCATTTGGTAGGTTTTCCTTTATTGGTCAGTGTGTTGAGTACAGGAGTTGGGAGGTCATGTTGCGGCTGTACAGGACATTGGTTAGGCCACTTTTGGAATATTGCCTGCAATTCTGGTCTCCTTCCTATTGGAAGGATATTGTGAAACTTTTTGGGGGTTCAGAAAAGATTTACAAGCATGTTGCCAGAACAGGAGGATTTAGGCTACAGGGAGAGGTTGAATAGGCTAAGGCTGTTTTTCCTAAAGTGTCGGAGGCTGAGGGGTGACCTTTATAGAGGTTTATAAAATCATGAGGGGCATGGATAGGGTAAATAGACAAGGTCTCTGAGGTGGGGGAGTCCAGACCTAGAGGGCACAGGTTTAGGATGTGAGGGGAAAGATATAAAAGTGACCAAAGGAGCAACTTTTTCACGCAGAGGGTGGTGAGTGTATGGAATGAGTTGCCAGAGGAAGTGGTGGAGGTTGGTACAATCACAACATTTAAAAGGAATCTGGATGGATATATGAATAGGAAGGGTTTGGACGGATATAGGCCAAGTGCTGGAAAATAGAACTCGATTAGGTTGGGATATCTGGTCATCATGGATGAGTTTGACTGAAGGGTCTGTTGCCATGCTGTTACATCTCTATGACTGAGTATAACTTTACATTCCGCCCCATTGTCCTGCATCTGCCCAATCATGAACTACATATGATATAATGTCAATAATGTAATCTTGTACTTGAACGCCACCTTTCCACACCATCTCCATACTCCATCATTTTCTCAGTATTTAAACATCTATCAATTTCTGATTTGAAGATACTCAAGGAATGATTATTCATATTCAAATGCAGAATTATGAAAGTTGATTATTCTTTGAATGAACAAAGTTAAAATCACACAACACCAGGTTATAGCCCAACAGGTTTATTTGGAAACATTAGCTTTTGAGGTGCTGCCTCTTCATCAGGTGGTTGCGGAACAGGACCATAAGACACAAAATTTATAGCAGAAGGGTAACAGTGTCATGGATCTGGATTGATATATTAAACAAAATTTAGGTAAAGTCTTTCATCTTTTTGATTGGGATATGGTAGTTTTGGTTTTTTTTAATATGTAAATGCCAGAACTCCTTTTAAATTACATTCGCAATTTAGCTTCAGTTTTTCAAACAATAGGTGCCATCTCAGCTCAGATAATGCATTAAAGGTGTGAGATTAAAGTCTGTGTCCCAATGTTGAGTCAGACTGCCTCTATTTCTAAAGTGGCATTTTCAGAATCTTACATGGATTAATGCAGTTTTTGAGCAAAATAAAATGTAATTCTGCAAATACATAACTGTTACTTGCCAGCGACTGCCCAAACCTGTATACGTTCTAGTGCTTGCTGCATTGACTGCTTCAGTACTGGTGTGTGAATATCATACAGTCATCAGCAATTTCCCCACTCTGACCGTATGATGGAGGGTACGTTGTTTAAATATATATTATATATAGTTGAACTATATTTCCAAGGGTTTCAAAGCATTTGGTGAAGTTTTGTTAAGTTGTTATAATGCATCTTGTGTGTGGTACACACTGCTGCCATTCTGCATCCATGGTAGAGGAAATAAATGTCGAAAATGGTGGATTAAGGTAAGCATCAAGTGTGTTACATTCCTCCAGATGGTGTTAAACTTAGTGCTGTTGGAACTGCAAGTGGCCAATATTCTATCATTTACCTTGTACATAACAACAAGGCTTCGAGGAGTCAAATGAGTTGCTTCCGGCAGAACTCCCAGCCTTTGACCTGCTCTTGGAGCCACAATTCAGTATCTTGTCAATGGTAACCCTCCAGGAGGTCTATAGTGGGACATTCACCGATGAGAATTCCATTGATTGCCAAGGGGTGGTGATTAGAATCTTTCCTGCACTGCACTGCCTGCACTGTGTGGCAAGAATGTAACTCATCAATTACCATCCTCAGCTCAAATGTTGCCCAGTCTTGCTACGCACGAAACAACTTTAGTACTTGAGATGATGTAAATGTGCTAAATATTGCTCACGATTGGCTCACTTATGATGGAAGGAAGATCATTCATCAACAGCTGAAGATGGTCAGGTCTGGAGCACCACCCTGTGAAACTTCTCCAGTGATGCTCTTTGTCAAACAGACCTTCAGAACCACCATCATGTTTCTTTTTGCGAGGTATAACTCCAACCAACCAAATAAAAAAGTAAAATATGGTAGATACTGGAAATCTGAAATAAACAGAGAAAATGCTGGAGATACACAGCAGATCTGGCAGCATCTGGAGAGAGAAGAACAGAGTCTCAGATAAGCAACCTGACAGCTAAAACGAGGCATATCTGCAGTCTGCAAGGGCACTGCTGATAATTGACCAGACAACTTCCTTCACCAATTCTTCTGCCACTTTACATTCAACGGATGGAGAGACAATACATTCCACGGATGGAGAGACAATACATTCCACTCAAAATATCAATGAAAATCAAATACCCTAATGGACAGGGAGGTTGATCTAGGTGAACGAGCAACATGAAGTTTATTGGTAGTCTGTTAATATACTGTGGAGTTTCAGCTCATTAAACTTCTGCAGTATCCTTTCACAAAACTATGCAAGAAGCCACAAGAGAGGTCAAATTAAGTGAAAAAGAATTAATTTCCAAACCTTGATTTACAGATATACGAAGGTACAAATTACTGGGCAGGAAGAATCCAGGAATTGAGGCATGGTGTTTGCACCATGTTTCATCATGAAAACTGCTAAAATAGATATAGGTACACTCTCTTAAACTTGGTTACCCACAAACTGTCCAGACGTTTTTCTTTGTATTTAATCATTTTAAACAGGTTTCACTGATGTGGAGGAGTGGGGGATGCATGAAAGTATTAGTAAATCAAAAGTGTAAGGAGGGAATTAATATCAACAGCAACATAGCCATTTACCTGAAGTCCTTTTTAATCACATCAGTTGGCTCTGCTAGATTCACAAGTCACTGGATGAGAGCATTCCAAATTGTTTTTTCTGAAGATCAGCAATTTCCAAAATCAAGCATGGTCTCCCGTACCAAGGCTCCCAGATTTGAGAAAACGCACGCATATTTAAAAAAACAGCCAAGGATTACACCAACGTTGAGAGCAAAATATTGGGGAAATTCTTCTTCTATCAACCAAGAAAGGCTCAAATAATTTGGTTCCAATTCCAAACAGCTTGTATTTATATAGCATCTGTAGTGTATGGGCAACAGGTGGCTACCACTGCTACCTCACAGCACCAGGGACCCGGATTAGATTCCCACCTCCAGCGATTGTCTGTGTGGAGTTTGCACATTCTCCCAGTGTCTGCGTGGGTTTCCTCCGGTTGCTCCTGTTTCCTCCCACAATCCAAAGATGTGCAGGTCAGGTGAATTGACCATGCTAAATTGCCCATTGTGTTAGGTGCATTAGTCAGGGGTAAATATAGGGTAGGGAAATGGGGCAGGGATGGTTGGTGGGGACTTGTTGGGCTGAAGGGCCTGTTTCCATACTGTAGGGAATCTAATCTAATGTAGTAACAGGCCTCCTAATTTATTTCCATCCAAGAAAAGAAGAATTCAGCATCCCAAATAAAGCAGTAATTTTCTTCATCAGGAGTCACTTCTTATTTACACAATAATGCCTTTTAGGATTGTACACAATTTTTCTGAGTTCCTGAAATGGATAAAAGCAATTAGTCAAGAAAGGGACATAATCTTAAAATTAGACTGGGGCCATACTAGGGTGATGTCAGGAAGTACAAGAGTAGCGGAAATCCAAAATTCTTTTCCCCCAAAAAATCTGGTTGGGCTCAGATAACTGAAAAATTTTAAAGCGAGACTGATTGATTTTTGTCAGGCAAGGGTATTAAAAGAAATAGAAAAAGTTAAGGTTCAGATCAGCCAAATCAATGGTGCAATAGGTAGAGGAAATGAATGGCTCACTGCCACTTTTGTGATCTTCAATTAAAATGTAGCTCTTCCATGAGAACAATTTCAGGCACAAACATAATTACTATCTTCTACAGTTGCTTTCTAAACTCCAGGCACACTAACTGATAAAAATTAACCCAAAGTGTTAATACTTTAATAGTGCAGCAGCAATTGATTTAGGGATTTTACTTTCTATACAATAGGCCTATATAATTCATGCATTGATTTACCTTGGTACAGGTACCGATAGGCCAATACAGAATGTTGTTTGAAATCGGAAAACAAAGTCGTCTGATTGAACGGAAACAAAAATTGGAGATTTTCCAAATATCTTTGGTCTTTTTGATGTCTACTTTGTGGATTTCCCTTAACCCCTCCTCCAGCTGTCAGAACTGTGAGAGAAATTGTGGTCTTCAAATACAAGTGTAAGAATTAAGCTTCAATTTAAAATTCTCAGTCAGGATGAAAGAATATTCCACTCTCTGACCTGATAGCATAGCAGGTGATTTAGTTCCGTAGCCATGAATCTCGCCTCATCACTTGATAAAGACTAGCACTGCAAACTGTGCATGCTTCAATGATGAAAGTTTTTTTAAAAATAAGTTTAAACTTAAAGGCAGGATCATATGCAGAATACGATTAAGATCCCAAACAGTTGTCAAAAGGCTGTTTGATATCTCAAACCCCTTTCATGAAGTAAACCAGGAGATGAAAGGCGAGGAACTTCATTTTTTTGCATAACCTATGACTTAAGCCCTTTGCCTAGAAGGGAACAAAATTATTTCAGGACACTGTCAAAGATCACAGCATCCATTATACGCATTTTAAATTTTGTGTACAATAGTATAGACCACAAAGATAGCTATGCGAATATCAGTTTATACCATATTTTATTTTGTTGGCGTTGCTGGGTGGACCATGATTTATTGCTCATCACGAGCTGTCATTGAGGCGGCAGTGGTCAGATGCGTTCTTGAAATGGCACAGTGACAGTGCAGTTAGGATGGGAGTTCCAGAATTTTAAAGCTTACAAGAGAACTATGCCACTGTTCCTTCACTAAGTCAGGATGGCAAGGCCAGAAATGTGTGATTGGAAATGAACTTGCAGGTGGTGGTTTTCCCATGCAGCTGTTGTCCATGTCCTTCCAAGTGATAGCGGTCACAGATTTTGAAGATGCTATTGAAGGACCTGCAGTGAGTTGCTGATATATACACACCAGTTTCAAGATGCATAACTACCATAAAGCATCAGCGAGGGAATGATTAAGAGCTAGTGGGTGCCAATCAAATGGGCTGCTTTGTCTTTGATTAGTAAAGCTTTTTCAGTGTTGTTGGAACTGTTCCCATTGAAGCAAGTGTAGAGTAGTCAATCATTTTGCTGACTTGCACCTTGTAAATGATAGATCGGCACTGAAGATAAAGGAAATGAGTTACCTACCTCAAAATTGCTGGCCTCTGACCTGCTCATACAGTCACATTGTTTCTACAGTTGGTCCAAGACAGTTTCTGGTCAATGGTAACCCCCAGCATGTTGATACTAAAGTATTCAGCAATGGTAATGCCATTAAGGGGAAATGAATATATTCTCTCTTGTTGGACAATCATTGCCATTCCTGTTCTTAAAAAAAGAGCTGTTCTAAATTTCAAATTTTCTTTTGAGAAATTGAACTCAAATTACGACACGGTGAATGCACACTCTTAAGACTGCATCATCTGCTGATCATGTCCTGAGACAGCTTTAAATCCTTGTTCCTAATCCAAACCAAGGATTTTGGAACAGGCTGAAATCCAAACCAAACTAGAATTAATGCATTTTCTTTCTTGGAGACAGAAGAAATTCCAACATCCTAGGAAATTTGGCTGAAAAGAGTTTGAAGAAGATAAGGAAGCTTGGCATAAGGCCACTTTCCCAAATAGTTCTCTTCAGTGTTTCTCTCTCCACAGATGGTGCCTGACGTGCTGAATATTTCCAGCATTTCTTGTTCTCATTTCAGATTTCCAGTATCTGTAATATTTTGCTTTTGCATTGAGAACACCAAGTTCACTGTTTACAATTCATTAAAATGCCTCAATTATGGATTAATTTCTCTCATTGTATCTACTACATGTTGTGTATGATCTCCCTAATTGTGAAGTAAACAGATTTATTAGTATTTTAATACTATAACCTCTTCTCTAAAAATCAATTTGCAATATACTATTGCTGTAAAACTAAAGGCCCTTTAATGTATATGGTTTAACTCAGCTAAGATTGATGCTAATCCACTCTGCTGCCACTTGGATGGATTCTTGCATTCTTCTACACTGTAAGCATGTCTACTTCTACAATAGGATTATTAGACTATTGCATTAACTGTTCGCATTAATATTTGACTAAAACCTGTACTGCAATCAAAGTGAAATTAATACAGATGGAATACTTAACTATATGATGTAGCTATAGTACAATAAATTGTCAAATTAACTTCAACGTGAAATGTTTTGTCACGACAAATTCCATCCATCTGATAGAATCTCAGGCTGAAGATTGCTTCAGGGTTCTTAACATGAGTCCTTTATTAATATAAATGACAAGGTTTTCAGACTGATCTTTTTTCCTTGAAATTGCTCCCACACCCAAAATATTCTCATGGGCCCTCACATGGAAGGAAAGAAACAGTCAACATCAGGTCAGCTAATGTAATATTCATGGACAATAGTACATGTTGAGGACTATTGGGATTTTGTCTAGCACTATACTATGTATGGGTCCAAACAACTAAACATCAATCTTATTTGTGCATGAGCAGAGTTCTGTATATAGTCAATGATGACAATCTTCCGTGAAAACGCATTAGATCTGCTCTTAATTTCTTCAACTTTCTACCTCTCCAGAATGAGCTCTGCACATTATTTATACAGTATACAACATCTGTGACTGCAATGCAGAACTAAAATTGTAATAAGAAAATTTCAAGTAACATAAGTATGTTTATGATATTACACTAACATTTTATGGTGACCTTCACAGCTGAAAGAGCTATTAATGCAGTCAGTGTGCTTTGGGAAGTGGGGTCAGCCTTGACTTCAACTTGAGCAAAAATCATGTCAATATTCATAGCCACTGGCTGAGTACCTCAACTGCTGCTGAATTGTCAGTCATGCTTCTGGAATTGACTATCACAAAAGATTTGCACTTGCGTCTCTGCAGTTTATCAAGTTGTTAGTGACCTCTGCTGGTGGACGCACAAATTTACAAGGCCACTACAACGTGCATATTAAAAACAACTAGAAATTACAACATCAGTGGTTGCTAAATACAAGAATATTCTTTCACAATTTTGTTTTTTAAATGTAAAACCTATATCACCAAAGGAAAGTTGCAGCAGAGGGACAGGCTATTTAATCCATTGATTCTGTATAGTTGGAAAACAAAACTAGGTGCCATTCTAATACTACTTTTCAGCAGCTAGTCTGTAGCCTTGCAGGTTACAGTACTTCAGGTGCAGACCAATGATGTGGAGTGCCAGTGTTGGACTAGGGTGGACAAAGTCAGAAATTGGTTACAATCCAACAGGTTTATTTGAAATCATCAGCTTTCAGAGTGTCACCCCTTCATCAGGTGAAGTGAGAGAGAAACACAAAGAACACAATTTATGGGCAGAGAAATCAAGGGCACTGAGATCAAACAATCATACAAATGGTGTGAGTGGACTGTTGAATAAAACGTCTGTGCAGGTGACCAGGGTGTTGGTGTGAATAAAGAGTCAATGACTGAATAATAATCCAAGGGATGAACTATAATCTGAATAAATAAGGCAGAGAGATAACACAAAAAATTTTAAAAGATGGTGCTGGAGACAAAACAAATGACTGGATTCAGTGGTTAGCACTGCTGCCTCACAGAACAAGGGACCCACTTCGATTCCAGCCTCAGGTGACTGTCTGTGTGGAGTTTGCACATTCTCCCAGTGTGTGTGGGTTTGCTCAGAATGCTCCCGTTTCCTTCCACAGTCCAAAGATGAGCAGATTAAGTGAATTAGCCACACTAAATTGCCCATAGTGTTCAGGGATGTGCAGGTTAGATGCATCAGTCATGGGTAGATGTCAACTAATACGTAGGGGAATGGGTCTGGGTGGGTTACTCTTTGGAGGATCAGCATGGACTTGTTGGGCCAAATTACCTGTTTCCATACTAGGGATTCTATGATCATTCTTGTACAGGTAAGTCCAAAGTAAATCCATTTCTCCTCCCACGTCATAACTTTCTGCAATCATTATCCTGTCTGCAACCTTATCATCAAGAAATACTTCAACTCTACTGCAGTTATCAATAATTCAATAATTATGTCAAAAAAGTAGAGCATCCATTACCCATGCCACATAACTCAAACTAGCTTGCAGAATTCCATACATTGGTCAAAATGGACATCAGCAAAGAAGCCACTAAATAACAAATCTTGACTATTTGGAAGTTAAGTTTATTTGAAATGGCATTTGACAAAAATACTGTAAAACATAATTTTGGTGAAAATAATGCAATGCTCTAGATAAGTGCTTCTTCCCTTCAATCATGCTTACATAATGACACAAAGTCATAGAGTTATACAGCACAGAATAGGCCTGTCAGTCCAACTTGTCCATGCCGACCAGATATCCTAAAGTGATCTAGTCCCATTCCTCAGCATTTGGTCCAAATCCCTCTGAACCCTTCCTGTTTGTATATACATCCAGATGCCTTTTAAAATGTTGTAATCATACCTGGGTCCATGACCACCTCTGGCAATTTGTTTCATACTTGCACCACGCTCTGTGAGAAAATGTTGCCCCATCAGATCCCTTTTAAATCTATGCCTTCTAGGTTTGGACTCCCCTAGCCTGGAAAAAAGAACTTATCTATTCACCCTATGCCCCTCACAGTTCTATAAAAATAAAGGCCACCCCTCAGCCACCGACAGTCCAGGGAAAATGGCCCCGGTCAAATCAGCCTCCCCCTATAGTTCAAACTTCCAACCCTGGCAACTTCCCTGTGAATCTTTTCTGAATCCTTTCACACTTTTAACATCTCTCCTTATATAAGCAACTTCCAAAGCAAATAATAATGAAGTCAATCAGGTAATCTCCTCTGATGTTACTCATTTTGACTCATGTGACTTCTTAAGTGAGACAGGAAGCAAAAGTGTCAGTGCAAGTGTGGGCTATTTTGCAGGACTTTATTATCTCAAAGAATAAAATTTATATTAGACAGATGGAGTTTAATTTAGACAAAGTGCAGTGCTGCATTTTGGAAATGCAAATAAGGGCAGGATTTATACACTTAATGGTAAGATCCTGAGGAGTGTTGCTGAACAAAGACACCTTGAGGTGCAGGTTCATAGCTCCTTGAAAGTGGAGTTGCAGGGATATAGGATAGTGAGGAAAGCATTTGGTATGTTTGCCCTCATTAGTTAGTGCATCGAGTATTGGAGTTGCGGCTGTACAGGACATTGGTTAAACGACTTTTGGAATATTACATGCAATTCTGGTTTCCCAGCTATAGGAAAGACATTGTGAAACTTGACAGGGTGCAGAAAAGATTTACAAAGACGTTGCCAGAGTTGGAGCATTCGCGCTATGAGGGAGTGTGTGTCTGTGTGTGTGTGTCGTGGTGGGGGAAGGAGGAGAAGAGTGGGAATCCAAAACTAAACAGCAAAGATATAAAAGGGACCTCAGGGATAACTTTTTCATGCAAAGGTTAATGAACAAGATGCCAGAGGAAGTGGTGGAGACTGGTACAATTACAACATTTTAAAAGGCATCTGGATAGGTATATGAATAGGAAGGGTTTAGAGGGATAGGGGCCAAATACTGGCAAGTGAGACTAGATTTATACAGGGTATCTGGTTGCCAACTACGAGTTGGGCTGAAGGGTCTGGTTTCCTGCTGTATATCTCTATGACTCTAGCTGCCTTGGCCTGATCACTCATTCAAATTAGCTGTGGTCAAAATTACAAGTGCTATAAAATCATATCCTACTGCTCTTCATTCAGCATACTATTTATAGTGTACCTGAAGCAGAAATATTGAAAATGTAGCTGCAAAAATGACTTTGAGAAGGCTTTTCCCCACAGTACTGTTTCCAGATGTGCAGATATCAGTAAAAACCAGTCAAGTCTTTTCGTACTCAGGAGAAAGTGAGGACTGCAGATCAGAGTCAAACAGAGCTAACCACTGAGCCACTGCAGCCCCTGTTGGATGGAATCAATTGAATGAGTACAAAAGGAGTCGAAAATTGTGGCGCTGGAGAAGCACAGCAGGTCAGGCAGCATCTGAGGAGCAAGAAAATTGACATTTTGAGCATAAGCCCTTCATCAGGACTGACACATGCCGGATGAAAGGCTTATGGCCCAAAACATGGATTCTCCTGCTCCTCGGATCCTGCCTGACCTGCTGTGCTTTGCCAGCACCACAATTTTCGACTCCTTTTGCACTCATCCAATTGTATCCATCCAAGAGGGGACGGAGTGGCTCAGTGCTTTGCTCTGTTGCCTCAGTCAGAGACCCAGGTTCAATTAAAGCCTCGGGCAACTGCCCGTTTGCACATTGTCCCCATGGGTTTTCTTCACATGCTTTGGATTCCTCCCACAGTCCAAACATGTACAGGTTCGGTGGACTGGCCGTGCTAAATTGCCCATAGTGCAGATTAAGTGGAATAGCCATGGGTAATGCAGGGTTACAGGGTTAGGGTATGGGGGTGGGTCTGGGTTGGGTGTTCTTTGGAGGGGCAGTGAGGACTCAGTAGGCTGAATGGTCTGTTTCCACACTAAGGATTCTATGATACCACCTACTCTACCAACTTTATATTTGCTGAATCCTGACTTCAGTTTTGCTCCTTCACTGAAGCTTACACTGCCCAGCACACATTGCACTGTTATTTTTCAGGGCTCAAGAGTTCACTTCCTTTGCTTGGTCTCAAACAGCAAATGATTGAGTTGAAGGATTGTTCTACTTGCAACCCCAAATTTACACCTATTTTGTTGTGGCCACTGATCTTGTAACAAAACATTACAAATATCTCATTGTGATACTGCACATTGTATAAATAATCCAAATCCTTCAGTGTTGATTGCTACTTACATAGAAGTAATAAACCTCCCATCAACGAAATGCAGGAATATAAATAAGGAAGATAAAATTCCCAAAGATCTGCAAGTAGGAAGAAACAGGAAAAATCAAATATTTAGTGAAACGCATTTCCTTCAAGTAGGAAAGCAAGCCTGTTAACTGAGCGTTATGAACAGCCATGATTATAAAATTAAAATGAATGAAGTCTAATTATAAGCATCCAAAACAGCAGTAAGAAAATAAATGGATGAGCAAATTGTCACAAGCTTGCAATGGAAATTCATCTTTTAAGAGATAACACTTTTTTAAAGAGATAACAAAATTAAATTCCACAAAAATTTTAAAACAAAAATCCTTATTACAGATTCCAATTAAAACACTCGTACATATTTATTTAGTTTCCAATATTCATTCTGCTAAATTAAATAAAATGAATCATAAATTTTCCAATGAGCACTCAACATTTAGCTGTCTTTACACAGGATTCCCATTCTTCTTTTTGAAAATTTGTCCTGAAACTTATTCATACACTGCTTCAACAACTGCTCACCTTTGGGTAACTCTATTTCTTCCAGAAACTGCATTTCATTGGAGTCCTGAGGCTACACTCAAGAACCTACTCACAGCCACAACACCAGATATTTTTCCATACACAGTTAGATTCACTAAGCTAGCACTGACCCGGTTGCCATCGTAGTCCAAACTCTTTGAGCTGCACCAAGCAAAGACTGCTTATGGGCTTCTTTCACTCACACCCTAAGTTACCAAATGGTTCCTCGAAATCTCTGCTGTCAATAACTGCTACACAGTGTCTTCCCCAAGACTGCATCACATGGGGCTTTACAATGCTGCACTTCAGCACCAAATCACTGTCAAAATTTCCACAACCTAGCCACTGAGTATATTCTAAAATCCACCATCCATCTTTTGTCTCAACTGCATGGAATCAGTTAACAGTAGCTCACTGTTCAATGACTCCTGAACTGTTTTGAGTGATCACTGAAACCACAGCAATAGGGTGCCACCCCTGCTTGTACGAAAGATTAATGTAGCATTGAATGGAAAATCCTGTACCTTATACGTTATCATACTTAGCTAACTTCCTCTCTGTAACTGCCAACCTCAGAACGAACAGACACACACACACACACACACACAAAACGTAAGAATGTAGAGAAACAGATTTGTCAGAGGCAGACATGGGGAGGAGTGGCATGTGTCAACATTATTACATAAAAGGCAATGTAATCAACTCACTTAAAATAAAACTATGTCACAGAGTCCGACACTGTGAAAGGAAAGGTTTGCCTTTTACAACATTGCAATCATAATGCAGAAACATCCTTCCAGACCAATGAGGTACTTTTGCAGCACAGATTTGTTTTAAGACAAGTAAATGCAGTAACCAGTTTGGACAATAAGGCCCCACAAACAACAGATTGGTGCAAACAAAAATTAGATAAATGACTTGATAGTTTGCTTCACCATTTATGACCTGCACAGATATCCATTTAATAAAGCAAATGTCAGACTTAATTTGAACAGACCATGCTCCAGTAAGGAAGGAAGGACAAGGATGGCAAGATAAGGCACCCTTGGATAACAAGGGAGGTTACAAATTTAGTCAGAAGGATAAAAGAGGCATATGTAAGGTTGAGGAAGCTAAAATTGGATAGGACCCATGAGGAATATAAAGAGAGCAGGCAAGAATTCATGTAGGGAATTAGAAAAGTAAAAAGGGACCAGCTCACTCCAGGACTACCATCTAACCATATACACAGGTACCTGTAAGGTCTTACTTCAGAACAGTATTCTCTCTCTCTCTCTCTCTCTCAAAGATACAGGACATGCCTTCAACTTCATAACACTTGGCCACGAGAATTCAGAATTAGCTTGCCCACAGAAGGCACAGGGTAGTGGTGAAAGGTTGTTTTTCAAGCTGGAGGTCCATGGTTGGTGGTGTTTCGCAAGAATCCATACTGGGGCCTCTACTGTTTGTGATATATATAAATGACTGATGAAAAAGTAGATGGATGGGTTACTAAGCTTGCAGACAATACAAAGTTTGATGTAATGTGAGGTGCTGCACTTTGGAAGCTCAAGCGTTGAGAAAAAGTATAGAGTTAATGGCAGAACCCTGAACAGCATTGATGTATAGAGGGATCTTGGGGTTCAAGTACATAGCTCCCTGGAAAGGGCCATGCATGTAAATAGGGTGGTGAAGGTGGCATATGACATGCTTGCCTTTATTGTCAAGGAAGTGAGGATAAGTGTCAGCATGTCATGTTGCAGCATTATAAAACTTTGGTTAGGCCAGACTTGGAGTACTGCATTCAGTTCTGGTTGCCACATTACAGAAAGGACATGGAGACTTTGGAGGGTATAAAAGAGGTTTACCAGGATGCTTCCTGGATTAGAGGGTATGACTTAGGAGCAGAGGCTAGAAAGACTCAGGTTGTTTTCTCTGGAACAGCGAAGGCTGAGTGGAGACTTGATAAAATTATGAGGTGCATAAAAAGGGTTTGACAGTCAGAATCTTTCTCCCCAGAGTTGAAATGTCTAAGCTCAGAGGCATGCATTTAAAAGTGAGGGGGGGAAAAGTTCAAAAGGAGATGTGAGGGGCAAGCTTTTGTTTTAAATAGAGTGACAGGAGTCTGGAACACGCTGCCAGGAGTGGTACGATAGGGGAGATTAGGAAGATTTTAGATAAGCAGATGAATACGTAAGGTAGAGGGATGTGGACAAAGGGCAGCAGAAGAATGGATTTGTTTCATATGGAGTCATTTTCGGCACAGCATCATGGGCTGAAGGGTCCTTTCCTGTGCTTTATAATGCTATGTTCTTCTCCTCTGCTTTCAAAATCTTCTCATGGCCTTACCCTACTCTGCACTGAGCTGATGATACCTCCCAGTTGAGTTGTGGAATCCCTTCCTCAGAACTTGAGTTTGTCTTCTTGTTCAAACCTATCAAAAATATTTCTAAATCATCTTTTAAGCAATGCTTTTGGTCCACTCCCAACAATTCCAGCTCAATTGATTAAGTGTGCTCTGGTATAAATTCTTGCAAATGTGTAGTATTAAAAAATCTCAAACACTTATTACTTGCTTCAGTAGAAGGATCAGCAATAGTATATTTCCAAGGTCACTTAAGATGTCTACAAGACTCATGGTCAGACATTTCAAAATAATAATTCTCTCTAACTTCAGAAATATTCTTCATGACACAGGATATAGGGTAGATGAAATCAAACCTATTGTATTAAAATACAAATTTGGCAAGAATTACGGAATGCTTAAATGGATTTGAGTGAAGTACAGCATTGTTTAAATACCTGCATATGCTATGACCAGCAAACCAAATGAGAAACCCCCTAGTATTTTGATGAATAAACCCTGAAAGTCTGCTATTCTGCATATAATCCTAAAAATGCAAGCAACTTGATCTTTCTGGTTGTAGCTCCCAGTCTATTCCTGAAGAACTATTCAGGAATTTCATTCTTCAAATATTCCCATAATCTGTACTCAATAGACGTTTGTTTTGGAAAGCTGGTTACATGAAAAAATATTGAAAAAAATACAGATATCGCATAATTGCATTTTTAAAATCAAATTTCTGATACTTTTCTAAATCACTTACCATACAAAGATTCCATACTGGCTGCATCGTTATCAATCAGAGCAGATGCTACCCAGACTATTCCCAAAATAAGCAGTCCAAGAAGAATAAGCATAACTAAAGTCTCCAGGATCCGTGCTTTAATTCCCTAAAAAAAAACAGAAAATTCCACTTTACCTACTTAACGCAACTGTATACAGCCAAATAGCCTGTTTAAACAAACTTGGCAGACATGGAAACCATAAAATTTGTAGTTAAAAAGCAGATGATTCTGTGTCGAGATACATGCATGGCAGAGGTATAACAGTCAGTATTTTATGCATGCTGATCAAGATTTTAACAGAGCAAATACCACACAGCATCATCAGCAGAGGATTTTAAAGTAAAATTTTATTTGGGACTATGCTCACAGTACACACATAATATTCAGTCCATCAAGTCGGGATAATACTGCCTACACTGGCCCTACTTCCCTGCACTTGGACTATGGCTTTGAACGTTATGACACGTCAAGTGCTCATCCAAATACTTTGTAAAAGGTTCTGAGGTTTCCTGCCTCAACCACTCTGCCAGGCAGTGTAATCCAGATTGCAATAACCCTTGAGTATTAACGTTTTCCTCAAATCTCCTCTAAACCTCTTGCTTTCCACTCAAAATTATGCCCTCTGGTTAGTAATTAATAAATTCTGCTCTCTTGCTGTTTAAGAAATGTAGGCATTTTTGACTGAAGAACAAACAATGGAATCTAATAGGACTGTTAGAGAATCATAAAATTTTAGCAGTGCGGCATTTGGACTGCTCCATCTCTCTGACTAAGTGTTATGACTCGGCACCATTCTCTTTTTCACCCTAATACCCTGAATAAGGTTTCTATTTAAATAATCATCTAATGCCAACTTGAATTCTTCAATGGAACCTGCCCTCACCACACTTCCATGCAGTCTGTTTTAGGCTCTCACTGGGTGAAAAAGTGTTTTCTCACATGACATTTGATAAATTACCTTACCCCGTGCCCTCTCATTCTCCACACTATTAGTGGAAGCAGTTTCTCCCTGGCTACCTCTGTCCAGCCCTCCATGTTTTTGAAAACTTCCCTCCAAATCTGTTGTAGCTTTCTCCTTTCCAAGGGAGTCCCAAGTTCTCCAAACTATCCTCATAACCGAAAATTTCTCAACCCTGGAACCTTTTGTCTAATGTTTCCCATTTTTCTAAAGTATGGCACCTACAACAGTACACAACATTCCATTTGAAAACCAATTAATGCCTTATACAAGTTCAAGTTCAGCATAGCCTCCCTGCTCCTATACTTTTTGTGACTATTCATAAAGCCCTTATTATCTGCTCACTCTACATGACCTGTCATCTTTAGTGATTTATGCATCGGTACATTAACATGCCCTATGATAGCACCTTTTAGTTTCTACAATTCCCCACATTCTTTTGACCCTTGTCTATCACTTCTACGAATAGACCTTCACCTGCCACTAAAAACAATTTGGTCTTTGAGTAGTTTTATACTGTACTCCTCACAATTTAGAATATCTCCAAATTTTAAACAATCTGCAAACTTGGAAACTGCTTCTGCACTTCAAGATCTCGATAGTTAATACCAGTTAGGAAAAGCAAGGCCCTCAAAACCAACTATAAACTTCACTATAAACCTTTGTCCAGCTGAGCAACATTCAAATCATTATTCTTAGTTTTCTATCTTCCAGTCGATTTTGTATCCATGTTACTATCCATGTTCCAGAAACTCCGACCTTGTTCACAGGTCTGCTGTATCACACTGCATAGAAGGTCCTTTTGAAGTCCATTTACACATGATCAACAGCATTACCATCATCAACGCTCCCTATTAATTCTTCAAAACAACTCTGGCAAGGTCATGAGCATGATTTTCCCTTCGGAAAACCGCGCAGGCTCTTACTAATTAAACCATATTTTTCCGTGTGACCATTAATCCAAAATAATCATTCACAAGCTTAATCATTAACACTGGTTGAAAGTTGCTGGGCTTATTTACAATTTTAAAATGTTCTGCTTACAATTCTTCACATCTTGCATATTGCGTATATCTGTACAATTTCCACTCACTTTCTTGATAATCCTTTGGGAGTATTTCATCTGCTCCTGGTGTTTTATCAATTTTAAGTGCTTAATACCTCCTTTTTCGCATTTTTAACCCTTCTCGTGGCTCTTCTTCCTCTTTCACCCTAGCATGGGTGGCCAACCCTTCTTTAGGTGAAGGCAAATATAACGTATTAGAAATATGAAAAGGGTCAGAAATCTAACTTCAGGCACTGCAGACGACTGTGTTTGGTGGGGTGGGGGGGGGGTCAATGCAGGACTGAGAGCGTTGGAATTAAATACACACAGTATACTCAGCAAGGTCAATGAGCTTGCAGTGCAGCTTAAAATTGGCAGGGACAGTGTTATGGGTATCACAGATGTGGCTGCAAAGAAATCAGTGCTGTGAAATAAATATTCAAGGTCACACGCCCTATCAAAAGGACAGGCAGATGGACAGAGTGGGATGGGTTGCCTCGCTTGTAAGAAAATAAATGAAATCAATACCAAGAAGTGATATGGAGTTGGAAAGCATATAATCTATGTGGTAGAGTTGAGGAAACACAATGGAAAATAGACCCTTACGGTAGTTGTATAAAATAAATCAGCAGATAGGAAAGGCATGTAAGAAAGGTACGAATACAATAATCATGGGGGACTTCTATATGCAGGGGGACTGGAACAATTAGATTGCTTGTGAATTTGAAGGAAAGGAATTTGTGGGATATTTATGGGGAATGGGTTTATTTGGAGCAGCTTGCGAAGCCCATGAGAGAACAGGTAATTCAGTATTTGGTGATACACAATGAGGCAGAAATGATTAAGGAGCTTAAGCTGAAGAATTTCCTAGGGGGCAATGACCACATAGAATTCACCCTGCAGTTTGAGTGGGAAAAGCTGAAACCAGATGTAATGGGCTTACAATGGAGTAAAAGGTAACTACAAGTTCAGCATAGCCTCCTTTCTCCTGTACTTTATGTGTCTATTCCTAAAATCTTTATTGCCTGCTCACTAACTGTCCTGCCACCTTTAGTGATTTATGCATCTATACACAAAGGTCAGAGGGAGACAATGATCAGACTTGAATGGAAGGGGATCCAAGCAAGGAAGGTGGTGGAATAGCAATGGCACGGGTTTCTGGTCAAAATTTGGAAGACAACGCAAAAACCCATCTCAATACTAACAGGAGGATGAGGCAACCATGGCCAACAAGGCAAGTCATGGAGAGTATAAAAGCAAAAGAAAAAGCATACAATGTGGTGAAGATTAATGGGAAGCCAGAGGATCAAGAAGCCTTTAAAAGCTAGCAGAGGATAATAAAAAATGCGATAAGTGTTCAGAAGATGAAATACAACAGTAAGCTAGATACTAACATAAAAGACAACAGCAAGAGTTTTTTTTTAATATCTCAAAGTTAAGAGGCAGGGAGCAGTGGACATTACTACTCTAGTCTCATTTTCTAGTGGTCGAAAGGAAACAATGAAATAGGAAAGGAAAATAATACATACTTTGCATCGTTTTCACAATAGAAAACACAAGCAAGATAACAGAACTTCAAGAAATTTTAAAAAAGACAGAGGTGAATGTCGTAGCCATCACTAAGGAGATGATGCTAGGAAAGCTGAAAGTAGATAAATGACCTAGACCAGATGGACCACACCCAAGAGTTCTGAAGAAGATAGCTGAGAAGATTGTAGAGATATTGGTCATGATCTTTCTGGAATCATTGGAACCAGGGAATGTCCCATCAGTCTGGAAAATGGCTAATGTAAAACCCCTGTTTAAGAACAGAGGGAGGTCGAAGAGATGAAACTATAGGCTGGTTAGCCTGATCTTGGTTATCATTAAGATTTTAAAATCCATTAAGAATGAGATTGCAGAGTTCTTGGAAGTGCGTGGAAAGAAAAGGCTGAGTCAGCATGGCTTCATCAAGGAGTGGTCATGCCTGATAAATCTATTGGACTTCATTGACGAAGTAATGAACAAGTTAGACAAAACAAAACAAGTGATCTAACTGGATTTCCTGATGGCATTTCACAAGGTACTGCAAATTAGGCTGCTCAATAACATAACAACCTACGTTGTTAGGGGACAAGATACCAGTATAGAGAGAGGATTGGCTGACTGGCAGAAGGCACACAGTAGGGACAAAGAGGTCTTTTTCAGGACAGCTGCCAGTGACAAGTGGAGTTCTACAGGGGTCCACAAGTATTCACATGACACAATAATACATTAACAATCTGGATGAAGGAATTGACGAATCATTGTTAAGTTTGCAGATGGCACAAAGATAAGTGGAGGGACAGGTAGTGTTGAGGAAGTAGGGAGGATGCAGAAAGACTTGGGCAAAGAAGTGGCAGATACAATACAATGTGGGCAAGTGTGAGGTTATGCACTTTGTTGGGAAGAATGGGGAGTAGACTATTTCCTACAAGGCAAAAGGCTTTGCAAGTCTGAGCACAAAGGGACTTGGGAGTCCGGGTTCATGATTCTCTTAAGATTAACATGCAGGTTCAGTTGGCAATTAGGAAGGTTAATCCAATATTAGCATTATTTTCAAGAGGGCTAGAAGACAAGAGTGGAAATGTACACCGAGGCTGTAAAAGGCTCTGTTGAAACTGCATTTGCAACACAGTTATTTTGGACGATGGATCCAAGGAAAGAAGGAAGGAAAGATGTGCTGGCGTTGGAGGGAGTCCAGAGGTGGTTTCCAAAAATGATCCCAGCGATTAAGAACTTGTCAGATGAGGAGCAGTTGAGGACTCAGGGTCTATACGCAATGGAATTTACAAGGATGAGGGGGAATCTCATTGGAACTTACAGAATACAGTCTGGCCTGGATAGAGTAGATTTGGAGAAGATGTTTCCACTCATAGGAGAGACTAGGACCTGGAGGTACAGCCTCAGTGTGAAGGGACAACTCTTTGGAACAGAGATGAGGAGGAATTTCTTCAGCCAGAGGGTTAGTACTCTGTGGAACCCATTCTCACAGAGGGGTATGGAGGTCAAGTCATTGAGGGGATTGAAGACAGAGATAGATAGGTTCTTGATTGGTAAGGGGATCAAAGGTTATGGAGAGAATAGTTATAAAGGAGAAGGCAGGAGAATAGGGTTGAGAAACATATTAGCCATGATCAAATAGTGGAAGAGACTCGATGGGTTGATGGTCCTAATTTTGCCCCTTTGTTTTATGGTCTTAATTTCAGCATTTCAGCCATGCCACCCACGTGTAAATCTCCTTTAGGTCCCACTAAGCCTTACTCCTCTTCTTACCACCTTTTTACTGTTTATGTGCATAAAGGGATATTTCAAATCCTTCTTTATGTTAGCTCTTAGAGTCATACAGCTTAGAAGCAGGCCCCTTCAGTTCAACTCATGCATGCCTACCAGGTTTCCAATCTAAATGAGTCCCATTTGCCTACATTAGATCTAGATCCCTCTAAACCTTACCTATTCATGTATCTGTCCAAATGTCTTTCAAAGGCTCTAACTGTACATACATCTACCACTTTCTCTGATTCACTGCTTTTTTAACTCTTTATTGGTTGTGTATTTTCTACCTGATAGGTGTCATAAGCACTTTGGTCTTTATCAAAATCTCAATCCCCCTTTTTCATCCAGAGAGCTCTGGGTTTGTTTGCCCAACCTTTCCTTTTTGAGGAAATATACCTAAATTGTGATTGAACTGTTTTTGGAGGTAGCCCATTGTTCCATTCAACCTATGGATCTCGTCAAAGATTCATATAGCACAGACACAAACCCTTCAAGTCCAACTAGTCCATATCGACCTTAATCCTAAACTAGTCACGCCTGTCCTTGGCTGATATCCCTCTAAAACTTTGCTATTCATGTACCTAGTGAGTTTTGAAAAGACTTGTACCTCAGGTTGAGATTCTGGATGTAGGATCGCCTGCAGAGCTGGTTTCAGACATTTCATCACCATACTAAGTAACATCATCAGTGAATCTCCAGATGAAGCACTGGTGGTATAGCCTACTTTTTATTTGTTTAGGTTTCCTTCCTGTTGGTGGTGTCAATTCTTGTGCTTTTTCTCAGGGGGTGGTAAATGGGATCCAAGTCAATGTGTTTGTTGATAGAGTTCCGGTTGAAATGCCATGCTTTGAGGAATACTCGCGCGCGTCTCTGTTTCGCTTGTCCTAGGATGGATGTGCTATCCCATTCAAAGTAACTGTATATAAGGAAACTAGTGAGAGAGGGTCAGATCGTTTTGTGGCTAGTTAACGTTAGTGTATCCTGGTGGTTAGTTTTCTGCCTGTTTGTCCAATGTACAATTTACATCTCGGAAATGACTGCCAGACTACTCAGACTTCTTGGCATCATGGTAGCCCACTAACCCGCCAACACACTAAAACAGCAGCTCATTAACTTGAAAGCCCTATACAGACAACAAGCAAAACTAAAGTCATTTACAAAATACAATGCAAGAACAGTAACAAACAAACAAACAAACAGTTAGACAAACAGGCAGAAAACTAGACATCAGGATACGCGAACATCAAATCGCCACAAAAAGACATGACCCGCTCTCACTGGTATCTTTATATACAGTTGAGGAAGGACACCACTTGGACTGGTCAACACATCTATCCTAGGACAAGCGAGAATTCTAAGAAGCATGGCATTCCAACCAGAACGTTATCAACAAATACATTGACTTGGATCCCACTTCCTGTCACTTTCTCGAAAGGTTAATTACATCACCAACCCAAGGAAACCTAAACACAAATAAAAAGCGGGCCATACCACAAGTGCTTCATCCAGAGGCTCACTGATGTTACTTAGTATGGTGACAAAACGTCTGAAACTGAACCTTCCAGCTCAGCCAGCAAACCTACATCCAGATTAGTGTAGAGCTAAATATCTTTTAAACGCTCTAACTGTACCCACATCCATCACTTCCTCTGTAGGTTCATTCCACATACGAACCATTCCTCAAAGTTAACTTTCCTCAGCTACAGTCAGTCATACAGCACGAAAACAGACCCTTCAGTCCAACTCAGTCACACAGACCAGAACCTTACTGAATTAACTGATTGAGCTAAAGGGATATCCAGATGGCAGGTTCCAAGCAGAAGCATCCTCTCACATTGATGTGCTTATGAACGATACTTCAGTGTTCCACCAGATCCTGGTAATTATCGTGTTTTACTGCAGACAGCAATTGCCCAACTCCAAGTTAATTTTTCATACTCTGCTTAGTCTTTCATCCTTTTTCATTGTCATCCTAAATCTTATGATAGTTATCACTGTTCCCTACATGTTTCTCCGTGAACAGTTGCTTTATTTGGCCAATCTAGTTCCCACAAACTAGGCCATGGGATCATACAGCATAGAAACAGACCCTGAGCTACAACTACTCCAGCTGACCAAGTTCCCAAACTAAACTAGTTCAACCTGCCTGCATTTGGCCCATATCTCTCCAAATCTTTCCTATTCATGTACTTACCCAAATATTTTTTAAATGTTGCAACCATACCTACATCCTCTGGCAGTTCATTCGACACGCAAATCACTGTTTAAAAAAAAAAGCCCCACAGGTCCTTTTTAAATCTTTCTATCACCTCAAAAATATGTCCCCAGTTTTGAACCCCCACCTTAGGGAAAGGACCTTGCTATTCACTTTATCTATGTCCCTCATGATTTTATAAACTTCGATAAGGTCACCCCTCAACTTTCCATACTCAAAGGAAAAAAGCCCCACCCTATTTTGATATTTCAAACCCTCCATTTCTGACAACATCCCTGGTAAATATTTTAGACAATGGGTGCAGGAGTAGGCTATTCTGCCCTTCGAGCCTGCACCACCATTCAATATGATCATGGCTGATCATTCCTAATCAGTATCCTCTTCCTGCCTTATCTCCATAACCCTTGATTCCACTATCTTTGAGAGCTCTATCCAACTCTTTCTTAAATGAATCCAGAGACTGGGCCTCCACTGCCCTCTGGGGCAGAGCATTCCACACAGCCACCATTCTCTGGGTGAAGAAGTTTCTCCTGAGCTCTGTCCTAAATGGTCTACCCCATATTTTTAAGCTGTGTCCTCTGGTTCGGCACTCACCCATCAGCGGAAACATGTTTCCTACTGCCAGAGTGTCCAATCCTTTCATAATCTTATATGTTTCAATCAGATCCCATCTCAGTCTTCTAAACTCAAGGGCATACAAGCCCAGTCGCTCCAGTCTTTCAGCATAAGGTAGTCCCGCTATTCCAGGAATTGACCTCGTGAACCTACGCTGCACTCCCTCAATAGCCAGAATGTCTTTCCTCAAATTTGGAGACCAGAACTGCACGAAGTACTCCAGGTGTGGTCTCACTAGGGCTGTGTACAGCTGCAGAAGCACCTCTTTACTCAATCCCTCTTGTTATGAAGGCCAGCATGCTATTAGCCTTCTTCACTACCTGCTGTACCTGCATGCTTGCCTTCATTGACTGGTGTACAAGAACACCCAGATCTCTCTGTACTGCCCCTTTACCTAAATTGATTCCATTGAGGTAGTAATCTGCCTTCCTGTTCTTGCCACCAAAGTGGATAACCATACATTTATCCACATTAAACTGCATCTGCCATGCATCTGCCCACTCACCTAACTTGTCCAGGTCACCCTGTAATCTCCTAACATCCTCATCACATTTCACCCTGCCACCCAGCTTTATAGCATCAGCAAATTTGCTAATGTTATTGCTGATACCATCTTCTATATCATTCACATATATTGTAAAAAGCTGCGGTCCCAGCACGGATCCCTGCGGTACCCCACTGGTCACTGCCTGCCATTCCGAAATGGAGCCGTTTATCACTACCCTTTGTTTCCTATTAGCGAACCAATTTTCAATCCAATCTAGTACTTTGTCCCCAATACCATGCGCCCTAATTTTACTCACTAACCTCCTATGTGGGACTTTATCAAAAGCTTTCTGAAAGTCCAGGTACACTACATCTACTGGATCTCCCTCGTCCATCTTCAGAGTTACATCCTGAAAAAATTCCAGAAGATTAGTCAAGCATGATTTCCCCTTCATAAATCCATACTGACTCTGACCTATCCTGTTACTACTATCCAGATGTGCCATAATTTCATCCTTTATAATAGACTCCAGCATCTTTCCCACCACTGAGGTCAGACTAACTGTCTATAATTTCCTGCTTTCTCTCTCCCACCTTTTCTGAACCCTCTGCAGTCTGATAATACCCTTCCTCTAACAGGGCGACCAGAACTGCACACAGTATTCCAGAAAGAGGCTTCACCAATATCCTGAACAACTTCAACATGACATCCCAACTCTGACACTCAAAGATCTGAGCAACGAAGACAAGTGTGCTAAACGCCTTAACCACCCTGTCTATATGTGACACAAATTTCAAAGAATTACGCACCTGAATCCATGGGTCTTTATGTTCTAAAACAGTACCGAGGGCCTACCATTAATTGCATAAGTACTGCTCTTGTTTGTTTTACAAAGGCATTCATTCAAATTAAACTCTATCGACCACTCCTCAGCCCATTGACCCAACTAATCTATATCTCTTTGTAATCTGAGATAACCCTCTTCACTATCCACTATATCACCAATTCTGTCACCACCCACAAACTTACTAAGCATGCCTTCTATACAGTCATCCAAATAATTTAAACAAATAATAAACAAAAGATGACCCAATACTGATCCCTGCGGAACATCGAAGATCACAGGTCTCCATTCCAAAAAGACAACCTTCCACCACTACCCTCTGTCGCTGACCATAAAAGCCAATTTTAAAGGCAATTTTGAATCCAAATAGCAAGCTCACTCTCAAACACATATGATCTAATATTACTAATCAGGTCTAGCAGTGCTCTCCTCATAGTTGAACAAGACACAGATAGCTGTAGAAAATTCTGAGCACAATCTAGGAACACTTGCCCATCACTGCTCTTCACACTACCATTATGCCTTGGGTTTTTTCCACGCAAGTTGAAACAATAGAACCAATCTGAATGGGTGGGGTCAAGCTCCCACTGAACCAGGATTTTTACTCTTCACTTTCAATAGTTGCTTGGGTCTTGAAACTGGAGGTGAAAGCTCTACTGCCTCTCTGTTACAGTTAAAAGCTTGGATTCTTTTCCTACTGCTAGAATCACATGTGAGACAAGACATTTTACTGAATTTGCCTTTACCAAGAGTGAGTTTATGGGATATTATCAGATTGGAACAATCAATTATTGTGTTATGTATTTCAACAGAGCTACAGAAAAGCCAATTCTTCTTATTTTGTCTGTATTTTAAATGTAGTATAAAAATCAACTGTGATTTGCTTAACATCAACTTGGTTGACCAATCGAATTGCATCTGGAATGCAACACCTTACACTTACCTTTAAAATAAGAATAAGTTAAGGTTTAGGCTATCTTCTTAATATATTTTTTGGTCCGATGTATAACATCAAAATATAGAAATTAGGTGTAGGAGTAGGCCATTTGGCCTTCGAACCTACACCACCATTCATTAATAACCATGGCTGATCATGCAATCACAGTATTCCATTCTCACTTTCTCTCTTGATCTCTTTAGCCATAATGGCCATGTCCGGCTCTCTCAAATATATTGTGATGAAGATGAGAGTGTACTGTACCTTTAAGAAAGTTAAAAAGCTAGCAGGACTACCTGACAGCAAAGTGTCTGAACAGGATACAATGTAACCTTTTCATCCAGCAGCTGGTGTAGCTGGTTGCCTAGAGACAAAACAAATCCGAATGCGGCCAGTTTAAATTGTACCCCAAAAAAAACCAAATTCCAAACAAGTTTGAATTTAGAATATTGATAATACTAAAAGCCAAATAACAATCCGATGCTGTGGGGGTATAAGCCCAGGAAAAAGTGAACAGTTGGAGAACTGCCAAGCCACCAACACATGCAGACTGTCCGGAGAATAGCTCTCTTAAAAGGTAACTTTATCGATCAGTGACCTGTAAATCAAAAACCCCAAGAAGAAGAAAAGACGACAGAGGAAGATATAAAAAGATGATTCAACAGCTGGCTGGTTTTGAAATTTGAATTTTTGTTAAATCTTAATCAGGGGTTTTATTGGACTAGTATCGTAGAAGGGGAAGGTAAAAGATAGGTTCGAGAAAGGAGTTGTAAATAGTGTTAATTATTCTCTGCTATACTTTAGGAAATAAAGTGGTTAAGTTTTAATCACTATTGTGACATAATTGAGGATAGAGATATTTGTGGAGATGACTGTGTCAGGCAGTTGTTTAACTAGTCTGAGACAGTTCAACCACTTCCCAGAATAGTTTGCAGATATTAGGAAGAAAGATTTTGCAGGATTCACAGGGCTGAGTTTATTGTTGCCATTTCCAGCGTCTCGTCCATTTGGTTCCATTCCTTTTTGAGACTTTTTAAAGCAATTACACACTAGCTCATTGAGTTGCTTGCTTGGCCATTTCACAGAGCATTTGAGAGCCAATCACAGTGCTATGCATCTGAAGTTATATATAGGCCAGACCATGTAGAGGAGAGCAGACTTCCTTCTGTCAAAGGTACAAGTGAATTAGATGGGTTTTTGCAATAATCAACAACAGTTTCTAATTTTTTTTAAAATTCAAATTCTACATCTGCCATAGATTTGAACCTGAACCCCAAGAGCATTTCCTGACTTTATGGATTATTAGTCCACAAACAACACCATTACACCATTGCCTCCCCCAAATAAATAACTAAATTACAGTTGTATGTGGGATAAACTTTCTGTACAGTATGCTATTACTCCAAACAAACGTCTGGACCAAAATGTTTGTTGCTTAACACAATACAGCAGAGTTAATGCTATATTTGCACCGACAGCCTTGTAACTATAAAAAAGACAGCAGGCATATTTCAGCATAAGGGACCTGAAACCCATCCACAGCCTCCAATTCAAACAGTATATCCCAGAAGTTGCTCAAGCCTGGATTGCATTTTTGACCCAGTTTTACAGTTTTGATCTCTCTCTTTACTTTACAGCATGCTTAAATGGAAAGATTATAGCCTTAAGCCTATTCGAGAAACTATGAGGAAAAATAAATTAAATCAAAGAAGTGATGGCAGTATAAACTGTTATTTGCTATAATTACGTACTGAAACAATAAAATCACTCAGAGGTCACAGGATGGACACTGCGCGAAGTGGAAAACAGCTGGAAAAGATGACACTCTGAAATTGGGATTCATCAGATAATTTGAAGGCAGATTTCATTTCCAGTTTCAAAATCTATAATGTGGCATTTTTCTAGATTTTGTTCCTTACACTTTTAAGAAAATGTTTAATTTTGAACAGTTGCTCAAATTCGAGAGAGCATAAATATCTAAAAAAAGGTACTACATGGCCAAGCCAAAATTATTCACACTAATTTCAGACTTGAACTTTATATGTCTGAGAGAGTCTCACATAAACACCAGATAGTTCTCAGTTTGCCCATCTTCACTTGTAATCTGTGTTTGCCATTAAGGCCATGGGAACAATCTGCCAGTATGGCGGCGAGATTTTAAAGACAAATCTGGAGACACAAGCAGCTTTAACGATTAAGGAATTTTGGAAGGCTCCAGTTCAACAGTGTCCATGTACTGCTGTCCTTGCTTTCTTCCTAATTAGCAACAAAAGACTGATGTTTGCATTAGTCCAAAAAACCTATTAATCATAGCAATACCCAATGATGATTTTGGTCTTCAAGGAGGAAAAAAATCCCTAAACAAACTTTTTACAACATTTATAAATGTTAGAAGCAGGATTAAAGATAAATGTGCCTTGCACCAATGATATTAATAGGACTTGCACACCATGCATGCTACTGACATGGATATGATACATATGCTTTGGGTCCGATTTTTAGAAGGAGTCTCCAACTTGGCGTTTTTTTTTATTTCTGGAAAAAATACAGAAGCGTCTAGGAATGATCAAGAATATAGTTATTTAATCAGTCACAATTAACATTCAAGGTTAGGTTCATCTTAGAAGGAATACCAGTGATACTTTATAACATAGGCCTTGTCCAGCAACCCATAAGAGTTAAACCAGCTCTCGATGAACATAGTTTATTCAGGGAATTTCCACTGAACATTTTAATTAAGGTCATGGTGCAAATATTTAGATGAATCAAATCCTCATTTATGTGAGCCAACAACTATAGAAGGGAGAGGGAAATAATATGTTTTTCAAAATATTAAATATAAAGCTGAAACTTGAACATTCAAAATCACTCCAACGGGTAATGGTTTCTCTCTATTCACACTGGTGGTTGCAGCAAAAAGACGGAAGTATTGGTACATTAATCAAGGCCTTCGCAGTCTACTGGAAGAGCTTTAACAACCAAAAGTGTTGGCAAAGGCATTTTCCAGATACATTCCTCCTAAATATTGGCTCTTATAATGTTGAGTCTGTATGGACTAGGTTGAGAAATACCAAGGAGCAAAAAACATTAATTGGTGTCATATATAGATGCCCAAACTGCAGTGGTGATTTCAGAATGGCATTGAACAGGAAATGAGATGTAATAAGGGAATATTGGTGATCATGGGTGATTTTAATCTGCACACAGACTGGGCAAATCAAATTAGCCACAATGCCATAGAGGAGGAATTCCTGGAATTCAGGTTAGCTTTCTTGACCAACATGTGGACGGACCAACTAGACAGCAGGCCATCTTGCACTGGGTACTGTATAATGAGAAGGGAATCATTGCCAATCTAGGTGTGCGAGACCTCTTGGGGATAAGCGACCATATCTTGATAAAATTTTGTTTTATCAACATCGAGTGAGATAGTAGTATCACAGGCCGGGGTGCTGAATATTAATGAAGAAAACAATGAAGCAATGTGGTGAGTCGGCCTTGATAGATTGGGGAGAAAGACTTCAAGGCATGACAGTGGATAGGCAATGGCAAACATTGAAGGAACGCATAGGGAACTGCAACAACTGTTTATTCCTGTCCAGCACGAAAACAAAATGGGGAAGAGGACCAATCCCATGGATTACAAAAGAAATTAGAGATATATCCAATCCAAGGAAGAAGCACAAAGATGGGCCAAGACAAATAATCAGTCTGAGGATTGGGAGCAGTTTAAAATTCAGCAAAAGGAGGACCAAGGGATTGATTAAGAAGGGGACAATACAGTACGAAAGTAAGCTTACACGAAACACAAAGACTGACACTAAGAGTTGCTATAGGTACATTAAGCAAAAGAGTTAGTGAAGACAAATGTAGGTTCCCTATAGACAAAAACAGGGTAATGTTTAATAGGGAACAAAGAAATGGTTGAGCAACTGAATACACAGAACACAAATCAGATACCAGAATGTTAGAAAATGCACAATTTAGCATGAGGGAAGAACGGAGGGAGATCAATATTAGCAGAGAAATGGTGCTGGGAAAATTGAGGGGATTAAAGACAGAAACCCCTGGGACTGGTAGTCTACATTATAGAGTACCTAAGGAAGTGGCTCTAAAAATAGTAGATCCTTTGGTGGTTATCTTCCAGGATTGTACTGACTCTAGAGGAGTCCTTGCAATTTAGAGGGTAGCTAATGTTACTCCAATATTCAAAAAGGGAGGTCGAGAGAAACCAGGGAATTACAGATGAATAAGCCTGAAATCTGTCGTGGGGAAAACTCTCGAATTCATTATCAAGAAATTTACAGTGGAGTGTTTAGATAGCAGTGGCAGACTGAGACAGAGTCAACACAAATTTAAAAATGCTACACTTCTCCAGTTTCCACCCAAAACATATTAAAAAAGCCATCCTCTATGGACAAGCCCTACATGTACACAGGATCTGCTCAGATGAGGAGGAACATGACAGGCACCTGGAAGTACTCAGGGATGCCTTCATAAGAACGGGGTACGATGCTTAACTCATCGACCACCAGTTCCGATGTGCCACAGCAAGGAACTGTCATGACCTCCTCTGACCTCCTCAGGAGACCAACACGTGCTGCAATGGACAGGGTATTTTCACTATTATCGCCTCTCCCCTAGACACACAGGCATCCAAACTAACTTTTCTAACTGAACTCTAAGGTGGCTTTGACTACTTTTAAGCTACTAAATGGTACATCAGTTAGTCTCAGGCTTTTCTTCTGAACTAAAATCTGTGTGTAGCCTCCCTTTCTGGAGTTCTAAAAAGCTCTAGTCAACAATAAGCAGCAATTATCTCACCAGGTAGCTGACTGACTCACTTAGCTGAAGTCACATGATTTATTGAAAAGGCTACCTTAAGCTCAGTGTTCCAAAGGAATTTATGATCCTTTCTTAAACACAGATCAAATCAAAAATAAATTTGGTTTCATTTTAAAAGCTAAGTTCTCAAATAATACAAATTGGGATGATACCATGACTTTTAGAGGTGTATTTTGACCTTTTTTTAAAATCAAGCAAGATTCTGACAGACTAACTGAGCGAACTGTTCAAAGCCATGAGTAAACAGCTTGTGAGGCCTTAGGCATTTCTCTCCACCCACCCACCCCACCCCCAAGTTGGAACAACAGAAGCAGCCTGAATGAGTGGGATCAAACTCGAACAGAACCAGGATTTTTAGTTAGGTTTCTCCAGTTGCTTAAATCTGGAAGCTGGATGTGGAAACTTTCATTCCACTCTGTTACAGCTAAAAACTGGGGTTTTCTTCCTGCTGCTGACATTGTCTGTGAGACAATGTGCTTTACTGAATTTGTCTTTGTCAAGGGTGTATTTATGAAATGTTAGTACATTGGAACAGTTAACTCTTTTCTAAGCATTTCAACAGAGTTACATTTAAGTTAGTTCTTTTACTTTTATTTTGTCTGTATTTTAACTGTAGTAGAAAAATAAAGTGTGTTTTGCTTAATATCAAGTAATTTGACTAATCGAACATCATCTGGAACGTAACACCTCACACTTAACATTTTCTTATTTTAAAAGTAAGGTTTAGGCTATCTTCTTAATATATTTTGAGAGGATTTGATCCCCTCAATACATTACAATCCTTCAACACAACATATTGATTCCAATGCTAAATACATCACAACTGTGTGCAGCAGTCAGATGGACCAGCAGGTCTTTTCCTGTCCACCATTTTCACTACTTCCATGCAAACTTTGTAATTCTATTCACCTACAAGTCTTAAAAAAAAGCTCAAGGTACAAGTAACTTTGTTCCATCCTTCCAAAAGGATAACTCCCATGATAAAATATTCATTGTTAATGTTTATCACCAAGGTGAATTTTTAAAACTGAATAACGTAAAATTTTATATCTCCAATCCAAAGATTTGCTTGTGCTCTGCATTCCTCTCCCACCCAAAGTTTTTACAGAATAACATTATTTCCTTCCTTACTACAGCAGCTGTTAACTGCATTCATGAAGGCACGGTAAAGTTCTTGCATTGCTTAAACTCCAAATGACAACTAAATATGACATTCTGGGAGGTAGCACTTAAGCCGCAATAGTTCAGATAAGCACATTAAGTGTGACTTCTAAAGGATTGTCACATTGGAAACATAAAACTTTAGATGTACAGAACACATGAGAAAATTATTTTTCATCCAGAGATAAGAATATAAACTCTACCATTGGCACTGATGAAAATTTCTTTATTTTGACAGGTACTTATTTGTTAAATGTCAATATGTAAAATGAAAGATGCTGATGCCTACAGTACTTCAAATCTCTGAATTCATTCACAGTCATTTGTCGTCTAGCTATATAAAAACAGACACAAGTGGCTTCATCTTCCAAATTAAAATTAAGGGAACATTAAGAAGTCAGGCATGCTTAGTCCTGGTTTCACTATGACAAAAATTAATTCGGGCATGAACCTCAGGCAGAATGCAAAGATGTATAGAAAAGTACACTCCATAATTTGAAAATGATGTGAATCAACTTGCCATGACTCCACAAAATGATCAATGAAAGAGAAGCGACTTCAAAATGTGGAGCAATACAGTTTGTTCTGCTAATGCAGATAACACCCCAGTGACTGTACACTATAGTTCTAAAACAACTGCTAATAATATTGTCAAAAATCATCAATGTCATTCAATTAAATACCCTCATTCTCAAAACCAGCCTGTCTTCAGCACATTATTTCCTCTGATTTATAAACCCTCAGAGACACTGCTGACTGTAAATTACTCAAAAGTGGAGAGAGAGCTTTTACTGCCACCATTAATCAGCTGCAGATAAACACACGAGAGTAAAACTCGGCCAATTGCCTGGCTCTCCATTAACTGCTGTAATCTGGAGTTGGAAGGTCCCAAGAGGAAGCCTCCTATCAGTTCATCGCTCACATGTACTTTAGTTAAAGACACACCAGATGTCAAGCTTACTTATTAGTCTATCCTTCAACTAAAGCAGTATGGCACTGTGTCAAAGATGATAAGCAGACTGCTACTGTTCATATTAAAACATTAGGTCAGTGAATGACACTTTGATGACATTTCCTATTGAAGTTTTCCTACATAAAAGTTAAATCTCTTATTTTAATAAAATGATCAATGATTATAAAAACCTCAGTTCTGTGCATATACGAATGGAAATGAAACTGAAAAATCTAATGTCTGAGTGAGTTGGTGGGGGGGGGGGGGGGGGGAGAAACGGTGGAGAGAGAAAAAAAGAAAAAAAGAGAGAGAGAGAAAAAAAAAGAGAAAGAATGGTATTTGGAGATCAGTCTGCCAGGCAACTAAACTGCCAGCGGCATCCTTAATGTTGATGACCCCATGATATTTTACCTTACTAAGAACCAAAACAGAAGAAAATGTAAAATGACTAAAATTAACCTGGGATGGATTTAACATACAAACTGTAATTTAATTTAAATTATCAGTGCAATCAAAATAACTTCCAAAGTGTTTACAATATATTGTTTCAAAGACTGATGAAACAAATAAGCTTATAGTGAAACAGCAAGGACAAGTGCTAAATCAGCCAATCCAAATAAAAACTAATGAAGACAATACACCACACTGCAGATTTTAATTATCTGAAAAACAAAGGAGCAAAATAGTTTAAAGAAACACACAGATGCTGAAAATTGTAGTTATAATTGAGGCAAACAGTAGCATTTCAATACGCTGTACAAGCATGCAACTTAGCAGGAAACATACACAATTGCATTGAGAAAACTAGGTACAAGGCCAAAAGTTCCATATTGCAATAATGGTTGGCTAGTTACACTGAACAAAGGTAGATCGATGATACATAAAGTTTGCTTTTGAAAGCCTGAAGAATGCAGACAGAACTTCACAACTAAGTTCTAAGATAAAGCAATTAGACTTGAACCACCAAACTGAATAAATGAATACAAAATACACGTGACAATAAAAATCAGTGAGAAATACAACAAAAATACATTAAAAAGCTTTTCCACTGTCACCATGATCCAGTGCCATTTTGAACAGTTTTAGGAATAAGAAAAAAAAAGATAGCTTAAAGAGAGTCCATCAGTCCTGAGCCAGCTCTTCATTAACTGGGAGATATTGTGTGTGCTCTGCCCAAAGGCAGACTGTTGGTTCATCGTCTTCTATGTCTCTGTCCTGTACCAGTCTTTTATTTTCCAAAAAAAAACTTCAATTTTCAAACAATCCTGCAGTGAAATCTCCTCCTTTACATCATCTCTTGCTACTTTGTTTCCTCTGGAGATGTGACCTGACAAGTCTCTCTCCTTTGTATGAGTTCAGTTCAGTTCAGTACATTTCTTTGTTTGTTCAATTCCCTCTGCACTTCATCATTTGCTACTTTTTCAGTCCAACTGATTCCTTTCCATTCTCCTTCAAATACACATTTCAAATCCATTCAGCTGGATTTTTCATACTGTATGGTCCAAGTCTCACATCCATTTAAAACAAATCAACTTCATTTTAAGTCATTTCTTGACTTATTTACTCAGCCTGCTAGTCCCTTTATACTAAGTACAGCCATTGCTATCCTTGCTTTTCTTTCCTTTTGCATTTGCAGATATCATGTCTCCGAAATACTTCAATTCTTGCATGTTTGGAGTCATAGAATCATACAGCTTGGAAACAGACCTTTCAGCAGTTTCTAAAGCTTTTCCTTGTGAATATTTCCTGATGATTTAGTGATATGTGTCAATGTTTCCTTAATACCAAAGTTCATGCCTGTTGTTGTCAATCTACTACTTCCTGGAGAAACTCAGTCCAATGACCCTTCTTCAAAAATGGACTTGAAACTTTTAACTCTTGTTTTCCTGTGCAGGTGTTGCCAGATCTGTTAATTTCTTCAGAAATTTGTGGTTTTGCTTGTTTCAGATCTCCACTATCTGTAGCTGTTTTATTTTATGTACTTATTCTTGTAATCCTTCTTCTGTGCTTGCTACAAGACTTCTGTCACCTCCAAATCTAACTGGTGTTATCCTTTGCCCCTCCCCCAATTTTAACACCAGATTCTCATTCTTCAAATGAGTCTTCAGTCATTACAACTGAGTAGACATCACAGGAGACTGGTGATCCACAACATTCTTGTCAAACTTCTAATTACACATGGCTTCAACTCCCTGTTGGCTGCTCTCAGTATTGCTATTGGTCCCCAGCACGGATTCATGAGTCATCTGTCGCAACAGTCTATTCCAATGTCAGAGGAAGTGGTGGAGGCTGGTACAATTGCAACATTCAAAAGGCATATGGACAGGTATATGAATAGGAAGGGTTTGGAGGGATATGGGCCGGGTGCTGGCAGGTGTGACTAGATTGGGTTGGGATATCTGGTCGGCATGGACGAGTTGGACTGAAGGATCTAATTCCGTGCTGTAAATCTCTATGACTCTATAACAATGTCAGGTTATTCAAATTAACAGAATTGAATTATTGTCAAAAATCTATAAATCGAACTTCCCAAATGCTAAAGTGGTAAGATTAATCATGCCTATTGCTCCTCTCATTCTTCTTCGTCTCTGAATTCACATCTTCAATGAAATGTTACCCTGCACCTTTTCACCTATGTTCTTGCATATGATTTTCAACAACTTCTGGTTCATGGATAATCTACCTCATTGTACAAAAACCAGAACTGTTTACCTTAAGTCTTCTGATGATTCTTGTAGCTGTTTTCCTCGTGATCAATATCTTCATAAAGAATGTTGTAAACAGTGATGCAACTTTCTTATCTCACTGACTTGCATCTTACGTCCAATAAACTCTACGTCAACGGTACTTTTCTAGCTCAAATCGCAGTTTTTTTCATTTTTTTCTTTATACATTTAGTAATTTTTTTCCAATTTCATCAGTGGTTCTTCATAAAACCCCTACTATCCTCACAGTGAGGTGCAGAAAGAAGAAATTATTACATAGCTGATGTATTACTTCGGACAGCTGGGGATTTGAAACTAGAATGTTAACAATGGAAACTATGAACACATTCTTGCTGGTCATTTAAAAAAAAAAGATCTGGTTCAACAATATCCTTTCGGGTTTAAAATCCTCACCTGGTCTGGTATGCATGCAACTTCAGGCCAACCATGTGGTTGCCCCTTAAATGCCCTCTGAAATGATCTGACAAGGCATTCAGTTGTACAGCAGGGATTGGTAAAAATCCTGGCCCAGCCAGAGATGTTCATATCCTATGAATAAATAAAAACAAACTAGTCCAGCATTATCACCAGCTGGAATCAGAAGACCTACGACAGGCAAGTGTCTCAATATTATTTAAGAATTAGACAAAGAAATTAATCTCTCTTTTGTTTCTTCTTGCAAGAATTTATTTGCAAATTGTTAGAAAATTCTAAAAAATAATCAAACTGACAACTGGCTGAAATTCCAAATCAAATGTAAATGAATGTCAGGAGGAAAAAAAAAATCAATGTTTCATTTGCAACAGGAGAGGCTTTCATCGATCCCCAAATGGTGGATTACCTTTAAGATTGCAGTTATGTCAGTGAACAAACTGTCAATTGTACACAAGGTAAGACCACATCAATTGAGTAAAAAGTCACCTCTGATTTGCTATGTTTTTACAAATCTTGACCCGAGTGGAAGTCACTCCTACCCTTCCAGAACTGACAAGTAATCCTTCCCATGCAAAAGAAATTTAGTTTAATGTTTCATTCAAATAATTGAAACAAGCAAGAGTCAAACCCCTCAATCCCTCATTATTGGTCCCTATTCTATGTAACATTTCTGCTATAACAATTTGCTGAATCAATCCATCACTTATCTTTGCTGAAAATGTGTTGCTGGAAAAGCGCAGCAGGTCAGGCAGCATCCAAGGAGCAGGAGAATCGACATTTCGGGCATGAGCCCTTCTTCATCTTTGCCCAAACTTAGCAATATTCATTACCCACCTTCTTTCGCTGTTGGCTCTTGAAACTCAGGAACGAAATTAGCAAACAGAGTTGCCTCCCCACTTAATTCTGCAGCAGTGATCTCTCCAATTCCTTCTTCTGGCTTTTGTCCTGAAACACACTTCTATCCTTCCCCACTTTCTTGTTTCTCCTCTTTATCTTGATAATTCTAAATTCTAGTCCTCCAATTTTAATCTCTCTCAAGTTCCCGTTTTCACATCCTCAGTTTTCACCTGTAAAAACTATTGGCTACCTCTCACAAAATTCCGGCTTCGCTGGCTTACAGAATGTTAAATCCTTTAACCATTCGAAGGATAGGATCGTTAAATCCTCCAAAGTAACTTCCTAGATGATAGAAAGCTGCTGGAAGCAGACATTCTTAAACAATAACAATGCAAACACAAGAAAGCCTTGTTCAGCTCTTCTTTCCAAATTTGGTTTCTAAGTGACAAAGCGCAACTGATGCGTAAGTTGAATACAGAAGGATCAGAAGACAGATGGAAAAGCAAATGAGAGAACCAAAGACTGATCATGAAAAAACACTGTCAGCTAACACAAAAGGGGTATCACAAAAGGTCGACAAATAGTAAAACCATAGTAAAAGGAGTAGAGCCAATCAGGGACCAAAAGGAAATTTACACAAATAGGGGACATGGTTGAGACAGTAAACAAATATTTTGCATCTGTCATTATGAAGGAAGCAAGTGTCACGTGGCAATGTGCCAGAAAGGCAACAGAGATGGCTATTGACAGTAATGTTATTTATGTGGTTCACATGAAGTTCCCAAGTGGTATCTACCACAGTGTCACACAACAGACTTGTCAGAAATGTTATACCTTTGGGTACAAAATGGACTGTAGCAATGTGAATGCAAAATCCACTGAATGCTAGGGAACCAAGTAATAGATAATGGACATTTTTCATGGAGGACGGTTTGTCTCAGAGCTCCCCAGTGGTCAATATTGGAACCTTTGCTTTTCTTTATATATATATTACTGATCTTGATCATGGAGTGCAGGGGATAATTTCACAGTTTGCAGAATATGCAAACTGTATGTATTTCAACATACAGATCAGTTTTCCTTCATGTCAACCCAAGGAAAGCGATGGGACCAGATGGAGTACTAGGCTGTGCACTCAGAGCACGCACAGATCAATTGGCAAAGGTCTTCTCGGACATTTTCAACCTCTCCCTGCAGCAGGCCACTGTCCCTGCCTGTTTCAAGAGGGCCCACATCACCCCTGTGCCTAAGACGACTCATGCAGCATGTCTCAATGGCAACTGCCCAGTGGCCCTAACTTTGGTGGTCATGAAGTGCTTTGAAAGGCTGGTCATGGCATTAATCAACTCCAGCCTCCCCAATACTCTTGACCCATTCCAATTTGCCTATCGGACCAACAGATCCATGTCAGAGCCATATTAATTGCCCTTCACTCCTCCCTAGAACATCTTGACACCAAGAACAGCTATGCAAGAATCCTACTCATTGACTACAGTTCAGTCTTCAACACTATTATCCCCTAGAGACTGATAACTAAACTTAGTGATCTCAGAGTAAGCCCCATTCTCTGCAACTGGGTCCTCAGTTTCCTGACCCACAGGCCACAATCACTGAAGATTGAGGACAATATTTCATCCTCACTAACACAACACTGGAGCCCCCTACTGTACTCACTGTATACCCATAACTACTTTGCCAAATGCCAGACTAACTCCATTTACAAGTTCGCTGATGATACTATCATAGTCAGTCAAATCTCAGATGGCAATGAAACAGACTACAGACAGGAGATGGAAGACCTGGAAAAATGGTGCACCGTGAACAACCTAGCTCTCAATGCCAGCAAAACCAAGGAACTCATTATTGACTTTCGGCAGTATGTTACTCATACCCCCCTTACATGTTAACAGCACAGGGGTGGAACGAGTGGAGATCATCAAGCGCCTGGAAGTGGTCATCCACAACAAACTTTCTTCGACTCTTCATGTGGATGCACTGGTTACAAAGGCCAAACAATGTCGCTTCTTTCTCCGGCAGCTGAGGAAGTTTGGCATAACGGCGAATACACTTGCCAACTTCTTTAGGTGCACCATAGAGAGCATTCTGTCTCGATGTATCACTACCTGGTATGGCAACTGTATCATTCAAGACCAGAGATGGTTACAGGGAGTGGTGAACTCGGTCCGGACAATCACAAAGGCCAACTTCCATCTACAGAATCCACCTACCAGGCCCGCTGTCAAGGAAAGGCCACCAGAATTCTCAAAGATCCAGCCCACCCTGACAATGTTTTTCTACAACCTCTACCATCAAGGAGAAGGTACAGAGGCCTGAACACACGCATCAGCCGATTTTTTAACAGTTTCTACCCTCCTGTCGAAAGAATACCGAATGGACTCACCTGTACCTGTGTTTTTGTTTTTGCTGCTGTTTACCTATCATTTCCTTATCTATGCTACTTAACTCTGTGAGCTGCCTGACCTGCTCGCAACACAAAGCTCTTCACTGTGCCTCGGTACATGTGACAATAAATTCAATTCAAATTCAGCCCAACCTGTGAGGAAAACAATGTACAACTTTAAAAGGACACTGACTATTTGACAGAGTTGGTGGATAGATAACAGATTAAGTTCAATTTGAGGGCTGATGCATTTTGGTTGAAAGGATAGAGACACAGTAAAAAATAAAGTTTATTACTCAAAAGAGCTTTCAGGAGAAAAAGACAGACACGTATATATGGACAGGTGGAGAGCATGGCAAATAAATCATCCAATATCCTAGGTTCTTTAATAAGGGCATTGAATGTCGAGCAAGGACATCATGCTGAAACACTAGTTAGACTTCAGCTGGAGGTACTAACTACAATTTTGGGAACCACACTCCACAAAAGGACATAATTGTACTGTAAAGTGCGAAGTGGTATAACAAAATGATTTGGAGGATGATAAATTACAGTTATGAATTTAGATAGAAGTTGAGACTTTACAGTTGAAAGCGGAGAAGAAATTGGATTAAAATTTTCTAAACCACACTGGATCTGGACAGAGTAGTCACGGAGAAACTATTCCCACTCTAAAAAGGATCCAAAATAAGAGGCATAGATTTAAAGTGGTTAAAGTTAGAAGTAAATGCAAAGAGAGAGAAACAATTTTCACAAAAAACTCAAAGGGTCTTGAATGCACTGCCTGGAAACATGGAGCAGAGGCTGGTTCAACAGCACTTAAGGACATGAGATGACTACTTAATACAAATGTGCTGGGTTTCAGCAAAGGTCGATATATGGCCCCAAGTCACATTACTCATTTGAATATATGATGCTTGTGGTGGTGCAGAAAGAAACCATTTAGCTAGTCTGTGAAATTGAGGATCTACTGAAAAGATATGTTGCACTTATTTTCACTATTAAAGGATAGCAATTACATTCCAGAAATGCATCAAGTTTTGAAACGGAGGGAGGATCTTAAAACAATTATAATTACCATGACCATGAAAAAGGGACTGAGTAAATTGCTGTTGCTAAAAGTTGACAAGACCCCATGGCCTGATGAGACATCATAAGTTCAAGAAATGGTTCACAAAAAAAAAAAAAGAGGTCCCGAGACTGGAAAGCTCCCATGAGCCTGGGAGATCATTCATGTAACTCCGCTATTCAACAAGGTGGGGTGAGCTGATTTAAATATCCTTGGATGCAAACAAACAAGTGGATACAGAGACAATTGATGCACCGGTCATATTATTCCAATAATCTTCACATCCTGGAAAAGTAAAAAGTCCACAAGATTGTAAAACTGCCACTGTAACATTTATTTAAAAAGGCAAAAGCAATTAAATATAGGCTAGCGAGCCTAACAAAACCATGGCAGCTCAGTGGTTAACACTGCTGCCTTGGAGGGGATCCAAGATGGCGGCGATCCAGCAAGTCTGAGTCTATAGTGCTCCTCCCAAGACTTGGGTAGAGTGGGTCACCCACCTCCACCACACTCATCAAATCATTCATAATAGCTGTTTAATTTAATTAGTTGCTTAGTATTACATTTAAACAATCTAATATTTAGTAAAAATGACCAAAGGGAAGGGAGCCCGTAGCTCTCAGCAAGCAGGAACCCCTCCCCCACCCTCTCCAGCTGCAGCTGAGGCGTCCACAGCCGCCCCGGGGGACTTACCTGCAGTGACAAGTCTTGTGGAAATGATCTCCAAACTGGATGCGAAGATCGATGCTTTTATCGAAGAATCCCGAAATCGATGGGACTCACTCTCGGCCGCGCTGCAGAAGCATGACTGAGACATCCAGGAAATCGAGCGCCGAGTTGGAGGGGCGGAGTTAAAGGCTGCGACCTCCGAAACGACAGCGCAATCGGCCGTGGATCAGGTCCAGAATCTTGAACAGCGAGTCCGGACCTTAGAGAATTACATTGACAACCTCGATAATCGAGGTCGTCGAAAAAATATTCGTTTGCTGTGCCTTCCCGAACGGGAAGAGGAAGGCCAGCTTACAGCATTCCTCAAGCAGTGGCTGCCTCAGCTTTTAAATCTGGAAGCTGGATCAGGCCAGGTAAGGGTGGAATGGGCCTACCGGGTCGCAATACGCGGGCCCGGCTCGAACCAGCGCCCACGCCTGGTCCTGTTCCGGCTGCGGAGCTATAGGGAGAGGCAGATACTCCTAGAAGCTTCTAGAAATCTTGATCAAGCTATGATCTATAAAGGATTCAAGATCATGTTATTCCAGGACTTTTCCCCAGCTCTGGTCCAAAAGAGGAAGGCATTCGACGAGGTGAAGAAACGTTTAAGGGACTTAAATATTCAGTACTCCTTACGCTACCCAGCGACGCTACGCTTTAACCATGAAGGATCTGTGTATAACTTCGGATCGCCAGAAAAGGCTGAGGAATTCTTGGACTCTCTTAGATAAATGGATGTTGGTTTGCCTTTCACTCCTCTTTGGTTTATATTCCGCCCCCCCTTTTTTTCTTACCTTACTGTTTAATACTATCATGGGAGGTAGGGAGAGGGATTTGATTTTCTTCCCCCCCCCCCCCGGGGTTGTTTTCTTTTATTATTTTATGTATATATGAGAGTATGTAAGCCAGGGGGTTTGATTAATGTTGGTGGGGGGAGGTGGTTACCTTATTCTATTTTACCAGTTTTTAGGAGCGGGGTTGTTTTTCCCTTGTTATTTTGTATTATTATATTTAATTATTATTTGTTGAGGTTGTAATTTTTTAGTTATATGTTTATATATGGTATTAACATTACCAAATATATCCAAGTGTTGGTGTGGGTGGGGGTAGGGTGCTCACTATTAACTCTAGCTTTGTATTATATCTGAATTCTCCTCATTTTATTGAGGAGCGCCTGGGTCAAGGGTGGGGCATTGGTTGGGAAAGGAAGTGACACCCCCTAGGAACAAGGGGGAAAACCTCCACTTAAATATGTTTTATTTTTTTTTTATTATTTAGAAATAGTTTTTTATTATACTGTTGTGAGTGTATTAGAGAGCCTTTATTTTTGTAAATTTTATATGCTCTATGCTGGGGATGTTCTGGATAGGGTTTCCCCTCCCGAGGGGTCTCGGATTTGCCCGGATGATTATGGTTGATCAGTTGGTTAAGTGGTGCACCTGGAATGTCAAGGGGAGTAATTCGCCAGTCAAAAGGTTGAAAATATTATCAAATCTTAAGAAAGAAAGAGTTGATATAGCTCTCCTACAGGAGACACACCTGTCGGATAAAGAACACTTGAAATTACGACAGGGTGGATTTGATCGGGCCTTTTTTTCTTCTTTTAGCTCAAAAAGCAGGGGAGTTGTTATTCTTGTTCGGAAGAATTTCCCTTTCAAAATCCTAAATCAGATAAAAGACGAATCTGGACGATATATTTTGATTAAAGCCCTTATAAATGGAGAGAAATATGGGATTTTAAATTTGTACTGCCCCCTGGCACACCCCTTTAAATTTATAACGGGAGCCTTTTCAAAATTGAAGGCTTTTGGTGCCTGTCATACAATTAAAGTCTCCCCCTATAATTGTATTATGGATCCGGAAATAGATAGGATTCCCAAGAGTACTGCAGGAGTATCTCCCAGATCTAGACAATTGGTGGATCTGAACAAAGAATTAGGATTAGTAGATGTATGGTGATGTCTTCATCCACAGGGCAGAGATTTTTCTTTCTACTCCAATCCACATAAATATCATACCAGAATTGATATGTTTTTTGCCCCCTCGATTTTTTTTTTTAATTCCATATCATCCTGTAAAATAGGTAGTATAGCAATTTCCGACCACGCTGCTGTATATATGGAAACTAAGGCGAGGAACAGTGGGACATCCCCTCGGCATTGGCGTATGGACCCCTTCCAAATGAAAGATAGTAAATTTGTAAAGTACTTCTCTCAAGAATTTAAAACTTTTTTAGAAATTAATTCAGGTACGGCTAGCAACCCATCAATGATGTGGGAGACCATCAAAGCTTACATGCGAGGTTTGATCATCTCCTACGCAGCGACCCAGAAAAAATTGAAGGGAGAACAACAGCATCTGCTTGAAGCTTGCTTAAAAGCAGCTGAAACAGCATACACTGATAGACCTTCTATTATTAAATTGCAAAGGATTACAGCTCTTAGGACAGCTCTAAACACTACGCTTACTCCAACGGCTAAGAGGGAAATATTATTTGCAAAACAAAGGTTATATGAATATGGCGACAAACTGGGTAGATACTTAGCATTTCTTGCAAAGAAAACAAAAGGCCCCTCAGACTATTACATCTATCAAGGAAAGTACGGGTATTTTGACTCATGATCATAAAAAGATTAATGCGATCTTTAGAGAATTTTATTCTGAGTTACATTAATCGCAGGATTGTGAAGACAGGACGAGGAGGATGCAGTCATTTTTAAAAAATTTGACCTTTCCGGGCCTAACTCCGGAACAGGTATCGGTTCTAAATGCTCATCTAACAGTCCAAGAAATACTTGATGCAATTAGGCAACTTCAGAGCGGTAAGACACCGGGCCCAGATGGTTTTCAAGCTGAATTTTATAAAGAATTTACAGAAATATTGGCTGGTCCACTTATGGACATGTGTAACTATGCATATAGTCAGGGCTGTCTCCCGCCTTCGCTGAAAGAGGCAAATATCTCTCTTATCCTTAAAAAAGGAAAGGATCCAGAAGATTGTACGTCATACAGACCAATATCCTTGCTAAATGTAGATTTTAAAATCCTTTCTAAAACGTTAGCACTGAGACTAGAAAGGGTACTGCCACATATTATAAAGGAGGATCAGACGGGGTTTATTAAGGGCCGTAGATCATCCAATAATATTAGAAGGGTTTTGAATATGATTCAAGCCTGTCATCAGGGAAAGATACCAGGAGTAGTAGTTTCATTAGACGCGGAAAAGGCATTTGATAGGGTTGAATGGTCATATTTGTTTTACACATTGGAAAGGTTTGGCGTTGGACAGGTGTTTACCAAATGGGTCTCAACATTGTATAGTGATCCCAAAGCAGTTGTGGTTACCAATGGATTAGGTTCGGATAGCTTCAATGTGGGTAGGGGCTGCCGTCAGGGATGTCCTCTCTCGCCATTGTTATTTACGCTAATAATTGAACCACTAGCAGAAGCTATACGAGCTGATCCTAATATAACAGCCCCGAGGATTGATACATGTAAACATAAAATTACCCTGTTTGCAGATGATGTTCTTCTATTCCTCAGTATTCCTTTGATGTCCGTACCTCGCCTAATCCAAGTTATTAATACATTTAGCGCATTCTCAGGCTATAAAATTAATTTTTCAAAGTTGGAGTCTATGCCAATGGGTGGCCTTGCTATGATACCCCACTTAGTGGACGGATCCCTTTTTCCCTTTCATTGGTCTCTGGAGGGCTTCTTGTATATAGGCATTTTTATTACCCCAGTATTTGGTCAGTTGTATAAGATTAATTTTGTGCATTTACTGGAAAGGATAAGGCCGGACCTCCAGCGATGGGGAGACCTTCCAATTTCCTGGTTGGGTAGAATAGCACTAATCAAAATGAATGTCCTGCCCCGTCTCCTATATCCTATGAGAATGCTTCCGGTGATGCTGCCGAGGCTGGCTCTGCGTAAATTATATGGCTGGCTGGGTTCCTTTATCTGGAATCATAGACGGCCCCTCATTAAGCCGAAGAAGCTACAGCTTCCACAAGCAAGGGGAGGATTGGACTTCCCAGATTTTAGGAAGTATCAGTTAAGTTCCCTATTAAGTTACATAGCTGATTGATTGTGGATCAGACAAGACCCAATGTGGTTAGACAGAGGCCTCTCAAGTAAAATACCCACTTATTAACCTTTTATTTTCAGACAAGAGGAAAATCATTACAGATCACTGTAAAAACCCTATAATACTAAACACAATTAAGGCTTGGAATATAAAATGTGGCAAAATGAGGGTAATTCACATAAAACATCCCCCAATGCACCGATAGTGGGAGCATGGGGATTCCAACCGGGGTTTACAGATGCCACTTTTAAAATCTGGAGATCCAGGGGTATCTCATGTCTTGGGGACCTATTTAAAGATGGGGTTCTGATGTCTTTTGAACAGCTGCATCAGAAATTCGGATTACCCAATGGAGACCTCTTTCGATACTTCCAAATTTGAGACTATATACTGAAGAAGACTACGTTATTAGATAGTCTTTATAAATCAGATAGAGAATGTAGTGTCCTACGACCAGTGGGGGTACCTTCCGTCAGTACTATTTATCATTTACTACATGATGAAATATCAGGATATATGGATAATCTGCTTAAAACATGGGATCAGGATTTGGGACTAGAAATCTCTATAGAAACATGGAATGATATTTGGGAAAACGCTAGAAGAATTACTATCTGTAACAGAACCCAGGCTATCCAGCTGAAGATACTTCATAGGGCCCATATAGCACCGGATCGATTGGCAAAATTTAAGGCAGGAGCATCTCCAATGTGTCCCAAATGTAAAATAGAGGTGGGCACTCTTGTACATTGCCTATGGACCTGTCATAAGGTCCGTAGATATTGGACTAAAGTAGCAAGTACCCTGACAGAAATTTTAGGAACGGAAAATAAAGTGGACCCTGTATCTCTCCTTTTGGGCTTTTCAAACTTTCCCTCCCTGGACATGTACAGGAAGAGACTATTTTCTATTCTCTCTTTCTGTGCAAGGAAAAATATTTTGGTGAACTGGGCTTTCAAATTGGCACAGATTAATTATGGAATGTATTCCCCTTGACTTCCTTACAAATATGGTGCACCGAAAGACCGAATTATTTTATAAAATATGGCAGCCCTTCTTGAATTACATAAATACAGATATTTCGGCTATCCTAACAAGGGCTTTTATTTAATTGAGATTACAAACCTGGCTGGTCCGGGGCCCCTGAGGAGAGGAATCCCGCACGAATACAGGTTTATTACATTTGATGTTAACACATTCTGAACATGTAAGAGACTTAAATATACACTCTGGTTAGTTGTAGGTTAGAGGAGTAGACAGTAGTTTTGTTTTTTTTTCTTTTTTGGTATTTTTTTCTTTTGTTAAATTTTGGCTATTGTATATTTGATTAATTGTATATCAATGTTTGTATTTGAGAGTTTTTGTTTATTTTTGTAAACTTGTAAAAATGTTAAATCTCTAATAAAAATATCTATATAAAAAAAAACACTGCTGCCTCAATGCTAGGGCCGTGGGTTCAATTCCACCCTCAGGTTATTGTCTGTGTGCAGTTTGCACGTCCTCCCAAAGTCTGCGTGGTTTCTCTGGGTGTTATGGTTTTCTCCCACAGTCCAAAGGTGTTCATGTTAGGGGGATTAGCCATGGTAATTTGCCCATTGTATAGAGGGATGTGTAGGTTAGGTGCGTTAGCCATAGTCTAGATTAGAGCGGTGCTGGAAAAGCACAGCAGGTCTGGCAGCATCCGAGGAGCAGGAAAATATTGACGTTTCAGGCAAAAGCCATTCATCAGGAACGAAGGCAGAGACCCTCCAGGGTGGAGAAATAAATGGGAGAGGGGTGGGGCTGGGAAGAAGGTAGCATAGAGTACAATAGGTGAATGGGGGTGGGGATGGAGGTGATAGGTGGGAAGGGAGATTGGCAGGTAGGACAGGTCATGCTGAGCTGGAAGGTTGGAACTGGGGTAAGGGGAAATGAGGAAACTGGTGAAATCCACATTGATGCCCTGGGGTCAAAGTGTTCCGAGGTGGAAGTTCAGGTGTTCTTCCTCCTGGCGTCGGGTGGTGAGGGAGTGGTGGTGGAGGCGGCCCAGGACTTGCAGGTCCTTGGCAGAGTGGGAGGGGGAGGTGAAATGTTGGGCCACAGGGCGGTAGGAAATGCAGGAATACATGGAAAAAAAAGGGTAGGGGATGGGTCTGGATGGGATGCTCTTCAGAGGGTTAGTGTTGACTTGTTGGACCAAATGGCCGGTTTCCACACTGTTGGGATTCTTTGATATGTTATTAGCAAAATATTAGAGTCTACTATAAAGGATATAATAGTGAAGCTTTTAGAAATGCATGATATGATCAACCAGAGTCAGGATGGTTTCATGAAGAAGAAATGAAGGCAAATACATTTACTAGAATTATTTGAAGAGAACAGATAAAGGGGGAAGCAGTGGTTATAATATATTTGGATTTTCAGAAGGCATTTGACGTACCACAAGTTAGGCTACTTAATTACATAAGATCCTGTGGTGTTGGGGCACATCAGCAGACAATTGAGTTAAGGAGGGCAATTTCAGCATCCTATAACGTGTAGTGTACCACAGGGATCAGTGCTTTGGTCACAATTAATTACAATATATAATAATGACATGAATGCGGAAAGTGAATGTACTATACCCAAATTTATGGGTGCTGCAAAGTCTGCAGAGAGATATCCACATGTTATGCAGGTGGGTAAAAATTAGCAGACAGAACATAATGTGAGATTGAGAAATTCGGCTGGATGAATAGGAAAAGATGATTATTATTTAATTACATGCAGTTATAGTTGCCACAGACCAGAAGGATGTGGAGGCTTTGGACAGGATGTTGCCTGGTTTGAAGGATATTAACTATGAGAAACGATTGACAAACTTGGTTGGTTTTCACTTGAATATTGCACGTTGTGGGGTGATCTGACAGAAGTTTACAAAACTGTGACATGCATGGACAGTTGGACTCTGTATCCCAGGGTAGAAATATCAATTACTAGGGGACATGGGTTAAAAAAAAAGGCAGGGGTTAAAGAAGATGTGAAAGGCAAGCTTGTTTTACAGAGAGCATTAAGTGTCTGGAATATGCTACCAGAGGTGGTGGTATAAGCAGATATAATAGCAATCTTCAAGGCACATCTTGATGGATACATGAATAGGCATGAGATAAAAAAAGGATACGTACAATGTAGAAACATAACGTTTTTAAGTTGGCACAGGCCTGGTGGGCAAAAGAACTTGTTCCTGTGCAGTACTGTTCTTTGGAAAAGTACAACAAAAACCTACAAGAGGGATTTAGGCATCCTTGCAAATGAATCTTAAAAAGCCAGCATAGAAGCGCAGCAGGAAACAGGGAAGTCAAATTGAACGTTTGCTTTCCTTTTTCCCCAAAAAAGGAATGGAGTATAAAGATAGGGAGGTCTTGTTCACACAATACAAGGCACTAGTCAGACAACAGCTGGAATAGCATGAACAGTTCTACGTCCCTTACCCAAGGAAAGACATACTAGCATTCCAGAGAAGGTTCACAAGGTTGATATCTGGTATGGATGGATACACTTGTAAAAGGAGAGGTTGAGCCTGTACTCAGTGGAGTTCAAAACATTGAGGGGCAACCTTATTGAAACACATCAGATTCTTAAAAGGAGTTGATAGTATAGATGCAGAAGAGTTGCTTCCCCATTTTGGAAGAGTCTAAGATCAGACGGCATAATTCCAGAATAGGGGTCAAACATTTAAAACAGATGTCAGACATTTCTTCTTTCAGAGGGTAGTTAAACTGTGCAATTCTTTACCAAAAAGAGGGCTATTGAGGCTAGGAAGTGAAGTATATTCATGGCTGATAGGCAGATATTTTTAATCAGTCAAGAAATCAAAAGCAATGGGAAAAAGGCAGTTGAGGATTATCAGATCAGCCATGATCTCAATGAATGACAAAGTGAACTCAATGGCTTTAATGACATAGTTCTGCTCCTGCATCTTATAGACAAAAAACACTAAGCCACATCCAAAATGAGCTTAACATCTGGCAGAGAGAAAATACTGGAATGTATTATTGAGGAGGGCACTTAAAAAATCAAGACACAAAGACAAGGTTATGTGAGAGGAAAATCATGTCTGTACAAATTACTTTGAAGAAATAATAAGAAATGGATTTTCAGAAGGCATTTGATAATATGCTGCAAAGATTACGCATAAATGGGAGCTCATGATGTTGGATGATACTTATTAGCATGAACAGTTGATGGGTTAGCTAACAGATTATTTTTCAGATTCAGATCACGGAATAAGTAGAATGTCACAGGGATCGGTGTTGAGGCCTGGACTATTTACAGACTATATTCATGAATGAATGGCAGGACTAAATGTTAAGATACAAATTGAGTTAAGTAAGTGGGCAAAATGTGGTAAATGTCTATATAATAAGTACAATGTGAATTTACCCACTTTAGCAGCAATAATTAAAATAACAGCATATTATTTTAATGGAAAGACAGTGCAGAACTTTGAGGTCGAGAGCGCTCTGGGTAATATGGAGCTTAATTATGGGGAAAGTATGCAAGTACAGTGAATTAATAAAGTAAGTGAAATGTTGTCTTTTATTGCAAGGAAAATGGAATACAAAAGTCATAGAGTTTTGCTACAGATGTACATAGTATTTTAAAGTTATTACCCATAGTTGTATGTCCTTATTTAAGGAACATAAGCCGCTGCATTGGAAGCAGTGAAGATAATATTCATTAGACAAATTCCTGGGGCAAGTGAGTTACTTGCATTGAGAAGAATAAGAATTGGTTTAATTGGAGATCCCAAGGGGACTTGACAGGTGGATAATGGGAGGATTGTGCAAGGGACCAGAACAAGGGGACAGTATAAAAATAAAGGGATGTACCATTTAGGAAAAGAAGTAGGCCATTCAGCCCATTATGACTGCCTCACCATTCAATTCTATCATTGTTAACTGAATATCAATGCCTTTTATTCACTCCATTCCCTTAATTCTGCACATCACTGGTAATCAGTTATCTATCAATCTATACTTTAAACATACTCAAAGATCAAGTCTCCACAGTCCTCTGTTGTAGACAATGCCAATTAAATCATAAATGGAACACAGGTGGAAGATGGTAGAGGACGTCTGTTTTCCACACATTAATGAGTCGCCACATATGCTGCCAGACCTGCTGAGCTTTTCCAGCATTTGTCTTTGTTTCTAAATTACATCCATCGTTCTTTTGGCACCGTCCCCTCACAAAAGACTAATCAAGAGCTCATGGAATCCAAGGCAAAGTAATACGTTGGAGTCAAAATTGGCTGAGAGAGTGCAAAGCTACAGGAGTGATTTTGAGATTCAAAGTTTGTTTCCAGCAGGGTACCACAGGCCTCAGTATCCATTTGCAGTGTACATTAATAACTTGGACTTCAATGTTCACATAATGATGAAATTTGCAAATGACATGAAACTGTTAAGGTAAGAAATAGTTAGGAGGATAGCTGTAAACTACAGGTGGTTATCAACAAACTGGTCAACTGGATAGAGCAGTAACAAATGGAATATAACCTTAAAACATGACAGGGAATGTTTTGGGAGAGCTATCAAAGGTTGGGGATTAAACTACAAAGTGCATGAAGATCAGAGAGACCTTGTGTGCACATCTACAGATTCCTGAAGATAGCAGAGCATAGCAAGGACGCAAAGATGATTAATCAGGATGCGTCTGGACGAGAGGGTCCGAACTGAGGAAATATTGGAGAGGCTGGGGTTGTTTTCTTTGGAACAGTGAAAGTTGAGAGTTACGAGAAGGTATGGATCGGAAGGCACATGTATCCATTAGTAAAAGGGGTCAATTACAAGGGGACAGAGATCAAAGGGCAAGAAATAGAATGCTGTGTGGAATAGTGCAGAAATATTTTTTACATTATCCTAGCATGCTGTACACAACTGGAGCAGACAAAGTGAAAATTTGATAAGAACAGAAAAGTTACATGAGCAATAGTTTTGAGGAGGAAGAGAAAGAAAGAAAGAAAGATCGAGCAGGAGGAACATCATCTTGATCAAAGATTGTTGCAACATTGGGAGCAACAAGTCAGACAGAACGTAATTGACACCAACTTCCAATATATGAGAAGATAGGTCACCGTTTGTTGACTATAAATTTGTTGCTGTTCAAAATGCATGTAGCCCCTCTTCATTCCCAAATGAAAATGAAGCTTTTTTTCTTTGTTTGTGTCTTAGCTTTTCCTGTTGTTCGATAGAAGTTGACATTAACATTTGAAGGCTTTGCAATGGTGCAACTCTCTGCTGGCTGATCCGTACCTTCATAAATGAAGCTGGCTTTTGTTCGTGGAGACTGTTCACCTAATCTACAGGATATTACTGTAGGACTTCCTCAAGGTAGTATATTAGGCCCAACCATCTTCAGCTGCTTCAATGACCTTTCCGCCAACAAAAGGTTAGAAAAGGGATGCTTGCTGATGATTGCACAATGTTCATCACAACTTGCAACACCTCACACACTGGATAATAACCACACTAGCCCTGCAGCAACACCCACACCCCATCAACGAACAATAAAATGCCATTCTCTCATGTTATTCTATACCTAGCCTTAGGCAAAGGGTTGGTGGGAATGTGGATTTAACTTCACAATCAGACATGGCATGACCTTAATGAATAGCACAGCATGCTTCAGGTCCGATGTGGTCTTCTGCACAATATGTTTCTATGTTCAGACAGAATTTAACAGTCTGGTTTCATTAGTTTAATTTTGCAGCTGCATTTACTATGGCAGTCAATCAGGCAGGTAACAATGATCAAGAGGCAATCCATTTATAATAGAATCTCACAATGTCTACCCATTCTCTTCCACTTTCTCTGTACTGTAACAGGCTATTCCTGGCTGGCAACATTTGACCTAGTGCACAGTTGGTCTTGAACTATGGTACCAAGCATGCTAATCTCTAAAAAGGTCCAGGCGGCAGCAAGTACTTACAAGACAGGTGAGCTCACGCTAGAAAAGCATGGCATCATAGTCGCTTGGAGTATACATAATGAAGTGAGTAGTATAAAATGAAACTCATGGAGAGATTTCCTTCATGAAACTCTCCAAAACAGACTCTTCAGATGTTTTCTAAGATTCAGTCCTAGGCTTCTGTTTGTTTTGAAAATTTGGGGCTGTATTATTTCTTCCATTACTCTCAATCTTCTTCTGCGTCTTGAAGATTGATGTTTAGCTACTTTTGAAAATTTTCCCAAACTTCTGACCCACCATGTGTACCCGAGCACTCTTTGGGAAACTAGAGAAGTGATTGCTGGGGCTCTTGCTGAGATATTTGTATCATCGATAATCACAGGTGAGGTGCCGGAAGACTGGAGGTTGGCAAACGTGGTGTCACTGTTTAAGAAGGGCAGGAAAGACAAGCCAGGGAACTATAGACCGGTGAGCCTGACCTCGGTGGTGGGCAAGTTGTTGGAGGGAATTCTGAGGGACAGGATATAATGTATTTGGAAAGGCAAGGGCTGATTAGGGATAGTCAACATGGCTTTGTGCGTGGGAAATCATGACTCACAAACTTGATTGAGTTTTTTGAAAAAGTAACAAAGATGATTGATGAGGGCAGAGCAGTCGATGTGATCTATATGGACTTCAATAGACAATAGGTGCAGGAGTAGGCCATTCTGCCCTTCGAGCCTGCACCACCATTCAATATGATCATGGCTGATCATCCTCAATCAGTATCCTGTTCCTGCCTTATCCCCTCTCAGTCTTCTAAACCCAAGGGTATACAAGCCCAGTCGCTCCAGTCTTTCAGTGTAAGATAATCCTGCCATTCAGTAAGGCGTTCAACAAGGTCCCCCATGAGAGCCTGATTAGCAAGGTTAGATCTCATGGAATACAGGGAGAACTAGCCATTTGGATACAGAACTGACTCAAAAGGTCGAAGACAGAGGGTGGTGGCGGTGGAAGGTTGTTTTTCAGACTGGAGGCCTGTCACCAGTGGAATGCCACAAGGATCGGTGCTGGGCCCTCTACTTTTTGTCATTTACATAAATGATTTGGATGCGAGCATAAGAGGTACAGTTAGTAAATTTGCAGATGACACCAAAATTGGAAGTGTAGTGGAGAGCGAAGAGGGTTACCTCAGATTACAACAGGATCTGGACCAGATGGGCCAATGGGCTGAAAAATGACAGATGGAGTTTAGCTCAGATAAATGAGAGGTGCTGCATTTTGGGAAAGCAAATCTTAGCAGAACTTATACACTTAATGGTAAGGTCCTCGGGAGTGTTGCTGAACAAACAGACCTTGGAGTGCAGGTTCATAGCTCCTTGAAAGTGGAGTCGCAGGTAGGTAGGATAGTGAAGGCGGCATTTGGTACGCTTTCCTTTATTGGTCAGAGTATTGAGTACAGGAGTTGGGAGGTCATGTTGCGACTGTACAGGACATTGGTTAGGCCACTGTTGGAATATTGCATGCAATTCTGGTCTCCTTCCTATCGGAAAGATGTTGTGAAAAGATTTACAAGGATATTGGAGGGTTGGAGGATGTGAGCTATAGGGAGAGGTTGAACAGGCTGGGGCTCTTTTCCCTGGAGCGTTGGAGGCTGAGGGGTGATCTTATAGAGGTCTATAAAATAATGAGGGGCATGGATAGGATAAATAGGATAAATAGACAAAGTCTTTTCCCTGGGGTCGGGGAGTCCAGACCTAGAGGGCATTGGTTTCGGGTGAGAAGGGAAAGATATAAAAGAGACCTAAGGGGCAACGTTTTCACGCGGAGGGTGGTACGCGAATGGAATGAGCTGCCAAAGGATGTGGTAGAGGTTGGTTCAATTGCAACATTTAAGAGGCATTTGGATGGGTATATGAATAGGAAGGGTTTGGAGGGATATGGGCCGGGTGCTGGCAGGTTTGGACGGGTTGGACCGAAGAGTCTGTATCCATGCTGTACATCTCGATAACTCTATGACCATGACTCTATCAGCATTCACTAATTTTATTTCAATTTGATACCATCTGTTGGATGCTAAGTCTCTTCACCCTCCTTGATCATCTAAAATAGCTTCCGTTTTTCAAAAATACCTATATTCATCAAATGTCACAAAACATCAATGCTTCAGATAATCAAGCATGATTTTTCTATACCATTTCAAATTCCTCTACAGTTTCATCCTCCTCAACTCAGTTACCAGCTCTTGCTGCATGTATACACAGTTAAAGATGATCATTCAAGCTCATTTATTTGGGCCCCATAACGTACTGCCTTGCCTTCAAAAACATTTCTTTCTGAACCTACCAATGTGAATATTGTTGCCTCTCCTGCTCTTCTTTTGCAAATCAATATTTACTGTCCCAATGTGTCTTTCTGAATGCTGTGAATGTAGTATAAATATAAGTTGCTGATATTAAATTTAACAGCAATGTGGAAATAACTTCATAAACTCAAATTAATAAAATGGGAAGAGCTTTCTTCATTTAAAAACAGATTCCTCTGGTAGCAGCTTCATGCTGAGAAAGACAATTATTCTTGATATCTTTGAACTGATCATATTCCTGATCATATTTGAACACAGTCACAGTCCCGAAAACAAGTGCACATTTCATATAGATCTGGACTGAGCACAAATAATTAGAGTATCTTAAACTTTTCCAAATGGTCTGTCCCAAAATCCACATACAAGTTATTAACAATAAGTGGAATGTACCTAACTAAAAGGGGGCGGCACAGTGGGTCAGTGGTTAGCACTGCTGCCTCATAGCAGAGTCCCAGGTTCGATTCTAGCCTTGGGCGACTGTCTGTGTGGAGTTTGCACATTCTCCATGTCTGCATGGGTTTCCTCTGGGTGCTCCAGTTTCCTCCCACAGTCCAGAAATGTGCAGGTCAGGTGAATTGGCCATGCTAAATTGCCCAGTGTTAGCTGTATTAGTCAGAGGGAAATGAGTCTGGGTGGGTCACTCTTCAGAGAGTTGGTGTGGACTTGTTGGGCCAAAGGGACTGTTTCCATACTGTAGGGAATCTAATCTAATCTAATCTAATCCTAAAAGAATTAGCTCACAGACAATTACCAAAGCTGTCCCAAAGTGCTTGTTTATTGTGTTAAAATTACATACAAAGTAATACAAGCTCGAAGAAAAAGATTTTTCAGTCAGTCGGCAAAAAGAAAGTTATAAGATCAATGAAGCAAGCACTATAAATTCGTGTGAGGTAATTAGATGCATTTGTGTGGAGTAAAATGGCTTAGAAGTTTGATTAAAAGGTGAGCACGTGATGCCATCTTTTGAAAAAGAAACATACGTTGGACCTCATGATTTGGGTCTATTTGCAAAACATGTGTCAGAATCTGGTCTTAAGTTAAATTTTAGTGGCACAAGATAATCAGGTTTTAAATGTTAAGATCTGATATTGAAAATATGAAATCCTAAATTGCTACATGGAAGACGACTTTGCAAAGAACAACAGCTGAATCGCATTTTTACATTAACTGTCATTGCAGGGTGCACTCAGCAACTACAATGATACGCTTGTAAAACTGATAATCTCAGAGTTGAGGCACCACTCGCCGGCAGTAACTACAATATGAGAATTCATTCTTTCAAATGGATGTGTAACTAACCCCCATAACTGGGCTATGACGACTGAAATAAAAACAATACTGCAAATGCTGAAAATCTGAAACTGACGAAACGCTGGAAAAGCTTAGCAGGACTGCTCGCATCTGTGGAGAGAGAGCTAACTTTCTTCAGGATGAGAACGAAGGAGCCATTTCAGACTCAAAACATTAACGGTTTCTCTCCACAGATACTGCCAGACGTGCCAAATGTCTCCAGCATATTCTGTGTTGGGTCTAGGACGAGTATTTTAAAACTAAAGGCGGCCAATGATGTGGGCATGAAAGAGGAGTTGTGTAAAGTGAATTAGTACACTTTGCTAAATGACAAGAGTGGTAAACACTGAACAGAACATTGCAAAATATTCCAATTTAAAATTGAGCTGAAATATTCTTAAAGGAGAACCCACCGTCCATGACTAACTGAAGTTACAATTGCACAAAAAATGAGTGGCAGGTCAGATAACCAAGTAGAATACAATGACCAGCGAAGAACGACTAAAAAGTTGATCAAAAAACATAAATTACAGCATGAGAAGCTAACTAGGAATGTAAAACAGTATCTACAGGAAAGAGAAAGTAGCCATTTGGTCCTCGACAAAAGGGAAGATGGAAAGCTAACAGATAAGGAAATGACAGATGAAATTAAAAATATTTTGATTCTGCCTTCAAAGAGAATACAATTCCAGTAATAGCTGCAAATCAAAAAGGGTGAAATAGTGCCATGAGGATTACTGATGGATACAATCCTGACTATCCTGCAGAAAACAGGATGTTATGCATAATTGGATTGTACCTGATCAGCAGTGTCTGCTAAATGGAGACCTGTGAGGGCCTTTGCTCGGTCCTCAGCATTTCAGTTTCCATCACTGACACAGATAATGGAATCAAAACCACAGTATTTAAATCTACAGACAATATCAAGATAGGCAGGACCGTATGTTGTGAAGACAATGAAGTTGCAGAAGAATACAGATAGGTTAACTGGGTGGGCAAAATTCTGGCATTATGAAGTATTACGTGGGAAAATGCCAAGTTGTGCATATGGCAGGAAGAATAAAATATTAGAACATAGAACCACACGAAAAGAAACAAGCTGTCCAGCTGATGAGCATATTCCACCATGTTACATGATTATAGTGATCAAACACTTGAATGCCTTTTACCCAAACTATCCCCATGATCCTTCACAATGCTGATAGATTTTTGAGTATGTTCAAGGTCGAGATTAGTCATTATTGAGCCAGCTTCTACAGCCCTATGTGGTAGTGAACCCCAAAGATTCATAACCTATTGAGAGAAGAGATTGTACCTCATCGAGGTGTTAGATTTGGAGGGAGGTGCGTTCTTTGGCAATACTGACCACAATTCAGTTATGTTTACTTTAGCGATGGAAAGGGATTGGTATATACTGCAGGGCAAAAGTTATAACTAGGGGAAAAGGCAATTATGATGCAAATAGGCAAGATTTAGGATGCATGCGATGGGGAAGGAAATTGCAGGGGATGGGCACAATTGAGATGCGGAGCTAATTCAAAGGACAGTTACTGCGTGTCCTTAATTATGTACCTGTCAGGCAGGGAGGAAGTGGTCAAGTGAGGGAGTCATGGTTTACTAAGGAAGTTGAGTCTCTTGTCAAGAGGAAGGCAGCGACTTATTTTTGGATGAGCCACGAAGGCTCAGTTAGGACGCTTGAGAGTTACAAGCTAGCCAAGAAAGATCTAAAGAGAGAACTAAGAGGAGCCAGGAGGGGGCATGAGAAGTCATTGGTCGATAGGATCAAGGAAAACGCTAAAGCTTTCTATCAGTTTATCAGGACTAAAGGAATGACTAGAGAAAGATTAGGGCCAATCAAGGACAATTGTGGAAAGTTGTGCATGGAGTCCAAGGAGTTAGAAGCAGCGCTAAATGAATATTTTTCGTTGGTATTCACACTGGAAAAAGACCAGGTTGTCAAAGAGAATACGGAGGTACATGCTACTAGACAAGACAGGATTGAAATTCACAAGGAGAGGTTCAGCAATTCCGGAAAGCAAATAAGTCCGCTGGGCTGAAGATCCTGTGTTGCACACTCTATGGCAATAATATCCTTCCCGAAGTAAGGAGGCCAAATCTATACACAGTACTCCATCCTTACCGGATGTTATCCTTCATTAAAAACAAATTGAACATAAAGTAAGAAATTGGTGAGACCACATCTTCAATGTCGTATGCAGTTTAGGTCTATTTTTAATTTAAGGAAGGAGCTAACTGCATTCAAGACAGTCGAGAGGAGATCTATTACATTGAAAATGTCCCACTGGAGTTCACAAGAGTGAGGGGTGACTTAATTAAAGTGCATAAGATCCTGAACAGACTTGACACTGTGGATGTGAAAAGCGCATTCCACTTGTGGATCATTTCAGAACTTGGGGCTAATGTTTTAAAATAGACGTCATTATTCCATTATAGAGACAAGGAAAATTTATTTTCCCTAGGGTTCTATATTTTTGGATGTCTGCCTCAGAAGGTGGCGGAGGTCAGACTTGGAATATTTTTAAGACATAGCGGGATAGATTCTCGTTAGGCAATGGAATGGAAGATTATCGAGGATGGATGGAAACGTAGATTTTGTAACAAAAATTAACTGTGATCATGCTGAATACCACAGCAGGTTCAAGGGGCTAGATGGTCTAATTGCATTCATATTTCTTATGCTTGAATGGTTCAAAAGGAAGTCTGCTTGAAAATTACTGGAAAAGTAGACATTTGCTCAGACTTATGATACAGCAGTGAACACTTCTCCTAATTAAACCAAATACCCAGAAAAGCTCACCTCGCCTCATAACCTGTTAAAGTACAAATGATAGCAAACTGCCAATGTCCACTATTTAAATAAAATATTTCAATTTATTCTTTAACTCTAAAAGTGAACATTAAACAACCATTTACAATTCTAAACCTCCTTTCCCTTAAATGTTTGTTATCTACCTCCCATTCTAAGAATATACCGATCCAATAATCACCCCTATTAAAATTACATCAAATTAATTTTCAAAACCCTACAGTGGCTTTTGTCTCTGGTGGCTATTTTCCTCTGGCTATAGGTCTCACTGGGTCATCTTCGGTCTTTTGCTGCAAAGATGTTTCATATGAAAAGATACCTTTGATAGTGTGTGTGTGTTTGGTGGGCCCTTACTCTGACGATGGCAGTTGGTCGATCTCTCTCTGGTTAACTCTCAAAATGCCGGCTTGTTTCATAGCCCACACATTGGAATGTCTCATTGGTTTGAAGTTGTCAAAACAGTAAAATTCAAATTCGACTGGGTTTTACTATCCTGGTGCATAATTTAAACTGATGGGCTAAATTCAAACTGTTGTGAAAACACAGCAACCAAATGTTACATAATTTCAATTTTCCATTATGTTCTGAGACGGTCAGTCAGTCAGATGACATGTGTCTGCAAGCTCTCAGTGCAAAACAGCCTTTGCTCTCAAATATACAATACTTGCCTTCAACTTCATAACAGACTTTAGTACATAAAAATGCAGAAATTCTAACTGATGATTATCTTCATGAAGACATGCAAGTTACGGAACTCAACAAGTGGAGTGCTATTAAGGTAGCAGTTAATGCGCATTTGCTTTTTTTTTTTAAAAAACACAAGAACTTGGAGGCCATAAGAAAGTGGAACCGGAGTAGACTATATTCAGCCACAACAAAATGGATTTTCTGCATCAAATCCATTTTCTTGCCAGCCTCATTCATGCCATTTCCTCAGGGTCCCAAAATCTGCTTTTCTCCACCTTAAAGATGCTGAACATTTGGAACATTGACAATTCCAAAGGTACAGCATTAAAAATACTTCTCACTCTGGTGACTTAAGTTTCCTACCTCAGTCATGTGTGACCAATTTCTGAGACTTGAATCTCTGTATCCTCGATCTTTTAACTAAAACGAACAATATTTACATCCATTCTGTCAGGAGCTTTAGAATCTTTGGAATGAAATAGAATAAAATCTTGGCTTAAATCAAGTAAATGTTAAGATGCTATTCCATTCAGAACCTTATGCCAGGCTGCAAACAAAGAAGTTTGTCAAGGTAGCAGAAAAAATGTATTTCAAGCAGGACACTCACATCTAGAACTATGGTAGAGCCATAGGATCATTAGAAACAGCAACAGCAATAGGTTATTCACCCTTTGAGCCCATTCCACCATTTGAAAGGATCGTGGCTGATCTGACATTCTTCACATCCATTTTTCTGCCTTTGCCCAGTAACCCTTGATGCCTTGAATTTGCCCTCACAGCTCTGTAGCAAGAAATTCCAAAGACACTCAAACTTCAGAGTAGAACTTCCTCATCGCCGAGTCTTAAATTAGCTCCCCCTTATTCTGAGACTATGCCTGCTGACTCTTTACTCTCGCATGAGGAGCAACATCTCGGAGAAACATCTTTCAATCCCTTTCACATCTTTTATGTTTCACAAAGTGATGTTGGGCCTGCACTAAATGAAAAAGCAAAGATAAGGCTTTCTCTGCAGTCAACAAGCTGGAAGGGACATATGAAGATTCATTATAAAACTAAGTAGTTCGGCTTCTTTCACAAGTAATCTTCTACCCAACTCCACAACTCATTCCATTCATCTAACAAGGACCGAGTATCAAGGAACTGAATGTGTGCACTGCTACAGAGATAAGGGAATGACAGATGTATTTACAAAATTAATAAAAATCCATAAAAAGGTAAAGAAAGAATTAAACTGAGTAGATATAAACAATCTGGAACATGTAATTTTCTTGCAGGGAAAGAATGCTATTGTCGTTGAAAGGTTACAGAATCAAACTTCTTGATATCATGAATGGAAACTTGATGCATCTCAAGTAAATAAAGGCTCAAAGTAATGCCTTGATATGCAATCGGACCCTATGGCAAATTTAATTTTTAAAATTCTAAATCTCACACCATAAAACTATTTTGTATTTGTAGTATTAATTTGTACTTCAATTTAAACAGAATCTTTTCCTGAAGCATCTTTCTTCCCAACAACTTTCCAATATGGTTAGTATCATCTCCCTTCACAAGACAAATGAACAGCAAAAATTGCATGTGCTATTAACACAAAGCAGTGCTTCCGTAATCAGTCTTTAACAACAATTTATGGATCATCAATGAGGAGAAAACAAGTTTTAAAAAAAATGAAAGAATGCAATGAAATGAACTGACAAAGCAGACTTCTACTTCCTACTGATTTTGAAGTCTCTTTAATATGGGTCTGATACAAATTAACTTCAATGAGCACTACAAAAAAGGTCATCTGGTCGTAAAATACAGTACATGGTCAGTTTTATGTAAGTTTGCCAAAAGGGATGCAAACCAGGACAATCTCAAACTGCGACACAGGATTGAAGTGAATTAAAAAACTTTTTTTCTCATCCATTGTGCTGTCTTTTTGCTCAGGTTTATAGACAGTTTGAGCACCAATATTGGCCTTTTCACTTCCATCTGGTGGATCTAATTAATTAGGCAAGGAAATCACTGCAATTTTCATACTGCTCTTTTTATTAATCGACTTCTTTTTCCCCAAGCATTCCACTTAGACACAAACTCACAGCTGCTACATTGGAGTTGAGTTTTGTAATGTCTGGATAATTAGAATAATTGGTTAGGATGCTGATGTCATCAGACTGTTGATGAACATGTGGATAATATCACCCTCAGATTATGTTCACAGATTAATACGAGCAAAATGTCACAACAGAGACACTTGCTCTGCATTATCGATAAAATTGATAAGCTCATAACTATGTATCTGGTGTTGCTCATTGCCCTCAGAAACTGGAACTCAACACAACTGTTCAACAAATAATTGATTGCACTCCTCAATTTGCCTGTATAACCAGTTATAAATGTTTAGGTTTTGCTAATCAATTCAGCCATCCCTGACTAAGTAGTTTCCCACTTCAATTTCATAATAAACTGTCACATCAATAAGTCCAAAGTAAAAAAAAAATTGTAAATATTTCTGAAATTTCAAATATATTCATGAACCTGGTTAAATGTTTTGTTTGCATACGGGACAACTCAACAGCTCAATTCATTTTAAAAGCCATTTGTTGCAATACAACCTGATGCCTGGCTTATACAACAATAACTTTTGCATAGTCACAGTCAAGACTGGCAAGAGGAATCTAGGTCACAAAAGTTCCAGATGATAGAGTCATAGAGATGTACAGCACGGAAACAGACCCTTCAGTCCAACTCGTCCATGCCGACCAGATATCCCAACCTAATCTAGCCCAGTTTTCTAGCACTTGGCCAATATCCCTCCAAACCCTTCCTATTCATATACCCATCCTGATGTCGTCTTTTAAATGTTGCGATTGCACTAACTTCCGCCACTTCCTCTGGCAGCTCATTCTAAACATGCACCACCCTCCATGTGAAACATTTGCCCCTTAGGCTCCTTTTATGTCTTTCCCCTCTCACCCCAACACTATGCCCTCTAGTTTTGGACTTCTCCACCCAGGGAAAAAAACCTTGTCTATTTAGGGTGTAGGTTTGCTCGCTGAGCTGTAGATTTGATATCCAGACGTTTCGTTACCTGGCTAGTTAACATCATCAGTGGCGACCTCCAAGTGAAGCCAAGCTGTTGTCTCCTGCTTTCTATTGATAGGTTTGTCCTGTATGGGGTTCCTGGGGTTTGTCGTGATGTCATAGAACATAGAAGAATACAGCGCAGTACAGGCCCTTGGGCCCTCGATGTTGCGCCGATCCAAGCCCACCTAAACTACACTAACCCACTATCCTCCATATACCTATCCAATGCCCTCTTAAATGCCCATAAAGAGGGAGAGTCCACCACTGTTACTGGCAGGGCATTCCATGAACTAACAACTCGCTGAGTGAAGAACCTACCCCTAACATCTGTCCTATATCTACCCCCCCTTAATTTAAAGCTATGCCCCCTTGTAATACCCGACTCAATACGCGGGAAAAGGTTCATACTGTCGACCCTATCTAACCCCCTAATCATCTTGTACACCTCAATCAAGTCACCCCTAAACCTTCTTTTCTCTAGTGAAAACAGCCCCAAGTGCCTCAGTCTTTCCTCATACGATTTTCCTTCCATACCAGGCAACATCCTGGTAAACCTCCTCTGCACCCGTTCCAATGCCTCCACATCCTTCCTATAGTATGGCGACCAAAACTGCACACAATATTCCAGATGCGGCCGCACCAGAGTCTTATACAACTGCATCATGACCTCAGGACTCCGGAACTCAATTCCTCTACCAATAAAAGCCAGTACGCCATATGCCTTCCTCACCGCACTATTTACCTGGGTGGCAACTTTCAGAGATCTGTGTACATGGACACCAAGATCCCTCTGCTCATCCACACTACCAAGTATCCGACCATTAGCCCAGTACCCCATCTTTTTGTTATTCTTCCCAAAGTGAATCACCTCGCACTTAGCTACATTGAATTCCATCTGCCACCTTTCTGCCCAGCTCTGCAGCTTCTCTATATCCTGCTGTAACCTGCCACATGCTTCCTCACTGTCAACAACTCCTCCGACTTTCGTATCATCCGCAAACTTGCTCACCCAACCTTCTAACCTCTCTTCCAGGTCATTTATAAAAATGACAAACAGCAATGGTCCCAAAACAGATCCTTGCGGAACACCGCTAGTGACGGCACTCCATGAAGAAACTTTGCCATCAACTACTACCCTCTGTCTTCTTCCATCCAGCCAATTCCTAATCCAAACCTCCAACTCACCCTCAATGCCATATCTCTGTATTTTCTGCAGTAGCCTACCATGGGGAACCTTATCAAACGCCTTACTAAAATCCATATATACCACATCTACCGCTTTCCCCTCATCAACCTCCTTCGTCACCTTTTCAAAGAATTCAATAAGGTTTGTGAGGCACGACCTGCCCTTCACAAAACCATGCTGACTATCCTTGATCACATTATTCCTATCCAGATGTGCATAAATCCTATCCCTTACAATTCTCTCTAAGACTTTGCCCACAACAGAAGTGAGACTCACCGGCCTATAGTTATTAGGGCTATCCCTACTCCCCTTTTTGAACAAGGGAACCACATTTGCTATCCTCCAGTCTTCTGGGACTACTCCTGTAGACAAAGAGGACATAAAAATCAAGGCCAATGGCTCTGCAATCTCCTCCCTTGCTTCCCAGAGAATCCTAGGATAAATGCCATCAGGCCCAGGGGACTTATCTATTTTCACCTTTTCCAGGATTTCCAACACCTCTTCTCTACATACCTCAAAGCCATCCATTCTACTTATTTGTGCCTCAGTATTCTCATCGACAACAATGCCCTGTTCCTGAGTGAATACTGAAGAAAAGTATTCATTCAGTGTCTCCCCAATCTCTTCCGCCTCCACACGCAACTTCCCCCTACTATCCTTGACTGGACCTATTCCTACCCTAGTCATTCTTTTATTCCTAACATACCTTTAGAAAGCCTTAGGGTTTTCCCTAATCCTATCTACTAAGGACCTTTCATGTCCCCTCCTTGCTGCTTTTAGCTCTCTCTTCAGGTCCTTCCTGGCTACCCTATAACTCTCAATCGCCCCAATTGAACCTTCACGTCTCATCTTGAGGTAGGCCGCCCTCTTCCATTTAACAAGGGATTCCAATTCCTTATTAAACCACGGCTCCCTCGCACGACCCTTTCCTTCCTGCCTGACAGGTACATAATTATCAAGGACACTCAATAGTTGCCCCTTGAACAAGTTCCTTGTCATTTCCTGTTCGTTTTCTGAGGGGTTGATAAATGGTATCTAGATCTATGTGTTTGTTTATGGCGTTGTGGTTGGAGTGCCAGGCCTCTAGGAATTCTCTGGCATGTCTTTGCTTATCCTGTCCCAGGATAGACGTGTTGTCTCAGTCGAATTGGTGGTTTTTTTCATCCATGTGTAGAGCTACGAGGGAGAGAGGGTCGTGTTTTTTTGTGGCTAGCTGGTGTTCGTGTATCCTGGTGGCTAACTTTCTTCCCGTTTGTCCTACATGTTTGTGGCAGTCCTTGCATGGAACTTTGTAGATGACGTTGGTTTTGTCCATGGGTTGTACTGGGTCTTTTAAGTTTGTTAGTTTTTGTTTGAGAGTGTTGGTGGGTTTGTGCGCTACTAGGATTCCAAGGGATCATAGTACTCTGGCTGTCGTTTCTGAAACTCCTGTGGTGTATGGTAAGGTGGTTAGGGTTTCTGATTGTGTTTGGTCTGCTGGTCATGGTTTGTTCTTGAAGAATCAAGATGTTACCTTGCCAGGTAATGAAACGTCTGGATATCAAACCAACAGCTCAGCGAGCAAACCTCCACCCTAAACCTCAACCTGAGCTACAAATCTTGCACCTTGCTATTTATCCAGTCCATGCTCCTCATGATTTTATAACCTCTAAGGTCACCCCTCAACCTCCAACACTCCAGGAAAATAGCTCCAGCCTATTCAGCTTCTCCCTATTTCGCAACTCCTTCAACCCAGGCAACATCCTTGTAGACCTTCTCTGAACCTTGAGGTTTCACAACATCCTTCCTGAAGGAGAGAAACCAGAATTGCACACAATATTCCAAAACTGGCCTAACCAATGTCCTGTACAGTTGCAACATGACTTCCCACCTCCTATACTCAATGCTCTGACCGATAAAAGGAAAGCACATCAAACACCACCTTCACTATCCTACTTACTTACAACTCTACTTTCAAGGAACCATGAACCTACAGTCCAAGGTCTACTCTAAAGTCAAAAATTTACAATTGTAATTATAATCACAATACAAACTCCAACTGTGCAACAAGAGGAAGAATAAAGCAGGTCTGAATTGGCCAGATCAATATTATAAGACTACAAGTACAGCTCCCTATAAGTACAGCTAAATACTGTTATATACTATTTTACAAGCAACAAATCCATTACTTTTACAAAAAGGTGACATTATGTGAAATCCAGATGAACAATCATTTGTCATGGCATTCATCTTTCCAATTAGAATCTTTCAGAATAGCTTTTAACTTCATAAATTTCATTTCTTTTTCAGAATACAAAAACAATTAAGCTGTGCTCAACTTTTATAAATCACTGGTTTGAACTCAACCGAAGTATGCTGTCCAGTAAAGACACATCGGGAATGCAGAACTATGTCACAAGTATAACAGGATGAGCGCCATCAGGAAAGGAAAAACATGGGGAGAATATTCACTAAACCAGTGAAGGTTACAGGTTACATTAAGCAAAATGCTCATGATTATGAGGGTTTAAAATGCAGTAAATAAAGTTGAACTATTCCCAATGGCAGAAGGACTGGTAACCAGAAGTCACAGGTACCAGATAATTGGCAAAGATAAAGGACCTGAGGAAATCGGAAAAGATTATTTTTAAAACATAGTAAAATATGATGGTCTGGATGTCTTTAATGCATCATTAACGTCATCTTTAGATCACATTGGCAAATTGGAAATGTAAGGGTAGCAAGAGATAAAAGCCATCAAGTCAATTTAGAAAAGATAACTTTGCATCAGTGCACTCACCAATGGAGCCAGAATCAAACAGGGATGATTCTGATGAGATAAAAAACCCAACTGTCAAGGTAGAAAATATATTTGCCAGACTTTTGGGGCTGAACACAAAAGTAACTCACTAGCCGGCAAGCAATATGTACATTTAATCACTTCACGTCCAGTAGATTAACTTCAGTTTTGAAATAAGGAACTAGGCTACAATATAAAAAATGAACAGGAAGAGACTACATTAGTCTGTTTAGCGAGCTCTGTCATTGAACACAATCATGACTGATCTTGGATTTCATCTCTACTTTCCCAACCTCACCACATGTCCCACGATTCCCTGAGACAAAGATCTGCATCTCAACCTCGAATATTTTAACTGCAGCGCATTTAATACCCTCTGGGGTACAGAATTCCAAATATACACAACCCTTAAGTTAAGGATCTCCATTCCAAATGATTGTTATCTGGAGATTCTCACGTGAAACTAAATTCCCCAGCAGGAGAAGCAAATTCTACCTACTGTCAGGGTACCTATTGAGATGTTGTATATTTCAATAAGCTCACCTCTAATTCTTCCCTGAGAGGACAGACCCAATTTACTCAGTCTCACACCATAGGAAAACTCTCTTATCCCAGTGGCCAATCTAGTGCATGTTAACTGTAATGTCTCTCATGCAATTATAATTACTCATTTTAAAGGTGTTGTCTCACTTGAGCCCTGGACAAGCATCCCAAGGCTTCTTGACTGTTGCACTCTAATCCTTTCACAAGAGAGACTAACATGCTCCATTTTCCTCCTATTGAAATACTGCAACTGCACACTAACTTACTGAATTTCTTGTATGGTACCCCAAAGTCCCCCCTAAAACCAGCATTTAAGTTCTTATCTGAATGCCAAGTTCCTGCACAATCCTCACATTCCCTGATATCATTAGTCCCCACCTTGCTGGAGTTAAAGACTGCATTTATTAGTTACTACAATTAGTGGAAAACTAAAATACAACATGCAACTCAGATTATAAACAAGACACAAGTTGTAAAGAAATACGAAGCCATCTTTGGGCTGCAGCAGCCATGAAATTGGGTGATATGTGGCACTGAAACTGACAATTGGCTTGGAAATTCTGGATTCTGCAGATTTGTCGTGAAAAATTGTTCCAATTCCTGGTCAAGTTTGGCTTTTGATTGAAGATGTACTTCCAACAATCAGAAATGGAGGGGGACATTCTACCCTTTGATTTTTTTTTAAACAAACCTGCAAACAGAGTGATGTATGTATAAGCTTAGCTGTATTGTTCACTAAACATTGTAGCACTAGACGACCAGACAACCATAAACACATGCACATACACACCAGAGATGGAGCTGGTTTTCAACCTTTTCTCTTGTACATTTCTGGCTGGGGAAAACAAATGGGTCTTTCACCCAGGCAACTTTATTTCACTTCACATGCACTCAATCTGGAGATGTAACCAACAGAAGTTGGTTCAGTTTTTTCTGTATTATATCTCTTCCTCAAATTTTTCTCAAATTCCTTAAGATCTTTCAAGATGCAACATTCTAAGAACGACATCAAGGCTAAATGCAAGCCACACAGGAATTTTCCAGACAGACACTAAATTGCATTCACGGCTATCTATGCCTTGTAGATCTTTTTATTTTTAAAAAGACCAGTACTATTTAAAAATTCAAGTAACCAAGGCAGGAATTGATTTTGAGGTCACGACAACTGTCACTGAACTCTATCCTTCCTGACAAAAGGCTCAAAAGCTGTACGTAGAATGCTGGGTGAGGTCACAAGGTTTCATACAACTGCAGCAATGAATCCTAACTGCTACACTGAAATCCCCTTGTAATGAAGTGCACCAAACAATTTGCCTTCTTGATTGCTTGATGCAGGTACACAACAATTTTTAGTTACTCAAGAACAAGGACAACAAAGGTTCTATTGGACCTGAACATTTCCAAAATGCTTACGATTTTAAAAAATACTGTTTATTCCTCCACTCCAAACTAAGGTGAAAATGTTCCCACGTCACAGTACATTTCATGTTCTGGTCCCCTCATTTTAACTGTCCAAGTTCTCTTGAACTTCTTGCATTCTCTTCAGACTGCATGCAAGTACAATTGGATGTCTTCGGTGAATTTGGAAGAAGTAAAATTGGTGTCCTTTTCTCCTTATTTTTCAAATCAACCTATTCGGAAATGTTATTACACATTGCTGGAGTATGTGGAACTTCAACTGGGCTCCCCGGTCCAGCAGTAGAGCCACTACCACTGTGCATCAAGAGGGCCCCCCCATTTTGAACTCTGATCCCTGGATTCGGAATCCAGAGTGCTAACTATTCCACCCTGGGAATCCCAAGTCTGTTTTGCTTTATTTTGTTTTGCGTTCCTTTTTTTCGCACTTCTGAAGCAAATGGGACTTGAACACAGACCTCCTGGTTCTGGGATAAGTATTGAAACACACTGAACAGTTCTGGACTGAGAAAGTTCCACAGAGACCAGTGTCCCACCACCAAGTCACCCTCTATTTACAAATGGGAGTCCTCAACACTAAGCCAGCTCCCTCAGAGCTAGCTCTCAGAAAGAACAGGATGTCTGACACACTGGTTCTCATCTGTCAGAGCTGAAAAATGTGTTACTGGAAAAACGCAGCAGGTCAGGCAGCATCCAAGGAGTAGGAGAATCAACATTTTGGGCATAAGCCCTTCTTCAGGAATGAGGAAGGTGTGCCAAGCAGGCTAAGATAAAAGGTAGGGAGGAGGGACTTGGGGGAGGGGCGCTGGGAATGCGATAGGTGGAAGGAGGTTAAGGTGAGGGTGATAGGCCAGAGAGGTCAGGAAGAAGATTGCAGGTCAAGAAGGCGGTGCTGAGTCCGAGGGTTGGGACTGAGATAAGGTGGGGGAGGGGAAATGAGGAGGATAAAGAAAGCTGCATTCATCCCTTGTGGTTGGAGGGTTCCTAGGCGGAAGATGAGGCGCTTTACCTCCAGGCGTCGTGTTGCCATGGTCTGGCGATGAAGGAGGCCAAGGACCTGCAGGTACTTGGCAGAGTGGGAGAGGGAGTTAAAATGGTCAGCTACGGGGTGGTTGGGTTGGTTGGTGCGGGTGTCCCAGAGGTGTTCTTTGAAACTTTCCGCAAGTAGGCAGCCTGTCTCCCCAATGTAGAGGAGGCCACATTGGGTGCAGTGGATGCAGTAAATGATGTGTGTGGAGGTGCAAGTGACGGATTTGGAAAGATCCCTTGGGGCCTTGGAGGGAAGTTGGGGGGGGGAAGGTGTGGGTGCAAGTTTTGCATTTCTTGCGGTTGCAGGGGAAGGTGCCGGGAGTGGAGGTTGGGTTGGTGGAAGGTGTGGACCTGACGAGGGAGTTGCAGAGGGAGTGGTCTTTCCGGAACGCTGATACGGGAGGGAAATATATCCTTGGTGGTGGGGTCTGTTTGGAGGTGGTGGAAATGACGAAGGATGATACGATGTATCTGGAGGTTGGTGGGGTGGTAGGTGAGGACCAGTGGGGTTCTGTCCTGGTGGCGATTGCAGGGGCGGGGTTCAAGGGCAGAGGAGTAGGAAGTGGAGGAGATGCGGTGGAGAGCATCGTCAACCATGTCTGAGGGGAAATTGCAGTCTTTGAAGAAGGCGGCCATCTGGGTTGTTCGATATTGGAATTGTTCCTCCTTGGAACAGATGTGGTGGAGGCAAAGGAATTGAGAATATGGGATGGCGTTTTTACAGGGGGCAGGGTGGGAGGACACCAAGATCACTTCAGTCTTCTAAGCCCCAATGAATATGGGCTCAAACTTTAACTATTTCTCATAAGTCAACCCCTTACTCCCTTCAACTCTTAATGAACCTTCTCCAAATTGCCATGATATTATCCCACTGAAGTTAAAAATGGCTAAAATGTGCATAGTACTCTGATGTGGTCTTGGCAACATCCTGTACATTTGTAGCAAGATCCCACTGTACAATAGCACTCTAATCTCTCAGCATTTCAGCAATATTCTGTTCTATTCTTCTTGCCACATTTCCCCATGTTATACTCCATTTGCCAAGGTTTTACCCAGTCATATAACCCACAAGAAATTAGTCAAACCATTTCACCTTCACAGGAAAACCATCTTGACTCTTTATAATGGCACTGAGTTTGTAAATGTAACATTACAGCCTCCTTAAAATGAATTCCTGCATTTTCTGAAGAATCACCACACTCAAAATGTTAACTCTGCTTTCTTTCCACAGATGCTGCCAGACCTGATGAGTTTCTCTAGCAATTTGTGTCTTTTTCAGATCTCCAGCGTTCAGAGCACTTTGTTTTATTCCTGCATCTTCTCCCCCATTTTGAATTGGCTGTAAGATACATGTGCCATTATAGTGTGTCACTTTCAAACTTGATATGGATTTCAACTACATTATAATTACTATTCACAATAATTCTTTTGACTGAGATTATCACGTAACCCTGCCTCATGACATAAAAGATTAAAATAGCATTATCCTTTGTTTCCTAAAGTAATACATTATGGGACAGACTACCAGAAAAAACGGTTCAAAGTCATCCTCTATACCACATTTGCCAATTTTGGTTATGTGAACAGTCATAACTAGGATGTATTAAAGGCAACAATCTCCAATACTTTCTTCCTTAATGTTCTCTCCAATGGTATAATTATTGTTAGAAGACCTGTAAACTAATCCGGTGTTTTCTGGCCATTCGTGATCTTAATCCAGAACCGTAATGGTTTTCATTCTTCATCTCTCAGCCAAGATCCTCTCTTACTAATATATTTCTTTCCTGACCTACTAACAGCACTACCCTTTCTTTTTCCTGTTCTGTTAAGTCTTTTCCAAATATTGAGCACCCTGGAACTTTCACTTTCTTCACCTTGTGCACATGGGTAAGCACTGGTAATTCCCTCAAAACTTTTTGATTTGATTTATTATTGTCACATGAACCAAGATACAGTGAAAAGTAGTGCATTGCATCCTATTCAGGCAAATCATACCTTACATAAGTACATTAGGGTAACAATAGAACATTAAAAAAAGCATTACAACCAGAGGAAGAAAATATAATCAATTCTTTTGTAGCACTGCTAAATCTGTTTAGTGGAAGTCTTCATACATTCCAATAAAGAGACTTAAAATTTATTTTCTTAGTACCTTTTGCATCAAACTAATTCCCTTTTAATCTATTTCCCACCCTCCCCATTTTTATTCACACAGCTGATGTCGTTCATTAGATTTCATAGTCTCTTGTCTTCTGAACTCTCTCCATCCCTCTTATTTTAGAGCTCTTGGCAGCCCGAGATAAATGATTTGCAATGACACCGATCAGAGCACAGTTTAAGTGAAACCCATCCTGGCATAATAGCTCCCTGTTTCCAACAAACTGATGCAAAAGCTCCTTTTTTTTTCCAAATCAGTCTTTTAGCTATATTTTTGATTATTCATTTATGGGAGTTGTTATTGGCGAGATCAACATGCATTGTCCATCCCCAATTGTTATTAAAAGGTGCACAGCCGCCTTATTGAAAACCATTGCAGACCTCAGGATGTACAGACATCCCCATAATATTATTAGGGTTGAAATCCAAGGAGTTTGACCGAGTCAGAGAAAGAACGAAAAGTCAGGATGGTTGTGGCTTGAAGAACTTGGTTCTCATTCATCTACAGCCATTTGTCCTTATAGATCAAATAAATTCTAAGTTTGGAAGGCGCTATCAAAGCAGACTTAATGAGTTCCAACAATCCATCTTGTAGGCAGAACCATTGCTGCCACTAGGCACTGGTGAAGGGGAGAGGAATGTTGAATGTGATGGAGAGGGTGCCAATCAAGCTGTGATAGTGTCAAAGCTTATGTTTATTAAAGGCGTATTCCATCATAATTCCAATTAATTAATCACAGCAGATTTTGGAGAGTCAAGACAAAAGCTTTTTGCTGTATAATTACTACCCTTAAAGCTAATTATCATCTTTGCCTCATTTATATGGCTGGTCCAGTTCAGTGTTTAGTCAATCTTAACCAGAGGATGTTAACAGTGTGGGATTCAGCACCAGTAAAACGATTGAATGTCAAGGGTAAACGATGACCTAAAGCAGCAGCACTCTGAAAGCATGAGATTTCAAAAACTCCTGCTGGAACATAAACTGGTGTCGTGTGATCTCTGGCCATGTTGCAGATGGTCACTGCTTGGCACTTGTGCTGCAAATAATATTTGCGCCACACATTAGCCTATGCCTGGATGTTATGAGTGTCTTGCATCATATGGACAATCTGCTTTAGTCACAAATGGTACAGAATCTTGTACAATGAGCAGAGAACATGTCCTTCCATCCATTTTTGACCTTATTTGTATATTTAAGATCACAGAAGCAGCAGCAGGAGGAAATGATTAGGCAAGAATGCTACCATGAGAAACGTACAATGATGTCATGGAGCCAAAATGATTTGCCTCCAACAACCACAAATCTCTAGCATTGCGCAAGGTCTCACTCCAACCAGTGGAGAGGTTGGCCCAGTCGTTGACTCCAGTTATGTTAGACTCCCTGATGTCACATTCTAACAAATGCTGCCTTGACATCAATAAATGGTCACGCTAACTTTACCTCTGGAATTCAACTATTTTATCTATGTTTAAACCAAGGCTGTAATGAGGTCAGGAGCTGAGTGGCCTTAATGGAACTCAAACGGAGGGTCACTGAGCACATTGAGAGCTAAGTGCTGCTTAATCACACTGATAACGACCTCTTCCAGTATTTTGCTGACAGAGCCCAGCCAATTAGTGCTCTTTGTGCTGCTTTTAGAGAACAGGGCATACCTGGAGAGCTTTCCACATGGCGAGGGAGGTGTGTGCGCCATAACTGTATTAAAACAGCTTGGCAAGGGTAGTAGATATTTCTGCAGCACAAATTTTCAGTAATATTGACAATATTGTCAGGGTCTACTGCAATGGCAGCATCCAGTGCATTCAGGGAACATCACATAGAATGAATCAAATTGGTTGAACAAAATTAAACATCACACAACACTGTTTTAGTACAAGTAGTTTATTTGGAAGCACAAGCTTTCAGAGCGCTGCTCCTTCATGAGGTGGTTGAAGACAGCCATCTGTGATGGTAGGGTTCTCAGAAGACCAAGATGGATCATCCACTTGGCGTTGCTGAATGAAGGTAGAGGTGAGTGCTTAAGCTTCACCTCCCGCATTGACGCACTGGGCTCTCCTGTTATGAACGAGGATAGTTGTAGAGTAGTTCCCCTCCTGCTTGTTCATTATCCACTATCATTCACAACTGGATGTTGCAGGACTTCAGATCAGACCCACTGTTTACAGAATCACCTAGCTCAGTCTATTTTCTGCTGCTTCAACATTTTGGCATGCAAGTCGTCACGTGTCATCTCTTCAGCAGTTGACACCTTATCCTTAGTTAGGCTCAGGACTCTCCTGGCTCACTCTCCTCCACTCTACATTGAACTAGTTTCCATAGTTACTGTTCAGTAGACAATACTGCTATGGATCTGACAAAGGGAAACATTCTCCCTCTTCAGCTGCCATCGAACCACAGAATGCCTACATTCCAAAACAAGAGGGCATAGGTTTAAGCTGAGAGGGAAAAGATTTAAAACAGACCTAAGGTGCAACTTTTTCACGCAGATTGTGGTGGGTGCATGGAATGAGCTGCCAAAAGTAGTGGTGGAGGCTAGTACAATTACAACATGTAAGAGGCATCTGGATGGGTATATGAATAGGAAGGGGTTCAAGGGATATGGGCGAAGTACTGGCAAATGGGACTAGATTAAGTTAGGATACCTGGTCGATATGGACAAGTTGAACTAAAGGGTCTGTTTGTGCTGTACGTCACTATAAACTATGTCCCATGATCATTGATCACTTAATCACGTGGAAAACTTCCTTCCTGTTTATCCTATCTCGGTCTTTACAATTTGAGACATCTCAATCACGTCCCTTCTCAAACTCTCCTGCTCTAAGGAAAACAACCCCAGTCTGTCCAATCTCTGTTCAAACTCTCCATCCCAGAAAACAACCTGGTAAAGCTCCTCTGCACCCTCTCCAGTGCTACCACATGGATTCCAGAACTGCACACAAAACTCTAGCTGTGGCCTAAGCAACATATTATACAGTTCCAGCATAATCTCTCTATTCTTTAATGCTCTGCCTCAACTAATAAAGGTAAGTATACCATATGCCTTCTTAAATCACTTTATCCACGTGTACCGATATCTTAACGGACTGGTTTTCATGAGCATCAAGGTTGGTCTGATCCTGGGTGTTTTGCAGGTTCCTATCAATCATACTATATTCTTTGCCTTGTTTACTCTGCCCAAGTGATGTTCGATATGAAGCAGTCAAGGAGGGCATTAGATAGCAATAAACATTATCCTTGCCTATATCTGACCTGATGCCATGAGACTTTGCGGTCCAATGTCAATGGTGAGAGCTCCCAAGACAACTCCCTTCCCAATGTATAACACGGCGCACCACTTCTGCTGGGTATATGCTGCCTGTGGGATAGGACATACTGTGGAAAGGTAATGTCTGGAGGTTTACCTGTAAGGTATGATTCCACTCGACTATGTCCAGCTGTTGACTTCCAATTTTGGCTCTAACCTCCAGGTGCAGAAGGATTCTGCAGGATTGAGTTTGCAGTTGTTGTTTCTGAAGCCCAGATTGATGTCAGGTCGCCCACTTAAGTTTTTTTCCTTACATGGCTTTAGACTTTGTGATGGCTTGATGCAAATGAATGGCTTTCTCGGCCATTTCAGAGGGCAGTTAAGACTACCAGTTGTTCTACTGTAATGCGCGCCTCCTCAACAAGAATTAGCTACAACATGATTGATGAATTGTGTGTTGTTTAGATCACATGAACTTTCCACTGAACGGGTACAGCGATCTTCTACTGCGCAATTTTCTACAGCAGTTTTCCATAGCGAAATTTTCTATATCATGAGATTGCAGAGGAAACAATTGTCATGTTATAGCAGAAGATCTGTAAGTCAAGCTATGGTCTGAGTCACATCTATCTAAGACCAGATGAGGACAACAGATATCTTGCCCCAAAGGAAATTAGACAAACTGAGTTGTTTTGGTTGACAACAGTTGATACTGGTCAGTTACCTGGTCTCCATTAGACTCACTTTTAAATGTTAGTTCATTTTGCTGAATTCAAATTTTACCATCTGCCAATGTGGGATTTGAACCCATGCCACATAATTCGTCGACAGCTCTGACTACTTTTTCACAAACAATACCATTATGCCACACCTCCCCAGTTGTAAAATCTGTTTACCCAATGCCAATTAGTGTGCAGCTCAAGCAAATATCCAAAATGATTACGTTTGAGGTTCTGAATATTATTTTTGTACCCTAATTTGTCGTCTCTACCAAACAGCATACCTAATTTTAGGTGTGTCATTTGTTCTTACATGGGCCACTACAACTGGATCAGCCTCATCCCATTTCAAGATCAAATCTAGAGTTAAGAAGCTGGCTTCACTCTGGCGCACAAGTGACCCGTCCCAACGCATTCTTTTCATTCCCATATTCCCTAAGGAGTCAATCCTCTCCAGCCCACTGTGAAAACAAAGTATTCTTGATCATGATTGGAACATTTATGAGAAAATAGTATTAAGAAGCTAGGTTTTTTTTGGTTGGGAGGTAGAGATCTCCTATCTTACTGACAGTTTCAATTCACAGACATGCAGATAAATTTTAATTCTGTTAAGCCCCTATACAAATGATGACAATTAGAAATTTAAAACAAAAAAAAACATACCTTCTTTGATCCAGCAAATCCTTCAGATTCCAAGAAAAAATAGGCAAAAGGCATCAGCACAAACAGGGAAAGGTTGGAGAACAGGGATACAAGATTCCACAGTCCTAAAGTAGACATGATCAAAAATATTTTGCATAAATAAAGGGACTAGGCAATAGCCCTAAACAAAAAATTATGTTTATATAGTGAAATACTTTTAAACCAATTTCATCACCTGCACTAATTCACACAGTAATTCACACTCTTCCTCAGGATATAAAAAGGCATGCTAACTTACAAAATAATGAAAGTGATTACAGAACTAAAGTAAATTTGACAAGTTAAAAACAATGTGTCAATGTTTACAGATTTACATGTTCAATTCTTCAACAAAAAACAAACTTTCTGACGAGAATATTCTGATATGGTATTCCAGTTTGATCTTCCAACAAGATAAGGGTTTTGTTGCACAACCAAATGTTAGGGCCTACAGGATGCTATGGGAACCAAAGAAATCTTGATTTATACTTCCAACAAATGTCGCAGTGGCAGAGTCATAACATTCGACTAGTAACCTGGAATCAGAAACTGATGATTTCTGCAGTCATGACCTCGAATTCAACCATGGAAAGGTGGTGACATTTGAATCCAATTTTAAAAAATGGAATTAGGACTGTGCGTCTCATGGCAACTACATAACCACTATCAACTACATAACCACTGTCAACTTGACTCGCCAATTAAGGAAGGAAACCTATCCCTTCTTTACTCTACCTGGCCTACATGCAACTCCAGACCCATAGCACTACAGTGGCATTCTCTTCAAGGGGCAGTGATTAATCAAGTCTGAAAAGTTAAAACAAATGAGCTCCTTTACAGTTGGGAGCTAGGGAAACAATACGGAACAAGGAAATTGCAGAAGAACTGAATACACATTTTGGTTCTGTCTTCACTAAACAGGGCACAAATAATCTTCCAGAAACAAGGTAAGCAAGAGTCCAAGGAAAGTGTGAAACTGAAGGAAATCAGCATGACTAAGAAAAAGTGCTGGGGAAATTAATGGAGTAAAAGGCTGAAAATCACCAAGGCCATGTTAGCAATGATTGAGAATTGGCTGACAGACAGCAGAGAGCTGAAATAGGCAGAAGTGGGTACTGCAGATGCTGGAGATTAGAGTGGTGCTAGAAAAGCACAGCAGGTCAGGCAGTAGCAGAGAAGCAGAAAATTAGACTTTTGGTCAAAAACTCATCAAGAATGAGGCTGGGAGTCTCGGGGGTGAATAAATAATGGGGGGTGGGGGGGGGGGGCTGCTGGTGAGAAGGTAGCTGAGAGTGCAATAGGTGGATGGAGGTGGGGGTAAAGGCAATAGGTCAGAGGGGAGGGTGGAGCAGACAGGTGGGAAAGAAGATTGACAGGCAGGATAGGTCATGAGGACGGTGCTGAGCTGGAAGGCTGAAACTGGGGTGAAGTGGCTGGCAGTCAGTGATGAATGGGATACTGCAACAGTGTTTGGGCCACAGTTAGTCACAAGATCTATAAATGACCTGGATCAGGAAGCCAAATACATTTCAAAAATTGCTAATGGGTAGGAATGAGAGTTATGTGGAGAATACAAAGAGGTTTCAAAGTGATTTGACAAATTGAGTGTGTGCACAAACATGAGGCACATCCAGTACATGGCAATTAGAAAGCAATTAGAAGGCAAACCTTATAGTAACATTCATTGCTACTTCTGAACTCAAATCCTCTTGCAAAATCTTACTGCAGGTATACAGGGCCTTCAACAGACCACACTTGGGGTGTTGTGACAATTTCACTCTCCCCACCCAAGAAAGGATATACATGTCATTGAGGGAGTGCAGCGAAGCTTCATTAAGCGAGTGGCAGGGCTGTTGTTCGAGGAGAGACTGGTTCAACTGAGTGTGTGTATTCACAAGAACTCTCTCTCAATTCACTAGAGATCAGCAAGACAAGAACAGATCTGACTAAAACTCTAAACAGGGCTGCACATACTATATGCAGGGAGATTTGTTTCCCCAGCCATAGAGTGAAGAACCAAAAGGACAGTCTCAGAAAATACAGGACAGATCATTTAGGACTGAGATAAGAGAAAACAGCTTCATTCCAAAGGTAGTAAACCTGTGGAATTCTCTACCATAGCAGGCTGTGGAGGGCATGTCACTGAACATATTCAAAAAAAGCAACAGACACATTTTAGATCTCAAAAGCATTAAGGAGTATGGAGAGAAAGCAGGAATATGACATTGAGATACAGGACCACATTCATGGTCCTACTGAATGCAAAGCATGCTTTAAGGGTTGAATGCTCCTAGTTTTTAAATGTCTTATGGCAGCGTGAATTTGTTAAAGCATTGTCGAAACAAATTTTGACCAATTCCATCAATTTTTGTTTGAAAAAGGTAACAGGAATATTAGGGTAATGCATTTGATGTAGTCTATATGGACTCTAAAGTAGCATGGTCAAGAAAATAACAGTCTATGGGATCCAAGGCTGAGCGAGACACTGAATCCAAAACTGCCTAAGGAGCAAGAAGCAGAGGGTGATGGTAAATCTGTGACTGGAAGCCTGTTTCCAGTGGAGTTCCACAGGGCTCATTGTTGGAGCCCTTGCTTTTTGTGGTTGCCTTAATGACTTAGACTTATATGTAGGGAATTTAATCAAGAAGTTCATTGATGACATGAAAACTGGCGGTGTGGTAAATAACAAAGGGAACAGCTCAACACTGCAGGAGGATAACTGGACTGCTCAGTTGGGCAGAGCAGTGAAAAATGAAATTCAACCCTGAAAAAAAAGGGTAAGGTACTATATTGGGGAAGATGTATAAAATAAGGAATTACACTGATTCGTAGCGATGTTGTGGAGGTGCCAGTGTTGGGCTAGGGTGGACAAAGTTAAAAATCACACAACACCAGGTTATAGTCCAATAGATTTAAATGGAAGCACTAGCTTTCAGAGCACTGCTTCTTCATCAGGTAACTAAAGATTACAGCAACCTTGACGTGGATATCCACAGATCCCTGGAGGTAGCAGAGTAGGGAAATAAGGTGATTAGAAAGCTGGAGGAATACTTGCTTTTATCACATGAGGCACTGAATACAATAGGAAGGAGGATATGTTGGAACTACATAAAATGCTGATTAGATCACAACTGGAGCATTGTATGTAGCCTTGGTCACCACATTAAAAAGAAGGATGCGACTGTGCAGAAGAGGATGCAGAGAAGAAATACCAGGATGCTGCTAAAAGAGGTAGCTACAGAGATACTTTGATGCACTGGTTGTAATTTTTCAAAAATCCTTGTACACTGGAACGAGTACCTGACAATAGGAAATCTGCCAATATGACACCCCTATTCAAAAAGGGGGAGACACAAAAATGTGGACAATTACAAGCTGATGAGCCTTACATCACATTGTTGCAAAAATGTGGGGCTCAATTATTAAGGAAGGAAAGCATCACGTCAACATGGCTTCATGAATCTTGTCTATTTTATTAGAGTTATAAGCAAGCCTCAACCAGAGTGGAGAGAGGGAAACCAGTAGATGTCTTGTCTTTGGACTTGCAGAGCATATGACAATGCTACCCCTTTAACAAGGTTATGTTGTCCTTGTTTCTATTCCCCCCCCCCCCAAGAAGGGTTGTAAAGAGAGGTGCAGATTTGTCTGCAAATGGTTACATTGAACCTCAGCAGGGGAGTGGCCTGTTCTCCCAGTTCAAGTTTTTTTTCTAGTTTGGTTGGTTTTAGCAGGCAGTCAGAAAAACTGCTGGGGACCGAGCAAAGCAGCTACAGTGCAAAGAGGTTCCATGGTTCAACAGAGGTCTTGCTTCAACTTTCTCTCTGAAAACTGTTTTGCCTGCAAGAACCTATGTTTGAATTGACCTTTTGCCAATTCGGGCGTTGCAGGAATTGGAACAGCTTCGTTAAATTATGATACAGTCCATTGGGTTATCAAATAAGTTGTTATTCTAAATTCTGTTTTCTCTTATTCCTGCTTGAAGTGCAATGTGTAAATAAATTCTCTTTTGCTTGACCAGATGCATCACTCCTGGAACATCCTCTTTTTTTTAAAGGCAGGTGTAAAGAGTTCGAGTCTTGGCTACCCAAAAAGATTGAGGGGGTCTGCCTTGGCCCATAACAAAGGCATTTGACAAGGTACCTCAAACAGATACTTGGCAAATGGGCAGGAAAGAGCAGGTGAAGAGAGGTACTTTTTCTGGTTGACAACCTGTAAGCAATGCATTCCACAGGGATCAGTGTTTGAACCACAACTGTTTACAATATATATTGATGACTTGAAACAAGGAAGAAGTGCAGTCATGCTTGCAGATGACAAAAATGGGTGGAAAGGCAAATTGCAAGGGGGGTACAAACAAACAGTTTCCAGGGAAATATTGATAGTCTTCATTAAATGGGCAAAAAAATTGGCAAATGGAGTATAATGTAGGAAAATGAGAGCGCAACAAGAGTGGTAAGGCCGTGGAATGCTCTTCCTGCTAATGTAGTCAACTCAGCCACATAAGGGAGATTTAAACAATCCTTAGATATGCACATGGATGATTTTGGGATAGTGTAGGGGGACGAGCTGAGAATAATTCACAGGTCGGCGCAACATCGAGGGCCGAAGGGCCTGTTCTGCACTGCATTGTTCTATGTTCAACCCAGGGCAGCAGAGAAATTTAAATATACAATACTTACCTTGTGAATCAGAGCGAAGGCTGAACAGGAGCGGAAGTGAATACAGAGACTGCTGGGTAAATGAACTAATATATTCCGGCAGTGGCAAAACGCAAAAATACTACACATGCAGTGTCTCCCACCCATCCTCCTCATCGAACAAAAAAGAAAATGACTATGCAGAGGGTTGGTAAGGCAAGTTTTTTTTTAAACCTTCGAGCAGAAGGCGATTTCGAGCAGAAGGGATGGAAGCTCGAGCAGTTGCATGCTCCTCTTGCAGGATGTAGGAGGTAAGGGTCACCACTGGCTCCCTGCTGACTTCACCTGCAAGAAGTGCTGCCAACTCCAGCTCCTCACAGACCACGTTAAAGAACTAGAACTGGAGTTGCAACTGGCAGAACTTTGGATCATTCCAGAGGTTGAGGGGGTGATAGAGGAATTATAAGGAAGTAGTCAAACCTGAGTTACAGGATAAAGGTAACTGGGTGACCATCAGGAGAGGGAGAGGGAAAGTGAACAGGCAGACAGTGCAGGGATCCCCTGTGACCACTGCCCTCAATGATAAGTATACTGTTTTGGATACTGTTGGTGGAGAGGACATAGAGAAAGCCACATTGGTCAGGTCTCTGGCACAGAGACTGGCTCTGTGACTTAGACAGTGGTGGTGGTTTGGGGGCGCGGGGGGGGGGGGGGGGAGAGCATGGGTACAATTGTGATAGGAGATTCAATGGTTAGAGGAACAGACAAGAGATTCTGTAGTCGCAACAGGAACTCCCAGATGTTACATTGTCTCCCAGGTGCCAGGGTCAGGGATGTCTCAGATCGAGTCAATAGGATTCTCATGGCAAATAGTGAGCAGCCAAAAGTCGTGGGATACATCGGTACTAACAACATAGCTAGGACAAGGGATGAGTACCTGAAAAGTGAATATAGGAGTTGGAAGGTAAAAGGCAGGATGAGCAGAGTAGCAACTTCAGGATTGCTACTGGTGCCATGGGTGAGTGAGGCTAGGAACAGAGAGCAAGTGAAGGAGAACACATGAATGCAGAGCTCGTCTAAGAGGGGGGACTTTCAGATGTGGATCATTGGGATACCTTCTGGGGAAAGTGGGACCTGTACAAGGAGGACAGGTTGTATCAGCACTGGAGGGCAATATTCTGGTCAGGAGGTTTGCCAGAGCTCTTCAGGAGAGTTTAAACTAGTTTGCCAGGAATAGGAATCAGAGCATGAGGCAGCTGGTGAACAGGCAGATACAGCATGCAAAGAGTGCAACCAGAATTCTAACAACAAAGATATCGAGTTAGACTCCCATGTACTCCCAAAAGGAACAGGAAGTGACTTCACCACAGGAAATAAAACCACAACAGGAAATGACATCACCAACCCAAAGAACCCAAAACAAATAGAAAGCAGGAATTTTCAGCATTGTTTCGCCTGAGGCCCACTAAAAATGTTTACCGAGTAGGGTAACAAAACGAGTGGAAATGAACCTTTCAGCTCAGCAAGCAAACCTACATCCAAAACCTCAACCTGAGCTAGACATTTTGTCAAAAACTCCAAGTGTGCAGAGAGTTTGTGACGAAGGATAGACAATTGATAGAGCAAGGTTATATCCAGTGTGATGGGTTGAAGTATATCTATTTTAACCGTAGTAGTGTCAGGAAGAAGGGTGATGAACTTAGACCATGGATCAGTATTTTGAACTACAATATTGTGGCGATTACGGACACTTGGATATCACAAGGACAGGAATGGTTGTTGGATGTTTCGATGTTTCAAAAGGAATAGGGGAGGGAAGGAAAGCAGTGGGGGAATAGCATTGCTAATCAGGGATAGTCTCACAGCTGCAGAAAGGGAGGTGGTCTGAGAGGGTTGTTGGAGTCAGAATGTGTGGAAGTCAGAAACAGGAAAAGAACAATCAATTTATTGGGAGTTTTCTGTTGACCCTCCAATAGCAACAAGGAACAGATTGGGAGGCATATCTTAGAAAGGTGCAGAAGTAACAGGGTTGTTGTCATGGATGACTTCAACTTCCCTACTATTGATTTGAACCTCCTTAGCACAAATAGCTTGGGTGGAACAGATATTGCCTGATATTGACTCAAGAATCCTTCCTGGACATATGTAGACAGGCCAACTAGAGGAGAGGCCATATTGGATTTGGTGCTTGACAATTAACCATATCAGATGTCACATTTCTCGATGGGTGAATACTTCAGTCAAAGTGACCACAGTTCCCTGACCTTGACCCTACTCAGAGACGGATAGGAGATGATATGGGAAAGGTGTTTAATTGGAGAAGGGGAATTACAATGTGGAGCATAAACTGGGAGCAGATATTCTCAGGGAAATGCATGACAAATGTCTGGATACAGAATTGGCTGGCCCATAGAAGACAGAGGGTGGTAGTAGATGGAAAATATTCATCCTCATGCTCAGTGACCAGTGATGTTCCACAGGGATCTGTTCTAGGACCTCTGCTCTTTGTGATTTTTGTAAATGACTTGGATGAGGAAGTGGAAGGGTATGTTTGCAAGATTGCCGATGTCACGAAGGTTGGAGGAGTTATGGACAGTGTGGAGGGCTGTTGTAGGTTACAAAAGGACATTGACAGGATGCAGAGCTGGGTTGAGAAGTGGCAGATGGAGTTCAACCCAGTCAAGCATGAAGTGGTTCATTTTGGAAGGTGGAGTTTGAATGCAGAATACAGGGTTACAGGCAGGATTCTTGGCAGTGTGGAGGAACAGAGGGATCTTGGGGTCCATGTCCATAGATCGCTCAAAGTTGCCACCCAAGTTGATAGGGTTATTCAGAAGGCATATGGTGTGTTGGTGTTCATTAGCAGGAGGATGGAGTTTAAGAGCAGCGAGATTATGCTGTTGCTCTACAAAGCCCTGGTTAGACCACCATTGGAATATTGTGTTCAGTTCTGGTCACTCTTTAGAGGAAAGATGTGGAAGCTTTAGAGAGGGTGCAAAGGAGATTTACCAGGATGCTGCCTGGACTGGAGCACATGTCTTATGAAGAAATGTTGAGGGAGTTAGGGCTTTTCTCATTGGAGCAGAGAATAATAAAAGGTGACTTAACAAAGGTGCACGAGAAGATGAGAGGCATAGATAGCCAGAGATATTTTCCAAGGTGCAAATGGCTATCACAAGGAGGCATAATTTTAAAGCAATTGGAGGAAGGTTTAAGGGAGATGTCAGAGGGAAGTTCTTAACACAGTGGTAGGTGCGTGGAATGCACTGCCAGCAGTAGTAGTCACATACATTAGGGACATTTAAGTGACTCTTGGATAGACACAATGATGATAGTGAAATGAAAAGCATGTACGTTACTTTGATCTGAGTAGGATAAAAGGTCAGCACAATATTGAGGGTCAAAGGGCCTGTACTGTTCTATGGAAGGGAGAAGAAAAGAACAGTATTATTCAAGTGCTGAAAAACAGAAAGCTGAAACAGAAAGGGACTTGAGGGCACTTGTGCACAAAACACAAAGCAGAAGTGTAGCCAGTAATCAGGAAGTCCACTTGAATAGCAGATTGGAATATAAGAATAGAGAATTTTTACTGCAATTGTACATGATGCTGCTGAGATCACATCTGGAGTATTGTGACCAGTTTGAGTCCCCTCATCTGAGGCAAGTGATTAATTCATTGGAGGAAATTCAGAGATTCACATGGATGGGATGGAGCAACTGTCTGATCAGCAAAGACTAAACAAGCTGGGACTTTACTCAGTAGAATTTAGAAGAACAATGAAACATCATATCACTGAAACCAAGACAATTCTTAAGGTAATTGCTAAGATGATGTTACCATTTTTAGATATCCATCCTACTATAGTGGTGGTGGTCAGCGAACTTATAGAAAGCATTTATTTGGAATTTGGCAACACTCCTGGGTGTACAGGGAGTACAGAAGGGAGCTGAGGACGCATCTTGGGGATGCTCCATTGAGTGTGTTATTGTGGAGGAGGAGGTGCAGTTGTCCAACTTCACTGATTGTGGTCTGTGGGTCAGAAAGTGGAGGATCCAGTTGCAGAAGTGAGTTTGTGGAAGAGTTTAGGACTGGAGGGCAAGGTTCCAAAATTAGAAAAAAAGGAGGTGCCAATTTAAGACGGCGGTGAGGAGGAATTTCTTTGGTCAGATGGTTGACTGACTTTGGAACGCCTTGTTACAAAAGAGTGGGTGCAGGGTCCTTCTTTATACTTCAGGGCTGGCTGACATGAACAGATTTTTGATCAGTATAAGAGTCAACGTTTATGTGGAACCTGCAGGAAAATGGTCGTGAGGAATGTCAGATCAGCCTATAGCGGTTAGAGAGGCTGAACACCCGACTCCGGCTCCTATTTCTTCTGAACAGTTTAGATAGGATCAATACTAAGGCACTTTATCCATTAGCCAAGGGGTCAATAACCAGTGAGCTTGGATTTACGCTGAGGTAGATGGTGAAGAAAAGTGTTGAAGAGCTTTTTCTCCCACCTGGAGGGTGGGTGGACTATGGTACTCACCCCTGAAAAAAAGTGTGATCGAGTCAGAAAGACTTCTAACACTTGAATAATATTTAGATATAACATGTTTCCATAATCTTCAGGGCTACAAGCCAAAAATTGAAAACAGATCAGTGGACTCAGACCTTTATTGACCAGTAAAGATACAGCAGAACTAATTGCATACTTCTGTGTTGTAAATTTCTCTATGAAATGGCCCATCAAATGACTCAAATCAAGGGTAACCACGGTTGCAAAATACATGTTAGCCAGGCAGCAATATTCGCATCCCATGAATGAACAAAGAAAACTCTCTCTCCACTGACAATATTTCAATGGACTGTCTCCTATAGGACACCTATGTCTGACTCCTGCTCATTGACTACAGCTACACCTTCAACACCACTATCCCCTCAAGACTGATCTCTAAAGTCAGACCTTAGTCATCTGCAAATAGATCCTCAGCTTTCTGACCCATAGACCACAGTGAAGATGGACAACTGCACCTCCTCCACAATAACACTCACACTGGAACACCTCCCGGGATGCATACTCAGCTCCCTACTATAACTCTGTTCACCCAGTACTGTATTGCCAAATTCCAAACAAATAATATCTCTAAGTTCGCTGACGCCACCACCATAGTAGGATGGATATCTAACAACAGCAAGCCAAAATACAGAAAGAATGTAGAGGGCTTGGTGCCATGGTGCAATGAGAATAACCTCACTCTCTCAGCATTGGCAAAGCTAAAGAACTGATCATTGATTTCAGAAAGAAAAAAAAAAGAGAAGAACATGCCGCCATCTACATTAACAGAGGTGAGGTTGAGAGGGTGGATTGCGTCAAGTTCCTCAGTGACAATAACCAACAACCTGTCCTGGACTTCTCACATAGATGCAACAACGCCTCTTGTTCCCCAGGCAGCTCAGGAAATTTATATGTCCATAAGGACCCTCACCAACTTCCACAGATGCATCATAGAAAGCATACTGTCCAGATGCATTACAGCCTGGCTTGGCAACTGCTCTGCCCAGAATCGTAAGAAATTTCAGAAGGTGGTATGCACAGCCCTGCCCATCATAGAAGCCAACCTTAAGTCCAGGATTCCATTTACATAGCTTGTTGATGCAGAAAAGCTGCAACATTATCAAAGACCCTTGGCACCCCAATAACGGTCTCCTATAACCTCTTCTGTCAGCCAAAAGATACAGAAGCCTGAACACATACCAGCAGGTTCAGGAACAGCTTTTTCTCGTCCATTAAAAGACGAATGAATGGACTCTCTAGCCTCAAATAATGCTGATCTTGCTAGCATTGAACACTCTTGTATGCCCTGTGCAATGTAACCCGTATGCCTTGGTCTAAACTTTTTGTTCTATTCATCCTGGCTTACTATGATCTGCCTGTTCTGCTTGTAAACAAAGTTTTTCACTGTACTTCAGGACATGTCACATTAAAATCAATCACACAATATTGACAGTACAAACAGGAGGAGAAAATGTTCTCGACAGCTAAATCTCAAAAGTAGTTCAGAAATTCCCAAGAACAAATAGTTATTCAATGTTAAGCTTACAGTGTGAAATTCTGAGGAATCTCTTTCCAATGGTCTTGGAATGCCCACCATGGTTCAGTTATACAGCACAACTCCAAATCATCAAGTCTCATGTCAAGTTTATCTCCAGGGCATGAGTACAAAAAATGAAGACTAATGTATATTGCAGTATCAGAAGTGACGTCTTACAGATGAGATGTTAAGCAGAGGACCCATCTGCCAACTGTTATGGATTCAAAAGATCCCACAACATAATTTCAAAGCAGAGTTATCTTAAGTGAACTGACCAGTCTTAATAAGGAAACAATGCAAAAAAAAACACATCTAGTCATCATAACACTGCTCTTTACCAAATGCAAAAGGGTGTTCACCCTTTCCTATATTACTACATTGACTGCACTTCAAAAAAAAACTTTTGTCTGCTTTGAGAATCCAGTGATCATGCAAAATATCATATAAACAAAAGCCTTTCTTCCTACGAAAGTGATTTTACAGGTAAAGGACTAATCACTTGGAAGAAACTTTCAACATTGCAACCCCATATCACAACACTTAAACCTGTCACACAAAACTGTCTCGTGGCTGCTAGCAGATCCTTGCAAAACAGTTCATCCACTCCATGTCTTTCAGGCTGCCTTGGTCCATTGGCTATTCCAGACTAAATTAGCTTGTAGAATGGAATCAAGTGGATTCCATTTTCTGGGTTGCAATGTATCACCAACTAAACCTCCCTTTGAGTTTTAATTCGTCATGTTTGAGAAAAATTAACCGAGTAAAATCATGCTAGTTGCATTTGGCTGCACAATGTCATCTGTTACCAAGGGATAGAATAAAACCAAATTAACAGCACAGCGGGAGAAAAGTAAATCACTGAAGACACTGCAGCTAAATTGGGAAGAATGAATAAATGAGGCTGGACCCACTCATTTAAATGGGGATCATAAACTTAAGGACTGAGGCAAGGAAAGTTAAGTTGGGAGAGGCAAAAGATAACAAAGACAGGGGGCAACAGTAGATTGCTTTAAGCAGGTTAGGTGAGATTATAATGCTTGTTAAAGCAACGAGCCAGTTTGTAAAATGGTACCATATACAATGGAATTTCTTGGGGACAGAGAACTGAATGCTAAAAAGAGACAAAGCCGAAGTTTTACATATTGTATTCATCAGGATTGAAACAAGAATACCAATTTTAGAAAGGAATCAACAACTGTGCATCATGGGAAGAAGATGGCAAGTGCTTAGACTATAGTTGGGATGGAGATATGGCAGGAACTGTTACCTATCAACATTAATAAACTAATTAAGATCCAACCAAGCAAATAGATTCTAATTGGTCAGGGTATACATGAGTGAATGGCCCGCTCCATCTCTTCCAGACTGAAAAAAGTGTAAAGTCTGAACATATTCCATTTGCCTGTTTAAAAAAAAAGGTAGCATGTGGCTTCTAGCATGTGCAAATAAATCACAATTCAATTTAACCATAAATTGGTTTCTGTCCTATTCTTAGCATAGTCAGGTTTGTTTACAAAATGCTATACAACTGCAGAATCACATCCAACACTATACGCTGTACAGGCACCCCCTCCCAGTATCCGGTGACATGTTCCAAGACCGACCGCAAATGCCCGAAACCACAGATAGTAGCAAACCCTATCATTTAAATGGGAAACTTAACTCCCCAGCAGCACCCTGGAATTATTTCTGGAATGTTCCATGTAATATTTTCGGACTGCAGTAAACTACGGATAGTTGAAACTGCAGAAACAGAATCGTGGAAACGGGTGTTTTGGAAGGATAGGTGGTTGCAGCACAGTGGGCACACTTCCTCCCATGGAGAGTCAAGGGTATGCATGGTTTGAAATGGTTCACCAGCCATCAGGACATACGCTTAACTTATATGGCATCACAGGCAATGAAGCCTACATTACATTAATTGTTTGTTTGGTAGCTGGAACATCATTTTGACTTTATGGCAAAACCCTGTTAGTCGAATGCACCATGCGGATATTTGTGTATTTATGATAGGTGTTTTCAGAAAAGCAGCAGCACAAGATAAATTGGCTTCACCTGATACTTAAATTCTTGGGTCACCTTCCCCTTCCAGGAAAATCTTGGATCAACTGAACTTGTGGAACCAAACGTAGAGTCTCAAAGACAATGCATGAGTTGGCACAAGAGACAGTAAGCAATGATTGGATACAGGCAGCTATTCCTCTGCAGCCTAATTTGGATATGTCTGACCTCAGCATCAAGATCACATGGCAAACAAACGGTTCGGGGATTATTCATGAGCTTGCCAATGAAGCCAATCTTATAGCATCTGAAACCGTAAAAATCCCAATGCATATAATGATCTGTAAAACAGGCATGCAGTGGATAGTTGCAGATAATTCAGTGGCAAATACACACCACTTGTTTGGGAGTAAAGTAGCAAAAACGGAAACCTAAAAAGACGAAATCCACAATTAAATTAAATATTTTTCATTAACTCTAATCTAGGTGTATCAAATTCTTAATTAATCTGGAATGTGTCTCAGCTTTGCTTTAAGTCTTATAAAACAAAGCAGCCTGCTCAATTAGCATCCTATCCACTCCATTCACCACTAACGCTCAGCCCAGCAGTCTGGACCAGCTACAAGATGTAAATTAACCAAAGATCCTTCACCTTCCACAACCACTTCCATCTGGAAGGTAAGGATAGCAGATACATGGGAACATCGCCATCTGCAAGTTCCCCTCCAAGCCACTCATCATCCTGACTAGGAAATATACTGCCATTCCTTCCATGCAATTGGAGTCAAAATATTGAAACTCCTTCCCTCATAGCACTATGGGTCTACCAATAGCACATGGAATACAATGGTTTAAGGCAGCAGATCACCACCATCTTCTCAAAGGCAAATAGGGATGGACAATAAATCGTGTCAGCAATGCCAAAGCCAAAGTCAAAGTCCCATGAGTGAATTTTTAAAAATTAGCCAATATTTTCTGGAATCGAGGCTCAACATTTGATAAATTGAGTCTAGATTAGAGTTGTGCTGGAAAAGCACAGCAGGTCAGACAGCATCCGAGGAGCAGGAAAATCGGTATTTTGGGCAAAAGCATGTATCAGGAGTGCCTTCATCAGGCATTGACAAATTGAGTCAACTGCAGCACAAAAATTTGCATAAGTAGGATGAGATTTGGGGTGGGCAACACTTTTGCCAAGATATTCCTCAAACCCACACACTGCATCTTACCAGCATTCCTTAATGTAAAGCACATATGTTTGTAGGATCTGACCATGATAATAGAGAAGCCCAAAAACTAAAATTACCTGATTGCCAAAACCAACCATTTTTAAAGAGGCAACTTTAATTTGTTTTGTCGATTGTTAAGAGAGGTTTTAAAATGACAGATAAAAGCACTTCAAAAATTCCTGATCCTCCACTGTCAGGATGGTCAAGTGAAACCAGTATTGACAAATCTCATTTCAACAACTCTGGTTCCACTTTGGAATGGGGTCAAAACCAGAACAGATGCAGATTGTTTTTGAAGATAGCACTAGAAGAGCAGAAAATGTCAGAGCCATGTATTAACTAAGATGCTTAATTTCACATTCACATGTCAAACCTCTCATATTACTGACAATAAGAACTTTGACAGCTGTGACAAATGACAACTAACGATAAAGCATTAGTACTGTTGTGCACTCCCGCCACCTGCTGGTATTTGTGATGCAACGCAGCATGTCAGATAAAATTCATAATTTATAGATCTTCCAACTTTCAATTCAATGGAACAAGTGAACATAAGCTTACTCACACTCATTTCTGTACTGATGTTCAGCAAAAGATATTTATGGGTAGTGTGAAGTATGAGCTTTAAATAAATAAATACCTATAAGGAAATTTACTACAAAAGAAAATGACCAAAAAGTTAAAGATTTTAAAGCAAATGGAGAAAGAAGGGTAATCAATTTGGGCCATCAAGCCTCCTTCACCGTTCAATATGATCATCTATTTTGCTCCATATCCCTCAATGCCTTTAAAACTTAAAAATTTGTCAACTTTTCTTCAGTCAGTAACATGACCTCCTCAGCCTTCTGTGGTGGCAAATTCCATAGGTTGACCACCCAAGCGAAGGCAATTCCTCACCTCCGTCTTGAATGGCTGAGCCCACAGAGAGAGATTGTGACCCATGGTTCACAACGACCCAACCAGAATCTTCCTTCACCTTGCTTGTTGAGATATTAGGATTTAAATTTATTTCTGATTCCCTGCTCATTCTTCTGAATACTATTGGATTTGAGGGGTTTGTGACCACAGTTACTTAATATAAGTAGTGACAATTTGCAAATTTTTTTTAGAATCAGCAGTTTAGATAAGATACTGCTATTCACCTGAAATGTTATCACCGGTTTCAGTCACAGTTCTGCGGCATGATTGTACCTGCTTAAAAGTGCAAATGTATATATTGGATGAGGACAGGATTAGGCTGAGTAGTCCTGGACACAGGAACAAATCAGTGTACTTGAGATATTCAAAAGTTTGCCCTAGTATAATATAACTGTGTCTCAACAAAGACCTATTTTGAGGAGGGAAATAAGGGAAATCACTATGAATCATGGTCCAATGTTACAATAATGACATGCTGAATCAACGTGAGGAATTCAATATGCATTCGGATTTTGCTGACAGTCAAATCCCAACTGGGCAAGCAGGAGGCTGGAAGAATGCAGCAAGCCAGGCAGCATCTTATCTACTTTGGATTCAACATCTGCAGTTTGGTCTCTAACTAAAACTCCAACAGCAGTCAGGAAATAAAGTACATAAGGCCATGGACCATCTGTGACTACTGTTTCAACTATTGATTTTGTTGTGGTTCTGTTCGCCGGTAAGTGTTCAAAGTTTGTGCGAAGATTTGTAGCTCGGGTGCTCGTTGATTTTGGGCTGGGGCTCACTAAGTCGGTGGCTCATGCTGCTTTCATTATTGTAGAAGTTTAATTTGAGTCATGCTGCTCAACCATTTTACACGTGCATCATTTGGACTTGATCTGATGAATTATCTTAAAGCTTTATTATAAAAGTATTTTATATGCATATTTTGTTGCATATTGATTTATTGTTTGCTTGGCTCTGTTAGCACCTCTGCATATAAATCAAATGCTGTAAATTCAAGCCTCCCCTAGAATTTAAGCATTTGCCTGGCCTGACACTTGGGTGTATACAAGGAGGTTTCGTTGGGAATGCTGCCATTCAAATAAGATGCTAAGTTTTTTGCTTGTTCATGTGTGTAAAAGATTGTTGTTGTATTTGCCTTCATCTCCCCGAGGAAGGTTACCTGTCAGAGCAGATCAGCTGCCTGATGTAGAATTGGAGCTCAGTGGGATGAAAATTGGTGTTTTGTAACAGGCTGGCAATCATTCCACCACATTACCATCCAGTCAATGCAAGTATCTATTATCCCTTCTGTGGCATCATTTGAAGAGTATCAAGTTTTCTTGGTATCCTGCCAACCCTATTGCCTTAACCCAATATCGCCAAAACAAATTTACTGGATATTTATCTCATTATTATTTGAAGAATCTTCTTTAGTGAAGACTGGGGCCATGTAACAGTGTTGAAAGCAAGTTGTGCTTTAAAAGTGCTCTGAAAAGTTATATTAAATGTTAATTCCTATTCTTACTAAATTTGGGAATGTTTTAAAAACTAAGACACAAAGTTCTGAGCATTAGATTTAAATACTTGCCACCAGTCAAAGGAAATTAAGAGGTGGCCTATTTGGGAATTTTGGACATTGCCACTTTTTGTGACTTGTTGCATTACATATAACCTATATTTATTTCATAGTATGACAAACATAGAAACAAGCCATCTTTAGTCTCCATATCTGTTAACAAATCACAAGCCAAATAATGAAATAGGAATCAGGCACAAATCAATAGCAAGTTCATTTATAGGATGCAATATTACATTTGTCCAGCTGCTGTGAAACTACCAACTAACCTGGTGTCCTCACAATCCTGCTTTGTATGCTTTGTTAAAACATCAAAATACATATTTTTCAGTTCTCTGTAGGAAGAGAAGTTTGACCCATAAGCACCATGCTTGATACCACAGGTCGGGCAAAGAATGTCCAAATTCTATCCACAGTAGCAGCTTTGGGAAGTCATTGTCAGGAGCAGCGTTAGCACGCCATTTGGCATACAGACTTTCCACATGGCTGCGAAGTTTAGAGGGAACATTAGTAAGGAGACAGGTCCTCTATGATTGGTCCACAGGGTTCAATCTGATCTACACTAACTGTCCAGCCAACTGAACTAACAATATATTTCCCAGAACCTGTCCCGGTCTCTATTTATACTTTGAGTGAAGGAATTAAACAATTTAGCTAATTATCAACCCTTAGGTATTGTGACAATAATCAAAACTTTAAAGCAAATGTATTAAATTGGAGTTTAATGCGGACAAGTGTGAGGTGATTCACTTTGGTTGGAGTAACCGGAATGCAAAGTACTGGGCTAATGGTAAGATTCTTGGTAGTGTAGATGAGCAGAGATATCTCGGTCTCCGTGTACACAGATCCTTGAAAGTTGCCACCCAGGTTGACAGAGTTGTCAAGGCAGCATACAGTGTTTTAACTTATATTAACAGAGGGATCGAGTTCCGGAACCATGAGGTTATGCTACAGCTGTACAAAACTCTGGTGCGGCCGCACTTGAAGTACTGTGTACAGTTCTGGTCACCGCATTATAAGGAGGATGTGGAAGCTTTGGAAAGGGTGCAGAGGAGATTTACTAGGATGTTGCCTGGTATGGAGGGAAGGTCTTACGAGGAAAGGCTGAGGGACTTGAGGCTGTTTTCGTTAGAGAGAAGAAAGTTGAGAGGTGACTTAATAGAGACATAAGATAATCAGAGGGTTAGATAGGGTGGACAGGGAGAGCCTTCTTCCAAGAATGGGGACGGCAAGCACGAGGGGGTATAGCTTTAAATTGAGGGGTAATAGATATGGGACAGATGTCAGAGGTAGTTTCTTTACTCAGGAGAGTAGTAAAGGTATGGAATGCTTTGCCTGCAACGGTAGTAGATTCGCCAACTTTAAGTCATCATTGGACAAGCATATGGACGTACAAGGAATAGTGTAGGTTAGATAGGCTTCAGGTTAGTATGATAGGTCGGCGCAACATCGAGGGCCGAAGGGCCTGTACTGCGCTGTAATGTTCTATGTTCCAAATTGAAGTAACATTCCCAGGATTGTTTACAGAAACTATTCGCTTCTTATACTCTTAAGCAATCAAAACAGTAAATAATCACATAACAAACAACCTGAAAAGGGCACAGCGATCAAAACAAAACATTAAGGAAATTTAGCAAAATTAAAAACAGGGACAAAGAAATTAGCTATTAATCGTTATCTTAAAGAGGCACTGTAACTCAAATCAAATTGTAAAATTAAACTTATAAAGTTTAAAACTTGGTTTCGAGATAGTCATAGGTGGGGTGCCAGAAGACTGAAGGTTGGCTAACATGGAACATAATCTAGATTAGAGCGGTGCTGGAAAAGCACAGCCAGTCAAGCAGCATCCGAGAAGCATGAAAATCAAAGTTTCGGGCAAAAGCCCTTCATCAGGATAGAACAATACAGAGCAGAACAGGCACTTTGGCCCTCGCTGTTGTGCCGACCTGTAGACTAATCTAAACTCACCCCCCTGCACTATCCCATCTTTATCATCCAACATGGTGCCACTATTTAAGAAAATGTGGTAAAGAAAAGCCATGGAACTAGAGACCAGTCAGCCAGACATCGGTGGTGGGCAATTTTTTGGAGGGAATCATAAGGGACTGCATTTGCATGAAATTGGAAAGGCAAGAATTAAGGATAGTGAGCATTGCTTTATGCATGGGAGCTTCATTGAGTTTCTTGAAGAAGTAACAAAGAGGATTGATGAGGACAAAATGGCAGACATGATCTATTTGGACTTCAGCTAGGTGTTCGAAAGGTTCCTCATGGGAGACTGGAGCAAGATTAGATCTCATTAAATACAGGGAGAATTGGCCATGTGGATGCAGAACTGGCTCCAAAGTAGAAGACAGAGGGTGGTAGTGGAGGATTACATTTCAGACTGGAAGCCTGAGATCAGTGGTGTGCCACAAGGATCAGTGCTGGGTCTACTTTTCATCATTTGGATTTGAACATAGAGGTACACTTAGGAACTTTGCAGATTACACCAAAATTGGAGGTGTCGTGGTCAGGGAAGAAGGTTACCACAGTACAATGGGATCTTGATCAGATGGGCCAATGGGCTGAATAGAGGCAGATGGAGTTTAATTTAGCTAAATGCGAGGTGTTGCATTTTAGAAAAGCAAATTGCAGTAGGACTTACACACTTAATGGCAAGGTCTGAGGGAGTGTTGCTGAACAAAGACTTGGGAGTGCAAGTTCATACTTCCATGTAAGTAGAGTGGCAGGTAGGTAGGATAGTGAAGAATGCATTTGGTAATCTTTCCTTTATTGGTCAGAGCACTGAGTAGAAGAGCTGGGAGGTCATTTTGCAGCTGTACAGGACATTAGTTAGGCCACTGTTGGAATATTGCGTGCAATTCTGGTCTCCTTCCTATTGGAAAGATGTTGTGAAACTTGAAAGGGTTCAGAAAAGATTTACAAGGATGTTGCCAGGGTTGGAGGATTTGAGCAATAGGAAGAGGCTGAACAAGCTGGGGCTGTTTTCCCTGGAGCGTCGGAGGCTGAGGGGTGACCTTAGAGGTTTATAAAGTCATGAGGGGCATGGATAGGATAAATAGACAAGATCTTTTTCCTGGAGTGGGGGAGTCCAGAACGAGAGGGCATAGGTTTAGAGCGAGAAGGGAAGGATTATAAATAGTGACCCAAGGGGCAACTTTTTCCACACAAGATGGTGAGTGTATGGAATGAGCTTGCAGAGGAAGTGGAGGAGGCTGGGACAATTACAGCATTTAAAAGGCATTTGGATGGGTATATGAATAGGAAGGGTTGAGCACAATATTGGCCAAGTGCTGGCAAATGGGACTAGGTTAGGTTAAGATATCTGGTCGGTATGGACAAGTTGGACCGAAGGGTCTGTTTCTGTGCTCTACTTCTCTATGACTCCATGATTCTAAGATACCATGAGTTAAATTAGAAAAGAAAGCATACAACCTCAACAATTGGGAATGGTTCACTAACATCACAGGACAGAAAGTCCTTTAATAATGTTCCCCAATTCATCATTACCAACTCACAACTCAATTTCCTATATTCAGTTTGTTTCAGATTTAACTTCTACACACTCCACCTTTTTGGGACAGCTACATCATTTTATGGTCATTCTTCACAAACAGACCTTGAACAACAGACAGTTAATTCAGCCCCTCTCAATGCATGAAACCCAATCCAAGATAGATTTATACGCCATATTTTTATTACAGCTATCTATCATTACAGTTGTACCATAATTGCATGTGTCTCTCATCTTTTTAATGCCTTCCCTGACATGTCTGCTACTGTTTGGGACCCAATAGCCAACCCACGGTTTTCTGCCCTTTGAGGATTCTTATCCCCACCCATCCAGAATTCACAATTTTCTGAGAACATGCCTTTCCTCACTATTGCATTAACTTCCTCCATTATGAACAATGCACTCTTCCTTTGTCCTTCCTGAAAATTGAACATGAATATTTAGTTGCCATACTTGGTCATCGCGTTGCCATGTCTCCATATTATGACATGTCTATGCAGTTGGACTGGTAATTAACTACCTAATTGCAAATGCCCTGCATATTGAAACAAAATACATGCAGACTTGTCCTTTTAACCCTGTTAGTCACCTTGGCTTAAATTTTACTCTATGGCCCTAATTGTTTTTTGCCATCCACTTTTGCTTCTTAATTTTCAATCTTTTCTTTCTATCATTCATTACCCGTTTTGTCTCCTACTCAAGTTCACAATCCTCTGCCATTTATCCCTGATTTTATTGCAGCCTTCACAACACCTCCCTTTTCCCTATAACCTTTAACTCCCTTGTCAAGGTTGGTAGTTGAACACACTAAATGGACCTCTGATATTGAAATTCAAGTCCACATTAGACAGTTGAAACAAAATTCTTACCTGCTTATAGCCTGCAAACAGCTCAACATTAACAAGTCTAGGCAGTCTAACCATGGGTACCCATTACCAACAGCAATAACTTTGTCTAAATTCAGCATTGCCTTGGGAAGATCACACAAAAGTTACAGAACAATTGGTGATGAAAAAGTGCAAAATGTGGTGTAATTCGGAGACTGCTAGAGGGATCTGGTTAGCTTGGAGCAGATGAGATTTAATTTGGCTTTCAACCATGATGAAAGTAATCTCAGAACATGTGAGGCTAACCCAAGTGCCATACTCAAAATTGAAAATTCCATAATAGTACATCTGTATCCTTAAAATACAATGCTCACAAAACAAACTCAAAATGTCTGCTATTGACATAATAACGTCCAAAGACTAGAGGTTTGGTCTCATTGAGCACTTAGACAAGATAGATAATATCATGTAAAGCAGGTATATTGACAGGGAAAAAAAAATAGCTGTTAGGAGATGAGAAGGTGCAATAGCAAGGATAGCTTAAGAAAAATTGTTGATTCCTGCTATATTATTTCCATTTATGGAACTTCCAACCCCCTTTATCAAGCGATTCCATTGACATTCAAACAGGACACGACACTAAATTCAAGGAATTAACTCAGGCAAAACCGGTCCAATAAATATTTAGCATCTTGTTACAAAGATGTAATTTGACAACTGAAATGTTTTAGGAGTATAACTTAATTAAATGGAAAATAAATTTTAAAAGACCTGCTCACAAGCGGAGGTGATGGCAAAGTGGTATTGTTGCTGGATTATTACTACAGAGGTCCAAGTCAGGTTCTGGAGACCAGAGTTCAAATCCCATCATGGCAGATGGTGGAATCTGAATTAATTTTTAAAAAAATCTGGGATTAAGAGTCTAACGATGACCATGACTCAATTGTCAATTGTCAGAAAACCCCATCTGGGTCATTAAATGTCCTTGAGGGAAGAAACTGCCATCCTTACCCGATCTGGTCTACATAGGACTCCAGATTCACAGCTATGTGGTGGACTCTTAACTACTCAGGATGGGCAATAAATGTTGGCCTAGCCAGTGGCACCCTCATATCATGAATGAATTAAAGAAAGTGTTGCATTTCTCTTTTTCAAATAACAGCAAAGCCAGTTTGAATGCCTCAACTGAACCTGATTCCATCACACTCAGCAAATGTATCCCAGACTCGAGCTACTCATCAAATAAGAAAGCTTTTTCTCAAATTACTTTTGCTTCTTATGTCAATTACTTCAAATCTACACCCTCTTGCAGTTCTAAAGAAGGATCAGTGAACATAAAGCATGGACTCTGCTTTCTCATCACAGATGTTGCCAGACCTGCTGAGTTTCTCCAATAATTACTGGTTTTGTTTCAATATAACCATCCTGCTCTGGTATTTTATGTCCCAATTTTTAAAAAGCACACGGTACTGTGTGTTTTAATAATCCTCTCAACATCTGCCCTTTTGAAAAGGAAAAGGAGGGAAAGGGTGATGAGGGTGCATTGTTGGTAATATGATGAAGCAAGCACAAGGGCAAGAAATGGTTTTGGATCAGAAGACAGAATCCATATGGGTGGAGGTAAGAAATAAGGGAAAGAAAGCACTGGCAGGAATAATTGATAGGCTCTCTAACTATTGATTTACAGTGGGACAGAATAAACCAGGAGATACTGAGGGCATTATAATAAAGACAGCACATTAATCATGGGTGACTTCAATCTTCATGTAGATTGGGATAATCAGATTAGCAGAAAGAGCCAGGAGGAATAATTTAGACTGTATTCAGGTCAGCTTCCTAGAACATAATGTGCATGCAAAAACAAAAACAGTAATTGCTGAAGAGACTCAGTAGGTCTGGCAACATTTGTTGTGAAAGAAACAGTCAACATCCAATGACCCTTCTCCAGAATTAATCATTTGTTACTACAATTCTTCAGAAGGGTCTTTGTAAACCTTGTTTCTCTTTCCAGATGCAACCAAACCTGCTGAGTTTATCTAGCAATTCCTGATTTTGTTTCAGATTTCCAGCAACCGGAGACAAAGAGACTGGATGTACATTGGCTCATTGAGCTGGAAGGTTCATTTTCAGATGTTTTTTGTCACCACACTAGGTAATCATCAGTGAGCTTCTAGTGAAGCACTGGTGTTATGACCTATTTTCTATGTGTGTGTTTAGGTTTCCTACAGTTGGTGATGTCATTTCCTGTTCTTTTCCTCAAAAGGTGGCAGAAGGTGGTAAATAGGGTCCAAGTCGATGCATTTGTTGATAGAGTCCCAGTTGGAATGCCATGCTTCTTGGAATTCTCATGCACATCAACAGAATGTGGGTCATAACACCAGGGCTTCACTGGAGGCTCGCTGATGTTGCCTAGTATGGTGATGAAACTTCTGAAAACAAAGCTTCCAGCTCAGTGAGCAAGCTTACATCCAGAACCTCAACCGGAGCTAGAAATCTTAGAACTCGCTGAGACAAAGATAGTTTGGATTTGGTCATGTGAAATGACACAAGTTGAATAAATGGTGTTAGAGTGAAAGATCCCACAGGGAAACAGTGGCCATAATGAGGCAGAATCTATCTTTCAGTTTGAAAGGGGAGGAACTTGTTGGAAGCAACTGTACTAATTTTACACAAGGATAACTACAAAAAAAAGAGTGACAGCAGAATTGGCTAGAGTGGACTGGGAATGGAGTTCAGCAGCAAAGACAGATAAGGAACCATGACAGATGTTTAAGAAACTAGTTCATAGCTCACAAAAAAGACAAGTGAAAAAGAATTATAGGAAGGGGATAATCTAACAATGATTCACCAGACAAGTTGAGGAGAACATCAATTTGAAAGAAGATGCAAATACAAATGTGGTAAACCAGAGGACTGGGAAGTTTTAAAAACCAAAAAAGATACCCCAAAAAAATAATAAAGTGGAGAAAATATTTGAGGGTGAACTCAGACATAATACCAAGATGGATCACTTCTAAAGATGCGTAAAGAAGAAAAAAGCCAAAGGGAATATTGGCCCTTTCGGGAATATGGCTGGGGAAATAATAATAGGGACTGAAGAAATGGTAGAGGAGTTAAATGACTTGATTCAGTCTTTGCAGTAGAAAATTCCAAAAGCATTCCAAAATTACTGCACAATTATGAAGTAAAAGGACCACAGGCAATAAATATAATGATAATCACTCCACCTCATCTTCTCCACTTCCCGCTCCTCCGCCCTAGAGACCCGCCCCTCCAATCGCCACCAGGACAGAACCCCACCTGGTCCTCACCTACCATCCCACCAACCTCCATATACATTGCATCATCCGTCGTCATTTCCGCCACCTCCAAACAGACCCCACCACCAGGGATATATTTCCCTCCCCTATCAGCATTCCAAAAAGACCACTCCCTCCATGACTCCCTCATCAGGTCCACACCCCCCACCAACCCAACCTCCACTCCCGGCACCTTCCCCTGCAATCGCAAAAAATGCAAAACTTGCGCCCACACCTCCCCCCTTACTTCCCTCCAAGACCCCAAGGAATCCTTCCATATCCGCCACAAATTCACCTGCACCTCCACACACCATTTACTGCATCCGCTGCAACCGATGTGGCCTCCTCTACAGGCCGCCTACTTGCGGAACGTTTCAGAGAACACCTCTGAGACACCCAGACCAACCACCCAGTGGTTCAACACTTCAACTCCCCCTCCCACTCCACCAAGGACATGCAGGTCTTTGGACTCCATCGCCAGACCATAGCAACACGACGGCTGGAGGAAGAGCGCATCATCTTCCGCCTAGGAACCCTCCAACCATGAGGGATGAACTCAGATTTCTCCAGTTTCAGTTCCCCTCCCTCCCACCTTGTCTCAGTCCCAACCCTCGAACTCAGCACCACCTTCCTAACTTGCTATCTTCTTCCTGACCTCTCCGCCCCCACCCCCATCTGTCCTATCACCCTCACCTTGACCTCCTTCCACCTATTGCATTTCCAACGCCCCTCGCCCAAGTCCCTCCTCCCTAACTTTTATCTTAGCTTGCTTGGCACACTTTCCTCATTCCTGAAGAAGGGCTCATGCCCGAAACGGCAATTCTCCTACTCCTTGGATGCTGCCTGACCTGCTGCGCTTTTCCAGAAACACATTTTCAGCTCTGACCTCCAGCATCTGCAGTCCTCACTTTCTACTAAAAAGAACGTGCCAGGGAAAATAATGGGGTGAAAAACCGAAAAGTACCCGACACCTATGGGATGCATTCTTTGAAGTAGCTACAGATACAGTGAATGCATTTGTAGCAATCCTCCAAGAATCCCAAAGTCCTCGACTTGATTTCACAAGGAAAGCAGACAAAAAAAAGTAAATACAAATCAATTAGCTTAGCAAATCTTATTGGAAATAAAGTTTGAATCTATTCTGAAAAAAGTAATAACAAAGCATTTCAAAATACATAGTATGATCAAGCAGAGTCAGCATGGCTCCATGAAGGGTAAATCATGCCTGACAAACATATTAGAATTATTTGAGGTGGTAATGAGCAAGTTAGATAAAGTGGAAGCAGTGGATGAGTTAAGATTAGTATTTTTGATTTCTAGAAGGCATTTGATAAAGATATCGCACATTAACTTACTTTTCGATAAGAGCCCATAATGCTGAAGGTAGTATATTAACATGCACAGACGATTCGCTAACAAATAGTTTGCAAAAAGGGAGGTATTTTCAGAATGTCACCCTATAACTAGTGGTGTGCCACAGGGATTAAGTCATAATTACTTACAACATATCAACGACTTGAACGAGTCAGGTGAATTAACTACAGCCAAGTTTGCAGATGACACAAAAATGTGTGCAAGGGCAACTGCTGAGGATGACAGTCTGCAGAGGAAAAAAAGACAGGTGACGTGAGTGGGCCAAAACTTGGCAAATGGAATACAGCTTGGAAAATGTGAGGTTATGCACTCTGGAAAGACGAGAGAAGCCAAACTTTTATTTACGTGGAAAAGGATGGCAGAAAGCTGTAGAAAAGGGATTTGGAACTTATCTAAGAATTACAAAAGGCTGGCATCTAAGTTCAACAGGTAAGAGAGCTGGAATGCTAGCCTTTATTGCTAAAAGTGGGGAAGCTGTGTTAAATTGCACAAGGCACTAGTTCAGACCATAGATGGAATACTGTAAACACTTTTTTGAGCCTCTCACCTATGTGAATAACCTTTTATTGTCACATGCATTCAATATATACTGTTGCTGGAGGCAAACCAGAGAAGATTCAGTAGCTGCTACCACATATGGAAGGAGTTTCTGATGAAGAGAGCTTGAGTAGATTGGGCCTGTGCTCATTTGAATTAAGAATGACAGGCAATCTTATTGAAACATACAGAATTGTTGGGGGACACGACAAGGCTAATTCAGAACAATCATTTCTCCTTATGGGAGAATTTAAGATAAAAAATTGCAGCAAAATAAGGGGGTTGCACGTTTAAGACAGATGAGGAGGAATTTCTTCGTAGGATAGTAAATCCGTGGAATTCTATAACATAGCAAGCTCCCAAGGCGGAGTCAAGTTTGAGATAGACAGATTTTTAATCAGTATGGGAATGAAAGCTTAATGGGAATAGGTGGGAAAATGGAGTTGAGGATATCAGATCAACCATGATCTCACGGATTGGCAAATAGTGCTCCTTAATTTTACAGCCTTCGCTAGTCCAGCGATCTGCATCAACTTACATACATTTACATTCAAACCTCTCTGCTCCTTCAACTACTTTAGAATAGTGTTATTTCTTTTATGTTGTCTCTTCTTCATGGCATCAAATTAAAGGCAAGCAAGAAAACCTCCTGTTGCTCACCATACACAGTCTTCCCTCGACTGATGAAATCAGTACGCTTCCATGTTGAAAAATATTTGAAGTACTGAACATGACACGGGCACAGAATATACAGTAAGTGGGGGATTTCAAAGTCCTCCACAAACAGTGGTTCAGCAGCATCACTGTGGAGATCATCAAGTCATATAGGTAATTGCTAATAGACTGGGGACTTCAGGTGGTGGAAGAACCAAAAAAAGGGAAAAAGATACTTGACCTCATTATTGCCAGTTTACCAGCTGCAGATACATTGGTAATGTCAGCAAGAGTGACCACTGCACAGTTTTTGTGGAGATGAGCTCCGATGTGAGACATTTTGAACAGATCCATCAACTCAAGACTGGGCATCCATGAGGTGCTGTGGACCATCAGCAATAGGAGGATCATATTCCAGAGTCCACAATCTCATGGTCCACATAAGATTACCATTACCAGTGAGCCAAGAAGCAACTCTAATTTGAAGAGTGCAGGAAGGTATGCCAACAGCAGCACAAGACAATAACTAAAAATGAGGTGAAGGTACAAGACAGGATGACGTGCACGCCAAACAGCATAAGCAGGTGGTGAAAGGGCAGAGTGCTTAACCAACAGCTCAGATCCAAGCTCTGCAGTCCTGTTGTGAATAGTAGAGGACAATTTAATAACTCACTGGCACAGACAGCTCCATAAATATCCCCCCACCCCCTCCCACCATCCTCAATGACGAAAGAGCTCAACATTAGTGCAAAAGACAAAAGCAAAAGCAGTCAGAAACATCTTCAGCCAAAAATGTCAAGTGGATGATCCATGTCAGCCTTCTCAAGAGGTCCCCAATACAAACACCAGTCTTCAGCCAAGTGAATTCACTGCACAGGATATCAAGAAATGGTTGGATTCACTGCAGACAGCAAAATATGGTGAAAGGGAGGACTGCAGATGCCAGAGATCAGAGTAAATTAGAGTGGTGCTAGAAATGCACACCAGGTCAGGCAGCATCTGAGAAGTAGGAAAAAATTGACGTTTCGGGCAAAAGTTCATCATCAACAAATTATGGGCCCTGACAAAGTTCCAGCAATAGTACTGAAGTCCACCCATTCCACCAACTTATTTGTTCTTACACAGTCCACCTCAATTGACAATACTTCCAAGTTTCATAACATGTATAAATTTTGAAACTGTGTTCGATACATCTGGACACCAAGGCTGAATTCATTAACATACTTCACTAAAATAAAAGATCACAACACTGATTCCTCGAGGGGTCGAGAGTATGTTGCTGGGAAAGCACAGCAAGTCAGGCAGCATCTGAGGAGCAGGGGTGAAAAAAAACAAGAAAAAAAAAAATCACGTATAGGGCATAAGCCCTTCATCAGTAATGAGGCTTGTTGACCGGGGATGAGAGATAAATGGGAGGGGATGGGGTTGGGGAGAGGTAGTTGGGAAAATGATAGGTGGATGAAGGTGAGGGAGAATGTGGCAGGTCAGAGGGTGGAGTGATGGACAGGTCTGGAGGGCGGTACAGAGTTGGAGGCTTGGGGCTGGGATAGTGTGGGGAGAGGGGAAATGAGGAAGCTGTTGAAATCCATATTTATCCCGAGAGATTGCAGGGTACAAGGCAGAATAGGAGGCGTTCTTCCTCCAGGCGTCAGTTTGGCGGTGGAGGCGGCCTAGGACCAGCATGTCCTTATCAAAAAGTGGAGGGGAGAGTTGAAGTGTTCAGCCACGGAGCGGTGGGGTTGGTGAGTGCGGGTATCCCAGAGATGTTCTCTGAAACTATTTGCAAGAAGGCGTCCTGTCTCCCCGATGTCATCTACTGCATCCATTGCACCCAGTGTGGTCTCCTCTAATCGGGGAGACAGGACACCTTCTTGCGAATTGTCTCAGAGAATATCTCTGGGATACCCGCACTCACCAATCCCATCGCCCCGTGGCTGAACACTTCAACTCTCCCATCCCACTGTCAAGGACATGCTGGTCCTAGGCCACCTCCACCACCAAACTGACACCTGGAGGAAGAACACCTCATATTCCGCCTTGTACCCAATCTCACAGGATAAATGTGGATTTCAACAGCTTCCTCATTTCCCCCCACCCCATCCCAGTCCCAAGCCTCCAACTCAGCATCACCCTCCGGATCTGTCCATCACTCCCCCATCTGTGGCTGAGCACTTCAACTATCCCTCCCACTCCATCAAGGACTTGCAGGTCCTGGGCCGCCTCCATCACCAAACCGTTATCACCTGACACCTGGAGGAAGAACGCCTCATATTCCACCTTGGGACCCTGCAACCACACGGGATAAATGTGGATTTCAACAGCTTCCTCATCATCCCACTCTCAAGCCTCCAACTCAGCACTGACCACCGGACCTGTCCTCACTCCCCCATCTGACCTATCAAAGTCTCCATCAATTTCATCCACCTATCGGTTTTTCAGCTACCTTCCCCCCACCCCATCCCCTCCCATTCTCTCTCAGCCCCAGCCCATTCCTGACCAAGGGCTTATGCCTGAAATGTTGATTCTGCTGCTCCTCGGATGCTGCCTGATCTGCTGTGCTTTCCTAGCAACACACTATCGACTCGGATCTCCAGCATCTGTAGTCCTCAGTTTCTCCCTCCTGATTCCTCCAATACAAACCTTCCTACAGTCTAAATATACATGCATTAGCATTCTATTTTGAATCACTTTTGAAGTCAATTTTGCATCAATCTTGCTACTGCACTTTATTGCATGGCCTTCAACTTTGTTGGTAAGCCTGCTGTATTGAATAGCTTTTGTGATGTACATGTATGTCACATCTACACCACCTTCTTCAGGTCTTTCTTAAAAAAAGTCTCCCAGTTTGTCAACAACAGTTTTCCTTCATTAATCTGCACTTGTCCATGTGACTATTAATTGTATCCTGAATTATTACTTCGAGTAGCTACCCCATCACCAAAATTAAAGCAACTGGTCTGTAAGTTGTTGATTAATAAGGGTGTTATAATAGGAATGTCCAGCCTCTGGCACTACCAGACTCTAATGAACATTAAAGAATGGTGAATAATGCATTCACAATTTTCACCATCACTTTCCTCAGTATCCTAGTCTATCTCTCATCAGTCCCAGTGCTTATAAACTTTAGAAGTACAAACACACTATCCTATCGGAGAGAATTACTGCAAATGCTGTAATCTGTGCTGAAAGCAACAAATGCTGGAGATCACAGTGGGTCAGGCAGCATCCATGGAGAGAGAGAAGCTAACGTAGAGTCCAGATAAAGAATAATCTAGACTCAAAATTTAGCTTGCTCTCTTTCCATGGTTGCTGCCTGATCCACTGTGATCTCCAGCATTTGTGCTTTACATACTATCCTATAGTTTTCCACTCAAAAAGCTCTGGTTTTGCTTGCCTTACTTTGCCATTTAAGGAAATCTACTTCACCACCTGAACTCAATTCTTTGTGGGAAGCACAATCTGAGGCTACCAATTTCCTTCGAATCAATTGATTCAGCCCAGATCTACTTATACCCATTGACATTGAATTTTGTTGTTTATTCAAGGTTTCTTAAATGATTTTTTTCTGGACATCACCCTGAACTTTACGATACAATGATTGCAGTCCCTAAATTCTTGCCTGATTAATGCATAATGGCCCATTACTCACCCACCGCATCGCTAAGAACCAAGTCTTGGAGTGTCTCCTTTTTTATTGGACTCTTAAATATATTTTAGCAATTTTTCTTGGACATAGAGAAGCTGCAGAGCTGGGCAGAAAGGTGGCAGATGGAATTCAATGTAGCTAAGTGCGAGGTGATTCACTTTGGGAAGAATAACAAAAAGATGGGGTACTGGGCTAATGGTCGGATACTTGGTAGTGTGGATGAGCAGAGGGATCTTGGTGTCCATGTACACAGATCTCTGAAAGTTGCCACCCAGGTAAATAGTGCGGTGAGGAAGGCATATGGCGTACTGGCTTTTATTGGTAGAGGAATTGAGTTCCGGAGTCCTGAGGTCATGATGCAGTTGTATAAGACTCTGGTACGGCCGCATCTGGAATATTGTGTGCAGTTTTGGTCGCCATACTATAGGAAGGATGTGGAGGCATTGGAACGGGTGCAGAGGAGGTTTACCAGGATGTTGCCTGGTATGGAAGGAAAATCGTATGAGGAAAGACTGAGGCACTTGGGGCTGTTTTCACTTGAGAAAAGAAGGTTTAGGGGTGACTTGATTGAGGTGTACAAGATGATTAGGGGGTTAGATAGGGTCGACAGTATGAACCTTTTCCCGCGTATTGAGTCGGGTATTACAAGGGGGCATAGCTTTAAATTAAGGGGGAGTAGATATAGGACTGATGTTAGGGGTAGGTTCTTCACTCAGCGAGTCGTTAGTTCATGGAATGCCCTGCCAGTAACAGTGGTGGACTCTCCCTCTTTATGGGCATTTAAGAGGGCATTGGATAGGTATATGGAGGATAGTGGGTTAGTGTAGTTTAGGTGGGCTTGGATCGGCGCAACATCGAGGGCCCAAGGGCCTGTACTGCGCTGTATTCTTCTATCTATCTATCTATCTATCTTCTATCTATTCCTTTGGAGCACTTGCCCCTTTTACCTTCCACACTGCAATTACCAAGTCTATATTCGGATAACTGAAATTCCCCCCCGTATAATTACTGTATAATGGTGGTCATTTTTAGTGATTTCACTGCAAACTTGTTCCTCTGTCATTCGCACTAGTTGGAGACCTATAAGCTATACTGAGCTGTAATGCAGACATTCCAGAAGGGAGGCAGCTGGTAAAGCCACTTTTACATAAAACAGAATTTATTTACACGATTACTAAATAAAACAAACAAAAAAAGAACAGAATACAGAATAACTTAACCTACCCGAGAAACCAACAGATTATACCAACTCAATGATGCTGTTCCAAATTCCTACAACAATCCCCCTTAAACACCCCTTGGCAAAAAAGGTAAAAATCAAACAGGACAGAAGTCAGAGAGCGGGGGCACATGGAATAGCCTCTTTCATGTAGGTGTTTCTTGGATCAGCAGCCTCAAAATTACCTGACTGCTTTCAGCAAATAGCCAAACTGCCAAAACCAAATCAAATCAGAAAAGCTGAGCTGGGAGAACTGGTCACTCCCCTTTCATTGTACAAGTATGTTTTTTAAAAAACTTGAAAGCCTTTTAGCGAGTTAAGATTTGTAGCTCAGATAGAGGTTCTGGACGTAGGATTGCTCGCTGAGTTGGAAGGTTCATTTCCAGATGTTTCATCACCATACTAGGTAACATCTTCAGTGGGCTGCCAGGCAAAGCATTGCTGGTGATTCCTGCTTTCTAAAAGGGTTTGCCTTTTGCATGAGGAAATACCCGCTAGCTATGATCAAATTGGCCCTAAAACAACATAACACTACACCAAGAAATCCTGCAGTGGTGCCTCAGGACTGAGATGAATGACCTCCAACAACCACAGCCATCTTCCATTATGCTAGGTATGAATCAAATAAGTGAAAAGCTCCCATACCACTCATTTTGATAAGGCTTATTGACACATGCCTGGAAAGACAGTAGAAGCAAAGAACCTTATAACCTTTTAAAAAAAGATAATTAAGCAGGCACTTAAAATAACATTAAAGGCTATGACCAAGTGCTGAACAGTGTGATTCACGCAGACAGATGGTGTTTTTCTCTCAGTGCAGACTCAATCAGCTGAAAGACTTTTTCTATACTCTCTGACCCCATGTCTCAGTCCTTGACGTCAAGGGCAATCACTGTCAATTCATCTCTCGACTTCAGCTCTGTGCATGCAATTTTAACAAAGTCACAACCTGAGGACTGACCCTGCTGAAACGAAAACAGAATATCAGCGAACAAGATATTGCTAAGTAGGTATCATGACAGTATCACAACCCTTTCCATTACTTAGCCGATGATTTGAGAGTTGACTGTTTGTCCCATTTAGATTTATTCTCTCACCACCCTACCTTGTAGCAAGGATAAAACTGGGCAATTGTCAGTTAGAGATCACTGTGGTAGCTTTAGCACAACCCAGTTTGTAGAGAGCTGTGGCTAATTCTGAAGTCCAGGTTTCCGTGCTATTGTAAGAAAGTGATCAGTATCTAATGCAACTGCAATATCCAGCATTTTCAACAGTAGCTTGACATCATGTGGAACAAATTGAATTAGCTGAAGACTGATCCCTATGACCTATCGGAAAGATGTTGTAAAACTTGAAAGGGTTCAGAAAAGATTTACAAGGATGTTGCCAGGGTTGGAGGATCTGAGCTACAGGGAGAGGCTGAACAGGTTGGGGCTGTTTTCCCTGAAGCGTCGGAGGCTGAGGGATGACCTTATAGAGGTTTACAAAATTATGAGGGGGATAGATAGGATAAATAGGCAAAATCTTTTCCCTGGGGTCGGGGAGTCCAGAACTAGAGGGCATAAGTTTAGGGTGAGAGGGGAAAGATATAAGAGACCTAAGGGGCAACTTTTTCACGCAGAGAGTACGTGTACGGAATGAGCTGCCAGAGGAAGTGGTGGAGGCTGGTACAATTGCAACATTTAAGAGGCATTTGGATGGGTATATGAATAGGAAGGGTCTGGAGAGATATGGGCTGGGTGCTGGCAGGTGGGACTAGATTGGTTTGGGATATCTGGTCGGCATGGACGGGTTGGATCGAAGGGTCTGTTTCCATGCTGGAAATCTCGGACTCTATAACTCCACATGGTGATGGACTTAGAGTCTGCAAGATATGACTGCATGAATATGACCATGACTGCCCTCCAAATTTTGGCAGAGGGCTCCAGATGTTCTTGAGGACTTGACAGAAGTTTGCTTTTGTAGATTCTGGTGCCTCGGTTTATGACTGATTATCCATCTTGTTTTATTATTTACCATAGCAGCGTAATACAGCAATGTGGCTTGCAAGGCCATATCCAATGTGTTTAATTGTTAAATGCCATCAGTGTGACTATTCATTCAGATACAGGTTGATCATGTTTTGAAGAAAGGGGACCGAGTAAACCAGATGGATTTTCAAAATTTGAAAGGACATGCTAGGTCACCTTTAGGCTAGCTTTTAGTCCCAGATTTATTCCACCAGCTGCAGTGGTCAGATGTTTGTCCACATTCCAGAGGCCATTGCTCTGAACAATTGGTCCAGTGACATGATCACAACACCACCAACCCACTCATTTGAACAATGGTAATCTTGCTAACAAGATAGGATAACGAGTGATAAACTCATGCCAGTCACAAGGAAGGAAAGATTAAAAACAGTTTGAGAATGTGACCACAGACGAATTCATTCAGCATGACGAATACAGTTTCTGAAAGTCCGCAAAGAGGTTTGCTTCAGCCATGCCAGTATTTTGCTGAGGAAGTGAAGATTAATCAAAGATCGCACATCAGACAGATCGTCTGACAGCAGAAAGGAAAAAGCTGAGGAATCCAAATGCTTTTCATTCTGGTAGTTAAATCACCAAGTGGAGAAACCAGACTTTGAAGGCATTTTTTCAAAAAGTATCATAAGTTCTTGGTTATACCACAAGATGGAGTCCTATAGTAATCAAAACTGCCAAGTTAAGTTTACTAAAACATTTCCAAATCAGGATGTTTCAGCTATTGTCATCACTGAAATGGCAACATGAAGCTTACAAATTGTAACTATATAAGCAACTTTGATAGAGGGGCAGTGTTTTTTTTTAAAACAACGTCATTCATTCAGGACCATGGACATCACTGACACATTGCGTGGAAAGTTAAAAATCAGTCTAAACATCATGGCACAGACAGAACACAATGGGCTAACACCTTCAAACATATTGTTTAGCTAACACCAATTGTTACAGTTAACCTGAGAATGCAATTTTTAAAAAAAAGGTTGTGATTTACACATGAAACAAGTGAAACTATCATGGTATTCTAACAAATGAAAGACTCAACAAACAATCAAGGTATTTTTCAACGTATAATTTCAGTTTCATCACACTAAATTTTTGCGAAAAATTCTGTGCCTTAAAATCGCCCGATTAACAAGCGGCGCTCCGAGCGCCAGTGCACTTCCAATTAAACTGTTGGACTATAAGCTGGTGTTGAGAGATTTTTAACTTTGTACACCCCAGTCCAACGCCGGCATCTCCAAATATTGACATCGTGTGGAAAATGGGAAGCCAATCAAGAAGGCTACTTTGTGCTATCTGGAGTCAAGCTTCTCAATTGTTGTTGGAGCTGTACTCATCTAGGTAAACAGTATTTCATCACTCTTTCCAGTTGGTGGGCAGGCACTGGGAAGAGGGGAAGGGAGTTGCTCACCAAGAATTTCCAGAATCTGAACTGCTCCAGCAGCCAGCTCAGATTCAGTGCTCATGCAACTTCCCGATGACAATTCCATGGAGCACTCAAAGTTCCAACACCAATATTCTGGAGAGATTCATTAAACACAGTTTCTGTGAAGCACTTAAATTAAGCAAAAGCACCAAATTAGTACAGCTATAGTCTTGACATAAAAAACAAGACCCAAGTAGACCATTCAACCTTCAACCCTGCTCTATCATTCAAAAAAAATCATTGCTGATCATCTGGTGTTCCCAATTCCCCATTCCCACCTTCCCAAAGATAAATCTGGATTCTGCCTAACAAGAGTGTATCCAAATCTTTCTTGAAAATGTTCAATTATCCCACCTCCAACACACTCTGAGGCAGAGTTACAAAGTGACACAACCTTCTGGTTAACTAATGTTCTTATAGGGAAAGAAACTACTATCCTTACCTGGTCTGGCCTACATGCGCGCTTAGAGCCAAAACAATATGGTTGACTCTTAACTGCCCTCTGAGCAATTAGAGAGGGGCAATAAATGCTGGCCTAGCTAGTGATGCCATCAAGTGAATGAATTAAAAAAAGATGCACTGCAGAAATTCAAAAGATGCTCAGGCAGCACCTTCCAAACTCATAATCATGTCCTTCAAGAAGGATAAAGGCAGCAAATACATGGGAACACCACCACCGACAAGTTCCCTCCAAGTCACTCACTGTTCTGATTTGGGACTATATCAGTTTCTTCACTGTTGCTGGGTCAAAATCCTGAAATTCCTTGCTTACATCATTGTGGGGCAACCTCCAGTACATGGACCAGAGCAGTTCAAGAAGGCACCACCTCACCACCTTCAAGGGCAACTAGGGACAGGTAACAAATGCTGGCAAGCCAGCAACACACAGCCATGAGTGAATTTTAAAAAAACCTTCAGCACCTTGTCAAATACCTCCTGGAAATATCAACATATGTCATTTAAAGAACCTCATTATCTACTTTGCTGGTTACATCTTGGAAGAACGGTAGCAAAATCAGTCTAACAATTTACACAGGCAGCTGACTGTGTGGAGTTTGCACATTCTCCCAGTGTCTGCATGGGTTTCCTCCGGGTGCTCCGGTTTCCTCCCACAGTCCAAAAATGTGCAGGTTAGGTGAATTGGCCACACTAAATTGCCTGTAGTGTTAGGGGTAGGGGTAAATGTAGGGGAATGGGTCGGGGTGGGTGCGCTTTGGTGGGTCGGTGTGGACTTGTTGGGCCGAAGGGCCTGTTTCCACACTAAGTAATCTAATGTAAGTAATCTAGTCTAACACTACACTGACTCAGGTTTTGACTTTCCAGTTATTAATTCTTTAGTATGTAATGGAGTTTGACAATTACCCAATGATAGACATTAAACTAACAGGTTTCACAGGTCAGCACAATGTCAAGGGCCGAAGGTCCTGCACTGCGCCGTAATGTTCTATTTTCTAACAGTCTAGAAGACCAGAAGACCCAGGAGCAGAAATTACACCATTGAGCCCATCAAGTCAACTCCACCATTCAAATCATAGCTACTAAGTTTCTTTTTTTAAAAAAAAATACGTACCACAATATCAAATACCTGCTGAAAATGCAGAGCTCTCACTTTAGATGTCGAGAGTGTGGAGCTGGAAAGAGACAGCATGTCAGACAGAATCAGAGGAGGAGAATCGACGTTTCAGACACAAGCTCTTCATGAGGAAAATCCTGATGAAGGGCTCATGCCCGAAACATCGATTCTCCTAGTCCTCCGATGCTGACTGACCTGCTGTATCTTTTCAGCACCATATTCTCGAATCTGATCTCAAGCATCTGTCGTCCAAACTCTCACTTTAGATGATCAATACCCTCTTCAGAAACTCGAGATATTGGTCTTGACTTCTAGCTAGCTGCATGTCAATCTAATTTCTTCCTCCTGGATTACCTGTTTGGCTAGTCTCTGCTGCTCTTTACATTCTAAACAATCATTTGACATGCCACTCCTTACTGAAGTCTGGCTTTGTTTCTATGCATTAGAAAGATGCACTTGTGGTAACAATATTGGAAAAAAAATTGAATTATGGCAGAAGCAGGAAATTCCAAGCTTCTTCGTTGTGATTTGGTTATAGACAATCCTGGCAAAGCAGGGTTATGAAAGAAATCACAACAGGACCATTGCGACAGATAACGGTCACCAAACCAATTTAATTGAGTACAGATATACATGCAGGTTTTAAATTGGACATTCAAAAGAAAGATGAAATCAAAAATTTCAACCAAAGACATGTAAACAGCAAAAACCAATGAGTTACTACGACATTCTGGCTGCACGACTGACATGGTGCCCTCCAAATGTGCTGCATCACTAGGAAGGCTACCCCATTTTCTCAGGAAATCCTTCAGCCACACTCCAGCTTTTTTCCCCCTCTACTCCCCCAACACTTTTGACCTCTCAAAGTCTATTTCTTTCTCAAAGATATTCAGTGATAGCTTCCACAGCCTTACGGTTGACAATTCCACAAACGATCGCCCTCGAGGTGAAAAGTTTCTTAGCACTGCACTCTTAAATGGCCAGAGATCCTGAGATTGAGACTATTCGGTTGGGGAAACACCAGCTCCAGATCCAGTCTGTCAAGCCCTGCCAGAATTTAACAAATTTCAATGAAATCCTCACTCATTCTTCTAAACTTCAGCAAAAATAGGCTTAGTCAACCCAATCTCTACTCAGAGGAGAAATCTGCCTTCCCAGGAAGGAGTGTGGTGAGCCTTCATTGTATTTCCACTTAAGCAAATATACCTTTTCTTGGATGAGACGACCATAATTGCACACACTACTCCAGGTTTAGTCTTCTTTGAGCTAATAAGCAGGATCGATAAATGGAAAGCAGTGAATGTAATACATTTGGATTTTCAGAAGGTGTTTAATAAGGTGCCCACACTTAAGGTATGGGCCCCATGGTATTTGAGGTAGTGTATTAGCACGGATAGAAGATCGGCTAACTAATAAATGAGTGGTATGAGGGTAGTATTTTCAGGATGAGAACCTGTAATCAATGGAAATGTCTCAGGGATCAGTGTAAGATCACCATGTTTTTTTTATTTATTCATTTTTGTGGGATGTCAGCATTGCTAGCTGGCTAGTATTTATTGCCTACTGTTGATGGGCATTTATGTTACAATACAGATTAATGACTAGAATGACTAAAGTGAACGTACTACAGACAAGTTTCAGGATAACCAAAGTGGGTGAAAAGGCAAGCGGTGAGGGTGACAAAGTTTGCAGTTTAAGCGAAAGAACAAAAACTTTGCAGTTGGAATATAACGTGGAAAGATTTGAGGTTATGTACTTTGGCAGGAAGAATAGAGGAGCTGACTATTATTCAAATTGAGAAAAATTACAGAAAACTACAGAACAGAGGGATTTGCGAGTCCTTGTCCACGAAACAAAAAGCATACAAGTTCAGTGGGTAATAGCAAATGCAATGTTGGTCCTTACTTCAAAGGAAGGAGAGTATAAAAGTCGTGCATTTTTGCTAAAACTATATAAAGCTTTCATCAGACAACAGCTGGAATACATTTTGGTACTCTTCTTGGAGGAAAGAAAATGGCACAGGAGGCAGTCCAGAGAACATTCACTAGGTTGATAACAGGTACAGAACTGCCTTGAGAAAAGAGTTCAGATAGGAAGATAAGAAATGGGAACAAGTAAGCCATTTCAGTTCCTTGAACCTGCTTAGACATTCCTCATGTCCACTTTTCAGCAGATTCCCCAAAGCCCTCAGATTCACAAACTGATCGACAATTTGTCCATCTCAGCCTTAAATATATACATAAGGACAGTGCTCCCAAAAGCTGTCCATGGCAAGGAGTCGCAAAGACTCTTAATCCTAAGAGAGACGTTCCTCGCCTCAATCTCAAATTAGTGCCCTATTACGCAAAAAAGTGATATTCAACTTCTAAGGCTCTGTAGATCCTCCTTAATACGCTCAATCACATCTTGTTTCGTCTTCAGCTCAGTTGGAAATACCACAACTCCTCTTCCAAATCATTGATATTTATTACGAATTGCTGGGCCCAAGTAGTGATCTCAGGGACTCCCACTTGTCACCACCTTCCATGCAATGACACTAAGACCATACTGTTGGGGGATGGACATGTTAAAGGGATTGCACTCATGAAACACTTCTTCCTACTCTTTTGTATCTGCTAACCAATTCTCAAAAATGCCACTAAGTTACCACACCACCACACCCCCCCTACCCAGCCATGGTTAGACTTTGCACACTAATCTCGTCTTATCAAAAGTTTCCCGAAAATCTAAATACATCACACCCACCAGTTCTCCAATATCTGTTCTTCATCCATCATTAAAATGCAAAACACTTGTCTAATATGATTTTCCTTTCACAAACCCACAATGACTCCATGTAATCCAAATTCAGCTACTTCAATGACCTTCCTTGAATAAGCTGATGGTTGCACAAACTTCAGCACCATTTACAACTGGTCAGAAACAGAAACAGTCTGCATTCAAATGCAGCAAGACCTGGACAAGGCGAGGGCTAAGTGGCAAATAACATTTGCCACCAATGACTATCGCCAACGAGAGAAGCGAACCATCACTCCTTGACATTCCATGGCATTACCATTGAATTCCCCAATATCAACACCCCGAGGTTCAAGATTGTGCACAAACTGAACTGGACTCCCCACATAAACAGCGGCCAGAAGAGGAGGTTAGAGGCTAGGAATATTGCGGCAAGTAAAGCACCAGACACCTGCCCACCATCTGCAAGGTACACGTAATGACAGTGATGGAATATTCCCCATTTGCCCTGGATGAGTGCAACTTCAGCAACACAACCTCCAGGACAAAATGAAGCACTTGATTGGCTCCATAGCAACAAATACTCACTCTCTTCAGTACGGATATTTAGTAGCAGCAGTCTGTACCATCTATAAGATGCATTGCAAAAATTCACCAAGTCAGCATTATTGAAACCCACGATCACTATCATCTCAAAGGATAAAGGCTAGAAAGACACAGGAACACCACTAGCAAGTTCCCCTCCAGACCAATGACCACCCTGACTTGGAAATACATCCTTCAGTTCCTTCACTGGATCAACATTCAGGAGCACCCTGAGAAAAAGTGAGGACTGCAGATGCTGGAAACCAGAGTTTAGATTAGAGTGGTGCTGGAAAAGCACAGGTCAGACAGCATCTGAGTAGCAGGAAAATTGATGTTTCGGGCAAAAGCCCTTCATCTTCCTGAAGGGCTTTTGCCCGAAACACCAATTTTCCTGCTCCTCGGATGCTGCCTGACCTGCTGTGCTTTTCCAGCACCACTCTAATCTAAATCCTGGAACTCCCTCCCAAATGATTTGTGGGTTTACCACTATCAAATGGATTGCAGCAATTCAAGGCAGCAATTCACCATCAACTTCAAGGCATGAGGGATGGTCATTAAATGAGCGAATTTTTAAGAAGTCATGTGTGATGGATGAGTGCAATTCCAGCAATACTCAAGGAACTTTAAAAAAGCACTTTATCAGCACCTCATTTACTACTTAGTGGCAGCAGTGTTCACCATTTACAACATGTCCTCCAGTACCTCACCAAGGCTCTTTCAACATCATCTCCAAAACCCATAATCTCTTTCACCCAAAGCATAAGGATAGCAAACACATGGGATCACCAAGTGGAAGTTCTCTTCAAAACTATATCATTATTCCTTCAATTTTATTCAGTCAAAAACCTGGAATTTCCTTTTGTAATAGCACTGTGCCAATATCTATACTATATGGAATGCAGCGGATCACTTGGCAGATCACCACTACTTTGTCAAAGGCAATTAGGGGTTGGGCAATTAAATGCTGGATTTGCCAGCAATGCCAAAACCCCCACAGATGAAAAAAAAAGGCTAGGAGCTCCCAAAGGTCGCAACTGTTCACACTAATATTCATGACAAGGGCTATGCATCCAAACAAGAATTCATTTTTTAAAGTAGCATGCTGTCTAAGACATAGGTTTGCACTGAATAGAACAGATTGAAGTTGGTCATTCGCATCAACATGGGAGTCTCCACATGTTATAGATAGCAATACATACTAACCATGAATTAACGAACCATTCAGCCATTGTATGTAGTAATTTTGTGGAAAGGAAAGCAGGATCTCATTGCTGACAATTGAAAATGGCAACAGCAAGACCGCACCAGCTGAAACAGCCAAAGTAAATGTGCACAGGTACAACCTGAAAAAGATCAGAAACATTAAAAATAGTGAATACTAAAAACTTTTCAACGAACAATGACAAAAACATAACAAGCCACGCAGTAGTCTCAGCGTATCTGGTTGCAAACTGTACAACACTACTGTCAAGGTTTCTACCATCTGCAAATGTAAAAATAGTCAGTCAGTCATCCTCCCAGCTAAAACACATTTATTTTCAATGGCAATTCAATACGAATTAAAACTTGGACAGAAACAATCATTTTCTAAATAATTAGCAAAGTCACACAGCAGATAAATATACTTGTATACTTGGGAGGCAGACACATTCAAACTGATTTAATATTTCATGTTCTCGTCGTTTTGGTCCCAACATATAAATGTAATGATATTATTTAAGGAAAAGGACTGCTCATTTTAAAGATCATAGATATACAGCATGCTTAAAACTTGTATGCGAGCACATGTTGCTGTTCTTGCTGAATGAGATTAAAAAAATGCAATCAAATTTCACTAACATTATTAATTCCAATTTAAAAGAACCCCAAGGCATACATAATCATCTGACAGGAGATTCTTCTGCATTCTTCCAAATCTTAACTTGCACATTAAATTTTAAACACTACAGAGAAATAATACGGAGTGAGTCTAATTGCTGGATCAGAGAGCTGGCATGGGCATGTTGGGCTAAATTGTTGTTCTCTTGAAGGCTCTGGTAAAGGATTCAACTGAAACAAATCATGACCCCTTGTAATACATAACTCTACAAGTGAATGTACAATAACACTTCCTAATCTAACAAGAATTTTCGTCTGTCTATTTATACATCTTTTCATCCTTCAGGATGATGTCTAGTAAGGAGAAGCTGAGGAGAGAACAGCAGCAGAAAACCAGCTGCTCCGGTTTCCTCCCACAGTCCAAAGATGTGCAAGTTAGGTGAATTGGCTATTCTAAATTGCCCATAGTGTTAGGTGCATTAGTCAGAGGGAAATGGGTGGGTTACTCTTCGCAGGGTCGGTGTGGACTTGTTGAGCCAAAGGGCCTGTTTCCACACTGTAGGGAATCTAATCTAATCTACAATAAAGATTTAAAAGGAAATTGCCAAAGTAATATTCCCAGTAGTGCATTTGCACCCAGTCTCATTCATCCCCTCTTTCCATTCCTCTCCCTCACTCCCAGCAGAAGAGAAGCAAGTCTTGAGGCAAACAGCAACATTTACAATGAAGTCCCAGTTAAGGTTCACAACCTGGATATGCACCTGGTTATTCAATTATCATGTTTCTTTCTTTCTCTCCTCATAAAAAATTGTGTTAAGGTCACATTTGTTTCATGAAGACTGTGGAAAATGAAGAAAATATTTTCAAGGTAGCTGCCATTGTTCCAGCAGAACTATATATCATATAGAACCAAAAATTTGCCTGCATGAAATTTTGTCTTGACAAAATTATCAAAACTGATGCTGTACTGACTAAAGAATCCCCAAAAAGAATTTTATTAAACTTTTGCCGAAGGGGTTTTTTCTTTACTGGAGTACTGTGTAAAGTTCTGATCATTCTGTTACAGGAAGTATATTATTTAACTGGAGAGGGTTCAGAAAAGATTTACTAGGATGTTGCCAGGAGTGGAGGATTTGAGATATAAAAATAGACTGATAAAAGTTGGGACTTGTTTCACTGGAGCATAATAGGTTAAGAGGAGATCTTTTTACGTTTATAAAATCATGAGGAACATAGATAATGAGAATTGCAAAGGTCTTTTCCTTAAAGTGGAGAAGTTCAAAACTCGGGGGCATATTTTTAAGGAGAGACTAAAAGGATTTAAAAAGGACACATGGGGCAATGTTTTTACACAGTGGTTCATGCGTCGAATGAACTGCCAGACAAAGTGGTGGTGCAGGTACAGTTACAATGTTCAGAAGACATTTGGAGAAGTTCATAAATAGGAAAGGTTTGCAGGGATATGGGCCAAGTGCAGACTGGTGGGACTAGTTTAGTTTGGGAGCATGGTTGGCATGGACTGCTTGGACCAAAGGGTCTGTTTCACTGTTGTATGACTCTGACTCCCTGTTTGGAGGGGCTGTGTCTGTTCCAAAGTCTGTCAGTGTGAGACGATGCATTTTAAGTATTTAACACATGAACCTTCTCAACCTTCAAAGAACTCTCAGAATAATCACTATCAATTGACAGCATCCAACTCACCAAACAACAAAAAAAAACTTAATTTCTGACGGACAATGCAGAGGTTTGATCTTGGTTTCTCTATGGTACGGCTATTACATCACTCTTCCACTCTGATTCTTTGCATTTGCTTCAGGCTCCAAGAACAGACAATAATCATATGCAGACAACTTATTGTTTTCTGCCATTTTTCACAATGGCTATAAAGGTTGCAGTATATGGTCTAAATTTCACAGCTTCCAACCTTCATCTTTAGGTGACTGCACTCTGCTGCGACATTCTTCTCAGGTGAAGGCTAGAACTTGAACCATTCTTCACACACTTATTTACAGAGGAACACATAGCACATATCTCCTAAATCAAATCCCACAGTTCTGGTCAGCAATCTCTAAACACTAAAGTGAGCTTTCAGATTCTTGTCCTCCATTTGCAAATGAGGTGAATCCAAGCGAACAGGAAAGAGCTCAGATGTAAACAAAGCGAACTTTGTGGTGAGTTTCTAAAGTTTTGCTTGTTTTTACTCCCTCACTCTAAAATAGTTATAAAGATAGCTGGAATGCTCACCTGCATCTTAATGCTAGAATACAAAAATGAGCATGTGATGTTTCAGAGCAATTCAGTGTACAAACCAAGGGAAAGATAAACAAGGCATGGGAATCCTAAAGTACTGATCAGGTGGGCAGAAAAGTAGTAAATGAAATCCAACCTAGAGAGGTGCAAGGTGATGTATTTGCAAAGGTCAAACGGCTTCCCCCAACTATCTGATCGTCCAGCTGAATTCAAAGTTCCACAGCGTATTTCTGAAACTTCATCAATGGATATTCGGCCCAAAAAATGCAGGACATACCTCGGCTAATAAAGTAGGTGCGAGGGGTACTCTTGGAAGTTTTGGGTCCAATGCGGATATGCACACCAGCACAGTCCAAGGAAGTGCTGGACTCCAAGTTTCTCGATTTTTTGATCTTTCATAACAAAAGAACATTGTTTTATATCAAAAGAACAACCCAAAAGAGCAGGAGTTGCATGCCTGGTCAATGCTCATCTCTCAACCAACACCTAAAAGCTTATGTCCTAGTCATTACTATTTGAAAGAAATGGCCAAGTACAAACTGGCCAACATCTCCTTTTAAGCACAATTACACTTTGGGTCATCCAAATAAATGCAAGTTTATTCTTTTTTTCAGATATAAAGTGAGTGAATTAGCAAGCGTAGGATCTTGGCAGATCAATGTTGCAGGCACAGAGAGAGATCAGAATGGATAAGAGGCCAGAATTTGGAGATATAGATTTTTAGAGGAGTGGATTGTGCAGAAATTAAATGTTGAGTTTGTCTGGGTCGATGTGTTTGATTTATGGTATAAAGAAAAATTTTCAAATACATCTAGCTACATACTTATCACTAACACACATCACTCCCTTCTGTTAGAGCATTTACTCTACAATGCTGATTTGAAGATTTTTTGGGGGGCTATTGGAGTTGCTCTGCACGAGTTGTTTTTGTCCCAAGGGAAGTTGATTTATAACTTAATTCAATGCCATTGAGTTGAAGAGCAGAACTGTCTACTAAATCACAGCACAACACACAGAGTCCTTGTGCCAATCTAGCACACTTAGCCTCACCACAGCTAAAACAACAACATAGCGAAGGGGAGAAATCAAAAGATTTTTTTAAATTTCTAGGTACATACGAAATTCTGTTGACAATGGCATCTTCATCTTCATGATCATCTGCAAAATTAGAAACAAAACTAATCAGCAGATTCATAATGTACGAGTAGAAGTAACAGATCCAGAATCTGTAATAAATTAAGCAATTGCTGAAAAACAAACAAGTCAAACTGAATAAATAGAGAAAGAGAGAGAAAGGATTAATGTGCCAATGGATCACAAAGAGGATTGCTTTCCTTAGAAATTACTTGACTTGGGCATTCTCTAAGCAGCTATAGTGAAGCAGTGAATTAACTTTATAAAGGAGATTTCAGAAACAGAGACAGTAAGTGAAGGAGTAGGTTGTTCGGCTTATCAAGCCTGCCATTCAACAAAATTATGGCTTATCATCCAACTTGGTGCCCTGTTCTCACTTTCTTCCCTTACCCTCTCTCACCCATAAACTCTGGGTGAAGAAATTTCTTCTCTAGGACTAAATAGCCTATCCTATATCATTAGCCAGTGAACCCAGGCTCTGGATTCCCTGGTCACTGGCAACATCCCTCCAAAATGTACACTGTCTATTCCTGGAGAATGATCCATGGGATCCCTTCTCATTTTTCTAAACTCCAGTGAATACAGCCTGCACTGATCCAGTCTCTCTTCATACTTCAGTACTGCCATCTCTGGAATCAGTCTGGTAAACATTTTTTCCACTCTTACAATCCTCAGATAAGACAACCAAAACTACACACAAATTCTCCAGGTGTAATCTCACCAAGGCCCTATACAACAGCAGGAAGATATTCTTGCTCCTGGACTCGAATCCTCTTGTTATGAAAACAGAGATTCCAAATGATCTTCCTCACCACCTGGCACACCTGGGATCATTGAAACGTTTTCAGGTAGAAGAAGTGACCCAAACTGGAAAGGGACTAGTTTCCTGGCAGGGAGATATGCCAGAGCTGCTCAGGAGGATTTCAACTCATAAAATAGGGAGGGGCAACTCAGGGAGACAGTGAGGAACATGATCAGTCTGACACTGGTACAGTTGGGGGAACAAAAGAGTACATCAAATAGACAGGACAGGCAGGAACAAAGTACAGAAGAAGGAGGTATAACTAATAAATTAAACTGCATTTATTTCAATACAACAGGCTAAGCAAGATGAACTCAGGGCATGGTTGGGAACATGGAACAGGGATATCAAAGCAATTACAGAGACGCAGCTCAGGGATGGACACGACTGGCAGTTTAATGCTGGAGGATTATCAGCCAGAGAAGGGGGAGCCGCATTTTTGATTCAGGATAACATTACGGCTGTATTTAGGGAGGATATTCCTGGGAATACATTCAGGAAAGCTATTTGGGTGGAACTGAGAAATAACGAAGAGTTGATCACCTTATCAGTGATAAGTTAAGGTTTTGCAAAAACAAAAAAAAAGGTGCCATCTGAGCTCAGACAATGCCTTAAAAAGGGGTGAGGTCAGATTCTGACCTTTAAAGGCATTATCTGAGCTGAGATGGCACCTTTTTTTAAAAAATAAAACCTTAACTTATCTTGAGAACATGACTTAAAAGTAGTTCCGGGATTGAAGTCTTAATGAACCCAAACTTGTAACCCATTCTAAAAGATGGGAGACTTAGCAACAATAGAGATTTGTTATATGTATAATTTTACTTGCATGACACTGTAACCTTTTGCTATAAATTCTGTGTCTTATGGTCCTACTCCACAACCACTTGAAAAAAAAAAATTCGGTGCTCCGATAGCTAGTGCTTCCAAATAAACCTGTTGTACTATAACCTGGTGTTGAGAGATTTTTGTCCACCCCAGTCCATCACCAGCTCCTCCACGTCATGACTCTATGTGCACACCTCCCCCCTTTCAAATCTATTGCAATTCAGATATTAAATCGGCCTTCCTGTTTTTGCTACCAAAGTGGATAGGGTCAGGGTTACTTCATGTACCATGCATTTGCCCAGTCACTAAACTTGTACAAACCACACTGAAGAATCTTCGCACAATCCTCACCACCTCAACCACCCATCCAGCTTTGTGTCATCTGCAAAAACCACAGTACTTCACTGGTCATTGCCTGCCACTCAGAACAAGACCAGCTCATTGCTAATTTTTGTTTCCTGTCTGTCAACCAGACTATCCCAATCCCTGCACCTTAAAACTTTACATGCTCATGTGTTACAACAGAGGTGAAACCCTTTGTTAATTAAACCAAGCACAGGAAAATCTCACCTCGCCTTGCAATTTGTTAAAATGAGTGACAGAGAACTCCCAAATGTCACTATTTAAAGAAAATATCAACTTATGTTTTAACTGAAAGTGAACATTAAACAACTATTCACAACTCTAAGCCCCTCTTTGTCTTAACTGTTTACTACCTGCCACCAACTTTACAAAAACAGTGTTCCAATAAGATTCTTATGAAAATTACATCAACTTAATTTCAAAACACACAGCCGCTGTTGTCTTGTGTTTTTCTTCTTCCAGCTGAGGAACTCCCTGGATCACCTTCCTTCCTTTTACTGCAAGTATGTTTCATATGAAAAGGTACCTTTGATAGAGTGTTTCCTAATTTCTTAGAGAAGATGTTAGCTCTCCCTCCATTTATCTCAATGGTAGTTGCTCTCTCCAATTTTCAAAAATATCTGCATTTTCATATCCCCAACATCAGATTGTCTCATTGGGTCAATGTTGGCAACATAATAAATTCAAACTCAAATCGGGTTTTAGTAGCCTGGGGCATAATTTAAATGGATTGGTTAAATTTGAATCATTGTCAAAACAACAATGAACTCAGGTATCCATTTCACAGCCAAATGTTACATATTTTCAACTTTCCAATACACTCTGGGACAGCCATCTAGTCATATATACAGGTGCTTGTAAGCTCAGTTCAGAACAGCATTCACTCTCTCAAAGTGATAGTACACGCTTTCAACTTCATAACACATGAGACTTTATCAAAAACCTTGTGAAAGTCTAAGTAAATCACATCTACTGGCTCTCCCTAATCCAAACTCCTGGTTGCATCCTCAAAAGATTCCACTAGATTTATCAAGCATGATTTTCTTTCTTAAATCCATGCTGACTTTGTCCAAACCAAATAGTGTTCTGCTATTAATCTTCTATAATGGACTTGAGCATTTTCCCCACTCCCGGCCAACCAGTCTAAGGTTCCCTGTTTTCCCACTACCTCCTTTTTAAAAATGGGATAACATTAGCTACCATCCCCTCTATGAAACGTCTCAGGATCTGTAGGATCTTGAAAGATGATCATCAACGCATCTATTTTGAGGGCCACTTCAAGTATTCTGGGAAACAGATTGCCAGACAACGAGGACTTAAATCTGTCTTTAATCTCAATTTCCCCTGCTAACAGAAATTTCCTTAAGTTCATCCGTTGAGATACCCTATGTTCCCCAACATTTTTGGAACATAACCAAACTATGCCTTTTTGATCCCCATTATAAACCTCCCCTATTCCGGACGTTCATTTAATACTTCTGGACCAATAGAAATTCAAAAAAAAAAACCATGGTAAAGTCAGAACCCAGCTCAGACACTATGTAGCTCAAATAAACAAATTGGTAGGGAATACAACACAATATTGGAGAGTTCTTAGTATCATACATTATGTTGTAAACAGTCATAGCTCTAAAACGATGAATGTTGGAGATTGCATTATATTTCACCCAATTTGAAAATACCATCCATGCTTGGGTGAAGATAAGCAAGGACATTTTAGGATCTTGTGGAATGCCAACCTAAAGTCACAGGTTTCAATCTTAGCAACCATATTTATTGAAATAATTTTACCTCAATGCTATTGTGCAATATCTTACAGCATCTTATCAGCTAACCCTATCTGTATCACATGCAAATGCTGCAGAGTCCTTGGAGTGACAATCTAACCCAAGTTAACATTTCAAAAGCACCATTAAAAACAAAATAGGAGCTGCAATTTAAGATGTGTTGAAGTGACACTGTCTTGCTGTTGCCAATCCTTTTCCTTTAAAGGAAAGGCAATGAAGAACACATGCATAAAAAACTTCCAATACATTTGATTGACTGTACTGTCCAATCCAATAAATTAACTTAGAACCTACTGCAAAACTTTCAATGAAATCACAATTAGGTGCGATAAGTAAAAACATGCCTCACTGAATCAAATAGAAAAGAGTCCAAGGCTTTAACACATTCAGTTTACAACCATTTGTTTAACTCATGATAATTCCTTTCACAAGATACTGCATATAGTGCGAAATAAAATAAGAATCCATGGTGTTGGGGGCAAGATACTGGCATGGATAGAGGATTGCCTGATTGGCAGAAGGCAGAGATGGGGTATAAAGGGTTATTTTTTGGATGGCAGCCAGTTATAGTGGAATTCGGCAGGGGTCTGCGTTAGGCTTACAACTTTCCCATTATACATTAACGATCTAGCCGAAGGAACAGAGGGAATTGTCTCACCTGCAACATTAGCAAAAGATAGTTGGAGAGGCAGATATTGTTGAGGAAACTGGGACACTGCAGTGGACTTGGACATGCTGGAAGACAGGGCAAGGAAATGGCAGATGGAATAGAAAATGGGCAAATGGGAGTTTATGCACTTTGAAAGGGAAAACAGAGTCATAGAGATGTACAGCATGGAAACAGACCCTTCGGTCCAACCTGTCCATGCCAACCAGATATCCCAAACCAATCTAGTCCCACCTACTAGCAGCCGGCCCATATCCCTCCAAAACCTTCCTATTCATATACCCATCTAAATGCCTCTTAAACGTTGCAATTGTACCAGCCTCCACCACTTCCTCTGGCAGCTCATTCCATACAAGTACCATCCTCTGGGTGAAAAAGTTGCCCCTTAGGTCCCTTTTATATCTTTCCTAAAACGGGGAAAAGCTTCAGAAATCTGAAGCAAAAAGGGTTTGGGGAGTCCGAGTGCTGTATGGGTAACATGCAGATTCAGTTGGCAGTAAAGACAAAATTAATATTAACAATAATTTCAAGAGGGCTAGAGTACAAGAGCAAAAGGCACTGCTGAACTGGTATGAGCATTGGTCTGTGAGCAGTTTTGGGCCCGTATCCAAGAATGAACGTCCTGGCATTCCAGACAGTGCACAGGAGGTTTACAAGAATCATCCTAGAGATGAAGGGCTTGCCAGATGAGGAGTGGCTGAGGACTCTGGGCCTATACTTAAAGGACTTTAGAAGGATTGGATATGGGCAGGGTTTGATGAGATCAGATTGAAACTTACTGTATACTAAGAAGCCTTGATGGAGTGGACTTGTGGAAGATGTTTCCACAAGTTGGAGACACCACATACTGAGGGCACAGCCTCAGATTGATGAGACGACGCTTTAGAATGAACAGGAGGAATTTATTCAGCCAGAGGGAGGTGAATCTGTAGGAGTCATTGCTGCAGAAGACTGTGGATTACCGGTCAATAAGTTCATTTAAGACAGAGATAGATAGGTTCTTAATTAGTAAGGGGATCAAGGCTTACTGGGTCAAATGGCAGAGCAGGCCTGATGGACTGAATTGCCTAATTTTGTTACAAGATCTTATTGTCTTCGAAAACTAAAGAACATGACTAAATTAAAAGAGAGAAGACACTGGGCATCAAGTACATAAAAGAATGGAGACAATTCTTAGTCTGTACAATCAACTTCATATTGGTGTGAACAATAGGCGTCCATATTCCATAAATTAATTTTTTTAACAAAAAAATCAGTTTGCAACATCTCAATAGAACATAAAAAATCATTCACACCCAATTGCAAGATACGTACATATTAATTTCAAAGACTGTTGCTCAACAAACACTACTTAGTGCATTAAAAGTTAATTTTAAACTGAAAAGATTGTGAAGTTTCTCTCAAAATAGGAGACATGTCTAGCTTTAGTGAAGAATTCAAGTTTCACTCTAAAATAGCCAGTGTAATCCAAGCTGGCATGTCCATGCCAAATAGATATTCAGTGCTAAAATCACCTCGTTTGACATTGCTTAATTTTAAGATTCAGCTACAGTAGCTAATGCAAGTACAGCGACTCTTCCCAGTGGCTATACTGCTGGCCGAGACCTGCAGCAGCGATCCCAGAGCTGCTTCTCCAAGAGGGTAGTTACTTCAATTGGCTGGAAGGTTGGTTTGTGATGCAGAATGATACCAACAGCATGGGCTCAATTCTAGTCTCATTGAAGTTACCATGAAGGACTCTCCTTCTCAATCTCACCCTCACCTCAAAGTCCAGTGGCCCTCAGATTAAACCATCACCATTCGAGAACAGCCCTACGGCCCTTCAGCCCAACAAGTCCACACTGACCATCTGAAGAGTAACTCACCCAGACCCATTTCCTGCTGACTAATGCATCTAACACTATGGGCAACTTAGCTTTGGCTAATTCACCTGACGTGAGCACTTTTTGAAGAAACCAGAACATACAGAGGATATCCATGCAGACACAGGGAGAATGTGCAAACTGCACACAGCCCAAGGCTGGAATTGAACCTGGGCCCCTGGCGCTTTGGGGCAGTACTAACCACTGAGCCACCGTGCCTTCTTTAATTTTGTTCAGGGTCTATTTCTACCTTCTTAATTGGCCTTGCAACCATTTTATCCATTAAACATTGTCGTCCCATTTCCCTATCCCCGTTTCAGTCGGAGCAAACACTCAGACACACTATGGCTCGACCTTCTTCAGCCTTATTCCGGGCCCTGGAGAGAAAGAGAGAACGATCGCTCATGTGCACAGAGACAGGAGTTCTTGGTCTTCTCTCGAACAGCAGATTCTTAAGGAATTAAATGGTCACTTATAGGGAGCAGATTCCAAATAAGGCAACAACAATGTTGTAATGGTCACACAAGTGTAAGTAACCTAATCTATCAATCAACGATCAACAGTAAAGATTATGTCATGGGTGTTCCTCACCTCGTTAACTGGCATGACACAATGGATGTTCTTTTCCTTGTTAAACCACTACCCTTGCCTCCAGCACCTCATTGACCAGATAAGAATGTGCAGGAAACAAAGTCATGCAAACTGAGCCTTTGTCAAGCAACCCTAAGCTTGACTTTCTCAACATGCTTTCGTCATTTGTACTGACGTATTTGCTGGTCTTTCATCTTTAATTAACTCAACTGGTCTAAAACAATTATCTGCACTTTTGCTCACCTATATTGGATTTCAGCCAAATAATTATTTAAAATTTTAAAATCTCAAATTCCCATTCCTCCACAGCCTCATTCCATCATGTTATGACAATCTATTTAAACTTTACAACTTTTTTCACACTTAGTCTTTGAAGATCAATTTGTGTACTACGTCACCCTCATCTCCAACATCAGATTGTCACAAGCCTCCTCAAACTACCCCAGCAAACTAAATCACTGCTTCAAAGAACTTTTGAATATGTAGTTGCGAAGGTAGGTTTTATTCAATTGCCCAATATAATAATACGAAATAATGCAACTTTCATTTAGAAAAGCTCTGCAAGACCTTGACCATATGGTGTACGCTTAACAGAAGAAATAGAGCAAGTATGCAATCAGTGCAAAGCTCAGCTTCAACTTGTATTCCTGCTGCTAGAGTACACAGTCAATCCATTTTTTTCAAATGACCAACCCGAACAACTAACTCACTTAAATAAGGTTGAGATGCAGGATCACCAACTCAGCTTAATCAGCTAGAGAATATGATATCCACATTCGAATTCATGTCTGCAAACCAGACATCATTCCCAATAAGCACCATTGTGAAAAATCAACATTTATAGTACAAACTTCTTGGAAGCGAATAATCTTCCTGAACATTAACTGCAGCTGACTATCTCACAGCACATGTTGAAAAATCTGGACTTCAAGATCTACAAAAGGGTAAAATAGCACAGCTTGGTCAGAAAGGGAAAAAAAGGAGGAAAATAATAGATTTGGTGGCGTCAATCTTTTCATCTATTGCATTCTCTTACCAATTCATACTCCATGCATCAGCAATCAGATCTTTATTCTCACCCAAGGACTTCACTATTAAAGAATTAAAAAGGAGAATACTTCACCAATTCAAGAGATGAAAAAAAATTAAAACTAATTCCATAGCATTAAGAGTATCATAAACTTGTTCCATATTCATTCTCAAGTCTGCCTGGAGTCATGAACATGATGTTCGAAATAAGTTTTCACATTCAACTTAAACTTTCAACAGATGTTTGGAGTTTACAAAGCTTTGACCTGACCACAGTTGAAAATTAATGACAAACTCCAATTTTCAACTGCTAAAAAGCATTGAAATTTTAAACAGAAAGCATGAGCATGGTGAGTAACAATTGCAAAAGAGTTAAATATCACTGCAATGCTCTAGTGCTAAGATGTTCTTATCTAATATACTAACTGTATTTGACCTTGAAATATTTAGAAATGTCTGCAGAAAACAGATTTATTTGACAATCTTTATTCAAGTAGTGCAAGTATCATGATTGATTAAAGAGGTCTCAACAATGTTACTTAGTTCTTCATGAACCTGAGCACAATCATACTTGGGGAGATGGTAACATTATAGCAACACCATTCGACCAGCAACAAACAGAACCTCAGGTTAACATTCGAGGGGATTTGAATCAATGGGAGATGAAAGTTCACTTCAATTAACAACTGGAGTTAAAAGCTAGTTGAATGACAGCCTTATATCACAGGTGATTATCCTAAAAAGCCATTGGTTCACACATGTCTTTAGGCAAATAAATCTTCCATCATCTATAGTCACAGGTGAGGCACTGGAAAACTGGAGGTTGCCCAACATGGTGCCACTATTTAAGAAAAGTGGTAAAGAAAAGCCAGGGAACAACAGACCGGTGAGCAGTTTGGTGGAGGGAACCCTGAGGGACAGGATTTACATGTACGTGGAAAGTCAAAGACTGATTAGGGATAGTCAGCATGGCTTTGAGTGTGGGAAATCATGACTCATGAACTTGATTATTACTTTTTTTTAAAAAAACTCAAAGACAATTGATGAGGGCAGAGCAGGAGACATGATCTATATGGAATTCAGTAAGGCATTTGAATAGGTTCTCATGGTAGAGTTGTTAGCATGGTTCAATCTCATGGAATACAGGGAGAACAAGCCATTTGGATGCAGACCTGGTTTGAAAATAGCAGACAGAGGTTGTTGGTGGAGGATTGCTTATCAGACTGGAGGCCAGTGACCAGTGGTGTGCCACAAGGATCAGTGCTGGGTCCACTGCATATGTAAGTGATTGGGATGTGAACATAGGAAGTATAGTTTGGAAGTTTGCAGATGATACCAAAATTGGAGGTGCAGTAAACAGTGAAGAGGTTTACCTCAGAGTACAACAGGATCTTGATCAGGTGGGAAAATGGGCTGAGAGGTGGCAGATAGAATTTAATTTAGATAAAATGAAAGGTGCTGCATTTTGGAAAAGCAAGAAAGAGCATAACTTATACACGTAACGATAAAGTCCTAGAATATTACTGAACAATGACCTTGGAGTGCAGGTTCATAGCACCTTGAAAGTGGAGTCGCAGGTAGATAGGATAGTGAAGGTGGTGTTTGGTATGCTTTCCTTTATTGGTCAGAGTATTGAGTACAGGAGTTGGGAGGTCATGTTGTGGCTGTACAACTGTTGGAATATTGCGTGCAATTCTGGTCTCCTTCCTATCAGAAAGATGTTGTGAAACTTGAAAGGGTTCAGAAAAGATTTACAAGGATGTTGCCAGGGTTGGAGGATTTGAGCTGTAGGGAGAGGCTAGACAGGCTGGAGCTGTTTTCCTTGGAGCGGAGGCGGAGGGGTGACCTTGTAGAAGTTTACAAAATTATGGGGGGCATGGATAGAATAAATAGACAAGGTCTTCTCTCTGGGGTGAATCCAGAACTAGACAGCATAGGTTTAGGGTGAGGGGGGAAAAGATATAAAAGGGACCCAAGGGGAACTTTTTCACAGAGGGTGGTGCATGCATAGAATGAGCTGCCAAAGGAAGTGAAGGTTGGTACAATAACAGCATTTAAAAAGGCACCTGGATGGGTATATGAATCGTAAGGGTTTGGAGGGATATGGGCCAAGTGCTGGCAAATGGGACTAGATTAGGCTAGGATATCTGGTCAGCATGGAAGAGTTGGACTGAAGGATCTGTTTCCAGGCTATATATCTCTATGACTCAATTTATCAATTTTGCTTTCCATTCCATGCTGCTCTCACCTTCACCTGGTCCAACTCCGATTCCTTCCATGCCTACCAGGGGGTAGGCTGGCCATTAGTATCCACTACAACCCCCTACAAATATCCTACCAACTCCACAGTTGCCATGACTATACGTTCTCATACTCTTTCCTGTAAAAACTCAATTTCATTCCCCTCATTCCTCTGTCTCACCTGTTCCAATGATATTAACTTCGACAAGGGGACTTCTGAAATGTCTACTTTCTTTCTCAACCAAGTATTCCCTATCACCATAGTTGACATGACCCTCAGCCGTGTTTGACATCTCCAGCCCTTTAGCCCTCACTTCATCTCTTGCCTTCCAGCACTAGCACCCCCCCCCCCCACCCTCATTTCACCAGCATCCAAAGGATCATCAGCCGACACTTCAACCACCTCCAGTAGAATGCCATCACTAGACACACATTCCCTTCCCCTCTCTTCTCCTGCTGACAATGGACCCTGTGTAAGGCTTACGTCTTGGTCCACTCCTTCAGTCCCAATATCTCCCCACACCCCCTTCCATACAATCACAGAAGGTGTAACACCTGCCCATTAAACTCCCCCCTCATTATCAGAGAACCCACTCCCATCTTCCTGGTGAAGCTGCAATATACCTGCACTTCACTCAATGTAGTGTGACACCGGAAAAGCACAGCAGATCAGGCATCGGAGGAGCAGAGTCGACGTTTCAGGCATTTTCCAGCACCATACATTTTGACTCTGATCTCCAGTCCTCACTTTCTCCTCCGCTATAACCTGACTGCAAAGCCTCTTCCAAGGATGCCCATCTTGAAGAGGTTCTCCTCCTCCTTCCACAAGGATCTCAGTCACTCTCTCACTGACCTATCTAACCCCAGCCCCACCCCCTCCCATTTATATCTCAGAGCACTTGGGCAGCCCACTCAATATTCCTGACAGGCTTATGCCCAAAACATTGACTCTCCTGCTCCTCAGATGGTGCCTGACTGGATGTGCTTTTCCAGCACATTTTGACTCTGACCTCTAGCATCTGCTGTCCACGCTTTCTCCTTCACTCAATCTGGCCTACTAAATTCACTGCTTACAATGCCATCTCCATTACACTCAGAAAATGTAGCACAAACGAGATGACCACTGCAGAACACCTACATTCGGTCTGTAAAAATGACCCTGATTTTCTAGTTATCCGCCACTTCAACTAACAACTGTGTTCCCTGGCCAACGTGTCTGTCTCAGGTTTGCTGCAGTGCTCCAGCAAAGCTCAGCACAAGTTCGAAGAACACCTCACTTTCCACTTGGGAACTCAAATGCTTGCTCAACTCAATATCAAGTTTAACAAATTTTCAGCTGGAGCACCTTCATGTCCTTGTCCTCACCCTCACCCACCAGGCCTCGTCACCACACGGGCTGTTTCCACAAGTAACTCATTGTCAATCACTAACGGTCCCATCTGAGAGCTATTCATTCCTCCAAGCTCTATCCATTGCTTTGTCTGCCCAACTGCTAGTCTCTTTCTCTCTGGTTTCCATCTTCACTTATCACCTACTCCTTCCCCACTTTTTTTTTTAAAATCACATATATACCAACCTTTCCCAGCAACAAACAATTCTGAAGGATCACCTGGACCCAAAACAGGAACTCTGTTTTCTCTCCACAAATACTGCTAGACCTGCTGAGCTTTCCAGCAATTCATTTTTGTTTCTGATTTCCAGCATGCACAGTTCTTCAGTGTTCTGTCAAGGCTCTAACTAGTATTGTGGCAAATTCCGAACAACACTCCTGAGAGAGAAAGTCCAAGTCTTCCAAAACATTTATTGAGGTGGAATCAACAACTTCAGTTGTAACTGTTTTTTTTTCAACAAGCTGTTCAGACATGTTGTGACATGGTGGTGTCACCACCCTAACACAGATTTACATACCAAAAGTAGTGAGAAGGCTCCAAGTAGTACAGAGGAACCTGAATTATCTGAATATCAATTATCCAAATAGCGGATTATCCGAAGGAGATCTTGAGGTCCTGATAGAAACATTACAAAGACGTGTTTCCAACACTGACTGCGTCTTTTGTTTACAGTGATGCCGAAAACAGTGTTGGACTGATGAGAGCCCAGGCACCATCTCCAAATGACTGATGTCCCACCCTCTCTCACTCCCCTGGAGTTCGACACAGGAGGTGTACCCTAAACCCCCCTTTCCCCAGATAATCTCTCCAACATTCCCCTGTAGAGGGCAAAGGGGGAACCTATCAAAAAGATGCAGTACAAAGTTGGTGTGTATGCGCGCACACACTATTTGGAGACTCTCAGGTGTTGGACCAGGTTGCAGGGACATGCAAGGGGTGGTGTTGGGGGTGGTATTGAGCAGAGTTGGGGGCGCGGGAAGGGAGCGGCATTGGACAGGGTTGTGGGGCATGCAGAGGGCAGTGTTGGAGGTGGGGCGGGCAGTCCTGGAAAGGGTTGGGGGCACGAGCAGGGGCGGTGTTGGATGGAGTGTGGGGGAAAAAAGAGGGGGTGTTGTTGGACGGGGTTGAGGGGCTTGTGGCAGGCAGGGGCTCTCATGGTGCTACTGCCTGGTCTCCTCAACAGGGAGCAGACTTAACATAAAAGTCTGAGCACCTGAGGAAAGGCATTGAATCAATTAACTGAATAATCAATTATCCGAACGAAATAATGCCTGCCCATCTCGTTCAGATAATCGAGGTTCCTCTGTAGACTGACATTAACATTGACCATTTGGCTAATCAAATACGAAACCTACAAGAAACTGCTTTATCCAGACAGTGGTTAGAATGTGGAGTGACAAGCATCAAGACGAATTGCGGCTCACAGCAAGGATACAGAGTCAGATGTACAGGACCGAAACAGACCCTTCGGTCCAACCCGTCCATGCCGACCAGATATCCCAACCCAATCTCGTCCCACCTGCCAGCATCCAGCCCATATCCCTCCAAACCCTTCCTATTCATATACCCATCCAAATGCCTCTTAAATGTTGCAATTGGACCAGCCTCCGCCACTTTCTCTGGCAGCTCATTCCATACACATACCACCCTCTGCGTGAAAAAGTTGCCCCTTAGGTCTCTTTTATGTCTTTCCCCATTCACCCTAAACCTAGGCCCTCTACTCCTGGACTCCCCCACCCCAGGTGAAAGACTTGGTCAATTTACCCTATCCATGCCCCTCATAATTTTGTCAACGTCTATAAGGTCACCCCTCAGCCTCCGATGCTCCAGGGAATACAGCCCCAGCCTGTTCAGCCTCTCCCTGTAGCTCAAATCCTCCAACCCTGGCAACATCCTTGTAAATCTTTTCTGAACCCTTTCAAGTTTCACAACATCTTTCCGATAGGAAGGAGACCAGCATTGCACGCAATATTCCAACAGTGGCCTAACCAATGTCCTGTAAAGCTGCTACATGACCTCACAACTCCTGTACTCAATACTCTGACCAATGAAGGAAAGCATATACTAAATGCCTTCTTCATTATCCTATCTACCTGTGCTACTCCACTTTCAAGGAGCTATGAACCTGCACTCCAAAGTCCCTTTGTTCAGCAATACTCCCACGGACCTTACCATTAAGTAAGACTTGCTTTCCCAAAATGCAGCACCTCGCATTTAATCTGAATTAAACTCCATCTGCCACTTCTCTACACCTCCAATTTTGGTGTCATCTGCAAACTTACTAACTGTACCCCTTATGCTAGCATCCAAATCACTTACGTAAATGACAAAAAGTGGAGGACGCAACACCGATCCTTGTGATAGATTTAAAGAGAAGCTGGATAAACAGAGGAAAAAGAAATGCAAATAAATGAAGTGGGTTGTAAGGATAGTTCTGCGAAGCATGAACACTGGCAAGGACCAATTAGGTCCAATGGCTCGTTTCCTTGCAAAACATTCCCACATTTCTATGTAAACATGTTGTAAGAGTTTCATAATCACTCCTGAATTTTAAAAAATGCTCGAAGTACTGGAGATACACCCTACTAGCCATCCAACAAATTCATATGCAAGAGTTAAGTGTCAGGACTCCCAAGGACAAGTTATCTCTTGGAATTTCTTCAATTTCTCTGGGCACAGCTGTTAGATCGTATACCATTTAATTTTTTTTTTAAAAATCAACTTTCAATAAAATTGCCCAGTTCATGTAACCAGTAAAACAAAATCTATCGACATAGCACAGCTCTAACTCCCTTGAACTTTATTTATTGCCTTACTGGCTGAACTGGTCCTGAATTCTTAATGATTTATTTTGTTCAGGTTGTCTTAGGAACGAATAATGATTCATGCCTTTTGACGCTGGTTCTGAATTGAACACTGAATTGCTGTTTTGACAAAGTCTGGCATCCAGTCTTGACTAAGTAGAAGTTTATTTGCAATTAAACACTGAGAAAACCAAAGTGACTGTATTTTGCCTCAGACACAAACTTCATTTGCCAACCAGCAGCTCCGCGCCACCATTTTAGATCGAAGCAACCTTGTGCATTCTATTTGGTCCAGGGAAGAGTTCCCAATCACCTATCTACCGCATCACCAAGACTGCCTTTTTTCACCTCTCTCAGATACTCAGACTCCACGCCAGTCTCAGCTCCTCTGCTGCGAAAAGCCTCATTCATGTCTTATCACGAAACTTCCCAGGTTCAATGCTCTCCTTCTGCCTTCCAATCTTTCACTCCTAAATAACTTACTCATACAAATCTCTGCAACTCTACTGCCAACATCTTGACTTGCAAAAAAGAGAAATCCCATTCAGATATGCCTGTGCTTGCTAAACTAGACTGCATACTAAACCAATAATGCCTCAACTTTCAAACTCCCATCCTCATTTTATCATTCCCTTATGGCTTCACTCTCCTGATTAAAAGATTATCTTGGAAGTCTGTTTCCTCTTTCCTTCCTAAATCCATAAGCTCAGGACCATTTCTCTCTATGTTCTGTATACTGATACTGACCACTCACTAATCAGCCTCCCCTCTTAGTAGCATTTTTGACCTTGCCCAGGAAAATAAAATATCATTCTATATTCAATGCCAATGTGCCTATCAAATCCCTTACCACCACTACTTTTCCAATTAGCTCTTGTCTCCCTGGGTCAAATGTGGTATTATGAAACATGACAGTGACATCACAATCCAACTGAACAAATAATACCTATGCAGAGTACTGATCAGACAGCAGGTGCATCGAGTGGACACCAGTACAACCTGCATAGTCCTTCTCAACTCCCTGGTCAGCATAACTCAACTCTGGAGTGACCACATCCACAGAAGTCAATTCCAAATTAAAATATCAATTTATTTTAAATAAGGCAAGTATTCCAATATTGAATTCTGACGTCACTTACATTCTTCATATCATAAAGCATGTGCCTCCAATGATAGAGGGTGTAGTTGTGTCATCTTTTCAAAACTCTTGTATACAGACAAAACCTACTAAACATATTTCTAATAAATCACTTCTGACATTGCATGCAAGTTAGAAAGCTGGGTAACACCATTCTCTCTCATCTTTATTCCACTCTCTCTTCTTCCATCTTGGGCTCAGACTCCTTCCTCAACTTTTGTTGATCTGTCCTTCCTTCTTTCCTCTTGGATGGAAAGTACCAAGACTTCAGTTCGTGTTAGAATGAGGTTAAGAGATAAAACCACCTTTGATGGCTCCCTTCCCAAACACAAATGATACATCTTCACCCCATCAAATCTTGCAACCATCCCATCCCTCATTTCTATTCCTACTCCATTCTCCATTTTGAACCACCTTCAAAAATCTATCCACTATTCATTCAATCACTGCACTATTCTTATATATTCACAGGGTTTACTCTCCTTTTAAAAGCAATCCAAATTTAAATGTGCAAGAGTCTACTTTAGTCTTTTCAGGTACCTCGCATTCCCTCTTCAATATGTTGATGACTGGCATTGACCTATCAACAAATATGCGATCCCCAAAATTCTCAAGCTCATAAACGCATCTCAATGATGCTTTCTGCTGCTCAAGCTCTACAATCATGTTGCCAGAGCTGACAACAACATTTCCTGCATGTTGATATGCACAGAATGACAAGTGTCCTGAAGTTGCGATATCAAATAAGATGCACACTCCATAGGTCTGGGCAACCCTGCCATGTCTATGTGTTAATCAATAATTCTTTCTTAAAGATGAGAAAACTCACCAATCACCTTCAAAAGAGTCCAACTTTAAGATCTTTGAATATAAGCAAATAAAGTGCAAATCTATTAATTGCAACAAATTCCAAATCCGCCTCAGTGCAGGGACTATCAAATCCCTTATCTGTGCTTTTCCACCGTCAAACTCAATTGTACCAACGTTCTTGTGACTAGCCTCCAGCTTCATAAACTTAAACCCAACTAAAATTTGGCTGCCTGTATTCTAATGTACATCAAATCTTACTCACTGATCACCCTACCCTCATTGGTCTACATTGATCAAGATTCATATTTGCAGTTTTACCCGCCACCTCGAACTTCTCTCACCTGAGAAACAGGTTATCAGCTGTCTATATTTTAACTTCTGGAAAAAAAATTCCCTAAATGCATGTTGCATCACACCATTCACCTCCTCTTGTAAACTTACGTCTTTCAACATTTGGAAGCTTGTACTAACACCATCATCTTGGACTACAAACCAATTGTACCTTTGGACACATGATAGTGTTGGTGGGGCTGGCTAAATGTTTATACTTGGTTAAGGATTAGACAATTTTCTGTCAATATGCAACTATTGAAGATATCCATAAAAATCCCAGGCAGCAGCACATGAGTTAAATTCATCCAGTGTTTAATTTTCTCCACTGACTTTGTTGATTATGATAGAAAAACAGCATAACAAAACAAACAACCTAAGGTGTGAAACATTTAGCATGCAAATCATCTTGCATCTGAACAGACTGAAAATAGAAACATACAAAACAGAACAAAGAGGCGGCCACTTGGCCCATTAAGCCTGCTCTGCCAAGAGAATCATGGTTGACCCCTTATCTCGATACCACACTCTTCTCCTCTCCCCTTGCCCCGTGGCATGTCTAGTGTAGAGACACCTATTCATTCTTTAAATACATTCAGTGTCTTGGCCTCCACTGCATTATGTGGTAAAGAATTCCACAGATTCACCACCCCCAAAGTGAAGAAATTTTTCATCTCAGTCCTAAAAGGCCCATCTCATATCTGAAAATCACGACCACTTAAGAGTCATAGTCATGGAGTTGTACAGCAGGGAAACAGACCTCTCAATTTAACTCACCCATGCTAATCAGATATCCGAATATTAATCTGGCCCATTTGCTAGCACTTTGCTCATATCCCTCTCACATTTTCACCCAGATGCTAGTTGAATGTTCTAATTGTACCAGCCCTGGTCACTTCCTCTGGCAGCTTATTCCATACACGTCACGCTCGGCATGAAAAACTTGCCCTTCAGGTCACTTTTAAATCTTGCCTCTCTCACATGAAACCAATGCCTTCTACTTTTGGACTCCCACACTCCCATGAGGGCTGGAGAAAAATACCTATTCACCTTTTCCATGGCCCTTATGATTTTATAAGCCTTTACAAGGCCACCCCTCAGCCTCCAACACTCCAGGGAAAACTGCCCCAGCCTGTTCAGCCTCTCCCTATAGCTCAAACCCTCCAACCCAAGCAACATCCTGGTTAGTCTTTTCTGAACTTTTTCAAGTTTCACAATGTCTTTCCTATAGCAGGGAGACCAGAATTGAAAGCAGTATTTCCTAACCAATGTCCTGTACAGCTGCAGCATGACATCCCAACTTCGGTACTCAAGACACTGAGCAATAAAGGCAAGAGTACCAAACACCTTCGCTACCCTGTCTACCTGCGACTCAACTTTCAAGGAACTATAAACCCCAAGGTATTTTTGTTCAGCAATACTCCCCAGAAATATGCCATTAAGTGGATATATCCTGCCCTGATTGGTCTTGTTCTTGCGCCACCAGCCAGGGAACATTATCCTTGCATCCACCCTACAACTGCTGTCCAGACAAAGCAAGTGACAGTTAATAACGGATGGAAAAATGACAAGGTGCAGAGCTATCTAATATGCAACAGCTAAGATTTCAAAAACCATCCCATGAAACAAATGGTAAAAATATGAAAGAGAAAATCATGTTTAAAGCTCGTGACATTGGAGAATTTAAAGACTGATAACGCACAAAGACAAGTCACACAGTATATCATCCAAAATCAGATTGCTGTGGACAAAATAGAAACCAGGAAATAATGAATAGAGTTAGACAAAAGAAAACAGACAGACATCCATTCACAGAAGTCCAGGCCAAGCCAGGACATCAGAATGGCCTTCACTGTAAAGGAACTTGCTTAGAGATGCAGCCACATATGCGGTAGGCAATATGCTGGCAGTAATCCAAAAAAAAAACGGTGGCTGAAAAGTAAATACTCCATGGAGGGGGGAAAAAAAAAAATCAGTTGCACAGTTTTAGAAATGAAGTTCAGAGGCCCAACAGGTATGAAGGAAATCAAACCGTAAATAGTTAAGTCAGAGATGGGCTTTAGGACAAAATGAGGCTGCAACAAGATTAAGATGACAAGGCTTGGGCTGACATGGCAAAATGTTTGCAGTACAGAAATGCCAAATAGAAACATAGAAGCAGTAGACTGGTCAACCCACGAAGTGTGTTTCACAATTCTCCTGGGTCAAGGTTGATCATTACCTCAATGTCACTTTCCCCCAGAACGTTAAAGTCATTCATCTTCAGATATCCATTGATTTTTGTCTTGAATTTCTCAACAATTGTATTTCCACAGCCCTTTGGAGGTAGAAAATTCTAAAGAAACACCACCCTCTCCAAATGAGGAAATTTCTTTTTATCTGAGTTTTAATTAGCCAACCTCTAATCCTAGCTTTAGATTGAATCCACAAATGGAAACATGTCAACAATATCATTCAGTCACATCCTGAAAGAACTCAATTTTAATTAAGTCACTTCTCACTCCACAAAATTGAATGGAGGGAAAACACACTCTTTCAAATAAAATCAAAGTATTCAGGTACTTGAAACGTGAAACAAATGGAAAATGTTGGAGATGTCCAGCAACATCTGTGGAGACATGAAGAAATTTAAAATTTCAAGTTCATGGTGACTCCTCTTCAATATCTTTTGTACTCCCACCCTCTTGCAAAGGCAGCCAATAGTCCAAGTGACTTCCTAACTACTCACTGTACTTGCACACTAACTTTTGTGATTCATGAACAGTGCACACAGGTCCCTTTAGATATCTGCATTTCTCAACTTCTAACCTTTTTTCCTAAGCCATTATTAATAACTTCTAATTTTTTCACATTTTATTCCATCTGCCATGTTCTTGGCCAATTACATTACCTGTCCAATGACTTCCAGCCTCGATGACTTCTAACAATTTATATGGTCAGATTTTGACACGAAGTTGGATGACAATGCCACAACTGGTCCCACACCCAAAATATTTCTATAGGTTACTATAAAATCTATAGAAATATCCTTGTAGCACACCATGAATAACAGCCTGTCATTCACAGCAATATCCAGTTATTCCATCTATTCACCAATTTTCAATTGGTGAAACATGGAGTAAACCCTTCTGCTAATTTAAACCAGACAAAGAAAAGCTCACTTCGCCTCAATCTGTAAAAGTATGGAGTGTCAAAGAACTACCAAATCAGACTTAACTCCAAAACAAAAATTAAATTATCTACATTGTAAACCTCCAGTCTGATCAGGTTATCTACCTCCCACTCTAAACTGATCCAATAAACCACCACCTCATCTTAGTTCTCAGTGATTGCCCCTTCATTTGGAGGCTGTGCTCTCACATCCTTGTCTTTCTTACTAGTGGAAAGATGTTCTCCACAAATACTCTATCCAGTCCTCTCAGTATTCTCCAAGTTACAATAATATCGCCCCTCATCGTTTTGAACTCCATCGAGTACAGACCCAGAGTACTCATCCACTTCCCATATGGCCTTCATTTCTGGGATCATTCTTGTAAACTTCTTCTGGACTCGCTTCTAAGTCAGCACATCCTTCCCCTGATGTGGTGCCCAAAACTGCTCACAATCTTCCAAATACAGTCTAACAAGAGGCTTATAGAGACTCAGTAGCACATCTCTGCTCTTGTTTTTGAACCCTCTTGAAATGAATGCTAATATTGCATTTGCCTTCCTAACTACCAAATGAACCTGTGTGTCAACTTTAAGTGAAACTAGGACTTTCAAGTCTCTTTGTGCTTCAGATTTCCAAAGCCTTGCTCCATTTAGAAAATAGTCTCCACCTCTATTCTTTCTACTCACACTTTCCCACATTGTATTCCATCTGCCACTTCTGTGCCCACTCTTCAAGCCTGCCCAAGTCTTTCTGCAGCCTATCTGCTTCCCCAACTCCATCTAACTTTGAGTCACCTGCAAACTTAGCAACAATGCCCTCCATCCTTTCGTCCAGATCATTAAATGGATGCCTTGAATAGTTGTGTATCCAATACTGACCCCTGCAGAACTCCATGGGTTACTGGCAACCATCCTGAAAAAGACTCCTTTATCCCGACTATTTGCCTTCTGCCAGTCAGCCAAATCATCTAACCATGCCAATACCTTACTCCTAATACCATGGGTTATCATACTTAGCAGCCTCCTTTGCGGCACCTTGTCAAAAGCCTTCTGGAAATCCAAATACATTACACCCACTGGCTCTTCTCCAACTTGCCCATTACCTCCTCAAAAGAATTCTAACAGGTTCGCAGTGAAAGTTAACTATTAAGCTATGCCTGTCTCTCTTTCCAATCCTCCCACTTCCTCCAAACGAAAGGAGTAGCCATGGGCACCCGCATGGGCCCCAGCTATGCCTGCCTCTTCGTAGGATATGTGGAACAGTCCATCTTCTGCAGCTACACTGGTCCCACCCCCCACCTTTTCCTCCGCTACATCGATGACTGTATCGGCGCCGCCTCGGGCTCCCACGAGGAGGTTGAACTGTTCATCCACTTCACCAACACCTTCCACCCAACCTCAAATTCACCTGGACAGTCTCAGATTCCTCCCTCCCCTTCCTCGACCTTTCTATTTCTATCTCAGGCGACCGAATCAACACGGACATCTACTACAAACCGACCGACTCCCACAGCTACCTGGACTACACCTCCTCCCACCCTGCCCCCTGTAAAAACGCCATCCCATTCTCCCAATTCCTTCGTCTCCGCCGCATCTGCTCCCAGGAGGACCAGTTCCAAAAACGCACAACCCAGATGGCCTCCTTCTTCAAGGATCGCAATTTCCCCCCCGACGTGGTCGACAATGCCCTCCACCGCATCTCTTCCACTTCCCGATCCTCCGCCCTTGAGGCCCGCCCCTCCAACCGCCACCAGGACAGAACCCCACTGGTCCTCACCTACCACCCCACCAATCTCCATGTACAGCGCATCATCCGCCGTCATTTCCGCCACCTCCAAACGGACCCCACCACCAAGGATATATTTCCCTCCCCTCCCCTATCAGCATTCCGTAAAGACCACTCCCTCCGTGACTCCCTCGTCAGATCCACACCCCCCACCAACCCAACCTCCACTCCCGGCACCTTCCCCTGCAACCGCAGAAGGTGCAAGACTTGCGCCCACATCTCCCCCCAAGGCCCCAAAGGAAACTTCCATATCCGCCACAGATTCACCTGCACCTCCACACACCATCTATTGCATCCTCTGCACCCGATGTGGCCTCCTCTATATTGGAGAGACAGGCCTCCTCTATATTGGAGAGACAGGCCGCCTACTTGCGGAGCATTTCAGAGAACACCTCTGGGACACCCGGACCAACCAACCCAACCACCCTGTGGCTCAACATTTCAACTCCCCCTCCCACTCCACCAAGGATATGCAGGTCTTTGGACTCCTCCATTGCCAGAACACAACAACACGACGGTTGCAGGAAGAACACCTCATCTTTCGCCTAGGAACCCTCCAACCACAAGGGATGAACTCAGATTTCACCAGTTTCCTTATTTCCCCTCCCCCCACCTTGTCTCAGTCTAATCCATCGAATTCAGCACCGCCTTCCTGACCTGCAATCTTCTTCCCGACCTCTCTGCCCCCACCCCAGTCTGACCTATCACCCTCACCTTGACCTCTTTCCACCTATCACATTTCCGATGCCCCTCCCCCAAGTTCCTCCTCCCTACCTTTTATCTTAGCCTGCTGGACAAACTTTCCTCATTCCTGAAGAAGGGCTTATGCCCGAAACGTTGATTCTCCTGTTCCCTGGATGCTGCCTGATCTGCTGCGCTTTTCCAGCAACACATTTTCAGCTATTTTCTAAGAACACCAACTATCATTCATGATTGAACAAAACTCAATTCCATTTCCCAAATTATTGCCACTAACAACAATTTCAACTTTTAAATGTTAATTGGTAGTCCATGAATGCAAAACTCTACTAACCTGGTTTCCTTTTGTATTTGGTGATAATGAAGTAGGAAATTGTGTACAAAATAGCAAACAAAAGGAAACAAATCTGAAAGAAAACAGAACAAACAACATTTGTTAGGTAAATTTGAGCAATTGATTTTTCGTAACTAGCTACAATAAAATTATCCCATATACTTCCCTGATTTATAAACATCTGGTTTATGAGCGCTGGTACTTAGAAACATGAACCTGCACAGTGCTGTAATTTTAAATATTCAACATACAAATATTACCTCCATTTACCTGCTTTATATTGTCCTGCACAGTGTCCCAAATGGCAAGCAAATTGACTAGTGAATGAATTCAGGAATGGAACCCATTTGAAACCCAGGGACTGCCTGCATATTTCACATACAGTAGATATTGGCATATGACCTCTACACCAAGTATAAAATGAACTTGCTAAGTATAAAATGTAAATCAATGGTGGGGGTAGGAGACACTATCATTTTGAAAGAGAAAATGTAATACCAGCAATGCACATTTAATTAAGGATGGTTATTGAATAACTTCATTGTATAATGACAGCATTAATTCCAACAGAAGTGCTTTAAAATCCAAAGGAGATGAAAGCTGGGAACTAAGTTTTCAGGGTGACAGCACTTTTGACAGGACAGTTAAGAATGAAAGGGTGGGTGGGTAGTTTTGTTCGTACAAAACATATTAAGTGCAATCGCAAGAAACGACCTGGCATCAGAAGACAGAGAATCTCTATAGGTGGAGCTAAGAAATAACAAGGGGAAGGAGACACAAGGGGGAGTAGCCTGTAAACATTGTTAACAATAGCAATACTGCAGGACAAAATAAATTAGGAACCAAGAGGACATGTAATAAAAGGTAGCACTTCAATCTTCATGTAGATTGGGAAAAAAAAATGCAGTTATTCAAAGTTTATGCAGACAATGTATGTTGCCCTAAGCTCAAATCAGCTGTCACTTCCTCAAAAAGAAACACTTAAATTTGAGAGACAAGACCTCTCACACACAAAGCCTGTGACTTAATAGTCCATTATTTTCCAAATGTGAGTAACTCCTGTCCCCAAGAATCTTCTGTAATAATTTCCCTACCAATGATTTAAGGCAGTCCATAATTTCCTAATTTATCCCCAGTAGCCCTTCTTAAAGAAAAAGTAATCACACTGGTGATTCTCCAGTCTTCTGGGAGCTCATTTGTGGCTAAAGAGGCCGCAATAATCTCCTCCCTGGCTTCCCTCAGCTCCCTGAGTTGGATCCCATCAAGTGCTGGGGACTTATCCACTTTAAGTGTTATTTTTAATGGTCCAACACCACCACCTTTAATATCAACACACCCCAAAATAATCAAAATACCCCTCTCCAATCATACCATCATCCATGCCCTTCTCCTGGTGAATACTGATGTAAAGCACTTAAGGACCTCATACACTTCCTCCAGGCATAAATTTCCTTTGTCCATGAGTACACTTGCCCTTTCCCCAGCTATGCTCTTCTATTGCTCTTAATATACTCAAAATGCCTTGGGAATTCTCCCTAATCCTACTAGGCATGGAAATTCCATGACCCCTTTTAGCTCTTCTAATTTCTTGTTTGAGTTTTGTTTCCTTTATACAATATTCCGTAATGGCCTTGCCTGATACCAGTTTCTTAAGAAACTGACACATTCATTTTTATTTTTGACTGATCTGTCAATATTTCTCATCATCCTGATATTTTATCCTCACAGGAACATGCTGGTCCTGAACACTAATCTTTAAAAGACTCCCATGTCAGACGTTGATCTACTGTCAAACAGCTGCCTCCAATCTAATTTCTCTACTTCCTGCGTAATATTGTTGTAATTAGCCTTCCCCCAATTTAACACTTTCACCAAGGATCAGTCTTTTCCTTATCCACAACTATCTTAAAACTCAGAAGTCACACAACACCAAGTTATAGTCCAACAGGTTTCTTTGAAATCACAAGCTTTTGGAGCACTGCTCCTTCATCAGGTGAAGTCACTTTGACTTAAACAAAGGATTTGCATTACAAAAGCTTGTGATTTCAAATAAACCTGTTGAACTGTAATTTGGTATTGTGTGAATTCAGTTTGTTCCATCTCCGTCAAACACCAACACCTTCACATCATATCTTAACACTTACAGAATTATGATCACTCCTTTACCCAGATCAGAGGTTTGAGAGCTGACTGATAGAGGATGTGAGGAGGAGGAGGCCATTTTCCTTTGTTGGGTATTTCAGCTAAGTGCTGGATTTTTAACATTTTCAATGTTAATTTTCTTTTGCATGCTTCAAATTAAAAACTATGGGTAAGGGAAGGGTAGGTTGTTTGGTTTTAAAGAACTGTTTCTTTTGGTTTTAATGATATCAAATAAAATTTAAGTTCTAACCATCTTACAAACAATGGATCTGAGAGAAATACAGGTCTTTTTCGGAAAATCTTAACAAGCAAATTTTAACAGGGAATTATGGCAGTTCAATGGAGTGGTATGCTCCTGTCAAATGTTGGAGAATAGGTAACAGTCGACTATCTATAAATTATGTCAGCAGGAGTTAAATTTGAAGACATCTCTTATAGAGTCAGAGATATCTACAGCAGGAAAACAGACCTTCAGTCCAACTCATCCATGCCTACCAGATATCCTAAACTAATCTAACCCCATTTGCTCGCACTTGGGCCATATCCCTCCAAACCCTTCCTATTCATATACCCATCCAAATGCCTCTTAAATGTTGCAATTGTACCAGCCTCCGCCACTTTCTCTGGCAGCTCATTCCATACACATACCATCCTTTGTGTGAAAATGTTGCCCCTTAGGTCACTTTTATATCTTTCCCCTCTCACCCTAAACAGTCTACTTCTGGACTCTCACACTCCAGGGAAGAGACTTTGTCTACTTGTCCTATCTCATGATTTTATATGTTTCTATAAAAAGGTTACCTTTCAGCCTCTAACGCTCCAGGGAAAACAGCCCCAGCCTATTCAGCCTCTCCCAATAGGTCAAAACCTCCAACCCTGGCAAAACCCTTATCAATCTTTTCTGAACCCTTTCAAGTTTCACAACATCCTGCTTTCCGATAGCAGGGAGACAAGAATTGCATACAATATTCCAGAAGTGGCCTAACCAATGTCTTGTGCAGCTGCAACATAACCTCCCAACTCCTACTCAATGCTCTGATCAATAAAGAAAAGCTTACCAAATGCCTTCTTCGCTATCCTATCTACCTGTGACTCCACTTTCAAGGTGCTACGAACCTGCTCTCCAAGATCTCTTTGTTCACCAATACTCCTTAGGACCTTACCATTAGGCATAAGTCCTGCTATGATTTGCTTTTCCAAAATGAAGCACCTCACATTTATTTAAATTAAACTCCATCTGCCACTCCTCAGCCCATTTTTAAGGTCTCGTCGTTATCGGAGGTAAAATTCTTCGCTGTCCACTTCAAACACCAATTTTGGTATCATCTGCAACTATACGTCCGGAGTTCACATCAAAATCATATCAGACCATCAGATTAGTTGGAGACACAGTTGGAGTTACTGAGGAGCTCACAACAGTGTGATGGTTAGTAGATTTAGAGTCGTTACACTGCAGGTTCAGTCAGATAATTGGGCACTTCCATCGAGCCAACATATTGTACAAGACACTCTGCTTCAGCTAACCACAGTATGTAACCAAACTCAAAATATAGTTAACAAATGGTATTATTTTCAGCAGACCCCAATACTGATTATGCACAGTGACTTCAACTGCGACATCAATTCAGCTGAATAGTCGGAAAGGTCTCAATACCACATCTAGTGTCTTGATGTAAATTGCACAAGATGCCAAGTTACGTAATGTCTTCAAGTCTGCAAATCAAATGCTGTCCTGATCCATCTGGCCTCAACTGAGCTTCAGCAAGCCTGCAGGTGGAGCGCTGAGCTGATACCTTTAGGTAAGGCCAAATGATTTGATATTTTCCTATCTGTAACTTTCACCGATGTCAATCCAGTCCTCCTCTCTGACCACTGTCTCCTAATGGCTCACTGTCATGTACAAGATAGATGGGTGAATGTCAGGATGAGGAGGAAGGTATTTCAGGAGTCTCCTGTGAATATTCCTCTCTCAAACAGATGTACCATTTTAGGTATTGTTGAGGAAGATAATCTCGGAGGAAAATAGAAACGGCAACCAGATCTTGGGCACCAAGAATGAATCTTCTGTCCAAACCGTGGGGTTTGCCAAAGTTGAAATAACTAATTGTTATTGGGGACTCTCCAGTCAGGAGCACAGACAGGGGCTTCTGCAGCTGAGTGTGCAAATTCAGGATGGTACGTTGCCTCCGCGGTGACAGGCTCAAGGACATCTCAAAACCATTGCAGTGTAATGTCAAAGGGGAGAGCAAGAAATGAGAAGTTGTTGCCTTGTTAAAAACGACAATTGGGGAATGGGCTGAGCTTCTGCAGAATGAATATAGGTGGTTAGGTAAAAGGCTAAAAAGAAGAACCTAAATAGGTAATTATCTCTGGTGCCACGTACTGGTGAGAATAGAAAGAAGATAAATGAATGGCTGAGGAGATGGTGCTGTCAGTAAGGATTCAGATTTTTAGATCATTGGGATCTCTTCTGGAGCACAAGAGACTTTTAATAGGGATGGGTTTCACCTGAACTGTAAGGGGACCAATATCCTGTCGGGGGAGATTTGTCAAGGTTATTCAGGAACCTTGAAACTCATGCACGTGCGTGCATGTCCTAAGTATTAGTGAGAATATAAAGACAGGTGAGGATGGTTCCGAATTTAAAAAGTGCAATTTAATTCGAAAAGGTAGGCAACAGCAAGTCAGAGAATACGCTAACTCTAAAGAATTAAACTGCATTTATTTCAATACTGGTCTTACAGGTAAGGCAGATGAAGTCAGGACATGAATGAGAACATGGGACTGGGACACAGCTATTACAGAAATATGAGCTGAAAATGTGTTGCTGGAAAAGCGCAGCAGGTCAGGCAGCATCCAAGGAACAGGAGAATCGACGTTTCGGGCAAAGCCCTATTACAGAAACATGGCTGACAGAGGGACAGGACTGGCAGCTTAATGTTCTGGAGTTTATATACTATAAAGAAAGATGCAGAGGCAAGAGATGAGGGCAAGTGGCATTTTTGCTTAAGGAAAACATGATTGCTGTAGAGTATTTTTGAGGGATCGTCACGTGAAACCATATGGGTGAAACTCAAAGAAGAAGGGGATGATCACCTTGTTGGGATTGTTATATAGTCCCTACAATAGTCAGAGGGGAATTGAGAAAGAAATATTTAGAGTGTGCTCAGATACAAGATAGATTAATGGGGTTGTAACAGTAGAGGATTTTAACTTTCCAAACAGACTGGGTCTACTGTGGTATTAAGGGCTTGGATGGGAAGGAATTTGTTAAACATGTTCAAGAAAATGTTTTTAATATGTAAATGTACCTGCTAAAAGAGGAGCAAAACTTGACCTTCGCTTGGGAAATAAAGCAGGGCAAGTGTGTGAACTGTTAGTGGACAAGCACTTTGGGACCAGTGATCCTAGTTCTTTTACTTTTAAAAGAGTAATGGTAAATGATAGTCCTTGTATAAAATTTATCGTGAGCACTGTGGCTCAGTGGTAAGCACTGCTGCCTCAGTGCCAGGGTCCCAGGTTCAATTCCAGCCTTGGGCGACTGTGTGTGGAGTTTGCACATGCTCCCCCTGTCTGCATGGGTTTCCTCCAGGTGCTCTGGTTTCCTCCCACATTCCAAAGATGTGCAGGTCAAGTGAATGGGCCATGCTAAAATTGTCCATAGTTGCTTGGTGCATTAGTCAGAGGGGGGGGTGGGCTACTCTTCAGAGGGTCAGTGTGGACTTGTTGGATCAAAGAACCTGTTTCCACACTGTAGGGTATCTAACCTAATCTAAGTGAAGCAAGGCAAATTTTGATTGTATGAGACAGGAACTTTCAAAAGTTTATTGGAGTAGACTAATCGCAGGTGAAGGGACGTCTGGCAAGTGGGAGGCTTTCAAAAGTCGGATAACGAGAGTTCAGAGGCACTATGTTCCTGTTAGAGTGAACAGCAAGACTGGCAAGAGTAAGGAATAATGGATGAATAAAGACATGAGGCTCTGGTCAAGACTAAGGAGTCATATTAGGTAAAGACAATTGGGATTAATTGAATCTCAAAGAATATAAAGAGTGTAGGGACATTCGTGTAAGGTAAATCAGGAGGGTATAAAGGGGATATGAGATAGCCTTGACAGATATGGTTAAGGACAGTCCAAAGAGACTACAGTACATTAAGGGCAAAAGAGGCCCCTTAAAGAACTCAGAAATAAATATTGCCTTGAAAGCAGTCCACATTACAGAAGAGGAAGTACTATGGGTCTTAAAAAACATCAAAGGTGGATAAATCTCCAGGTCCTGATCAATTGTAACCCAGGATATCGTGCGAAGTTTGGGAAGTAATTGCAGAGTCTCTCACAGAGATATTTCTATCATCTATAGCCACAAATGAAGTGCTGGAGAACGTGAGGGTGACTAATGTTGTGCCTTTATTTAAGAAAGGCTGTAAGGAGAAGCTGGAAATATAAACCTTTGAATTTGACATCAGTGATGGGTATATTGTTGGAGGGATTGCTGAGTGATAGGATTTACATAAATTTGAGAGGGGCAAGGACTGACTGAGGATCATGAGCATGGGTTTGAGCATGTGAACTGGTATCTCACAAACATGATTGAGTTTTTGTTTAAAAGAACATAAACAAAAGGACTGATGAGGGATGAAGAACAGTAGAGACATTGTCTCTATGGGCTTTAATAAAGCCCTTCACAAGATTCCACATGGTAGACTCATTAGCAAAGTTAGATCACATGGGATTCAGGCAGAGCTCATCAACTGAGACAAAATTGGCTTGACTGCAGAAGACAGAGGGCTTGAGGGAATGAGAATATAGGAGGCATAGTTATTAAGTTTGTGGATGAGAGCGTGGACAGTGAAGAAGCTTCTCTATAATTACAATAGGATCTTGATCAATTGGGTCAATGGGCTGAATAGTGGCAGAGTTTAATGTGAGCTGTTGCATATTGGTAAAACAAACAAGGCAGGAATTACACAGCTCATGACTGGACCCTGGGTAGCATTGTCAAACAGAGACCAAGGAGGTTCATGTACATAGTTGCATCACAGATAGATAAGGTGGTTAAGAAGGCATTTAACACACTTGCCTTCATTGCTCAGACCATTAAGTATAGGAGTTGGGACATCATGTTGAGGTTGTACAGGACATTAGTGAGGCCACTTCTGGACTACTGTGTACAATTCTGGTCGTCCTGTGATAGGAAGGATATTAAATTGGAGCGGGTTCAGAAAAGATTTATCCGGGATGTTGCCAGACTGGAGGGTTTAAGTTATAATAGGCTGGGATTTTTTTTCCCCACTGGAGTGTAGAAGTTAAGGGGTGACCTTCCAGAGGTTTATCAAATCATGTGGGACATAGATAAGGTGAATAGCGAAAGTCTTTTCCCTCGGGTGGGTGATTTCAAAACTAAAGGGCATAATTTTCTAAGGTGAGAAGAGAAAGATTTAAAGGGACCGGAGGCACAGCTTTTTCCAGAGCGTGATTAGTCTGTGGAATGCACTACCAGAAAAAAAGTGGTAAATGCAGTTATACTTACAACATTTAAAAGACATTTGGAAGAGGTACATGAATAGGAAAGGTTAAGGGTTATGAACACAGGCAAGTGGGACAGTTTAGTTTGGGAGACTCGGTCAGCATAGATAAGCTGGACTGAAGGGTCTGTTTCTGTGCTGTCTAACTGTGTTTCTCTCTCTCTCTCTCTCTCTCTCTCTCTCTCTGACCGTCCTCCCACTGCAACTTGGATCACCTGGCCAGGTTCATTCCCCAATACAATGTCCAACTCGGGAAGGGGCTATATTAGACCATCCAAAGAGTGTTTCAAGATTCCTTCCTGAATGCACTGAACACCTCAGCCCCTGACACTAATAGAGTCCCCATTAAATCACCCAAAACAAACACCATGCTGTTCTTACATCTTTCCATGATCTGCCCACATGTATGTTTATCTCCTGATGGCTTGTGCAAGGCCTATAGGATAACCCCATCAGAGTGACTACACGTTTCTTATTCTGGAGTTCTCCTCAGAACAGGAAAGGAACAGCATGGTGCCTAACATGATGCCAAATTAAACTAATTCTTTCCTGCCTACCCTTATTCTATATCCCTCCATTCCTTGCACATTCATGTGCTTATCTAGAAGTCCCGTCAACACCCCCTATCATATCTGCTTTCACCATCACCCTTGGCAGTGCATTCCAGACGCCTACCACACTAAAATAAAATTACCCTTCACATCTCCTTGGAACATTTCCCCTCTCACTTTAAATGCATGTTCCCCAGTTTTAGACATTTGAACTCTGGGAAAAAGATTTTGACTGACAACCCTATCTATGCATCTCAAATTTTATAGACTTCCATCAAGTCTCCCCTCAGCCTCTGCCATTCCAGAGTTTTTTTTCTAGCCATATAGCTCAAACCCTCTAATACAGGCAGCATCCTCGTAGATCTCTTCTGCACGCTCTCCAAAGCCTCCACATCCTTCCTGTAATGTGGCGACCGGAACTTGAATGCAATAATGGCCTTACTAAAGGAGATCTCCAAGATGTCCTCTCTTAGTCCAGCGATGAAATTCTCCTTAATTCCCCACTTTACATCCCTACCTCGCCTGAAATATCTAAAGCCAAGAATATGGAACTGCCCTTCTCTCTACAACATTATAGTTCCATGTATTAATCCAGGCTCTGAGTTCACCTGTCATATCTGTTAAACTCCTTGCATTAAAATAAATACAATTCAGACCAAGAGCATTCATTAATCTGACCCTGCCTGTTGTTCCTAACATCTACCTTCTCCTCAATCACTGCACATGCTGGCCTGCTGTTCTGGTTCTCACCCCTGCCACACTAGTTTAAACCCTAGCACTAGCAAATCTTCCTGCAAGGATATTGGTGCTCCTCACCCATCCTTGTACATGTCTCACCTGCTCTGCAAGAGATGCCAGCGATCTAGAAGATCATCATCTATGATTTTAATCGACATAAGCTGGAAAAATCAGATTGGTAATAAGTGCCTCAATGTGGAGTTATTGAACACTCAAGTCACAGTCTCAGGATATGGGCTCAACCATTTAGAAGAGAGATGACGAAACATCGAGATGGTAAACTTGTGGAATTTGTTACTGCAGATCATGTAGACTGGGTCATTAAGTATAAAAGGATTGCAATAGTAAAGGATTTCAGCCTCTCAAATAAATCAAGGTAGGTATCATAAAAGGTTTGGAGGGAGCATAATTCTTAAAATGGATCCAGGAGAGCTTTTTAAGGCAGTTTGCCAAAGAGCCTACACGCCAGGGCAGTCCTCAATTTAATTTAATTTTAATGAAACTGGGCAAGTGTTTCAACTTTCAACTGGGGAGGCATTTTGCAAACATTGTTCATAACTTTGCTGGATTCAAGATTGTTATAGAAAACAATGAAATTAAATTTATAAACTGAGGGAAGGCCAATTTTAATAGTAACAGATATATTTGGCCAGAGAGGACTAGGAGGAGAAACGTTAGGTAAATCTGTGCCAGAGCAGTGTGATGCATTCAGCAAGGAAGCAACATGTTTCAATAAAGATAAGAAGTTGAGACCAAGCAATCAAGAAATATACATGGTTGTATAAAGCAAAAAGCAGATGCTTACGGCAGGTACTGAGGGCTTAAAACAGCACAAGTCCTCAAGGAGTACAGATTGTGCAGGGGAAAACTCAGGAAATTAGAAGAGCAAAAGGAGACAAGAATGAATTATGGTAGATAAAACTAAAAAAGTCCTTAATTATCTGACAAGTACATGAAGGTTAATTTGGGAAAGAGTAGGGCCTATTACGGATGACAGTGGTAATTTGTGCATGGAGCCAGAGGATGTAGATAGAGTTCTAAATTAATAGCTTGTGCCACCGTTCACAATATATAGAAATCAGGGAGAAGAACTCTGATATACTTAAAGAAATTAAGAGTGGAGGTTCTGAGTGGCATGGGCAGGCTTAAAAGTAAATAAAATCTCCTGGGCCAGATCAAATGTATCCCAAGATACTGAGTGAGACAAGGCAGGAAATGGCAGGGGCACTGAAAATGTTTCAATTCCTCTCTGGCTACAGAAAAAGTGCCAGAGGACTCCCAATGTGGTACTGCTATTCACATAGCAAGGAAGGGGTAAACCTAGAAACTACGTCAGTCTAACTTCAGTAGTGGGGAAACTACTGGAAGCAATTCTGACAGAACTAATCTGCATTTGTAGAAACAAGGATTCACCAAGAACAGTCAGCATAGTATGTTAAGGTGAGGTCATGTCTGACCATCTCGATTGAACTTTTCAAAGAGGTGACCAAGAGTGGAGATGAGGGCAATGCATTCAATGTGGGCTATCGGGACTTCAGGTTTTCGTCAAGGTCCCATATGGGAGACTGATGGCTAAGGCAAGTGTCAATGGGATCCAAGGAAATTTGGTTCATTGGATCAAGAACTGGTTAAGTGGCAAGAAGCAGAAAGTGATGGTAAAGGGGTGTTTTTATGAGTGGAAGCCTGTGTTAAGAGGGGTTCCACAAGGATCAGTGTTGAGCCTTGCTGTTTGTGGTACATTTGAACAATATTTTGGCAACTAGTCAGGAGGATAGTTTTAGATTACAAAATAATTTTGACAAATTGAATTCAATATGGACATGTGAAGCAAGACCCTTGGACAGGTCAACCAAGCCAAGAGAATATATTATGAAGAGTAGATCTCTGGGAATGCCCACTGGTCCTTTAAGGTAAAAGGATAGATGGATGAAATAGTATCACGGAGGCCTGATTTACTGAGTTTTCTTAGTGGAGACATGGAGTTTAAAAGGAGGGAGTCAACGCTGTCATAGTGTACAACATTGGTTAGGCCACATCTAGAGTATTGTGGTTTCCATAACTAGATACATTACAAGAAGGATGTGATTGCTTTAGAAAAAAAGGTGTAAGAGTATATTTATTGGGCTGTTACCTGGGCTAAGAGTTTTAGTTAGGAAGAGGGATTAGATAGACTGGAGTTTTCCTTGGAGTAGAGATGGAAGAGGGGAACATGATTGAAATGTATGAGATTATGAAGGGGATAGACAGGAAGAAACCTTTTCCTTTGCTGGACGGACCAACGGCCAAGGGGCATAGACACAAGGGTCAGGAAGTTTAAAGGGGAATTGGGAAACAGTTTCCTTTCCCCCCCCAGAGGTAGGACTCTGGAACTCATTACCTGTACAGGTGGTAGAGGCAGAAACCCTCAATATGAAGTCAATGTTTAGATGTACATTTGCAATGCCAAGGCATACAAGGTTATGGGACATGTACTGCAAAACGAAATTAGATTAATTAGTGGCCGTTTTTGACCAGCACAGACTCCCAGCCTTGATGACATTATGACTCTATATTCAAGAAGCAGATAGATGAATATTTAACTATTAAAGCCATGGATAGAAAGCAAGAATATCGCAATGAGGTAGAGGTTTAAACTACAATCAGGTTCAGTGGTGGATTAAACCAAAGGACAGAATGACTTCCTCCTGCTGTTTAGTTTCTATGCTTCTGAAACTAAACCATCTAAAAAAAAAACACTAACAGTACCCATCTTAGTTCAGCATTTGCAATTCCCAGTACCTATTTTTTTCTTTTATCTTTCAAAGAATGAAGTATTTACAAGAGATAAATTAGGAAACATACAGCTGAGCTATTAACATATTTCAACTCAACCATTTAATAACAAGATCTCAAATTAACATTCCATCCAAAGTACAGCATTTCCAATAAACATTTTGCTTGATATGTCAGTGAAAGGTCAATCTCTATGTGATTTGACAACACTTGCATCTAGATCAGATCACAATTCAGTCACATTGCTAACCCTAAGCTGATAACATTGGAATTACCTTTTCAGTATTGCTCTTGAGTTGGAGGACATGCTCAGAACTACAAAATAAGTGTCAAACATATTGGTGTTGAATCTTATTTACACTCTTCAGGTCTCTTGAGTGTTTCCATGAACCCAGTCCACAACCTTCTCTTGCACAAGTGACATTCTAGCTATTATAACCTCAACTCATAACTTAGGTCTCAAATCAAAGTGACGTATTCATTTTGTTGGAAGCCACACCAATTTGTCATTATTTGTATAATCAATTTTGCATTCTGAACTGGAAATGATTTGTGGACTTTGATACAGCTTGTAGCAAAAGAAGTAGACTAAAGAAGCTTTGCTTTGTTTGTGAAGGCAGGCATGGGGTCTAGCTGCAGATTAATTTTTGATTGAAGGAGTTCCAACAGACAGTGACCTCAGGAAGAACATTGTCCTTAGACAAGTAACAGAAGTTGGATGTAACAGGTCTGTACCTGGAAAATGGTTCTGGCAAGTCTGGAACAGCTCTATGTTCAAACAGATGGGTCATTGTTGAATGGTAATTCAGGATCTGGGAAGAAGTGATTTGTCTATCTGGGCAGAAGCACAACTAAACTGTTTTCTGAGAAAACAAGCTTTGCTTCAGTCAAGACAGCATGAAGATTTCAAAGTCCCTGCCAAAGCTGCTACATCAGTTTCTGAAAGCCAAGATAGAAGTATTGAAAACAAAAAATAACATGGAAATCACAGTAGGTCCGGTAGTACTTATGGTCAGACAGCAAGCTAACGTTTTGAGTCGAAATGACTTCATCAGAATTCGGATGAAGAGTCACCTAGACTCAAAACATTAGCTTGTTCTCTCCATGGAAGCTGCCTGACCCACTGATTTCCAGCATTTTTTGTTTCGAGTACAGATTCCAGCACCTGCAGTAATTTAGACAATAGACAATAGATAATAGGTCTATTTGCTCCTCCACTGAGTGAGAAGTATTGCTGCCTTTGCCTGAATGAACTGAGCAGGTGACCCCGAACAACATTTCAGAAAATGTAACTAAGGAATCCACATTTATGCCTGTGCAACAACACATCATGAAAATAATTTAAGTAGTCTGGCCAGTTTTGTTATTTTATTTTATTTACCCTTTTACTATGTTTGTTTGCATGTTCGTCTGTCTTTTGTGTGACAGAGGTCTCAATGAAAAATTCCAGGTCAAAGCAAAGACACTAGTTAGTTTACCTTGTTTAACATCGTTCCGCTTAAAATTAATTTGTATTTCGTAAACATGCAAGTTTTTTGTTTAATATACAAAACCAGTGTCTGGAGTTATTCACAAAGTCTAAGATTAATTATTCAAAAGTATTGTTAGGAATCACTGGAGGTCTTTGAGGATTTAGTTTTACTATATTGCAAATACAATGGTAGAAAGGCTGATTTGCTTTGGCTGCCTGTCTCCAAATCATAATTTGTCTTTTGCTGCATGGTCTTGCAATACCTAGAAGATTTATTCTGACAAGGTTAAGTGTTTTCACAAAAACTAATCAGAAACAAAATTTAAGTGATACTTCCAATTGCTCAAGTTCAGTTGTTATTTTGCAACTTTAAGTTAAATGTCATTTTAGGACATATTATTATTAATAATAATAATAATAATAATAATAATAATAATAATAATAATAATAATAATAATAATAATAATAATAATAATAATAATAATAATAAATCTATTTATAGCTATCACGGCAACATCAATACTTCAAAGTTTGCCAATTAGTGTTTAACCCACATTTGCATACAGTACCTGCCTGTTTCTCAAAATAACGTTTTAAAAAATAGCTTTTCAACAAAAGCTTTATCAGGTTTTCGTTAAATGCATTTACAAGCAGAGATTAAGCTTTTTTTAAAAAAATATATTCCCCTTTACACCATGACACACTAAATTAACTAGAATCACTCCATGAATATCGATGTGCATATGTTAACAATAAAACACGTTCACAAAAATGCGCAAAATAACAATCATGCCTTCCCAACTTAAAAATACCAAAGAATATAAAGGCCTAGCAACAACACTGTCACCAGCATCAACCTTTGCACTGTGCGATTTGGCGACGGTCCCCCGGTCAAGATAGACCGTTAAGTTTCACACAGATCGATACATAAATTGACATGTACATTTGGAGAGGCCGGGTGGGAGAAGGAGCTACCAATATGCAAGAAACACCGCAAAAATAGCCTGACCGTGGGAGCACTAGGATGGGAACGCAGTTGAAAATAATCGGGATAGAATCAAATCAGAATGAAACTGCGATCTGTGTGGAAACTATAAAGAAGAAAACATGCTGAGAAGTCGGCGTATCTGGAGAATGCACAAAGAAAAACAAAGACAGCGAAGCGTTGTTATTTTAAATGAACCTTCTCTTCGCCGCTCCCCCAACCCTGGCCCCAAAGCAGAAAGCGGATATTGAAACAGGAGGTGCCCACCACCATTTCTGTAGCGATTTCACTCCTGTTCAACAGTCGCCGTTGAAAAACAACACAAATAAACAGAGACGAAGCTGACAGAAGACGGTGCGAGGTGCAGGTGCAGATGCAGTTACTCACTGTGTACTCCCGGACCTGGCTGTGAAAGTTTTGCTCTCTGATTGTCACATCGTCAGAATCCATCCTTCATTTAGATCTAGCATTTATAAGAAGCAGAAAAGGTGGGGGAGAAACAAACATAGGGAGGCGGCAGAAAATAAAGACGACAGCGCAATAAGCAGAAGGAACGAGAGAACAAGCAGCGCTATATTTCAAACAGTGGCGCAACACCATCACCGCCTCTCTCTCCCCCTCATACGTCTCTGTTTCTTCATCAACGAGCGACCGCAGCCAGGCCAGTAACAACGCCTCTCATTGGCTGGAGTTGTTGACGAATAGCCACGCGGGCTCCTTAGATCGCGTCCTCCGATAAGCTAAGAACAGCGTTGTCCTTCCCCCTTCACGCCCAGGTACACGAGTGCGGGGAGGCGGTGCGAATGTCATAACCAAGGGACCGCATGGGATCACGATTGACTTGAGCGTGAACCAATGGGCTGTGAGGTGAGGCGGTGCCCGTGTACGGATGGCACCAATCACAGTGCGATATTGGGAAGGGGGCGGGAGGAGCTGGTTCACCTCCCCCTCCCCCCCAAAACAACGGCGCCGATCGTTTTATTCAAAAATGCACATGGCGGTTGTGGATTGTGCGCTGTTGGCTTTGCTTTTAAATCCCTTCTCGCTCAACTGTTAAAACCGTGCTTTGCTTGTTTTTATGAAGTAAAAAACATTTGTCCATTGCAGTCCAACACTGGTATCTCCCAATCTTTAAAAAAAACCATTTCATCGTGATGATTTGAAGGTTTCATCATGGGTAGTGTTTTTATTTAGTAATTTCTTTTTCACCGGCGGTGGTTCGAGTCCATCATGAAGAGGGATCGGCGGCGTGGCCCCAGGGCTTTGAGCCAGTTTCGTGTGGCCGTGCAGACGTTTGTGGAGAAGGAGGAGGCGGCGGCAGTGTCGCCGGCCGAACACAACCAGGGCCTTCCCCAGGATCTCGGGCTCAGGAGAGGAAAGACTCGCAAGGAGTTGAGGAAGGAGAAGCGGATGCAGAAGAAGAGCAGGATGAGGGATTACTACCTCAGGAAGCACCTGAACGGCAGCCCCGGGCTTGCGAAAGACGTGGAAGGAGGCGGCAACGACGTGAAACCGCAAACGGCCCAAGGGGAGGCGGTCGCGGCCCCCGAGACCGGACCCGGGTCGTTGGAAGGGAGAAAGGCGGTGGCCATTGGGAAAGCCAGCAGGAGAGCCAAGAGCAAACAAGCACGGAGAATTGGCTTGCTGGAGGCGAACCAGGAGGAGGACGAGAGGGAGATTAAGCGGCTGGAGAAAGCCCTGGGACTCCACAAGCGCAAAAATGGAACTGGCATCCCGCAGGCCTTCGCCCGGGACGGCCTGGATTACGTCCTCGGGATCATCGAGCCCGGCGCCGCCGCCTTGTCGGGTTTGTACGAGAGTGACGGCGAGGTGGACGCCGTGGAAGAGGAGCTGAAAAGCACGGTGGCTGACTCTGACCCGGGTCGGACTGAGGATCATGAGGAGGACTCGGGAGACGACTCAGACTGCGGCCCGCAGAGTGAGGAGGATCAGCAGAGTGCGATGGAAGTGGAAGCATCTGACGCCGAGGACGATGGCCAAAGTTCTGAGCCAGATCGACTATCGGGAAACGAAGGGGTGAGTACAGCACTAACGTTTATTATCGGGGGAGGTTTGAATGTTGTTTGTGGGAAGGTCCGAGATGATTTAAGTTTGACTTGTTAATCAGTTTGTTTCAGGATTTTCATGACCAACCAACATAGAGTCATAGAGATATACATGATGGAAACAGACCCTTCGGCCCAACCCGTCCATGCCGACCAGACATCCCAACCCAATCTAGTCCAACCTGCCACCACCCGGACCATATCCCTCCAAACCCTTGCTATTCGTATACCCATCCAAATGCCTCAAATGTCTCACTTGTACCAGCCACTGGAGAAAGGCCAATTTTGACGGTATTAGGTAAGAAGTTTTGAAAGCTGATTGGAGGCAGATGTTCGCAGGTAAAGGGATGGGTGGAAAGTGGGAAGCCTTCAGAAATGAGATAACAAGAATCCAAAGGAAGTATATTCCTGTTAGGGTGAAAGGGAAGGCTGGTAGGTATAGGGAATGCTGGATGACTAAAGAAATTGAGGGTTTGGTTAAGAAAAAGAAGGAAGCATATGTCAGGTATGGACAGGATAGATCGAGTGAATCCTTAGAAGAGTATAAAGGAAGTAGGAGTATACTTAAGAGGGAAATCAGGAGGACAAAAAGGGGACATGTGATAGCTTTGGCAAATAGAATTAAGGAGAATCCAAAGGGTTTTTGCAAATGTAAGGACAAAAGGGGAACTAGGGAGAGAATTGGGCCCCTCAAAGATCAGCGAGGCGGCCTTTGTGTGGAGTCATATAAAATGGGGGAGATACTAAATGAATATTTTGCATCAGTATTTACTGTGCAAAAAGATATGAAAGATATAGACTGTAGGGAAATAGATGGTGACATCTTGGGAAAATGTACAGATTACAGAGGAGGAAGTGCTGGATGTCTTGAAACGGTTAAATGTGGATAAATACCCAGGACCTGATCAGGTATACCCGAGCACTCTGTGGGAAGCTAGAGAAGTGATTGCTGGGCCTCTTGCTGAGATATTTGTATCATTGATAGTCACAGGTGAGGTGCCGGAAGACTGGAGGTTGGCTAACGTGGTGCCACTGTTTAAGAAGGGTGGTAAAGACAAGCCAGGGAACTATAGACCGGTGAGCCTGACCTCGGTGGTGGGCAAGTTGTTGGAGAGAATCCTGAGGGACAGTATGTACATGTATTTGGAAAGGCAAGGGCTGATTCGGGATAGTCAGCATGGCTTTGTGTGTGGGAAATCATGTCTCACAAACTTGATTGAGTTTTTTGAAGCAGTAACAAAGAAGATTGATCTATTGGACTTCAGTAAGGTGTTCGACAAGGTTCCCCATGGGAGACTAATTAGCAAGGCAAGATCTCATGGAATACAGGGAGAACTAGCTATTTGGATACAGAACTGTCTCAAAGGTAGAAGACAGAGGGTGGTGGTGGAGGGTTGTTTTTCAGACTGGAGGCCTGTAACCAGTGGAGTGCCACAAGGATCAGTACTGGGTCCTCTACTTTTTGTCATTTACATAAATGATTTGGATGCGAGCATAAAAGGTACAGTTAGTAAGTTTGCAGATGACACCAAAATTGGAAGTGTAGTGGACAGCGAAGAGGGTTACCTCCGATTACAACAAGATCTGGACCAGATAGGCCAATGGGCTGAGAAGTGACAGATGGAGTTTAATTCAGATAAATGCGAGGTGCTGCATTTTGGGAAAGTAAATCTTAGTAGGACTTATACATTTTATGGTAAGGTCCTAGGCAGTGTTGCTTGGAGAGAGAGACCTTGGAGTGCAGGATCATAGCTCCTTGAAATTGGAGTTCCAGGTACAGGAAAGTGAAGAAGGCGTTTGGTATGCTTTCCTTTATTGGTCAGAGTATTGAGTACAGGAGTTGGGAGGTCATGTTGCGGCTGTACAGGACATTGGTTAGGCCACTGTTGGAATATTGCATGCAATTCTGGTCTCCGTCCTATCAGAAAGATGTTGTGAAACTTGAGAGGGTTCAGAAAAGATTTACAAGGATGTTGCCAGGGTTGGAGGATCTGAGCTACAGGGAGAGGTTGAACAGGCTGGGCCTGTTTTCCGTGGAGCGTCGTAGGCTGAGGGGTGACCTTATAAAGGTTTACAAAATTATGAGGGGCATGGATCGGATAAATAGGCAAAGTCTTTTCCCTGGGGTCAGGGAGTCCAGAACTAGAGGGCATAGGTTTAGGGTGAGAGGGGAAAGATATAAAAGTTTCATCCACAAACTCCATCAACAAACACATCGACCTGGACCCAATATACCAACCACTACAGCGGACAGCTGAAACTGACAACCGGAAGCGGCAGGGACAGACCACTATAAACACCGGAGGAAACATCAAAGAAGCGCTTCGCAGGAGGCTCCCAAGCACTGATGATGTCGCCTAGCCAGGGGACGAAACGTTTGCAATAAAAGCTTCCAGCTCGGCAAACAGAACCACAACAACGTGCACCCGAGCTACAAATCTTCGCACAAACTTTCAACACTTACGGGCGAGAGACGCTGAAACAAGCCAGGAAATGAGAATCCTGTGCTAACCGACTAAGCGCCACATACGAACAACTTTGGTTCCTACACGAATGCCGAAAGAATCAAATCCTTCCACATGTGTCAGATACAGACCACCAGTCAACAACCCACAAGCCAGGGAAACAGCCAAGCAGAACGGATTCAGGATGATCCAGGTAATGATCACAGACACGCACAACCGACTCCACAAGTACAAACAAGAAATTGCGCGCCAAAAGTCATTAATTTCAAAAACCAGTAATGGTGAATGGACCCGGACCATAGAACAGGCTGTCACCATAGGACAGAACTGGACAACACACCGCAAAAAAACGGCACTAAAAGAAAAAATGGCCAAACTAACACACAACAAAGAGGACACCACACCACACACCTGGGTTAAAAACCTCTCCCACAGACAGCTCACAGACACGGAAAGAACAATACTGGCCAAGGGACTCCACTACAACCACAGGGACGCCAAGACAGCAGACTTCCTAGCAGCACTAGAAGGCACACTCAGGAACAATGGACTGACAGAAGAGATACAACAAACAGTGAGACAAACTGTTGTACCTATGATAATAAGGAAAAGACAAACACATAACCTCAACACCAAGGAGAGGGAAGCACTGAAATCACTAAGAAACGATAAGAACATAATCATACTACCAGCAGATAAAGGCAGAATGATGGTCATCCTAGATAAATCTGATTACATCCAAAAAGCACAACAACTACTTGCAGATATCAACACCTACCAAATGAAGGAATTTGACCCCACACCACAACTCACCAATAGGATAAATAACACACTAAGGAATCTCCAAAGAAACGGACAGATAACCAGAGCTGACCTACAAAGAATGAAACCGGAAAGCAACAACACCACCAGATTCTATGGATTACCTAAAGTACACAAACCAGACATCCCACTCAGACCCATAGTATCACTACCAGGGACACCATCATACAAACTGGCCAAAGAACTACAACAGAAACTGAAACACCTGGTCAGTGGATCCAAACACTCTATACAATCAACACAGGAATTCTTGGACATCATCAGAAATATACACATAGACAAAGAAGAAACCATGATATCATTCGACGTGACGGCACTGTTCACTTCGATTGACAAAACCCTAGCCAGAGAAACAATAGCCAACCTACTGGACATACAGAACAGACAACAGGACGCTGAACCTATCAACAAAACGGCATACTTAAACTACTGGACTTGTGCCTCACAACACACTTCACATTCAACAACCAGATATACGAACAAATCAACGGAACACCCATGGGATCACCAATCTCGGGACTCATAGCAGAGGCAGTTATGCAAAGGTTAGAACAAACAGTCCTACCACAAATTCAACCCAAACTCTGGGTCAGATATGTCGATGACACGTTTGTAATCATTAAAAACACGGAAATAGAAAAAACACACCGGATCATCAACGCCACACTCACAGGAATCCGATTCACGAGAGAAGAAGAAAAGGATAGCCAACTCCCATTCCTAGACGTGATGGTACAGAGAACACCGAACGGAGAATTCACTACAAGGGTATACAGGAAAGCCACACACACAGACCAAGTCCTAAACTATGAAAGTAACCACCCCAACACACACAAACGAAGCTGCATCAGGACACTATTCAAAAGGGCCACAACACACTGCAGTACACCAGGACTGCAAAAAGAAGAAGAGGAACACCTATACAAGGTATTCGCCAAAAACGGATACCCGCGCAACTTCATCAACAGATACCTAAGAGAAAGACCACGGAACGAGGACATACCACAACCAAAAGGACTAGCCACACTACCATACATCAGGAGCATCTCGGAACTGACAGCCAGCCTACTGTGACCCGTAGGACTCATAACGGCACACAAACCAACAGCCTCGCTCAGACAACAACTCACCAGAACGAAGGACCCGATACCCAACATGAGCAAAGCTAATGTAGTGTACAAAATACCATGCAAGGACTGCACAAAACACTATATAGGACAAACAGGAAGACAGCTAACAATCCGCATACATGAACATCAACTAGCCACGAAACGACACGACCAGCTATCCTTAGTAGCCACACACGCAGACAACAAGCAACATGAATTCGACTGGGACAACACTACTATCATCGGGCAAGCCAGACAGAGAACAGCCAGGGAATTCCTAGAAGCATGGCACTCATCCACAAACTCCATCAACAAACACATCGACCTGGACCCAATATACCAACCACTACAGCGGACAGCTGAAACTGACAACCGGAAGCGGCAGGGACAGACCACTATAAACACCGGAGGAAACATCAAAGAAGCGCTTCGCAGGAGGCTCCCAAGCACTGATGATGTCGCCTAGCCAGGGGATGAAACATTTGCAACAAAAACTTCCAGCTCGGAGAACAGAACCACAACAACGAGCACCCGAGCTACAAATCTTCGCACAAACTTTGAAGATATAAAAGAGACCTAAGGGGCAACATGTTCACGCAGAGGGTGGTACGTGTATGGAATGAGCTGTCAGAGGATGTGGTGGACGCTGGTACAATTGCAACATTTGAGAGGCATTTGGATGGGTATATGAATAGGAAGGGTTTGGAAGGATATAGGCCGGGTGCTGGCAGGGTGGGACTAGATTGGGTTGGGATTTCTGGTCGGCATGGACAGGTTGGACCAAAGGGTCTGTTTCCATGCTGTACGCCACTATGACATCCCCTAGCAGCTCACTGATGTTACCTCGCCTGGTGACGAAATGTCTGAGAACAAATCTACCAGTTCAGCGAGCAAACTTACAATCTGAAATTAAGCTCCATTTGCCATTCCTCAGCCCACTGGCCCACCTGATCAAGAACTCGCTATATTCTCAGAAAACTTTCTTTTCTCTCCACTATACCATCAATCTTCATGTCATCTGCCAACTTAGTAACCATACCTATTAAATTCTCATCAAAATCACTTTTATAAATGATGAATAACAGTGGACCCAGCACCAATTCCTGCTGCACACCACTGATCATGGGTGTCCAGTTTGAAAAAAACCCTCTGGCTTCTACCTTTAAGCCAATTTTGTATCCATTTGGTTAGCTGTCCTTGGATCCCATGAGATTTGACCTTACTCAACAATCCACCATGCCGTTCCTTGTCAAAGGCCTTGCTAGAGTCCATGTAGACAACAGCAACTGCACTGCCATCCTCTACTTGGTCACCTCTTCAAATGAAGTCAATCAAATTTGTAAGACACAATTTTTCACACACAAAGCCATGCTGACTATCTCAAAATAACTTTTGCTTCTCCAAATGACTGGAGGTCCTGTCTCTTGGAATCCCTTCTTTAAAACTTAACCATCACTGGTCTACAGCTTCCAGGCATTTCGCTGCAGCCTTTCTATAAGGTTAGAAGCTGTGAATTCTGTAGTGAGTCCCTCCCAACACTCCTGATTTGTTCCTTTTGTGAATAGTGGACAGGTACTGAGGATATGAATGAGCTACGTGCCTCAGAAATCTCGCCTCTGGCCTGCTCTTGATGCATAATGATTAGGTGCATGATCAAATTCATGTAAAGGTGCACCCACCCACTGGCCAGGGATACTGACAGTGGAGGATTTTGGCAGTGGTAATGCCATTGAATGTCAAGCGATGACCAAGGAAATGCCAGTGGATGTGATGTCTGGATTTCCAGAAGGTCTTTGATAAGGTGCTACAAAGGAGGCTGCGAAACAAGGTGTGTACCTGTGATGTTGAGGACAAGGTGCTGGCATGGATAGAGGATGGCTGACTGGCAGAAGGCAGCGAATGGAGATGAAGGGGTCATTTTCAGGTTGGCAGCTGGTGACTAACTGAGATCTGCAGGGGTCAGTGTTCGGACCACAACTATTCATATTACACATTAACAATCTGGACAAAGGAACTGAGGGCATTGTTCCTAAGTTTGCAGGTAATGCAAAGATAAGTGGACGGGTAGGTATTGTTGAGGCAGTGGGGAGGCTGCAGAAGCACTTGGGCAGGGTGGCAGAGTGGACAAACAACTGGTAGCTGGAATACAATGTGGGAAAGTTTGAGGTTGTGAATTTTGGTAGAAAGAATTGAGGTACAGATTATTTTCCAAACCAGAACAGGTTTTGGAAATCTGAAGCACAAAGGGATTTTGGGGTGTCAGTTCAGGATTCTTTTAAAGTTACCATGCAGGTTCAGTTGGCTGTTAGGAAGGCAAATGCAATATTAGCATTCATTTCAAGTGGTCTAGAATACTAGAACAGAGATGTACTGCTGAGGCTGTCTCAGGCTCTGGTCAGACTGTGTTTCGAATATTGTGAGCAGTTGTGGGCCCCATATCCAAGGAAGGAGGTGCTGGCGTTGGGGAAGGTTTGCAAGAATGGTAGTTTGTGTCTGTGTCAGTACTGAAGGATGAACAGGGATCTTATTGAAACTTAAAGAATACTGAGTGTCTGGGATAGAGCAGAGATGAAGCAAATGGTTTACAGCATTTTATTTTCTGTTCTTTTTGAATCATTCATGGAATGAGGGCATTGCTGGCTACACCAGCATTTATTGCCCATTCATAATTGCCCAAAAGGCTGTTAAGAGACAACCACATTTCTGTGGGTCTAAAGTCGCCTGTAGGCCAGACAAAGAAGGATAGCAATTTCCTTCCCTGAAGGACATTTCTTTTTCCCGCAATCCACAATAGATTCGTTGTCATCATCAGACTCTGAATTTCAGATTTTTATTGAAGGCAAACTCCATTATCTGCTTTGGCAGGTTCCAACCTGAGTCACTGGATTAACACTAGGCTATTGCCTCCCGTTGCTTGCGGATCCTGCAGCCTTTCGGACTGAATGCCCAGTTCAATAATTTTAGGGCCATGTCCTTTTCCCAAACCCTCTCACATCAGGCCTTGTCATCACATGGGCTGCTATCACAATCGAACTATTGTCATCTACTAATGGTCCCCAATAGCAGCTAATGATTCTTCCAGGCTGACCATTACCTATTTCTTTGTCTGCTCAGCTGTTTTCTCCCCCTCTCTTTCACGTACTCGCTCACTCTGTCTCCTGCGGACTCCATCTCCAACTGTCGTTTATCTCGGTAATCTAGTGAATCTACTTCAGCTCTTTCTTTGTCTTTTAACAAGAAGCTGAGATAATGTTTACTGAACTTGTCCTCATTCATCAATAGATTTGTTTTAAAGGTGTCTGGAACTAGCTCCAGTATTGCTTCTCTCCTCATTGGCCTAGAAATGTAGTGATTAGGAGTTTTTCCCTTGCACGCTTTTTTTTCATCTTCCTTGCCTTTTGCAGATTGTTTGAATCCTGGATGAATTTGAATTTGTTACTGTTGAACAAATGAAAGACCAAGTTGTTCTACAACCGCACTTCCTTTTGGGTGCTCTCTGGCTGATTTCTAAGGTGGAATTGTACTATTCATAATTTTTGACCTATACTTTTTCCAAGCTAAAATTTAAATCAAAACACTGATCCATCAATGCAATATTGCTCATGGGTCCATTTTCTGTTGAAATCTTGTTCAGCCAGTTGCTTCCCAATTTTAGTGTCTTGCTGCCATCCTTGTTGGACTCCTCACTCAAGTTATCTGGAACAATGTCCTGAAAGTCTTATTTCGAAACATCAAAGTTTCCAGTTCAGGAAGTAACCACTCAGCCAATCTTATCTCTGTTGAATTTTTATAAAACCAAACCATATTTAGTCTTGTGCACTGAATAAATGCTGCATTATGCCCTGCTCCAAACATTTCTTCAGTTTCTTTTAAAATTATCATGCAAAGACTTTTGCTGCAATATCAAAAGGCAGATGTTGCCATTGTTGGAAACGTGAACAGGTCAGGCAGCATCTGTAAAATTGGATGTAAATATGTTTCCCCTACATCTTTTCAGTTTGTGACACTTTTAAATGGATGGTGACATTGGCTCTGGTTCCCCAGCCAACTTAAATTATGAACATTCTTTTTTGTTAATTCTATTAAATTGCACCTGGACTTGCCTGCTCCAGTGGAAAAATTGTCCAATTTATTTAAGAGAACACAGGGCCCAGTTTTAATATTGCAGGTGAATGAGCTTGAGCGAGTTAAAATCTCAGCCCATAACTCTGAAATTGTGCCCAATCTGATTGTAAAGGATCGAGAGTGTATTAAAATAACAGGTATGAGATGTCCTCAGGCAGTCCTTAAGTTTTATCTATAAAACTTTCTTAGTCCTGTTGCATTTAAGTTCAAAGCTACTATTGTTATGGACCAGGCCAAGATCCCCTTGAATAAAGTAGCCCAGACCCGTACTTTTCTAGTTTTAAGCAGATGTAGAGTGGATATTCTAGGAGTGATGCAGCTGGCCCAACCACTTAGTTTTAAACAAAACAGAATTTATTTGCAAGATTACTGAATGAAATACAAATGAGAAAACAGAATAGAGAAAACATCACTATTTAAAAATGCAATCGACTATCGCAACTTAATGATGCTGTTCCAAATGTCTGCAACGGTCCCCAAAAACACCCCGTTGGCAAAAATGAAAAAGGTTCTAACAAGAGAGAGATATGTCAGAGAGATTCAGCATAGAACACCTTCCATGTGGCTGTTTCTTTTTGATTCTCAGCTAACAACTGACCAGTAGCCTCAAAAAAACTGACTGTTTGCTAAAAGCAAATCAAACCAACCAGAGAGCAGCTGAGCTGGGCGAGCTGGCCGCTCCCCTTTCATCATACAAGTGTTTGTTTAAAAACTTCTTCAAGTAGATAAACCCAGAGATTTTGGAATCTATGCATTTACAGCCCTTCTGGGGGAAAAGAAAAGGACAACGTAACATGATTAAAGGAGCTTCATCGTTACACCTCTCCCCACCCCCTCCACCCTTTTTGTTGAAAAAAAGAACCATCAATATCCAAAGATGGCTTCATTTTAAAACCCCTTAATCTTACACTGTACACTACAAACACCCATATACATTACATTGACAATAATCACACAAACATGCACTACTACAGTCTGTTTTACCCCTGCTACCGAACACCCTCCATTTCTGATTCAAGTCTTGACAATGTGTTGGCAGTCACGTTTTCTTGTCCGGCCAAATGCACAGTTTTCAAATTAACTGTAACAACAAGTTTCATGTAAATAGTCTGGAATTTTTGTCTTTAAATTTCTCCACAAACTTTAATGGGTTATGATCAGTGTATATAATTGTCTCAGATACATTACTGATAACCTAAACATGGAAATGTTGTAACACCAATACCAAGCTCAAAGTCTCCTTCTCAACTGTCGAATATTTCTGCTGATGAATGTTCAATTTCCTGGAGAAATACCTGATAGGTCTTTCTATTTTTCTCCTCATGTTCCTGTAAGAGAATAATACCGACTTCCACATCACTCGCATCAATAGCCACCTTGAATGGCTCTGCATAATTATTTGTGCCTAACACTGGGGCAGTGGTTAACACAGCTTTCAGGCTGTCAGATTTCCTTCTGACAGCCTAAAGTTCATTGAAACTTCTTGCCTTTCTTTAGTAATTCGGTGAGTGGAGCAGCCAGCTAAACTTTGGTCCGTATTTCCGATAAAATCCACTCAATCCCAAGAATCATAGTCCTGCTCTTTTTGTTGATGGTATGAGAAACTCCCCAATTACCTTTGATTTTGCATTCCATGGGGCCATTTGTCCATGTCCAATAACATGGCCCAGGAAGGTGACTTGGGCTTTGGCAAATTCCCTTTTAACCAGGTTTATTACCAAGCGTGCTTCCCAGAGTTCAAATAATTCTGATAAATGTTGCAAATGTTCCTTCCATGTGTGAGTAACAATCACCAGGTCATCAATAGATACAACACAATTGGATTATTTGGAAATGACCTTCTTGGTTAGTCTCTGAATGTGGCTGGTGCACTTTTCATACTGAACAGCATGAATTTAAACTGATATAATCGATTCAGTGTTCCGAAAGCCAAAATTGTCTTTGCTCTTTCAGAAAAAGATATCTGCCAATATCTTTTTGAGCAAGTCCAACTTAGAAATATAAGTTGCTTGTCCCACCTTTTCAAACTTGGAATCGGATATGCATCCGTCTTCGTCACTGCATTGACTTTGCAATAGTCCACACAGAACCACTGGGTACCAGCTGGTTTTGGCACCATTACTATGGGTGAGCTCCAGTCACTGCAACTCACTTTGTATCATCTTGGAGCATGAGTTCCTTTTCCACCTGTGCCAACTTTAGAGGGTTATGTCTGTTAGGGTATTGCTTAATCAGAACAGCATTTCCTGTATCTACATGCATAATTAGGTTAGTACTTCCCAGCTTATTTCTACATATCTCCCCACGTAATAGTGAAAACTCTTTCAGGTCGTTTTGATTTTCCTCTGGAAGGTAACGCAATAATTTATCCTAATTTTTGAGAACTTCCTCATTGTCCAACTTAATTTGAGGAATGTCCAATTCAGAATCCTCTGAACTTAATTTTTTACTTTGTGGTATAACACAATCTCGTTTTGCTTTTCTTCCCTGTCAAAATACCTTTTCAGCATATTCATATGTCACACCCTGAGATTTCTTTCTGTCTGGAGTCCTTATCAAATAGTTCACCTCACTTGATCTCCTTTAGACATAACAAGGTCCACTAAACCTTGCTTTAAAGGTTCACCTACTACTGTAAGTAGCATGAACACTTTATCTCCAGTAGCAATACTGCAAGTTTTTGATTTCTTGTCTGCTTCCTGTTTCGTTGTATGCTGTGATACTTTTAAATGCTGTCTGCCAACTCCCCCGTTCTATTTAATCATTCCCTAAAATCTGACACATTGTCCAAGTATGTAGATTCTGAATTATGATTTTATCAGTTTCTCCTTCATCAATTTTAACAGTCCTCTCACTTCATACCCAAAAACTAATTCAAGTGGACTGAATTTGGTCAATTCATTTGGTGCATCTCTGATGGTAAAAAGTACAAATGGAATTTCTTTATTCCAATCATCTGGACAGTCTTGACTATAAGCTCTCAACATGGTCTTTTAATGGCTGATGCTACCTTTCCAGAGCTCCCTGTGATTCTGGATGTATGCAGTAGATTTGAATTGTTTTATTCCTCGGCTGTCCATAACTTCCTTGAATAATGTTGATGTGAAGTTTGACCCTTGATCTCACTTTTTCTCTGTAGGTAGTCCATCTCTCGTAAAAAAATTGAGTAACTCCTCTACAATTCTTTGAGCTGTGAAATCGCTGTGTAATGCCTTTGGAAATCTAATGGACACATCCATTATTGTTAACAAATACTGATTCTCACTTTTTGTTTTACGTAAAGGTCCTACACAATCAGTTAAGACTTGTGGCTTGGAAAAGTAGACTCCAAGGCAAGAGTGTAAATGATATGTGGAACTTGTTCAAGGGGCAACTATTGAGTGTCCTTGATAATTATGTACCTGTCAGGCAGGTAGGAAAGGGTCGTGCGAGGGAGCCGTGGTTTAATAAGGAATTGGAATCCCTTGTTAAATGGAAGAGGGCGGCCTATCTCAAGATGAGACGTGAAGGTTCAATTGGGGCGATTGAGAGTTATAGGGTAGCCAGGAAGGACCTGAAGAGAGAGCTAAAAGCAGCAAGGAGGGGACACGAAAGGTCCTTAGTAGATAGGATTAGGGAAAACCCTAAGGCTTTCTATAGGTATGTTAGGAATAAAAGAATGACTAGGGTAGGAATAGGTCCAGTCAAGGATAGTAGGGGGAAGTTGCGTGTGGAGGCGGAAGAGATTGGGGAGACACTGAATGAATACTTTTCTTCAGTATTCACTCAGGAACAGGGCATTGTTGTCGATGAGAATACTGAGGCACAAATAAGTAGAATGGATGGCTTTGAGGTATGTAGAGAAGAGGTGTTGGAAATCCTGGAAAAGGTGAAAATAGATAAGTCCCCTGGGCCTGATGGCATTTATCCTAGGATTCTCTGGGAAGCAAGGGAGGAGATTGCAGAGCCATTGGCCTTGATTTTTATGTCCTCTTTGTCTACAGGAGTAGTCCCAGAAGACTGGAGGATAGCAAATGTGGTTCCCTTGTTCAAAAAGGGGAGTAGGGATAGCCCTAGTAACTATAGGCCGGTGAGTCTCACTTCTGTTGTGGGCAAAGTCTTAGAGAGAATTGTAAGGGATAGGATTTATGCACATCTAGATAGGAATAATGTGATCAAGGATAGTCAGCATGGTTTTGTGAAGGGCAAGTCGTGCCTCACAAACCTTATTGAATTCTTTGAAAAGGTGACGAAGGAGGTTGATGAGGGGAAAGCGGTAGATGTGGTATATATGGATTTTAGTAAGGCGTTCGATAAGGTTCCCCATGGTAGGCTACTGCAGAAAATACGGAGATATGGCATTGAGGGTGAGTTGGAGGTTTGGATTAGGAATTGGCTGGATGGAAGAAGACAGAGGGTAGTAGTTGATGGCAAAGTTTCTTCATGGAGTGCCGTCACTAGCGGTGTTCCGCAAGGATCTGTTTTGGGACCATTGCTGTTTGTCATTTTTATAAATGACCTGGAAGAGGGGTTAGAAGGTTGGGTGAGCAAGTTTGCGGATGACACGAAAGTCGGAGGAGTTGTTGACAGTGAGGAAGCATGTGGCAGGTTACAGCAGGATATAGAGAAGCTGCAGAGCTGGGCAGAAAGGTGGCAGATGGAATTCAATGTAGCTAAGTGCGAGGTGATTCACTTTGGGAAGAATAACAAAAAGATGGGGTACTGGGCTAATGGTCGGATACTTGGTAGTGTGGATGAGCAGAGGGATCTTGGTGTCCATGTACACAGATCTCTGAAAGTTGCCACCCAGGTAAATAGTGCGGTGAGGAAGGCATATGGCGTACTGGCTTTTATTGGTAGAGGAATTGAGTTCCGGAGTCCTGAGGTCATGATGCAGTTGTATAAGACTCTGGTACGGCCGCATCTGGAATATTGTGTGCAGTTTTGGTCGCCATACTATAGGAAGGATGTGGAGGCATTGGAACGGGTGCAGAGGAGGTTTACCAGGATGTTGCCTGGTATGAAAGGAAAATCGTATGAGGAAAGACTGAGGCACTTGGGGCTGTTTTCACTAGAGAAAAGAAGGTTTAGGGGTGACTTGATTGAGGTGTACAAGATGATTAGGGGGTTAGATAGGGTCGACAGTATGAACCTTTTCCCGCGTATTGAGTCGGGTATTACAAGGGGGCATAGCTTTAAATTAAGGGGGGGTAGATATAGGACTGATGTTAGGGGTAGGTTCTTCACTCAGCGAGTCGTTAGTTCATGGAATGCCCTGCCAGTAACAGTGGTGGACTCTCCCTCTTTATGGGCATTTAAGAGGGCATTGGATAGGTATATGGAGGATAGTGGGTTAGTGTAGTTTAGGTGGGCTTGGATCGGCGCAACATCGAGGGCCCAAGGGCCTGTACTGCGCTGTATTCTTCTATGTTCTATGTTCTATGTTTATGTAAAAGGTTCTACAAATGCAAGAATAGGTATTAAAGGTGCGGGTTTTAGTACAACCTATGGTTTTCCAATTGTTTGACATGTATGACATGTCTGGGAAAATTCAACTACATCCTTGTGAAGTCCAGGCCAATCAAAATGTTTTTGTATTTTAGCTTGGGTTTTTCTTACCCCTAAATAACCACCTGCTGGTAATTCATGTGCTACCTGCAACAAGACTTTTCCATAACCCACTGGCAACATGACTTGATGAATTTTTACCCATTTTTCAGCTGCCTGAGTACATGATGGTCTCCATTTCCTCATTTTTAAGATAGCAGCATTCAGAGATGCCTCTAGACGATTTTTCTGTGTGCGACTTTTGATGCAATTTGTTTAGTTTCTCATGTTTCTGCTGTAGCTCAGTTAATTTCTCTATGCAAAAGATGTCTGCTTTGTCGTCTATTTGCTCCTGTTTTATCAACCATTTAATTCCATTTCAACTTCGTTATCTGTAACCTTTGATCTCTCCTGGTTCAACTGGTGACTTTGTGGTCTTATTACCACACAGTCTGGAAAAACCCCAAGATATGTGTCCTGCAATAGTTCATTCGCCTGAGTTTTCACTGGCTTTTCAAACACAGTAGGCAGCACTCCTACCTGTGAACCAGCTATATCATTAGCATGGACATTGTATTCTGGAGCTAAGGGTTTTTCTAGTACTCCTACCATGACTTCTCCCCTTTTCACTGGACACTCTAACTTCAGTGTACATAATTGAGTGCTCGTCTCACTATGCATTCCCGTTACTAGCACCTTTTCTGGTAGTAGTCCTTTAGAGCTGCATATCTCTCATCTTTCAACATCACAGATTGAGAGGATCCTGTATCTCTTATTTGCTACTCCTGGCCTATGTGAATAAACTTACCTTTATAGGTATATGGCTTAAGAAGATCTGGCACTTCCTCCTTAACCAACCTCCGACCAGCTTGTACATTCTGGTGCAGCCTTTTAGCCGTCTGTGTTTTCTGTTACCACTCCAACAAAATTCACTGGCTTATCCTGTTTTCCTCCATCTGGCTACCCAGTGCTTTTCCTCACCTACCAACACTGTGATTTCATGTGACCTACTTTATTGTAATGAAAACACCAGAGCTTTTTAACTTCTCTTTTTACCTTGTGATAAATTATCCTTATGATCTTCACTGAGATCTACCTTCCCCCTACAACATGAGCAATTCTCTTTCCCCAATTTCTATCCCTCACAGATTGAAACTGAAGTTGGAAACCAAACTTTGATTTATGAGCCAAATCATTTCAGCCAGTTCAGTTGTTAATCTTGCAGTTGTAACTCAGTGCTCTTGCACATGAGTTCGCAGTACCTCAGGAACTGAATTTTTGAACTCCTGTCTAAGGTGCAACTATTTAAGTTCATAGTCCCTCTCTTCCTTTCCTTTTTCTCTTTCTTCTCTCTTTCTCTTTTTGTTCTGTTAAAGTGATTCATTCTTTTTCTGCTTTTAATCATAATTCAAACAGTTTCATTTCTTTTGCCCTTTACTTGGCTTTTGCCTCTAACTCGAGCTACTTCATTTTCAATTGAATTTTAGCCATCTCTGAAGATCCTGATGGTGTTTCCAGCAAATTTAAATGCTGAATTTTTGCTGTAATTGTCTCTCCTTGCCTTATAGAAGGAGGCAGCTCCAACTCTAACTTGACTGTTAATTCCAGCAGCTTGGCCTTATTCACCTTCTCTAAGGCTCCTAAAATGTCGCCTTCCACCCCCAGAAACCTCTTGGTGACTTAAAGAGCAATTGCTACAGCAAGCAATGTTTAAACCAACCAAAACCAACGCCTGGAACAAAAGACACGAACACCTACCACTTGCAGTCTTTGAGTTGAGCAACCCTAATCCTAAAATGGAACTCAAGAACAAATCCCACAAAGAGCCCCCAGTCTGTTTTGGATCAGGCCAGATCCCCTCAAAACATTTCAAGAAAGTAGCCCAAGTCCTAACTTTGCTAGTTGTTTTAAGCACGTGTAAAATGGATATACCATGAATGGTGCAACCAGTCAAACCATGTAGTTTGAAGCAAAACAGAATTTATTTGCAAGGTTACTGAATGAAAAACAAACAGGAAAGAACAGAACATAGGATAACTTAGCTATTGAAAAACCCAATCGACTCTTTCGCACTTAGTGTTCCAAATGCCTGCAACAGTCCCCATAAATACCCGCTTAGATAAAAGGAAAAATCAAACACCGTTTCTTACAGGAGAGAGAGATTCAGCATTGAACATCTCCTTCCATGTAGCTGTTTCTTTTGGATTGGAGTCATAGAGATGTATATCACGGAAACAGACCCTTCAGTCCAACTTGTCGATGCAGATCAGATATCCTAACCCAATCTAGTCCCACCTGCCAGCATCCGGCGCATATCCCTCCAAACTCTTCCTATTCATATACCCATCCTGATGCCTTTTAAATGTTGCAATTGTACCAGCCTCCTCCACTTCCTCTGGCAGCTCATTCCATACACGTACCACCCTCTGCATGAAAAAGTTGCCCCTTAGGTCTCTCATGTATCTTTCCCCTCTCACCCTAAATCTATGCCCTCTAGTTCTGGACTCCCCCACCCCAGGAAAAGACTTTGCCTATTTATCCTATCCATGCCCCTCATAATTTTGTAAACCTCAATAAAGGTCACCCCTCAGCCTCCGACGCTCCAGGGAAAACAGACCTAGCCTATTCAACCTCTCCCTATAGCTGAAATCCTCTAACCCTGGCAACATCCTTGTAAATCTTTACTGAACCCTTTCAAGTTTCACAACATCCTTCTGATATATTCCAACAGTGGCCTAACCAATATCCTGCACAGCTGCAACGTGACCTCCCAACTCCTACACTCAATACTCTGACCAATAAAGGAAAGCGTACCAAATGCTTTCACTATCCTATCTACCTGTGACTCCACTTTCAAGGAGCTATGAATCTGCACTCCAAGGTCTCTTTGTTCAGCAACACTCCCAAGGACCTTACCATTAAGTGTATAGGTCCTGCTAAGATTTGCTTTCCCAAAATGCAGTTCTCAGCTAACAACTGACCAGCAGTCTCAAAAAACCGACTGCTTGCCGAAACCAAACCAAACCAAAGGCTAAGCTGGGAAAACTGGCCACTCCCTTTTATTGTACAAGTGTTTGATTAAAAACCTAAAAGCTTCAAGTAGATAAACCCAGACATTTTGGAATCTTTGCGTTTACGACCCTCTGGGAAAATAAACAAGCACAACCTCACCTTGTTAAAGGAGCAGCGTTGCAACACTGTAACTACTGCAAAGCTTCCGTGGGCGGCACGGTGGCACAGTGGTTAGCATTGCTGCCTCACAGCGCCAGAGACCCAGGTTCAATTCCCGCCTCAGGCGACTGACTGTGTGGAGTTTGCACGTTCTCCCCGTGTCTGCGTGGGTTTCCTCCGGGTGCTCCGGTTTCCTCCCACAGTCCAAAGATGTGCAGGTCAGGTGAATTGGCCATGCTAAATTGCCCGTAGTGTTAGGTAAGGGTAAATGTAGGGGTATGGGTCAGTTGCGCTTCGGCGGGGCGGTGTGGACTTGTTGGGCCGAAGGGCCTGTTTCCACACTCTATGTAATCTAATCTAATCTAATCTAATTTGCAGATGCCTCTCCAGACTGTACTACACTGTGACACCCAATTTGCCCCACTGTTAGTTATTTAATACTTAAAAATCAGTTCTTTTAGTTCAGTGATGCTCTTTGGAGTATTTCTCCTAAGGTTAAGTTGATGTAACACCACGATATTGCTAATGCTTCTGTTTTGCTGTGCAGAAGTTACATAATGCCCAATTGTTGATGATTGTGCCTTTGAAGTTGCTGCTAAATATATGCAATCAGAATAGCAAATTCATATAGATGGTTATGTAATAGTTTTCCGTAATAACCTACTATCTGCAATAGAGTGATGGCCTTTCAATGTGAAATAGATCTCAGAAGACTAGAGTTAGATGAATGCTGAAGATACAATTTTGCATTTGGAGAGAAGTCCTCAACTGTGTTTTTATGCCCCCCTCACCCTCATTCAGAACTCCAGTCCCCTGCCATTTAAATATTTCTTTGCTAAACTGTGATCTCAGTATTAAGTTCATGAAGGGATCTGGAGAACAAGGAAAGCACCTAATATTTAAAATATTCAATATTGCTATATAGATATCTTACTCAACACTTTGAAGCCTTCTACAAAATGCATGCTTTTCTAATGTGGATGTCCTTCAGATATATTCATTGTAGATTTTTTTCCATGTTTTATAATTCAAAAATACTCAAGTTACAGTGTTAGATTTCTCATAACATGTTCCATCTTGCATTAGGAGCGAATATCAAATGAGGGCACTGATTCCAGGAAGTATATTCCCCTGCAGTTGCATGAAAAGGCTGAAACTATTGATGCAAAGAAAAAGGAAGAACTTCTAAGACTCAAGAAGAATATAAAAGGACTTCTTAATAGGTAGGAGTATGGAAACATTCTACTGTTCAACAATGGCTGTTTTTGCAGGCATTATCAGGTGGAGCAGTGTACAGGCATTGGCAAGATAGGCATGTCTAATACTGAGGCTGACTGTGTCACCTAAAAGATCACAGATGTTGGTGAAATTCTGAGAACGGTTTAACTCAAGAAACCGGGTTCAATCAAGTTTTGGAAATCACTTGAGCATGCTCATCAAGCCATGCATGTGCAGTTCGCTGTCGGTTGCCATCTTGAAAGAAGGCTTGCATTTAGAACACACTCCAACTCAAATTGAGTTGCCATTGATTTTAGGAAACCTTGTTTCATTTAAACTTTGCAGAATAATAAGTGTTCCTTGTTTTTATAAACCAGGGCCTTGGAACCAAATTATTAACCTAACAATCCAACACTGCTTTCCTGTTCTAACATTTCTAATCAACTTGAAATATGTAACAACACGCCTCTGGAGCAGGTGGGACTTAAACCTGGGTCTCCTAGCTCAGATGTGGGAACACTGTCACTGTGCTATAAGAGCCCTTCCTATTCCAACAGATATCTCGTGGTGTAAATTATTTCAGCATTTTCTGGTTTTCCTTGAGATTAACTGTGATATTGTAAAATTTGAGCTTTGCTGAAATGTGAGCCAAATGTTGGAAAATTTAAAATCGAAATGATTCACAAATACACTGCTGTGTTTCTGTCATTTTCGGTATCATTGTGATTAAAAATGGGCAATTTGGAAGAATATCAGATGATTGCAATGTGACTAGTCCAGTGATCCCATTTTTATTGTGTTGTGCAAACCAGGGCCAAGTGAATCTCACCTTTTTCTATTCAGTTCAATTTGTGATCTTTTAATTGAGATTTGTGATGCAAAAGAATTCATTATTTATGACTGAATGCATGAAAGGTCTGACAGATAATTGGTGATTTATTTAAAACCGCTTTTACTCAGACCTGCAAATAATGGTAGTAATTGAATTTGGAGATTAAAATGGGAACAAAACTTCTGTATGTTCATATTTCCTTGTGCACGAAGCAAAGCAGATGTTCCACTTAATAGGCAAACTCTATCCACATGATTCTTCAGGATATGAACTTCCTTTCGGTTCAAGAAGTTCAAATGCTAGTCACTGGGATGCAAGGCTTGGCAGAAGCACAGAAAATTAGAACTGCTTTTTTATTCAAAAAGTATTTAATGATGTTAGAGATGCTTCAGACCAGTTTTAGTGAACCTTCAAGTGTACTTTTTGGTTGCTTGCAACAGAAACAGGACTGAATCATTGGGGTCTGAGTGATATGGGAGATGGTAAAATTTTTGGCGTGATCAGACTAGATCCAGGGAGGTTGATCCCAACGTCTGGAGGATCCCACTTCATGGCACATCTGTGATCTATTTACAGGACATTTCTGCACTGTCAATGATCACTGAAATGCTACTGTCTTTCCAGGCTCTTTGCTTGCTGTCATAGCACTCGTTCATTTTTACTCTGTACCTGAATGTTCACAGCACCCCTGCCTTGCCTTGGCTTGACTTCGTGCTCTTTGTCCCTTTTGCCAGAGATAACAGGCTCATTTTACTATTGTTTTGCCTTGCCATTTAACACAGACACAAAGGCACAAAACTTATCATGGTTGTCAGCAGGCCTCTGTCAAGTCAAGGGAATAGCCTTTTGTCAGTGAATCCCAGTGCAGTAAGTCAAAGGCAGCCTTTGATGTGGGAAGGGACTTGAATATGGTATGATTGGACATGATTGGTCAGCCATTTGGAGCAGTTAGTCAGGTTACTCTTAATCCTTGTGCAGAAGAGCTGAATATCGAACAGTCTATTATCCATCTTCAGTCTTGTTAACCTATTGTGGTCTGTTTCTCTTGTGAAATGAGAGGGCCATGTATGAAGGCACAAGGAGGCCATTTAACACCATTGTTTCTTCATTAAAGGTATAGTGCTTAATCCCACACCCATAGGTTTTTTTTTATTCACAACTCCAATACCCTCTTCATCCTCTCTGACTTCTTTCAAGATTAGTTTTGAAATTGGCTTTTATCCACTGAGCGTTCCTTGTACAATGTTAAACTGAAACAAGAGTTAAAATATCTCAAATTATTTTAAATCTATAATCATTAATTTAATAGTGGAGGATCATTTTTCTCACTCTACTATGTCAAAATGTCCCATCATCTTGCAAATCTCTATTTCATCAACATGTAACCTTCACTATTCCAAGGAGGACAGTCCTCATGTCTAAAAGATCCAGCAAGCAAGGGGAGCAACAGTTGTCCCCAGGTCAAGATTGTTTGTCCACTTGGACCTTGCACTATCATCCTTTATTTCTTGACTCTCCCACAAAGCTTTCCTAACCTTTGTACTTCCTGATAAAAACCAAAATAATCCTGGATGCAGAAATCAGAAACAAAAACAGAAATTGTTGGAAACATTCAGCAGGTCTGGCAGTATCTGTGGAGAGAAATCAGAGTTAACATGTTGGGTCCAGTGATCCTTTCTCACAACTCAAGGATCTGAGGAAGGGTCACTGGATGCGACACATTAACTCTGATTTCACCCTACCGATTCTGCCAGACCTACTGAGCTTTTCTAAATATTTGTTTTTGTGTACTTCATGATAACTTGGTAAATGTCTAACCAATATCAATTGATCTGTAATACTAATTCCATTACTTTCTTCACAGCTGCTGCCTGATCTGCCAAGTGTTTCCACAGATTTTTGTTTTTTATTTCTGGAATCCACAGTATTTTGCTTTTGGTTTGCCATGTAATAAATTATCTTGCCACTTTGTAATGTTGATGTCCTGCATTGTGAGCCTTAACCCTGAATCTGGTTGCTTCATTTAAAAAGATAAGACGAACGGTATGCCTCCTAGTATTATTTAAAAATAAAGTGAAGTATCTAGTATATAACGTATAAATTGTTTGTACAGCGTGTGGTTGAAACCACAAGAAAAATCTGCATTATTTTGACAATTTGGAATGAATAATGCTAATATTTTTGGGTCTTCATTCATTCAATTATGAATTTAAGTTAAGCCCTTTTTTGTGGTTTTAGGTTGAGTGAACCTAATATGGCCTCTATTAGTAGTCAGCTTGAAGAGTTGTATATGAAAAACAGCAGAAAAGATATGAATGATGAGCTAACGGATGTCACCCTTGCGGCCTGTGTCACTCCAGCCTTGATGCCTAACAGATTGATGATGGAACATGTACTGTTAATCAGTATTCTTCATCACAATGTTGGAATTGAGGTAACGCTACTATTCAAATTGCTTATCAAAACTGTCCTATAAGCTAGATACTTTTAAGTTTGTAATATTTATGTTGCTGGCAATTTTAAAACTTTGGTTGTAAGGCTGACTATAAAACTGCAGAACTGCATGTTTGAGACCAGAGGATCATAATTGGTAAAGGTGCTAGAAATCTGAAATAGAAACAAAATGTTGCTGAGTAGTTCGAGTGCTTTCTGCGTAAATATCATTTTGGTTACAAATTAAGAGATGCTAACTGGAACTCAATTTTTTTTTGTTTTAGCATTAAAGAAAACGAAGCAGCTACAATTTGAAGTTATTTTGTTCACTGAATAAGACTCAGCATTACTGATGAAATCTAAGCATTAGTGAACCAGATAATATTAATGTTTCTGAATAAATAAAGACATAACTATGATATTTATTAATTTTGTCCCCAAGCACCTTGTGCTCAAAAAATATTTGAGAGTTCAGGCCAACCACAGAATTTTGGGCTGTAAAGTATCTTTTTATTTTTCAGTATTTTGATTGTGGTCTGAAATGGATAAAGCAAAGTTTTAGAAGCTAAGCGTTGTTGAAGGTAGCTGTACATATAAATGAAAGTTACCAAACACTCATTGTAAATCCTATATACACAGTTGTTTGTGCAGCCAGGGGGCTGTGTACAAATGGGCCTACGGCTGACCCACAAATAGCTGATTGTCTTTTGGAGCAGTGATCAATTGTCAATGATAAAGGCTTTCGGGTCTTTGATAACTGACTTGCAGGCTGAACGGTTCAAGAATATGAATGTTCTTGGGTGGGGTGGAGGGGAGAAGCTGTTGGATCTTTGGCAGGGAAGGACCTGCTTTTTTTTTATCTCTGCAGTAAAAAGTATCTCAAGCCTGAAAGCATCCTGCTTATTTTCCCCTTTGGTGTAAGCTCTGATTTTTGGTAAGTTAGAGACCTTTACAAATGTGAACTAATCACACTGCCTTATGCAAACAAATGAAAGTACCTAGGGAAGGAAGATCAGGAAATAAACTTTCCACATCAGCACAAGAATCATCACAGCAAATCCTGTGGACAGAGACCATTGAAGTGCCTTCACAATCTTTCCCTGTGCCTACAACCCCTCTATTTTTGTTGTTGTTTTTATCTGAGTGTAGAGGGGGAGTTTATTTGGGCGGGCCGGGGTAAATAAAGTTGTTCTTCATTTTTTACTTTGGAGAGAATGTATTTATTCATAATAAGTAGTCGTTCTTGTTAAGTACAGTCACCCGGTTTTGTCAATCTGGTGTCTAAAAGATCCATAAATTGGGGAATTCTGCATGCATTGTAAAACTTAGCTTTTGTGACAACTCTGGGAATAGTGCCACTTGTTTTTTTTAAGCTACCCCAGTGAGGTACAACAACAATGATCAAAACTCTTCTGTTTGTATCCTTGTCACCAAGCGCCAATGTTAGAATTTTCTCAGAAATGGTTCTTCCTTTTTACAGTTATAATGTTGCCTCTGCCAAGAACGTATAATGGTTGCACTCATGGTCTCAGCTTATAAGTGCCATTTGGGGAACTGCAAGCCTCTGTGGAATTGTACTTGGGCAGAGTTAGCATATGAGTGTGATTAGAGGACAGAATTAGGAAGTCACAAACAGCATCGTAAAAATATTAATGTGGATGAGCTGAACAGCGTCACCTGTTCTGTGCTGTACTTTCTATATGTGTTCTGAGAACCAGCTAAGGTAGAATGTTCTGTAGATTTAATCTATTTGTCAATTCCATGATTGCAAGAAAATAAACCAAAGCTTATTGAAATTTGTTTCCAATCGAATAAGATGCAATGCATTTTGCGTGTTTTGAAGTTTTATTAATGGGATGTGGATAACCTTGGGAGTTGCAAGATTGAGTTGAATCTCGTTCCAGATTTTGGAGCCAAATAACTAGGCTCCACTGCTTAGTGGAGTGAATCCACCAAGGCATTCTTGAAGAAAATCAGATTTCCTATGGTGTGCTGGGCAGCAGTCATCACTCAACCCACTTCTAAAATTAATTATAATGCTGTACATGGGAGCTGACTATGAAAATTTGTACTTCATACTATCACAACAGTACCTACAATAGGTTGTAAACTGCTTTGGGTTGTCGTGAAGTAAGGGAAAATGTTCAATAGTTTTAAGTTTTGTTTGTGACAGAGGAATTTTACTAGTTCCAATGCTTTATATTTGCTCAGTGTGTTAAGTTTAATCAATATGCCTTGTGTTTTACAGGTTGGAGCCCATGTTTTGGAGGCAGCAGTGAAACAATTTGATGAACATTGGAGAAAAGTCAGCGAAACCAAAGAATGTGATAATCTTATCAATTTGATTGCACACTTCTATAACTTCCATGTGATAAACTCTGTGTTAGTGTTTGATATTCTTAAAAAACTCACAAGCAACTTCAAAGAAAAGGACATTGAGCTTATCCTTCTTTTATTGAAAGAAGTGGGATTTACCCTTCGGAAGGATGATGCAGTGGCATTGAGGGATTTGATTCTGGCAGTTCAAAGCAAAGCTAGCAGTGTTGGTAAACAATTCCAAGATCAAACAAGGGTAAGACAGATTTCATGATTTAAGGAAACTCTCAAACACGGGCATGAATTAAAAGTTATGTATTAGTGTTACAATGCACAAGACAGTAATCGTAGGGGACTTCAATGTGCCGGTGAACTGGGAAAATCAGACTGTTAGCAGATCTCAAGAAAAAAGAATTGGTGTAACGTATACAATATTGTTTTGTTTTGGAGCAGCTTGAGGTAGAGTCCACTAGGAACAGGTGGTTCTGAATTTGGTCATGTATAATGAGAAAGACTTGATTAGAGATGTTAAGGTGAAGGAAGCCCGAGGTGGTAGTAACCGTAATAATGGAGAAGGACCTTTTATATGCGTTTGGAATGGGAAAATCAGATTGGCAGTGAATCTCAAGGAACGGAATTCGGGGAATGTCTATGAGATGAATTTCTGGAGCAGGTTGTGGTAAAGCTCATGAGAGAACAGGAAATTCGGGATTTGGTGATGTACAATGAGGCAGACGTGATTAAGGAACTGCTAAAGGAATCCCTTGGGGCAGCAACCACATTATGATAGAATTCAGCCTGCAGTTTGAGAGTGAGAAGGTGGAATCAGATGTAACGGTATTACAATTGAGTAAGGTTAACTTCAAAGACACAAGGGAGGGGTTGGCCAGAGTTGGTTGGAAGGGGAGCCTGGCAGGAAAGTTAGTGAAGCAGTAACAACAGACGTTTTTGGGGGTGATTTGGGAAATTCATCAGAAATTCATTTCAAGGAAGAAGAGAGACATACCTGTACTAAAGGGAGGCTGAGGCAACCATGACTGAACAGGGAAATCAGAGAGAGCAGAAAACGAAAGGAAAAAGGATAGTAGGAAATCTTTTTAAAAGCTAGCAGAGAATGATTAAAAAGGCATTAAAGGGGAGGGAGGGCAAGAAGCTGAAATGAGAATAAGCCAGCTTGTAATAATGAAGATTACAAGAGATTTTTTTTAAGGCATCTAAAAAGTGAGAGGCAAGAGTGATCTTTGGACTGCTGAAAGGTTAGGCTGGAACAAAGAAATGGCAGAGGAACTGAATAGGTATTTTGCATCAGTTTTCACAGTGGAAGCACACTAGATCTTCGAGAGTCAAAGGACAAAGGTGAGTGGAGTGGCCATCACTAAGAAGGTGCAAGGGAAACTCATAGGTCTGATGGTGAAAAAAATTCACCCGGAGCAAATGGACTACATCCCAGAGTTCTGAAAGAGATAACTGAGGAGATTGTAGAGGCACTCACAGTGATCTTTCAGGATTCAGTGGAATAAGGGAGGGCCCCAAAGGACTGGAAAATGGATAAGGTGACACCTTCTTTTAAAAAAGAAAAACCCAACTAGCTACTAATCTATCCTACAAACAACCAAAACATAAAATAGGATATCATACATTTTTAACAACAAAATAATTAAATAACTAGATGCATGCTCAAAATAGATTTACATCAAGTCATAATAAAACCCGTATTTATATGGGATTCCTTCTCCTGGGGGTCCCCGAACCAGCCAGAACCATCACCACAGCCAGACAAAAGCCCTGGATAGTATGGCCGAGATATCTGTGATATAGTTTAAAAAGGGCTGCCATGTTTTATAGAATAATTCCGTTTTTTGGTGCACCATATTTGTAAGGAAGTTAAGGGGGATATATTCCATGATTAACCTGTGCCAGTTCGCAAGTCCTGGAGGGCCTTCAGCTACCCAGTTCGCTAAAATATTTTTCGTTGCACAAAACGAAACAATGGTAAATAATTTCCTCTCGTGCATGTCCAGGGAGGGAAAATGTGAAGAACCCAAAAGCAGGGACACTGGATCCAATCTAATCTCCATACCCAAGATCCCTGTCAAGGCATTCGCTACTCTATCCCAATACCATGTTATGGCCTGTCCATAGAAGTTGGCATTCTCACGCATTGTCTATTTTGAATTTAGGACATATTGGGGTTGCTCCTGCTTTGAATTTTGCAAATCGTTCAGGTGCCGTATGAGCCCTGTGGATTATCTTTGTTTATAATAGAACTCAGGTTATTCAATTAGAGATCTTTCTGGCATTTTCCCAGATGTTCTCCCACATTTCTGATGAGACTTCCAACCTTAATTCTTGATTCCAGGTTTTAAATCGTTCCATGTCATTAGATACTTTATTATATAAGGAGTGATAAAGAGTACTAACTGAGGGGGGCCCTATCGGCCATAGCATTCCCCTTTCCCTATCCGATTTGTAGGGGTAAATTACCAGTGTGGTGTCTTTTGTATGTCGTCTCGTATTCAGAAATACTGAAAAAGGTCCTTGTTAGGCAATCCAAACTTCTGGTGCAGCTGCTCAAAGGACATCATAACCTCCCCATCGAACAGATCTCCCAAGTAGAGATACCTCTGGACTTCCACGTTTTATATGTAGCATCTGTCACCCCGATTGAAATTCCAATGCTCCCACTATAGGAGTATAAGGGGAGGTTTTTTTGCACATTACCCTCACCTTGTTGCATTATCCTCCAGGCTTTAATTGTATTTAATACAATAAGGTTTTTACAATAGTCCATAGTACCTCTCATCTTGTCCATAAATAAAAGATTGATGAGGGGACATTTTGCTTGGGAGGTCTCAATATCTAGTCAGATTGGGTCTCTTGTGACACGCAATCAATCAGCTACATAGGACAATAAGGAGCTCACTTGATACCTCCTAAAATCTGGAAAGTCAAATCCTCCCCTTACTTGTGGAAGCTGCAGCTTTTCTAATTTAATAAGGGGCCGTCTATGGTTCCAGATAAAAGAGCCAAGCCAGCCGTAAAGCTTACGCAACACCTGTCTAGGTAGCATCAGGGGAGCATTCTCATAGGATATAAAAGACGAGGTAGGATATTCATCTTAACTAGGGCTACTCTGCCTAAACAGAATGTTGGAAGATCTCCCCAGCGTTGAAGGTCCTGTCTTATTTTCTCTAAGTGCACAAAATTAGCTTTATACAGCTGTGCAAATACTGGGGTGATAAAAATACCTAAGTACAAAAATCCTTCTGGTGATCAGCGAAAGGGAAAAAAAGATCCGTCCGGTAAATTAGATACAATGGCAAGACCTCCCAATGGCACAGCCTCAGATTTCATAAAATTAATTTTATAGCCTGAAAATATACCAAATAAGCTGATCACTTGGATTGGCGGGGCACGGACATTGAAGGATCACATAAGAAGAGGAGGACATCGTCCGTATATAGAATGATTTTATGTTTGCCTGATCCAACCCTCGGAGCTGTTATGTTCGGGTCAGTTCGTATAGCTTCCTCCAGTTGTTCATTCACTAGCATGAGTAATAATAGTGAGAGAGGACATCCCTGATGACATCCCCTGGCAAAACTAAAGCTATCCAAACTTAGACAATTAGTGATCACCACTGAAACCCATATACTAAATACCTCTCCGATACCAAACCTTTCCAGTGTATAAAAAAGATATGGCCATTCTACCCAATCAAATGCCTTCACTGCGGCCAAGGAGACAACTAACCCCGGTAGTCTTCTCTGTTGACAGGCTTGTACCATGTTTAAGACCCTTCTAATATTATTAGTTGACCTGCGGCCCTTTATAAACCCCATCTGGGCCTCTTTTATGATGTGTGGTAATCTTAATGCTAACATTTTAGAAAGAATTTTGAAATCCACATTTAGTAAGGATATAGGTCTATATGATGAGCAATCTTTGGGGCCTTTCCCTTTTTAAGAATAAGCAAGATATTTGCTTCTCTCAACGAAGGTGGGAGGCAGCCCTGAATATGTGAATAATTCTACATACCTTGGGGGCGAAGGCATCTCCATACATCCACTAGCTCAAGCTCCTTATTCAGATCCGCCAATTGTCTAGATCGCTCAGATATACCTGTAGTGCTCTTAGCTATCCTATCTGTCTCTGGGTCCATAATGAGTGGCCCGGCCAGTTCCCCTATAAATTCTTTATAGAACTCAACCTGGAATCCGTCTGGTCCAGGCACTTTGCCACTCTGAAGCTGCCTAACCGCGTCGAATACTTCCTGGGTTGTCAGGGGGGCATTCAAGATCGACACCTGCTCAGAGGTTAAGCCTGGAAGGGTCAAATTTTTTAATCTTCAGTTCTATCCTCTCAGTCCTGGAATTTATACAGTTCAGAGTAGAACTTTCTAAAGGCTGTATTGATCTTTTTACGATCACAAGTCAGGGTACCAGCACTTTCTCTATTGTACGTAATGGCTCGAGGAGCCTTTTTCTTTCTAAGCAAGGTCTGCTCGGTATCTGCCAGGCTTATCGCCAGATTAATATAACCACTGCTTTGCGAATAATACTTCCCTCTTTGCTGTTTGAGTAAGTGTGGTATTTAAGGCTGACCTAAGGGCTGTGATCCTTTGTAGCTTAGTAATGGAAGACCTGTCAAGATATGCTGCCTTGAAGTGAGCCTTGAGCAGGCACTGTTGTTCTCCCTTTTGCTTTTTCCGGGTCACAGAATATGAGATGATCAAGCCTCGCGCATAAGCCTTAGTGGTCTCCCACATCATTGAAGGGTTACTGGCCGTACCTGAGTTAATTTCCCAGAAGGTTTTGAATTCCTGCAAAAAATACTTTATAAATTTGCTATCCTTCAATAAGAAGGGATCCATATGCCCATGTCGGGGGCCTATCCCATCGTCCCTAATCTTGATTTCTATATATACTGAGGCATGATCAGAAATAGCTATGTTGTCTATTTTACAAGACAGTATGGAATTCAATGGGGCAAAGAACAGATCAATTCTGGATTAGAGTAGAAAGTAAAGTCTCTACCTTGGAGGTGAAGGCACCTCCATACATCCACTAGCTCAAGCTCCTTATTCAGATCCGCCAATTGTTTAGATCTCTCAAATATACCTGTAGTGCTCTTAGCTATCCTATCTGTCTCTGGGTCCATAATACAGTTAAAACCTCCTCCTATCATTGTATGGCGGACTCCAAAAGCCATCAACTTAGAGAATACTTCAGCTACAAATTTAAAGTGGTGTGCCGGGGAGCAATGAAGATTCAAAATTCCATATTCCTCTCCATGTGTTAGGTTTTGATCAATATATACCGTCTATATATTGTTTGATTCTCAGCTTAAACACAGAACAAATGCCTCCTAGTTTGCCCCCATCCTAGGGAAAAGATCCTTGTCATTCACCTTATCTGTGCTACTTATAATTTTATAAACTTCGATAAGGTCACCCCTCAACCTCCTAGTCTTTCTAGTCTTATTTTTATCCCTCAAATCCTCCATTCCCAGCAACATCCTGGTAAAGCTTTTCTCATGATTGAATGCAGGAAATAAAACAATGAAGTTGCTGGAAAATCTTGTCAGATATGGCACCATCTGTGGAGAGAAAGCAAACTTAATGTTCCAAAAGAAGAATAAAACAATATATATGACTGTCAGAATGATCTCCAAACAGTGAAACATTTCTTCAACCCATGTTCTTATACTGTCTATTTCAAAGACTCTCATCCGGAGAATTGCATATGTCTAAAAATATGCAGATTACTAACTAAACTAATAAGAGTTTAGTTAGAAACAGAATTAAGGCTTCAAATCCAGAATGACTTTTTGAACATTATTTGATAAATTTCCTTCATCCTGGGAATCTGTTACATGAATCACCTCTGCATTACTTCTCATGCAATTATATTCTTCCTAAAGTAACGAGACTAAGCTACTGTACACCATATTCCAGATGCGCTTCTATCATCATCCTGTATAACTGTAGCAAAACATCCCTACTTGGATAGTCCATTATTCTTGCATAAATGACAATTTTCCATTTACCTCCCTAATTGCTTGCAGTGCTTTTATACTAACTTGTTGTGACCCGTACACCAGGACGCACAGATACAGCTGTATTCTGAAATCTCTCCATTTAAACAATGTGCTGCTTTGCTATTCTTTCTGCCAAATTGAATAACCTCTCATATTCCCACATTTGTACAGCACCTGCTAAAATTTTGCCTGGTCAGTTAACCTATTTGTATCCCTTTGTGATATCCGTATGTCATTTTCACAATTTTCTCTCCTACCTAACGGTGTAATCACCAAATTTAGCGAGTAAACGTTCAATCCCCTCATCCATATAATTGATTTTGATCTTAAATAATTGAGGTCCCAACTTTGATCCCTGTAGGACTCAATTAATTACATCCTGGCAACTTGATAATGACCCATTTAGTCTTTCTCTGTGTCTCCCGCTAGCCAATGTTACCCTGTTCATTTGTAAACACCTCTCTCCCCCCAAAAAAAGCACTATGTGCTCTTATTTTGTGTATTAACCTGACAACTTTGGAATTCCAAGTACGCAATATGTATGTGTTCTCCTTTAGCCAGGTGCTTTGATCATCTGATTGGACTGCCTATGGAGACAACTTTGGCTCCAAACTCCTCTAATTTTTAGAGCAAATTTGTTTAACGCTGGTGAGAAGATCAATTGAGACTGAAGTAATGATCTTCATATTCTGTTGGTGAATGTTAATTTTGTTAAATGGACTAAAACAGCCCAGTGGATTCCTATGTATCGACTGATTACAGTGCAACTCTCCTTTCCTCTTACAGATCCGTTTTATGCTGGAAACAATGCTGGCATTGAAGAATAATGATATGCGAAAAATTCCAGGCTATGATCCCGAACCTGTAGAAAGGCTTCGGAAACTGCAAAGGAGTCTGGTATGTAGTCATGTAATTAAGTATCTGTCTTTATAAATGCAGCATATTAAATTTGTGATATGTACTTGATTAATCGATGTCTGCTGCAAGTTTCATCTAACTTGGACTTTTATAAAAGTGCAGTGAATCATAGGCAGTATGCACATGCAACACCACTCCACTCATATCATTCAAAGGAGTGATATTAGAATTAAGAGATGGAAATGTGTTGCTGGAGAAGCGCAGCAGGTCAGGCAGCATCTAGGGAACAGGAGAATCGACGTTTCGGGCATTAGCCCTTCTTCAGGAATGAGGAAAGTTTGTCCAGCAGGCTAAGATAAAAGATAGGGAGGAGGGACTTGGAGGAGGGGCGTCGGAAATGTGATAGGTGGAAAAAGGTCAAGGTGAGGGTGATAGGACAGATTGGGGTGGGGGCGGAGAGGTCGGGAAGAAGATTGCAGGTTAGGAAGGCGGTGCTGAATTTGATGGATTTGACTGAGACAGGCTGGGGGGAGGGGAAATGAGGAAACTGGTGAAATCCGAGTTCATCCCTTGTGGTTGGAGGGTTCCTAGCCGGAAGATGAGGCGTTCTTCCTCCAACCGTCGTTTTGCTGTGGTCTGACGATGGAGGAGTCCAAAGACCTGCATATCCTTGGTGGAGTGGGAGGAGGAATTGAAATGTTGAGCTACAGGGTGGTTGGGTTGGTTGGTCCGGGTGTCCCAGAGGTGTTCTCTGAAACGCTCCGCAAGTAGGCGGCCTGTCTCCCCAATATAGAGGAGGCCACATCGGGTACAGAGGATGCAATAGATGATATGTGTGGAGGTACAGGTGAATCTGTGGCGGATATGGAAGTTTCCTTTGGGGCCTTGGAGGGAGGTGAGAGGGGAGGTGTGGGCGCAAGTCTTGCACCTCCTGCGGTTGCAGGGGAAGGTGTCGGGATTGGAGGTTGGGTTGGTGGGGGGTGTGGATCTGACGAGGGAGTCACGGAGGGAGTGGTCTTTACGGAATGCTGATAGGGGAGGGGAGGGAAATATATCCTTGGTGGTGGGGTCCGTTTGGAGGTGGCGGAAATGACGGCGGATGATGCACTGTACATGGAGGTTAGTGGGGTGGTAGGTGAGGACCACTGGGGTTCTGTCCTGGTGGCGGTTGGAGGGGCGGGGTTCAAGGGCAGAGGATCGGGAAGTGGAAGAGATGCGGTGGAAGGCATCGTCGATCACGTCAGGGAGGAAATTGCGGTCCTTGAAGAAGGAGGCCGTCTGGGATGTGCGTTTTTGAAACTGGTCCTCCTGGGAGCAGATGCGGCGGAGTCGAAGGAATTGGCTCCTGGGAGCAGATGCGGCGGAGTCGAAGGAATTGGCTCCTGGGAGCAGATGCGGCGGAGTCGAAGGAATTGGCTCCTGGGAGCAGATGCTACACCACATCAAGTAGGCTAGAGTCACTATTTGAAGCTCCTGTCCAAACTACTCCCTACTGCCTATCTGTGGTCTCACAATATCCGGTTGAACCATAATGTTCAGAATCTCAGCATCATGTCGGACTGTCAGCTGAGCTTACAACGTAATATCCGTTCCATAACAAAGACAATTCACTTTTATTTTTGTCAGCACTCACCTTTGCCTCTCCCTCAACTGTCTACAAGTATATCCTACTTCCTGAAGAAGGGCTTATGCCCGAAACGTCGATTCTCCTGTTCCCTGGATGCTGCCTGACCTGCTGCGCTTTTCCAGCAACACATTTTCAGCTCTGATCTCCAGCATCTGCAGACCTCACTTTCTCCTCAAAGATATCCTACTAAAAGCCTCATTCATTGTTTTGAGACCACTTGACTCAAAGAAGTCATTGCTTTTCCGGCTATTTTCTACCATACATGAAACTTTAGTTTTGTTTCGTTCATGGGACTTGAGTATCACTAGCTATGCCAACATTGATTGCTGATACTAGTTGCTTTGAAGAAGGTTATAGTGAGCTTTTACTTGTAGCAGTTGCAGGCCTTTCACTGTTAAGACACCCACTGTGCTGCTCAGAAGAGAGTTCCAAGATTTTGGCTTGCAACAGTGAAGTAATGACGGTATGATTCCAAGATGGATGGTGTGTGCCATTTAAATGGAACTTGCAGGTAACTGTTTCTCTGCCTCTGCTGTCCTTGTTCCCCCAGCTGGTAGAGCTTGCCAATTTGGAATTGCAGGCAAAGGAGTCATGGTAATTTGCTGCGATAAACCCTGTAGATCTATAGTAACCAACACAAAGGTCACTATCGACTGGTTTACTGCAGAGTCCTACATTGGACCTCATCCCACCCACGTTCCCTTGCTATGTGGGTGTGTCTGACAGACCCCCACCCCCTAATTCTTGTTTATCATGCTGTTGCGTGACTTGCACTCCTGAAAGCTGTAAGAGTAATGAAAGATATATATGCTTTTGATGGGCTTTGTAAGCTTGTTGCATCATAATTGTTTGACCCAGAAGAACTATCACTAGAGGTTGAAATAAGTTTTCTGAACAGGAACAATTCAGCCAGTCCTTCCTCTCTGCCATTCACTGTCATGGGGCAATGGTTAGATTCTATTGTAAGAGATGATCATTGCCTGGCACTTGTGTGATGCAAATGTTACTTGCCACTCATCAGCCCAACTCTGGATAATGTCCAGGATTTTCTGCATATGGACATGGACTGCTTCTGTATTTAAGGAGTCATGAATGATGCTGGATCTCTGGACAACTAATCTACGGTCATTACTACAATGTTATTGCCTTACTTCAAGTTCATCCAAAACCCTGCCTCTGGTATTCTACCTCACTCCCATCATATTTGTGCTAAATGACCTCTATTAGCTCATGTTCACCAACTCTCATTTTAAAGATCTCATCGTTGCATTCAAATCCTTCCTTTCTCTCACATTCCACCCTTTCTTGACTTTCCCAGCACTGCAATCTTCCAAGAATGTTGTATTCCTCCCACTCTGATTGCGTGCATCCCACTGTTGTGAAAAGTAGGATTGTGAAAAACCATTATGTGAAGGGTGGTGCTGGGGCCAATCTTTGCATTATTTTTACAGAGTTTACCATTGGAACTATACATTAGTCAGTCACTTTACACTTGCAATTAGTGTCTCCATAGATATCTAAAAGAAAATAAATTGGACAAGTTATGACACATGTCCAAGGCAGTGGAACTGGAATCCAGGCCCAAAGGTAGGAACCGGTACCAAAGGGCTCACCTCTGATTCAACAATTTTCAGTCTAATTCAACACCCCAGTTTCTTTGCCTGGCCAATAGCAGCTGTGTTTTCAGCCATCTCGGCCTTAAACTCTGGAATTCCCTCCTTTTAAAATGCTCCACCTTTTTTGTTATCCTTTTATACCCTCCTTTAAAAACTAAGTCTCTGATTGATCTTTTAAATATCCATCTAAATATTTCACTCTTTTGCTCTGTCAATTTTAGTTAGATTTTCCAATGTTTAAAAGTACAATGTAAGTTGTTGTTGAACTTTATTATGAGTATTTCAGAGTACTAATATTTGAGTTAGCCAACATCTGCAATATATGCTGGTCTATTTAAAAATAAAGCAGCAATAGCAGGATAAGAAACTGGGTAACATGTTCAATATGCATAACATAGACTGGCCTGGACTTAAATATATGATTTCAATCTATATTTTGTTTGTGAACAACAGTTGTTTTCCATGAACAAGAGAACAAGAAGTTGAACCAATTGCAAATCAAACAGGCACATTTGCACAGTATTTGAAAGAAGAATGTTTTCAGAGAGGAATGTAGCCCCCACCCCCCTGTCAGCATCAGGGCAGGGGATAATAGAATCATTGAATCCCTACGTGTGGAAACAGGCCATTAGGCCCAACAAATCCACACCAACCATCTGGAAGAGTAACCCAAACAGACCCATTTCCCCTACCCTCCATTCACCCCTGACTAATACACCTAACCTACACATACTTGAACACTATGGGCAATTTAGCGTGGCCAATTCACCTAATCTGCACATCTTTGGATTGTGAGAGGAAACCGGAGCACCCAGAGGAAACTCGCACTGACGTGGGCAGAATGTGCAAATTCCACACAGGTAGTCGCCCAGGTCTGAACCGGAATCGAACCCAGATCCCTAGCACTGTGAGGCAACAGTGCTAACCGCAGTGTTTCATTAGGTTAGAAAGGTTGCTGTGGAAATCGCTTGTTTAATTGGTGATATATGGTTTACTCCCTGAGATATGAACAAAATGTTTGACACACATGTGGGGAGTGGGATTTCAACAGAATATCCTACTTGTCTTTCTGAACTTGGAGATGGGGAGATGTCTTTTTATTCAGACAGATGAATAGCTGTTGAGAAGTTTCAGTTGCTTTAGAGCCACTAGATGGCAATATGTGAATGGTCAGAACAACTCATAAAAGTGGCCTGCAATATCAACTGATACTTTTCCACCAAACATTGGGCTCTTGTCAGGTGGTGATATTATCCCTATGTCTGAGCCAGGAGCCCTGGTTTCAAGTCCCACCTGCTCCAAAGGTGTACAATAACCTTCCACTGAACACAGACAAATTTAAAATGGCAATTTATCATTAGCATACTATCAAGTCAGTTAGCTCAGTTAGTTGGCTGGTTTGAGTGTGACACCAACAGCAATTCCCACGACAGCTGAGGTTACCACGAAGGACTCTACCTCTCAACCTGTCCCTTTGCCTGGTGACCCTCACATTATACCACTACCAGTCATCTCTCTGAAATGAGAGAGTAGACCTCTGGTCCAGGAGGACTAGCCAACTTTACCTTTGAGTAAAATAAATGATTTTAGATTTGGAGCACTTTTCCCATGAACTTTGGCATTGGGATTTTCAGTTTTTTTAAAGGAAGCTTGTGATCTATTCATATTTCAAATTCGAACTTGGTCACTTTTTTTTGAAAGTTAGAGGAAAGCTTTGAAGGGATTCCCATATGTACATTTTGTCTGAGATCGAATTAAAATCGGATGCAAGGTTTATTTGTAGCGTAGTTACTGTATATGTTAAAAAAAAAAATAATTCTGTTCTGCTTATTCCTTGTCCACATGTTTTCATTATAGATGTTACAAACTACTGATACTGAGTCCTTCAAATTCCTATTTTAATAAAATAGGTATGAAGAGCTGTACACGTTTATTTTAGTATAAACTAGTAGAAGGAACAAAGTCCTACAGAAGTTTTTTAGAATTTTGATTCATAAATCTATTCAAATCCCATCAGAAAGTCCTGCTTGTTCTTCATCCAAGTCTGCATTGGCTCCCTCTTTCCTAATGAATTGAACCATTCCTATTGCTTTGATAAAAAGATTGCAAATAATTGAAACAGCACTAATCCCTGTGGCGATTCACTGGATGTACAGAGTCAATAATTCAGAATGGAAACAACCTTCTGTCCAAACATAATCCCAACAAACTTAGTCCTCCCCTCCTGACCCATATCCTTCTAAACCCTTGGCCTCTATTTTCTGCTTCCTATTAACCAAGTATTCCACTGACTATCATAATGCATTTTCCCCAAATTCCATTAGTTCTTGTTGCATGTAGCAATGTTGATATGCTTTATAAAACACCTCTTGGAAATCAAAGTCCACCACACTTCTGGAATCCCCATATTCTTATTGCCTGTTACGTCCCAAAGATATATCTTCCACAAAATCATGTTGACTCTCCGTAATTGCACTGAGATTTTCCAAGTGCCCTGATGTAATAAATTGTAGCATTTTTCCTATGATAGACATTGGGCGAAGTAGTTTGTCGTTATTTGCTTTTTTGAATAGACTATTATACCGGTAGTTCTCGGATAAAGTGAGTTCCAGCAGCGTGATTTGCTTATAACGTCACTGAGGAATTAAGAATGGTATGCAATAGCACAGTTCCAGTGATGATCGTTTCACATGCTTTGTTCTGTCCATGTGCTATTCTGCGCTTGCACCGATGTCCATGCTGGTCTTCATGCCATTTTGCTCATGCACCAATGTCAGCTGCCAAGACAGCAGCTTTCTGAGAGAGATACACGGAGCAACTTCCTGTGAAAGATACACTACTCTTGGATTATCCCTTTTATTAGTAAAAATGGAGGGGCATAGTGACAAAATTATTAGCAAGAAGCATCCTGGTGATAAAATTGCAAATGATGAACACAAAAGAAAGGCTATAACACGGGAAGAGAAGCTAGATATTATAAAGCATTTTGACCGTAAGGAGAGAATATATGATATAGCTTCCTTAACAGGAACGAGGAAGTCAGCATGATGACCCTCTGTTCCTGCATTAACAATATTTTTAAATGTACTATGTTAAATTTACTCTTGTTCCATTGATAAATATGGTTTATACCTTGATTGAGGTTGTGCTATAGTTTCTGTTAGACCTTTTGAGTGATTTTTGAGCATTGTGTGTAATATTTCTTGCTGGTCTGCCCCAAACCCCACTTTTCCTATTGGCTCCATTATTTATATTAAGTGATTTTCTTTTAAGCAACATTATCAGAGAACTAACTGTATTTGGTATTTTCTAATCTAATAGTACCTTTCCAGACTCAAGAAAATTTGGGAAAATTTAAAACAGTGCATCTATTCCCTCCATAGCCATTTCTTTTAGGCCTTAATAGTGACGTTCATCAGGCCCGCGACATGTTGGCAAGGGAACATGACTTGTTGAAGTGGCAGGCAACTGGAAGTTTGGGGTCACTTTACAGACCAAGCATAAGAGTTCTGCAGAGCTGTCACCTAGTCTATATTTCATCTCCCCAATGCAGAGGGGACTGCACTGAGCAGCAAACCGTAGATGAGATTGAGAGAAGTACAGGTAATTGCTGCTTCACTTGGAAGGTGCGTCTGGGGTCTTGGATAGTGAGGAAGGAGGAGGTAAACAGGCAGGGATTGCACAGGAAGATGCCATGTGATTGGAGGACGTGAACCAGGGTCTACTGGAGGGAGCAATCTCTGTGCAGTGCTGGCCAGGGAGGAGTGGGGAAAATGTGTATGGTGGTGGCATTCTCTTGGAGTTGGCAGAAATAGTGGCTTATGATCCTTTAGATGTAAAGGCAGGTGGGGTGGAAAGTGAGGAGCAGGGGACCATACCTTTGTTGTGGAAGGAAAGGGGTGACATGAGAAGTGAGGGAAATGGGTCAGGCACAGCTATGGGCCCCATCAATCACGGTGGCAGGGAATGCTCAGTTGAGGGAAAAGAAGGATTTTTCTGAGGACCCCTCCCCCTGGACGAAGAAGGCATCATCAGAACAGATGAAATGGAGATGGAGAAATTGGGAGAATGGAATGGAGTCTTTTCAGGAAGCAAAATGGAGGATGCATAGACTTCTCACTGTACTTCGGTACATGTGATTACAAGAAATCAATTCAAAGGATGTGTGACCCAGGGAACTGTGGGTGTTGATGCATGTATAATGGATATTACTGGCCAGTCTGTCTTCAGAACTGGAAACCAATGTCCAGAAAGTGAAGGGTGGAATCAGAGCTGGACCAGGAAAAGGTAAGAGCCAGGTTGAAATTGGAAAGAACATTGACAAATCAAATGAGAAATGGAGCAACATTGATGTCATGAAAGTACTGGAGAAAGAGGAGCAAATTACTGCTGATGCTGGAAACTACTGAAAACAAAGAATACTGGGAATCACAGGCCAGGAGCTCTGATGAAGTGTCAACCACACTTAAAATGCTAGCTTGCTTAACTTAGGACAGCCAGAGAATTTCTAGAAGCATGGCACTCAGCCATGGACTCCATCAACAAGCACATTGACCCACGCCCACCATATTGGCCACGACAACGAACAGCTGGAAATAGCAGAGGTGGAACTAAATAAATTCCAGAAGAGACAGTACGGCAGCGCTTCACAAGAGGCTCAAAAGCACTGAAGATGTCACCTCGACAGGGGACAAAACATGTGCAAATCAGCTTCACAGCTCGGCGAACACACTCTCAATCATGTTAGCTTGCAGTCTCTCCATGGATGCTGCCTGACCTGTGATTTCCAGCATTTTTGTTTTCAGTACTGGAGAAAAGAGTTGTGGGGCGGGGCTTGAAAACAGAGAATCAGCATAACTGGCACCCATCCAAGTACCCATGGCCACACATTTAAACTGAAGAAAGTAAGAGGAGTTAAAGGAGAGATTGTTCAAAGTGAGCACGAACTCAACCAGGCAGAATGGTGATGATGGGGTGGTTCAGGTCTTCTTTCCAGGAATGAGCAAAGAGCCAGACCATCTGATGGGGCATGGATGCGTAGAGGATTGCATGTTCATGGTGAAGTAGAGGTGGCTTGTGTCACCTGGAAATTTTAAAACTGAAGAAAAGCATCAGAACAATCACGGATATAAATTAGAAGGGATTGGACAAGGGGAGAAAAAGTAGTATCAAGGCAGGAAGAAACTAGTTCCATGGGGCAGGAACAAGCAGAAACATTGCATCCAAAAAATTGCAGATGCTGGAATTCTGTAACAAAAATAGATATATCTGAGAAACTCAGCTAGTCTGGCAGTGTCTGTGGAGAGAAATCAGAGATGACATTTAGGGTCCAGTGTACCTTCTTCATAACTGATTGTAGTCAGGTGGAGGGAGAGTGTCGAAGGCGAGTGCAGGGGTCTGTGGGACAGGGAGAAATCTCTTGCCCAAAGGAATGGGCACAGAGGCAAAGGTGACAGAAGAAGAGTGTAACCTCGGGTTGTGCCCGAAGTTCATTGAAGTAGTGACACAGAGGGATAAAACTAAAAGTTTGTTGAGAACAGAATGTTCAGCTTCAGAGGGATAATAAATACCTGACAAGGTGGGTTTGGGAGAAAAGATGGAGACAGTGGGAAGGAGTGGTGAGGAAAGTTCTAAAGGAGCATGGGTAGCTCAAAGTTGTTACAGCTTGATTCCTTAATGCCTGAATAGAAGAGAGGTTTCTTGGAATATTTTATGAGCTGAAGGAGGAAATGAAACTGAGGGCAGGCCAGCTCTGAGATAGTGTGTGGTGGTGCTAATGGTGAAAGAGCATGCATATAACAGTGCATGGCACTCAGTGTGGATCGCAGTGCAGCGAGAACAACTGTATTAGGTACATTGTATATTACAGAGATATCACTGAGCCCGAGTAGATTCAAAACACAAAGGTTGAAACTTCAGTTGGCATCAATGTGGAATGAATCTGAGCCGGGGGCATTCGCTGAACAATGACGTGGTTATGGAAGCAAGTGCTGGCAAATATGTCAGTACGCCAATGAAAGTAATGATGATGAACAGAAATCCTGCCAGAGAGAAGATCAGAATTACAAGATGGATATACCTGGAAGCAATGTGGTCAGAAATTAAACACTAAACTAAAACGAAGGATTACAGATGTTGAAAATCTGAAACAAAAATAGACGTTGCTGGAGAAATTTGTCATGTCTGCCAGCATTTATGGAGAGCAAGTAAAGTTCATGTTTCAAGTCCAGTGACCATTGTTCAAAATGCTAACTAGTCAGCCTGCTGTGCTAATAGTATTCTCAGTACTCTTTCTCTGTTTGAAGTTTCTCTCTCCTTACCTATTGGTTCTGGGTTTCTTTTAGTGAAAACGTACAAAGTAACTGAATATTTCATTTTGCCATTTCATTCCTCTTTGTTATTTGTTCCCCAGACTTGTTCTGTAGAACATCGACACTTCCCATATGAGAGAATATTGAAAAAAGAACGAATGTGGGGGCATTGTTGCCAAAACCAGCATTTCCTACCCATCCGAATTGCCCTTTAACTGAGTAACTTGCTAGGCCATTTCCCTGGGGAGTTAAAAATCAACCATTTTGTTGTTGGTCTGGAATCACATGCAAGTCAGATGAGATTGGGACAGCAGATATCCAAAGGATATTTGTGAATTAGATAGATTGATTACTGTAAAAAGCCTATGATGATTACAGGTAACTTTTATTGAGACTACCTTATAATTACAGGTTTAATTGAATTAAAACTCTGCAGATTCAGGATTTGGTAAAAACGAGGACTGCAGATGCTGAAAACCCAAGTCTGGATTAGAGTGGTGCTGGAAAAGCACAGCAGGGCAGGCAGCATCCAAGGAGCAGGAAAAATCTATGTTTCAGGCAAAAGCCCTTCATCAGGAACAGAGGCCAGGATTTGAACCAGTGTCTGCACAACATTATTCTAATCCTCTAGATTATTAAACCATTTTCCCCCCGTAGTTACTGTTTTGCTTTTTAAATACTTGTAGAAACTCTTAGATTGCACTTTTGTAGTTGTAGCTTGCTCTCTCTCACTCTATAGTTTCTCCTTCCTTTTCTTAGTCATTTTTTGTTAGCTTTTAAATTCTGCCCAATCTTCTGACCTACTATTAATGTTTGCGTAATTATGTACCATTCTTCAATTTAACATAAACTTTAACTTCCTTAGTTGGCCACAGCTAGTGCATTCATCCCATTCTCACTTGAATGTATCTTTCAACATTTTGGAATATATTCTGAAATGTCTGTCACTGCATTTGTATTTACCTATCCATTAATGTATTTTTCCATTTCACATTAGTCAGTTCTATCTTCATAGCCTTCTTCTGTACCCAGAAATTCAGTCATGTTCTGATCACCACTATCTATAGGTTGATTCACTAAGGTAATTAATTAATCCTATCCTTTGTCCTTAACAGTTTGTGAATAGCCTGCTCTCTGGTTGGCTCTAGAGCAGTTAGTCTAAGGAAATATTAGCAAGGTTAGATCTCATGGAATACAGGGAGAACTAGCCATTTGGATACAGAACTGGCTCAAAGGTAGAAGACAGAGGGTGGTGGTGGAGGGTTGTTTTTCAGACTGGAGGCCTGTGACCAGTGGAGTGCCACAAGGATCAGTGCTGGGCCCTCTACTTTTTGTCATTTACATAAATGATTTGGATGCGAGCATAAGAGGTACAGTTAGTAAGTTTGCAGATGACACCAAAATTGGAGGTGTAGTGGACAGCAAAGAGGTTTACCTCAGGTTACAACAAGATCTTGACCAGATAGGCCAATGGGCTGAGAAGTGGCAGATGGTGTTTAATTCACGAGGTGCTGCATTTTGAGCAAGCAAATCTTAGCAGGACTTATACACTTAATGGTAAGGTCCTAGGCAGTGTTGCTGAACAAAGGGACCTTGGATGCAGGTTCATAGCTCCTTGAAAGTGGAGTCGCAGATAGATAGGATAGTGAAGAAGGCGTTTGGTATGCTTTCCTTTATTGGTCAGAGTATTGAGTACAGGAGTTGGGAGGTCATGTTGCAGCTGTACAGGACATTGGTTAGGCCACTGTTGGAATATTGCGTGCAATTCTGGTCTCCTTCCTATTGGAAAGATGTTGTGAAACTTGAAAGGGTTCAGAAAAGATTTACAAGGATGTTGCCAGGGTTGGAGGATTTGAGCTGTGGGGAGAGGCTGAACAGGCTGGGGCTGTTTTCCCTGGAGCATCGGAAGCTGAGGGGTGACCTTGTAGAGGTTTACAAAATTATGAGGGGCATGGATAGGATAAATAGACAAAGTCTTTTTCCTGGGGTTGGGGAGTCCAGAACTAGAGGGCATAGGTTTAGGGTTAGAGGGGAAAGGTATAAAAGAGACCTAAGGGGCAACTTTTTCACGCAGAGGGTGGTACGTGTATGGAATGAGCTGCCAGAGGAAGTGGTGGAGGCTGGTACAATTGCAACATTTAAGAGGCATTTGGATGGGTATATGAATAGGAAGGGTTTGGAGGGATATGGGCCGGGTGCTGGCAGGTGGGACTAGATTGGGTTGGGATATCTGGTCGGCATGGGCGGGTTGGACCGAAGGGTCTGTTTCCATGCTGTACATCTCTAAGAAGCTACATTTATCAATCTGAACAGTCCATTCTATATGATGATTAAAATTGCCCATTATAGTTGCTGCACCTTTCTTGGGGAGCATTTTTTTTTCCATTCCTGTAGCCCCAACTTGATGCCAATAAACCACCCTCTCGGTTGACTTGGGAGTTTTGCTATTTCTTAGCTCTAACCAAAGAAACTCAACGTCTTGTTCTTTAGAACTCAGTTCATCTCTCAATATTATTTGCATACTTAATTATCAGAGCAATCCCAGCATTGGCATCTTTCAGCCATTTCCTTGTAACGATGGTCATGTCAGTTCAAATAGAAATAAATGTGTAAGGCAGTTCGCCTGTTTGATATGAATTTTATGGACACCCAGATACAGACCTGAGTGTCCAAAGTCTCGTGCTATCCTTCATCATTTTTAATCTCCACTAAATCTTGAAAGTTTCATGCTCTGCCTTGTGGTTCCAAGTCCTGCTGTGTTAGCCCTTGCTATATTTACTTATGTAATGTATATAACTATATCGTAAAACAGAATTGTTGACCCTTATCTATTCTTAAGTACATTTACGTAGCTTGCATTAAGAGATTCGTGGAAGCAGAAAACACTGCACAATATGCTGTTTAACCATGACTGTACATTACTCTTGTGAAAAGGTTAATGTTAGCCTCTTCGAAAAATGCATTGTCTTTATATCCAGACTGTAAATGTGTCTGCTTAGTATAACAAAGGTTGTAAACATGCATGTTTACTTGACAGTTAAAAGGGGCCATTACAAGACCACTTCAGATGCTATGTGTTTTATTACCACTGTAATACCAGGCAGAATTTGTTTTATAGACTGAAAAATAAACAATGTGCGATTTGTTATGTTTTTCTTAACTTCATTATTTGGTTGTAAGTAAAACATAAAACTTACTTCTCTAGAACATCTGGACTCACTGAATGCAACACCACTGTTTTGCAAAGTCATTGTAAGGAGAGATGTAGATCTTTTTTTAAGGAAGATGTAGAAAATCAAACATTTTACCAAAAATATACTATGCCTTTTAAGTCAATTTAAGTAGCACTCCAATAGTGGGTGCATTAATGTACAAGGAATTCGAATTGGAATCCCTCCGGTGTGAAACAGGCTCTTCAGCCCAACAAGTCCACACCGACCCTCCGAGGAGCAACCCTCCCAGACCTATTCCCCTATCCTATATTGGCCCCTGACTAATGCACCTAACCTACACATCCGTATGGGCAATTTAGCCTGGCCAATTGCCCAAACCTGCACATCTTTGGACTGTGGGAGGAAACCCACGCAGACATTGGGAGAATGTGCAGACTCTCCACACAATCACCTGAGACTGGAATCGAACTCATGGCACTATGAGGCAGCGGTGCTAACCACTGAGCCACCGTGCCGCCCCCTGAAATGAGAAGCTATCTTTGGCTTCAATTAGATTGTGGTTCCATTAACACAGGCATGCTATCATTTATCAATGTGAGTATTGCTAGAATAAAAGGAACATACTGTCAAATCATTACATCTTGCACTTAGTATCGATACAACAATGTCAAATTTCAGTGGGAGCAACAATTTAAACTGTATGAAAAAGGATGCTGATTGGTTGACAGCTCAACACTGATGAGTGAAGGAGTGATCATGGTGAATACTACTGTCTTTCCAAATCTACTCTTGAATTCAAAAATTCTTGGGCAAGTTCGACTTCATGCAGAAAAGGAATCTCTAAAAGTGAATACATATGGTTTCAAGCAAGCCTAAGTAAGCCCTGTGGCAAGATGATGCTTAATTTATTTTTAGCATAATACTCCCCACCCATATCATAGAGATGTTCTTTGGATAATCGAGCTTCCTCTGCATAATGTTCTGGATTTCGTAAGCACACACTTGAGTTCTCTCATACTCTGCCAATTGCAGACAGCCAAAGAATACGTATGAGAGAGTCATCAGCACAGAAACAGACTCTTCAGTCAAACTCCTCCACGACAACCTGACATCCCAATCTGATCTCTTCCCCATTTGTCAGCATTTAGCCCACATCCTTTCAGCTTTCCCATTCATGGACTTTTCCAGATGCCTTTTTAAATGTAATTGTAATAGCCTCCACCACTTCCTTTGGCAGCACACTCCATACATGCACCACTCTCTGCGTGAAAAAGTTTCCCCTTAGGCCCCTTTTAAATCTTTTCCCTCTCACCTTAAACCTGTGCCCTCCAGTTTTGGACTCTCACTGTTCCCAGTCATTGAGATGAATGGTTTACAAATCTGATACCACACCTGCATTGTAATTCACCCACATTAGTTATGTGTATGGTAGGCAGAACGTCTTTCTGGTCTAACAGTTGCATTGTGTTAATGGATGCTACGGCTCAGCTATGTACTGTCTACTGGATGAGTTGCAGCAACACACCCAGTGGTTCTTCAGTGATATCTCCACAGAAATAAAAGGGCAGAACCATGAAATCACACTTTCAAAATATGTATTGATATTAAAAGAAAACAAGCTGCTTTATCTGTCCTGCAGATTCACAACAGCCGTGGTGACTTCCTCCTTCGTGCAACATTAGAAAACCTGCTGACAGCAGACCAAGTAGGACGGTGGTGGATTGTGGGATCTTCGTGGAGTGGTATCCCCATGATTGGTAACACAAGTACTAAAATGCAGCAAAATGTTGCTGTTGGCGAGGTTAGCATTTCAGTTGCTAATGTATAATCTTGTGAAGTTATTTTGTTTTTATTAATTCCTCCACTTTATAAGGGGTCACTTAGGTTATCTGAAGGATGCAACAATTAGAGCTAAAGGGATCAAAGGATTTGGGGTGAAAGCAGCCGTGTTCACAATGAATGGCAGAAAGGGTTTGAATAGCGTATTTCTCTTACTTTCTATGTTTCTATATTAAACCTGTATAACCAAATATTTGATTTGAGTTACTTTCAACATGACGTCAACCTTGCTGATTTTTTTATTATATATTTAGTTAAAGAAATGCTATTACCATTTGGCATTGAGTGCATGTTAATGTGTCAGTAAAACACACCTTAAGTAATTAGGTTTGAACGATATCTTGAAAATTTTCCTTCTTCCAGAAGAATTGCAGGAATTTTGGTAAGCAAGAAAATAATTTGTTCCTGTGAAGCTGACAGCTTCCTCTGTTAGAACATTCTACTGTAATCTAATTCCCCCAATGGCATTTCTTCCATATTTGGTTAAATCCCCGTGACATAATTAAATCTGCTTCAGTCGACATTTGTAGAAAACCATCCATCTTCTAAGAATCATTTCATGAAATATTTAGAATTATCTTTCATGATATTCTAAATTTTTTTTTGGTTTAAAAGCCTTTCTTGCCACTGTATTGATGATCAGGTTTTTACTGCCTCAAGCTCTGTGATAATTTAAACATTACATTGAGAATTTCACTACACTAGCTATATTCAAATCCTCTTTCTTTACCAAAGAAAGACTATACGGTTTCTGTTTTGACTCATCTCTAATCCTGTTTCATGCAGCCTGCTGTGTTGTTCCTCACAGTTTGCCATTTATCATCCCTCATGCCCCCAAATTTGGTACCTTAGCATATTTCATGTAATTTCTTTTCAACCTGTGTCATACTTGGGGGAAAAAAAACAAGACCTGAGGATTCCTGGAGCACAACATTACATGTATCATGCAAAATTCACTTGCTCCTGCTCTGTCTTTTAACCTTATCTCAATTCATGTTATACTGTCACCACTAAATATTTTTCACCAGTCCAATGCCCAGTACACTGTCTTTGACGTAAGTATTTTTTTCAAAATCTCTTTATAATTTCCTTTCTTGCCTCTCTTTTGTGCTTGTTAATTCTTCAGGTGTCCTTCTATATAAGGCATCAACTTGGTCATATATATCTTCAGAAATTTTACATCTGGCCACACCATTTCTTCCATGAACCTTCAGTCTTTTCTGCAGTCATTTTGTATATAGTTCATGGACTATCAGTTTGTGCCTTGCTATAATTAAATATACTGACTGTGACTTCAAAAGAAAAAATGGATTCATAAATTGTTTGGTTTTTTTTATGTTAATGATTAAGAAATAAGAAGTTTTATGTTTCCAATGATGTGTGAACAGTGGTGGTCAAAGTGGTTGGGATAAACTTATATTTTTGAAAAATAATAAGAATTCTGGATATTGAAACTGAAGAACACTGAGTGGCTGTGACATGAAAATCTCTTGTTTGAAATACATGTTCTCTGGAGTGTATTTTCTTTTTTTTTGACCTAACTTGATTACTTTATTGACACAAAATATTCAGTCTTTTGAATTTTAAATAATTGTCAACTGATGTAGAACAGCCAGGAGAATGGAGAAACTCGTGAGGAGAGCCAGCTGTGTCAGTTAAGTCAGGAGTTAGGGAATGTCTATCGTTCTGCAGTTAAGAAGCCTGAAAAGCTACATTATTTCCGAAGAGACTAATCATCTGTACTTTTTAATTGACTCTTCACGTACTTCAGAATTTGTTCATTAATATCACAGTGCTAAAGTTGAACCCCTCTCACAACTGGTTTGAAGTGTTTATAATTTTAAAACAAGTAGGCCAAGGAAAATATCATCGTCCGTGATGGCAGTCAGTGTTCTGTACTGTTGATAAAGTACCATTCTTTATGTTTTAGGTAAGTGGAAAAATTATGGAACTTGCACGTAAACAAAGGATGAATACAGATATAAGAAAGAACATCTTTTGTGTCATGATGACAAGTGAGGACTATTTGGATGCTTTTGAAAAACTTTTAAGGTCAGTATCTAGTCTTAACTTCGCTGAATTTAATTTAATGAAACTTATTGCAGGTTGAATGGCAAATGTTAGATTGCTTTTCTATAATAAGGCTATACTGTGAACTTGAAATCAAAATATTGCGAAAGCTGGAAATCTAAAATAAATGCAGAATGCTGGTGAAACAGGTCTGGCATTATCTGTGGAGAGAGAAACAAAGTTAATCTTTTCAAGTCCAGTATGATGGTGCTGAAGAGTCATAACGGCCTCAAAATTAACTTTTTGTCTCCATCGGTGCTGCCAGACCTGCTCAATTTCTCTGGCATCCCTGTGTTGGCGTACTGTGAATTTGGTCGGTTAGTAACAAATTTATGCCATTGTGTTATAAATTTTAAGTTCCACCACAGGTTTTGTTGAAGGTGCTATTTTTCATTTAATACCAGATAATTTACCGAAGGGTCTGCTTTGTAAAGTTTAGAGATTACTGATAATGTAGTCAACATTTATTCCTCAACACAAGCACACTAACTGATGACTTCCTGTCATAGCTCTTTTGTATTATTTGAGTGCATCATTTGCCTAAATGACAAGTATTACTATGTTTGAAAAGTAATTTAATTTCTGAGCCACTTTGAAATAGTCTAATACTTCATTTCAATATGGAAAAATATCTGTAGTTGCAAGTTGTTTAAGACATAATTGAGTCTCATTTATTTCTTAACTTGACATAATTCTGTCTTTTTCTTGCTATCTTCATGCCATTCCCTATTGTAAGCGTGTGTCTCGTGTGGCACTCAACCTCACATTCTGGTCTTCGAAAGCCCAGATGTTTCAGTCTTGATTCCAACAAGATTTATAAATCTCAGCATTTTATGTATGCAAATTGACAAGAACACTTTTTTGTTGTTTCTTACATTTCACCAGAGGGAGCACCAATGTATGCATTTGGACAATCCACATGACTGAATAACTTGTATATTTCTTCCATCATCTTTTAAATCAAATCCCACTTAATCAAATGGTTTCAGCCTAAGTTCACTGGCTTCAAGGGCAGTTAACTTTTTAAAATGTTGAGTTTATTTTAGTGTTTTGGCAAGTCAACATGAAGAGTTCAAGTAGAAACCCAGAAAATGGAATTAGCTCAATGGGCCAATCCCTATCTACTCTGATCTGGACCACCTCATGATTTTGAAAACTCCTAACAATCTTGTTTCTGAGGAGAACAGTCCCAAACACAGTCCAATCTGTCCTCCAAACTGAAGTTTCTCATCCCTCGAACCAATTTTGTAAATGTTTTCTCTAATCTTTCCAATGCATTTTCATCCATCCGATGGTGTGTCCAGAATATACACAGCTCTCCACTTGATGTCTAACAAGTATAATTTCAGTTTAGCCCCTTTGATATTGCACTGATCAACTTCGTGGTTGAGTTTACATAATTTAGCAGTTGTAAAATTGTTTTTACCACTTCAAGCTATATATTCAGTGTATTTTACTCCACTAATAGATGCAATTAAGCCAAATTTAATATTTAAATGGACATCTTAATATTTTTATTTTTCCCTTGTTGCAGGCTGAGGCTGAAAGATCAACAGGAAAGAGACATTATTCATGTCATTGTTCACTGTTGTCTTCAAGAAAAAACATTTAATCCTTTCTATGCTTTCCTGACACAAAAGTTCTGTGAATACGATAGAAGATTTCAGGTAATACTGGTTTTACAGTGCTCTGAGATTTTTCTCAATCTTTTATATTTAATGTTTTATCTGTAGCATTTGTGAAATTAGAAGTAATATTTCATTTTTTTCCTTCTATTTATGGATTAGAAGGCTGCCTATTTGGCAAAGGTGTTTATGCTCTTAATTATGAATACAAAGGCTCAGAAATTGTGAAATTTTTCCGTGATTATTCTCGCTGCAAATTTGCATTGCTTGTCCCAAATAAAAATCTGCACGATTCGTGAAGGCAACCCAATTCCCATGGTGCTGAGTACCTGCACCACTGAGGTCCAAAGCCATTCTCCTAAAAATGGTGTCAACCATGATTCCCGGTGGTGGTAGGTCTCTTCACTTTAGAGCTTCTTTGTTCCATTTCCCAAAGGCTGCCAAAAATGACAGTACTACAAGTTCTCAAGTGATTTCCTGCCCTGAAGAGTTTTTGTCCAAAGAGATTTTGTGAAATCACATTGGAGTTTAAAAGAGATGTGGAATCGAAATGTCTGACTAATCAGTGAATGAGGAAAGAAAGGTTTGAGGTCGGATATTAAAGTTTAATCTTTCACAGTCAGTAAATACAACTGTGAGAAGTGAAGATTATTATTTGCTCCGTTTCAATCTCCGTGAGCGATAACTACCTTTCTAATCCAGAGCACTAGAAGATTTTACTGTTGAAGTGATTGTCATCTTTGAAAAGAGGTTTTGTGGCTTAATGTGGATATACATTCTGGGAGAAAAGAACAGCATTGGACTGATATGGAAAGGTGCCAAATGTTATGGATCCTAAGAGTGTGCAGTAAATAAACTCTCTCTTTTTAAAAAAGGCAAACGGTGTTTTGGCCATTCTAAATAGGGGTCCAGAGGCTTTTTTAAGAAGTGTTTGCATAAAACCAGTCATGTCTCGGTTCTACCTGTAACAATGTATAGTACATATTCAATTTTAAAACTTTGCTTAAGAGAATGCAAACATCTGGGATGTGACTTTTAGAGGGAAATGGGGATGTGGCAGTAATTGCAAGGAGACAAGAGTCAAATGTTGCTTTCTGAGGAGAGTGAGAGGACAGGAAGGGAAAGAAAAGGGGACAATATCTGAAGTGCAAAATCCACGGAGCTTGTGTATTTTTTCCCAGGCTGTCAATAGTGTCTTGGGAAGAAAGATTGCAGAAACTGCAGGAAAATGGGAAGCTTTCAAAAATGAGATAACCCACGTCCAGAGATAGTATGTTCCTATTAGGGTGAAAGGCAAGGCTAGTAGGTGTAGGGAATGCTGGATTACTAGATTAATTGGTGAAGAAAAAGAAGGAAGCGCATGTCAGGTGATGACAGCAGAGATCAAGTGAATCATTAGAATCAAGTGAATCAACTTAAGAGTGAAATCAGGTGGGCAAAACAGGGACATGAGATAGCTTTGTCAAATAGAGTTAAGGAGAATCCAAAGGAATTTTATAAATATATTAAGGACAAAAGGATAACTAGGGAGAGAAAAGGACACCTCAAAGATCAGCAAGGCAACCTATGTGTGGAACCACAGGTAATGGGAGAGATACCAAACCAGTATTTTATGCAAGTGTTTACTGTGGAGGATATAAAAGATACAGAATGTGTGGGGAAGTAAATGGTGACATCTTGAAAAATGTCCATATTACAAAGGAGGTGGTGCTGGAATGTCTTGAACCACATAGAGGGATGGCACGGTGGCTCAATGGTTAGCACTGCTACCTCACAGCGCCAGGGACCCAGGTTCGATTCCAGCCTCTGGTGACTGTGTGAAGTGTGCACATTCTCCCCGTGTCTGCATGGGTTTCCTCTGGGTGCTCTGGTTTCTTCCCACAGTCCAAAGACATGTCGGTCAGATTAATTGACCTTGCTAAATTGCCCATAGTACTAGGTGCATTAGGTATGTCTGGGTGGGTTACTCTTCGGATGGTTGGTGTGGAATTGTTGGGCCGTAGGGCCTGTTTCCACACTGTAGGAAATCTAATCTAATCTAAAATCCCCAGGACCTGATCAGGTGTACCTTAGAATTCTGTGGGAAGCTAGGGAAGTGATTGCTGGGTCCCTTGCTGAGATGTTTGTATAATCAATAGTCACCAGTGAGGTGCCTGAAGACTGGAGTTTGGTTAACGTGGTGCCACTGTTTAAGAAAGGTGGTTAAGAAAGGAAAAGCCAGGGAACGATAGACCGGTGAGCCTGACATTGGTGGTGGGCAAGTTGTTGGAGAGAATCCTGAGGGACAGGATGTACATGTATTTGGAAAGGCAAGGACTGATTAGGGATAGTCAACATGGCTTTGTGCGTGGGAAATCCTGTCCCACTAACATGATTGAGTTTCTTAAAGAAGTAGCAAAAAGGATTGGTGAAGGCAGTGCGGTGGATGTGATGTATATGTACTTCGTGAAGGCATTCGACAATATTCCTCCGTGGTAGACTGAATAGCAAGGTTAGATCAAATGGAATACAGGGAAGACTAGCCATTTGGATACAGAACTGGCTGAAAGGTAGAAGACAGAGGATGTTGGCGAAGGGTTGCTTTTCAGACCGGAAACATGTGGTGTGCCACTAGGATCGGTGCAGGGTGATTTGGATGTGAACATAGGAGGCATAGTTTGGAAGTGGAATCTCAGGTAGATAGGATAGCAAAAAAAGTGTTTACTGTGTTTTCCTTTATTGGTCAGAGCATTGAGTACAGGAGTTGGGAGGTGGTGCTGCATTTGTACCAGACACAGGTTAGGAGAATTGTGGAATATTGTGTACAATTTTGGTCTCCCTGCTGTAGGAAGGAAGGATGTTGTATAACTTGAAAGGGTTCAGAAAAGATTTACAAGTATGTTGCCAGGGTTGGAGGATTTGAGTTAAAGGGAGAGGTTGAAAAGGGGCTGTTTTCCCCTCAGCCACCTTCGAAGGCTGAGGGGTGACCTTATAGAGGTTTATAAAATCATGAGGGGCACGGATAGGCTAAATCGACAAAGTCTTTTTCTTGGTGTGGGGGAGTCCAGAACTAGTGGCCATATGTTGAGGGTGAGAGGGGAAAGATTTAAAAGGGACCTAAGGGGTAATGTTTTCAGGCCAAGGCCAATGCATTTATGGAATGAGCTGCCAGATGAAGTGGTGGAAGCTGGTCTAAGTACAACATTTAAAAGGCATCTGGATGGGTATATAAATAGGAAGGGTTTAGAAAGGTATGTGCCAAGTGCTAGCAAATGTCTCTAAATTAATTTTAGATATCTGGTCGGCATGGACAAGTTGGACCAAAGGGTCCTTTTTCATCTCTGACTCCATTATCCAGAACTTTGAAAAATGAGAGGTGATCTCCTTTAAATTTATAAAGTACCTCAAGGCACAGACAGGGTAAATCACAGAAAGACGTTTCTCCTGGTTGGAGAGTCCAGAATCGGGAGGTACAATTTAAAAATAACAAGGGATTCCATTTTGGACAGAGAAAATCTTTTCCGTTGGGGTTGTGAATTTTTGGAATTCTCTTTGCCAGGGGTGAATTCAAGATAAAAATTGATAGACTCTTGAATACCAATGGCACAAAAGATTCTGGACATTGAATGCTTCAATGCTTTTTAGCCATGCTATCACGTCATGGAGTCATAGAGTTACACAATGCAGAAATGGACCCAACGGTCCAACTCATCCACACCAACCAGATATCATAAAGTCATAGAGGTGCACAGCATGGAAACAGACCCTTCGGTCCAACTCGTCCATGCTGATCTAATCTAGTCCCATTTGCCATGCACTTGGTCCATATCCCTCTAAACCTTCCTATTCATATACCCATCCAGATGCCTTTTAAATGTTGCAATTCTACCAGCCTCCTCCACTTCCTCTGGCAGTTCATTCCATACATGCACCACCATCCCCCATGAAAAAGTTGCCCCTTAGGTCTCTTTTATATCTTTCCCCTCTCACCCTATACCTATGCCCTCTAGTTCTGGACTCCCCCCACACCAGGGAAAAGACTTTGTCTATTTATCCAATCCATGCCCCTCTTGATTTTATTAATCTGAGGCCTCCCTTCAGCCTTCGACATTCCAGGGAAAATAGCCTCTCCCTATAGCTCTTTTCTGAACCCTTTCAAGTTTCACAACATCCTTCCAATAGGAAGGTGACCAGAATTGCACGCAATATTCCAACAGTGGCCTAACCAATGTCCTGTACAGCCACAACATGACCTCCCAACTCTTATACTCAATGCTCTGACCAATAAAGGAAAGCATACCAAATGTCTCCTATCCTATCTACTGATATTCCACTTCCAAGGAGCTGTGAACCTGCACTCCAAGATGTCTCCCTTGGACCTTACCATTCAGTGTATAAGTCCTGCCCTGATTTGCCTTTCCAAAATGCAAGGTGCTGCATTTATCTAAATTAAACTCTACCTGCCACTCCTCAGCCCATTGGCCCATCTGATCAAGATCCCGCTGTAATCTGAAGTAACCTTCTTCACTGTCCACAACACCTCCAATTTTGGTGTCATTGGCAAACGTACTATACTTCCTATGTTCATATCCAAATCACTTATAGAAATGATGAAAATTAGTGTGCCCAGCACCGATCCTGTGGCATTCCACTGGTCACAGGCCTCCAGCCTGAAACACAACCCTCCACCACCACCACCCTCTGTCTTCTACCCTTGAGCCAGTTCTGTATCCAAATGGCTAGTTCTCCCTATATTCCATGAGATTTAACCTTGCTAACCAGTCTCCCATGGGGAACCTTGTCGAATGCCTTAATGAAGTCCATAGAGATCAAACCTCTTCATTACTTTTTCAAAAAACTCAATCAAGTTTGTGATACATGATTTCCCACACACAAAGTCACGTTAACCATTTCTAATCAGTCCTTGCCTTTCCAAATACATGTAAATCTTGTCCCTCAGGTACCCTCCAACAACTTGCCCACCACCGACGTCAGGCTCACTGGTCTATAATTCCCTGGTTTGTCCTTACCACCCTTCTTAAACAGTGGCACTACATTAGCTAACATCCAATCTTCCAGCACCTCACCTGTGACTATCAATTGATGCAAGTAGCTCAGCAAGGGGCCCAGCAATCGCTTCCCACAGAACTCTAGGATACACCTGATCAGGCCCTGGGGATTTATTCACCTTTATGCATTTCAGGTCATCCAGCATTTCCCCCTCATGCACAGTGGCTCAGTGGTTAGCAATGCTGCCTCACAGCACCAGGGTCCTAGGTTCAATTCTAGCCTTGGGCGACTGTCTGTTTGGAATTTGCACATTCTCCCTGTGTCTGCATGGGTTTGCTCCCACAGTCCAAAGATATGCAGGTCAGGTGAATTGGCCATACTAAACTGCCCATAGTGTTAGATGCATTAGTCAGAGAGTAATGGGTCTGGGTGGGTTACTCTTCAGAAGGTCGGTGTGAAATTGTTGGGCCGAAGGGCCTGTTCCCACACTGTAGGGAATATATGTATTATATGTAATCTATAATATGGAAATTTTTCAAAATGTCACCATTTATTTCCCCACAATGTATATCTACCATGTTCTTCTCCGCAATAAACACTGATTAAAAATACTCAATTAGTATATCCCCCATCTCCTGCGGCTCCATGCAAAGGCTGCCTTGCTGATCTTTGAGGCAAAAGCAGTGGACCCAGCACTGAACCATATGGCACACCAGTCGTCATAGGCCTCCAGTCCAAAAAACAACCCTCTCACTACCTATCTTATTTAATGGCAGAACAGGTTTGATGATTCTATGATTTATATACAGTATCATGATTAACAGTAATATTTATTGTTGTGTAGGCAGTTCTATTAATGTGTTGCTTCAAATTTCTTAAAAGGTAGGTGTATTATGGCTTTTACTTAGGGCTAGAATTTTCTGGAGCAGTCATCGCGTGGTCTCCTCTGTTAGTTCATGCGTTTTAAGATTTTTCTCAATCTTAACTGCAGTGTTGTAGGAAGCGTGAGCCAGTAGCGCAGTAAGAACTATCGGGCAGCTTGTACCTTGGTAACAGTGAGACCAACAGTGCATCCTCTTAATAATAAGGCAGTGCCTAGTAACCCTACAACTGGGCCTTCGTGCTCATGTGGAAATGTGCATGCACATAATTCCAGGCTCATGATTAATTTGTATATTTAGCCATTGGAGTTCTAAGGCACTACAACTGCGCATCAAAGCAGCATAATATTGATAGTGTTTGGGATGGGAGAGTGAGGAAATAGGAGGGAGGTGACCTGGGAGGCCCACATCCCTTCCACCTTGTCCCCTCTCTTACACAGTGCATGGATGTATGCATGCACACCAGCACTTAGACGCACACACACCATCCCCAAATCCCTGATGAACTTTCGAGTGAAGTTGACTGAGATTTCAGTGTGAAATCTGGCACAAACATTAGTGGAATGGTATGTAAGGGTGATGAAATTGGGAGAGAAAAAATAGTTTGGGATCGCAAAAAGAAGCTCATTTACAAATCAAAAAACATTTACAACCTGAATTTACAAGGCATTTGGATGGGTATATGAATAGGAAGGGTTTGGAGGGATATGAGCCAAGTGCTAGCAAATAGGACTAGATTAATTTAGGATATTTGGTCAGCATGGACAAGTTGGACAGAAGGGTCTGTGTCCAAACTGTACGCCTCTATGAATCTAATTGAGACTTCACACTTGGGGACATATACCTTGAGCAAGTGAGAATGATTCGCAAATGGTAACAATTATCATGATAAAAGTATGTTTACTCCGCTAATTAAAAGATCCAGGTTTCTTTGGAAATGCTATCTGTAAATTTGCATAAAAATACAATAATTTCATGAGAAGACCTATCAAATTAAGTAGTAGATCTTGAGATGACTGGAACTTCATGGTGCACCTGTAGAAATACTGCCTGTCTGGCACCCAGAAGTGATAACTGATGTTCCTTAATGATAATATGAGTCACTTCCATTCATTTAGCTGTTTAGGTTTACAAGTGAATTAGAATGCACTTAACTGACAAATTTCTTCCGCTGAAGACAAACATGATTGCGTGCAATATTTGTTTAATTCCTGTGAACATTATCCTGTGTTTAAAAGTGGCCTTGAGAGGCAAATGCTGACATGTCAACAGTTTGAGAGATAGCAGCAAACAAATCCTTCCTTTTAAAATACAGGTTATATTATTTATTGCAAGGTGAATTTCATTTCACCTCTGTTAACTATATCAATAGAGTCTGCATGCAGGCCTTCAGCTGAATTTATATGGAGAGTTTCAACCTTTAAGTCACTTGCTCCAAAAATTCTTATCTGCCATTTTCACCACTTAGAAATTACTGTAGTATGTTAGAAGGGTGGCAGAATATGGGACATAAAATAATACGCAACACAAGTTTGAACAGTTGTCATTCAGTTCCTGTGTTAAATGGTCGTTTCTGTTCATTTTTGATTTTTTTTTTAGATATTTTTATTGAAAATGTAAACATGTTTTAACAAGTTTACAAAAGAAAACTAAAAAAAAGACCCAAGTATAAACATTGATATACAGTTAAATCTTAAATAAATGATAACCAAAATCTATCAAACAAGAAAAAAGAAATACCAAGAGAAAAAAAAAGGCAAAACTTAACTAACCACTCATCTAACTTACAACTAACTAGAGTGTATCATTAAAATTCTTAGGTTATTCAAGAGAAATAAAATCCAACGGATAACACATGAATTGAGCAGTGATATACATGCTCAGAATGTGTTAACATCAGATCACAACAAAACCCATATTTATCCAAAACATCCCGAGCATAGGGCATATAAAATTCACAAAAATAAAAGCTCTTTAGTACATTCAGATCAATATAATTAAAAAAAATTTCTAAGTAGTAAAAAAAAATGTATAAAACTTATTTAAATGGAGATCTTCCCCCTTATTCCCAGGGGGCATCACTTCCTTTCCAAAAAACCCATCATAACCTCTCCCAACCAGTGCTCCACCCTTGACCCAGGCACCCCACGATAGGATAAAGAAAATTCAAGTATACTGCTGAACTAGAACTAACAGTGAGTACCCTATTTCAGCCCCACCCCCCAACACCAACACCTGCATATATTTGGTAATGTTAATACCATATATGAACGTATGACTGTAAAATTACAGTCTCAGCAAAAACTAATTAAATATATTAATACAAAATAACAGGGGAAAACAACCCCGCTCCCAAGGACAAAGATAAAATAAGGTACGGTAGCCACCTTCCACCCCCCCCCCCCCCCCATCTACATTAACTAGACCCCCTGGCCTATATATATATAAAATGGGAAAGGAAATCGCTAAGGATGAATAAATAAACCCTTCTTCCCACCCCCCGGAGATAATATTAAACAGTAAGATAATGAAAGGAAAAGAAAGGGGGGTTAAACCGGCGTGGGGGTAGGGCAAAACAACATCAATTAACTCGTATAATTTTGGACTCTAAGAGAGTCCAAAAGTTCCTTGGCCTTCTCCGGTGATCCAAAGTTAAACACGGACCCCTCATGGCTAAAGCCGTAGTATAGCTGGGTAGCGCAAGGTGTATTGAATGTTTAAATCCCTTAAACACTTTGCTTCATCAAGCGCCTTCCTCTTTCGGACCAAAGCTGGGAAAAGTCCTGAAATAACATAATCTTGGATCCTTTATGAGTCATGGCTTGTGGATCTTTCCCAAGATTTCTGGAGGCTTCCAAGAGCATCTGCCTCACCTTTATAGCTCTGCAGCCGGAACAGGACCGGGCAGGGGCGCTGGTTCGAGTCAGGCCCGCATATTGCAACCCGGTAGGCCCATTCTACCCTTACCTGGCCTGATCCAGCCTCCAGATTCAGTAACTGCGGAAGCCACTGTTCAAGGAACCTTATAAGCTGGCCGCCTTCTTCCCGTTCGGGAAGGCCCAGCAAACGAATATTTTTTCGACGACCTCGATTCTCGAGGTCGTCATTGTGATTCTCTAAGGTCCGGACTTGCTGCTCGAGAGCCCGGACCCGATCCACGGTCGATTCGGCAATGGCCTCAGAGGTTGTGGCCTTTAGCTCCACCTCTCTGACTCAGCATTCAATTTCTTCAATGTCTCGGCCGTGCTTTTGTAGCGCGGCCAAGAATGAATTCCATCGATCTTCGCATCGAGTTTGGAGATTATTTCCGTGATGCTCTCCATCATAGGTAAGTCCCCTGGGGCGGTTGCGGACGCCTCTGCTGCAGGTGGAGGAGGGGCTCCTGCCTGCTGAGAACTGCGGGCTCCTTTCCCTCTAGTCATTTTTACGGGAGACTGAACTGTATAAATTTAGTACTAAACCACTAATTACATTAAATAAAAACTATTTTTAATTGATTTGGTGAGTGTGGTGGAGGAGGGTGGCCCACTTTGCCTGGGTCTTGGGAGGAGCACTATAGACTCAGACTTGCTGAGTCGCCACCATCTTGGATCCCCTCATTTTTGATTTTGTTAATGTAAATTTTGGTTCAAATTGGTATTTGATATAAAATGCAATCTGTAGGCAAAAATGAGTACTGCAGATGCTGGAGATTAGAGTCAAGAGCGTGGTGCTGGAAAAGCACAATAGTGTCAGGCGGCTTCCAAGGAGCAGGAAAATGGATGTTTCAGGCAAAAGCCCTTCATCAGGAGGCTGGGGGTTGGAGCGATAAATGGGAAGGGGTGGGGCTGGGGGGAAGATGGCTGAGTGTGCAGTAAATGGATGGAGATGGGGGCAAAGGTGATAGGTCGGAGGGGACTGTGGTGCAGATAGGTGGGAAGGAAGATGGACAGATCATGAGGACAGTGCTGAGCTGGAAGGTTGGAACTGGGGTAAGGTGGGGGGAGGAGAAATGAAAAAACAGGTGAAATCTATAGCCTGCAATTTCTTTGCCTGTTCATCCAATGGCAGGGAACCTTCTTTAGTTCAACTGGATAAACATGATATCAAGTTAAAGTTATAATATCTGTCTTGCTGACCTATAAAGTTTATTAAACATTCATATTTTTTCAAATTTCTGTTTGACCCTTCAATCTTAATAGATGACATTCCAATTTAGCATGTGGGACCGCTTCAGAGATTTGAAGAGTATGGCCAATGGCGCAACCACAAATTTGGTTCACCTCCTTGTTCATCTTCTCAGCAAGAAAATAGTGTCTCTGTCTGTCTTTAAGGTTAGTACTTTCTGAATATAAAATCATTACTCTTTCAAGCATAATCTCTTATTGTACTGCACAAGATCTTGGCCCAGGCCTTTGAGTGACAGAGTAGCAGTACACATGACTGTGCTTGAAATGGCGCCTTCTGCCTTTTGTGTGTTGGACCCTATGGAGCCTCCTTTCCAAGTTACAGCATGAATCCAATAGCAGTTCCATTCAGTGACTGTGTTTTAAAACACAATCTGGGGTACAGGACAAGAAGATGGAGCAGCTGCAGAGGTAGAGAAGGAACTGAAGAGTACCAGAGTTGGAGGTGGAAGTGTGCTTGTGAGCAGAACTGAGGGTGACAACTCCCAAATGCTATTGTACCTGCTAGAAATAGTTCTTACGGATAAAACTGTGGGCACATGGCCCAAGTTAACAAGCTGACAGATCCCAAAGGGATCCAGCAGGGTCATCCAAGGAGCAATTTTTGATGAACTGAGATAAAATCATTTGGTTCATTCAGTTTAGAACTTCCCTCTTCCTTGCATTTGTTAAATTTTGTGCTCTGCATGTGAAATCAGTGACTCTCCAAGTTATTAAATTCTTGCTTTGTGTATGATCTTGGTATCAGGAAAAAGGTTGTTTTATTTCCCAGTAGAATGCATTCCTCAGTGGATGTATGAAGAGTTTCTCACATAAAATCATACACATCTAGCTTTGTTACTTGGAGAGCTGCAGAGAGAGAACATTGCTCATGAAAATCCTACTTTTCTCGGAAGAAAAATATGTATCAAATACATGTACACAGAAGTGAGAGAGCAAATGGTGGTGACTTAGCAAAGTGCCATGTGTAAATGGAATTTTCTTATCAGGACTAGAGAGAAAGGAAAAGAAAATGAATTATCTAATGTGTGCAAGAGGATAATCAGTAAGTTTTGATTTTGCAAGGAAATCGTAAAAGCACTAGAGATTTAGCAAGGTGCCACAAATCTTGAGCAGGTAGCATTAGCATTTGAGTGGCTATTGTCTTATTTATGCTTCAGAGCTACCGCTTGGAAAGCTTTTCTGAGCAGGACAATAAATATGATTGTGACAACAAAAGGCCAACACCAGCCTCTGTCTCTGCTAGCTGTGGAAATCACATTCATGGAGGGTCAATGGTGGCTGAATGATTTTATCCACTTAATGAGTTTTGCATGTCACAACAGCAATTAAATTTGATCCTTCTATGATGTAAGATGATCTCAACTAAATAAAAATAATAATATCTTGTTTGCCTTCCTGAGACAGCAGGGAGAAAGTGGTCGAGAATTCTACTTGCATAACTTTAAACTCAGAGTTCATGACAGATGGAACCTTAAATTGATTTGGTTATGATGCTTTCACGCATCTCTCAACCTCTCATTGCAACATTATAAACTCCATCTTACTAACAAGGTTCAGACACAATTAAAATTTACTTGGGTAAGTTCCAGCCCCTGTGGAACCATTCAGCTGAGAGAAATTTCTTGAGGAAAGAAAATCATGGTCTCTCCTTCTATCGAGGAACTACTCATCATTTGTCTAAAAGTGAAGCACTGCACACTATATTCAATCGTTGTTTAACTACACTTATCTTTTATTGCAGACTTGTTTATTGTCAATCATTTACTGTATTTAGGTCTAGTAGAATTTAATATTAAAACTAAATCTCTGGACTTGTGAATGCAAGTTAATTTGAAATTAAATTAGAGGTGGTTTTCAGAATTTTGTTATTCAGAGGAGAAAACATACAGAACTGTTATGTCCATTTTGCATACACAACACCCAGATTAAAAGCTTAGTCTGGGTGGCCAAGAAAGGAATTTGTATATCATATATAAAATGAGAACAGCAAATGCTGAGGTCAGGCACTATCTGTGGTGCAAAACAGAGTTTATGTTTCTGGACGTCGACCTTTACACCACCACCTTTTTTTTTCAAATTAACCATATCATACCTTTAATATGGACAAATCTTCCAGAGGTGCTACATTGAAGTGTAGCTAAGATTGGACACTAAATCAAAGAAAGAATATTAAGAACCTAAAAACATGGCCATAAAAGAGTTTCAACAAAGGGAAGTAATTCTGAATCCACGCTGATGTTCTGGGGAGATGGGTTCACCCCTCACAATGGCAGATCACGAACTTTGAACTCAATAAAAAATTAGCCAAATTTTAACCATGTAGCTATTGACAAATGTTGTAAAAACCTATTTGGTTCACTTGGGGGAAAAATATCTGCCATCCTTACCTGGTCCACTCTAAATGTGACAACAATGTGGTTGACTCTTACCCTGCCCTCTGGCTGTTTGGAATGGGCAATAAATACTGGCCTATCCAGTGACAACCTTATTCCATGAACAAATGGAAAGAGAAATGGAGAGTTTCAGAATGTGCATTCTAGTGTACAGACTACCAAAGGCCTGTATGAACACAACTGTGGGATGGGTAAAGGAAGTAAGAGATGCACAAAAGATCAGCCATTTCAGCTCAAACTTTAGGAATTATCTACACATTGTTCACAGACGATAATGTAATTTCATTTATGTAGAACTTACAACATGACAAGATCTGCTGAGGTGTTTCACAGAACTGTTAATGGAACGTGACAATGCAGCATCATTGGTTTGCTGCAACCCAGCTAAAAATAGTCCCTCAAAAGAGTGTCATTTGTAATGCTGCAGGGAACACTGCTGACACTCCTTTAGCAACATAGATTTCCAGAGTAGTCCATAAATATATTTATCTCTTTGCATAAGAAATTGAAGCAGGAGTAAAGCCTTTGATGCCCACTCTGTCGTACAATGAGGTCACAATTGATCTTCCCAAAAGCATTTTCCTCTATTATCCCAGTATTCTTTATTTTAAACATATACTTCCCAATCACTGCCAATAACTTGTCCATCCCCATCCTGGTCTCAACTCCAGTTCAAGTCCAAAGCCATATTTCTTTGTCAACAACAGAGTAGAGAGGCTGTTGATAAACGTTAACACAATAATGATTTGGCTTCCTGTTACTTGTACAAATTGGTAGGAATCGCTGAATGAAATCCAATGCCACATTTTCCTGGTATTAACAACAACAAAAATGTTAGCTTTGCTTTGAGAACAGCTGATGGTAGTGGATTGTGATGTTTAACCCAGGCAGTCGTTTACAGCATGGAAGGTGGCCATTCAGCCCCCCAAGTGCCTGATCATTCTCTACAGGGCAATCTAAACTGTCCCATTCCAGCACACTATACGTCCATGACCTTTCAAGTTCACTTCCTTTCAAATGTCTGCCCAGTTTCTTCTTAAAATCATTGATCATCTCCGATTCCACTACCCTCCTGCGTTCCATTTATTACCATTGGCTGCATTTAAAAATGAAGTTCTTTCTTTCATTCGCTTGCATATCTTACCAGCTAATGGGAACAGCTTTTTCTTGTCCACCTGAACCAAATCTGTAATTATTTTGTATACCTCTATCAAATCCTTAAATCCTTTCTGCAATAAAGAGAAAAATCTTTGTTTCTTGCATCTAACCTTATCACTAAAATCCCCAACCCTGAAGACATAGTTAAATTTCCTCAGAAGCCTCTCAAGGACCTTTCCATCCTAATGTGTGATTACCGACAGTGGACAAGGTGCTCTAGTTGTGGCCAGACTAAAAGTACAGAATAACTTATGTGCTAGCAAGTTTTGAAAAGATTTGTAACTCAGGTTGAGGTTCTGGATGTTGGTTTGCTCGCTGAGCTGGATGGTTCATTTTCAGATGTTTCGTCACCATACTACGTAACATCTTCAGTGAGCCTCTAGACGAAGCACTGCTGGTGTTTCCTGCTTTCTATTTATACCCTTACTTTCTCAAAATTATTGAGCTACAGAAGCAATCATCCCAACATCATTTCAACAAGCCACCACAAACTGCTGCACTTAGGAACTACGCAGAGCAGAGGAAAATCACCTATACAGTGCATTTAAAAAGAATGGGCACCCAGTGAACACAGTCCACTGATTTCTCAGCAACAAACCCAAACAAGCAGTCAAAACGTGTCCAGAAACCCTAGCTACTCTCCCTTACATCAAAGACATCTTGGAAATGACTCTCAGGCTACTCAGACCCCTTCGCATCATGGTAGCCCACAAACCTACCAACATAGAGTCATAGAGATGTACAGCATGGAAACAACCCCTTCAGTCCAGCCTGTTTATGCTGACCAGATATCGTAACCTTATCTAGTCCAACCTGCCAGCACCAGGCCCATATCCCTCCAAACCCTTCCTATTCATGTCTACCCATCCAAATGCCTCTTAAATGTTGCAATTGTACCAGTCTCCACCACTTCCTCTGCCAGCACATTCCATACCCGTACCACCCGCTGCGTGAAAAAGTTGCCCCTGAGGTCTCTTTTTATATCTTTCCGCTCTCACCCTAAACCTATGCCCTGTAGTTCTGGACTCCCCGACCCCAGGGAAAAGACTTTGTCAATTTACCCTATCCATGCCCCTCATAATTTTGTAAACCTCTATAAAGGTCACCCCTCAGCCTCCGACGCTCCAGGGAAAACAGCCCCAGCCTGTTCAGTGTCTCCCCACAGCTCAAATCCTCCAACCCTGGCAACATCCTTGTAAATCTTTTCTGAACTCTTTCAAGTTTCACAACATCTTTCCGATAGGAAGGAGACCAGAATTGCACGCAATATTCCAACAGTGGCCTAACCAATGTCCTGCACAGCTGCAACGTGACCTCCCAACTCCTGTACTCGATACTGTGACCAATAAAGGAAAGCATACCAAACGCCTTCTTCACTATCCTATCGACCTGCAACTCCACTTTCAAGGAGCTATGAACCTGCAGTCCAAGGTCTCTTTGTTCAGCAACACTCCCTAGAACCTTACCATTAAGTGTATAAGTCCTGCTAAGATTTGCTTTCCCAAAATGCAGCACCTCGCATTTATCGGAATTAAACTCCATCTGCCACCTCTCAGCCTATTGGCTCATCTGGTCCAGATCCTATTGTAATCTGAGATAACCCTCTTCGCTGTCCACCTCACCTCCAATTTTGATGTTATCTGCAAACTTACCAACTGTACCTCTTATGCTCATATCCAAATCATTTATGTAAATGACAAAAATTAGAGGACCCAGCACCAATCCTTGTGGCACTCTGCTGGTCACTAGCCTCCAGTCTGAAAAACAACCCTCCACCACCACCCTCTGTCTTCTACCTTTGAGCTAGTTCTGTATCCAAATGGCTAGTTCTCCCTGTATTCCATGAGATCTAACGTTGCTAATCAGTCTCCCATGGGGAACCTTGTCAATCGCCTTACTGAAGTCCACATAGATCACATCTATCCTCTTTGTTACTTCTTTAAAAAAAACTCAATCAAGTTTGAGAGACATGATTTCCCATGCACAAAGCCATGTTGACTATCCCTAATCAGTCCTTGCCTTTCCAAATACATGTACATCCTGTCCCTCAGGATTCCCTCCAACAACTTGCCCACCACCGACGTCAGGCTCACTGGTCTATAGTTCCCTGGCTTGTCCTTACCACCCTTCTTAAACAGTGGCACCATGTTTGCCAACCTCCAGTCTTCTGGCACCTCACCTGTGACTATCGGTGATACAAAAATCTCAGCAAGAGGCCCAGCAGTCACTTCTCTAGCTTCCCACAGAGTGCTCGGGTACACCTGATCAGGTCGTGGGAATTTATCCACCTTTACCCGTTTCAAGACATCCAGCACTTTCTCCTCTGTGAACTTGAAAGCTAATGAACTTGAAAGACCCTATACAGACAACAAGCAAAACTAATGTGATTTACAAAATACCGTGCAAGAACTGTAACAAACACTACATTGGACAAACAGGCAGAAAACTAGCCACCAGGATACATGAACATAACTAGCCACAAAACGACATGACCCACTCTCACTAGTATTCTTACAGATGAGGAAGGACACCACTTTGACTGGGACAACACATCCATCCTCTGACAAGCCAAACAGAAACAAGAATTCCTAGAAGCATAACATTCCAAGCGGAACTCTATCAACAAACACATTGACTTGGATTCCACTTACCACCACTGAGAAAAAGAACAGGAAATGATTTAACCACAGGAAATGACATCACCAACCCCAGGAAACCCAAACATTTAAATAGAAAGCAGGAAACACCAGCAGTGCTTTGTCCGGAGGCTAACTGTAGATCTTACTTAGTGTGGTGACAAAACATCTGAAAATGTACCTTCCAGCTCAGCAAGCAAACCTATATCCAGAACTTCTGTGCTCTGGTGATCAATGCCTCGACTTGCTAAACCGATATTCTTTGTTAGACATTTTCTTGGTGAAATCAGTTCATCACCAAATTATTATGGGGCGTTTTCTACATGAGTGCACATATAAAGCTGATTTTTAAAGAAGAAATACATTGCTGTGATCAGATTGTATGCAACGGCAGGAAGTAATTTCACTTTTTGCCATGTATCTCCAATGTTCTCAATGTCTTGTACAACCCAGTTGTTACAGAAAATTCAAGTTGGTAAGTAAAGTGAATTAATTGCTGTATCAATTCTCATTCCCACTGATTGACATTGTTTCTCAGTTTGGAAATACCTCACCTTTAAAATTCTTACTGTTGTCTTCAAATTGCTCCACAACCTCTCCCTTCCAATCTATGTAACCTTCCTGCAGCTCCAAAGTTCTCAAAGGTAATTGTATGTCCCCAGTTTGGTTTTTTGCATAGCCCTAACTTCAGTCAGAACCTGCTGTGATTTTGGCTGCCTGGCCTGAAGATTTAGAATTCCCTCCCTATACCTCTCAACCACTCTTTTCTCCTTGCAAATAGTATTTAAAATCTGCCCTATTGACTAAGCTTTTGGCCTGCTGTGAGACCTCCTCATATGACTCCGAATTGCTAACATTTCTGTGAAGCACCTTGGGCTTCTTTAATATATTCAAGGTGTTTCATAAATGCAAGTTATACATTTTTGTGTTATTTAGTAGACAAAGCCGAGAAAACAATGTAAATTGAATGAATTCCTAGAGTGTTATCCAAAAGAATATCTTTGAATGACCAACTGTTAAGTGTACATTAACTAATTTTGACTTGTTAACCTTTAAATTGAGGTTGGTGGTAGGAGGAAATCTGGCAAGTACTGATAATGTGAATTCATTTGAGGGGCACATGGGAGGGAAGGTTGCAAAACAATTTATGTGAGACACATTTTGAAAGCTTGACAAATTATTTGACTTAAATTGTGCTTAACTATCAACAGTTTAAAATCTAGAGCCAACTATTGGGAATCATTCTAAGATCTATTTGATAGGATAAAAAAAGAGTAGATCGAGAAAATACTCCATTCTGATGTTTAACCAACCATGGCCAAAAATAATTTAGTAGTTCATGAAAGAAATGTTGCACAACTGTGTGAGAAAGTCAAAATTCAGCAGATTAGAAAACAAGCAGAGGTACAAAACAAGTTATCAGAGATGCAGAATGGAATGATAAAAATCCAACAGGAAAGCCATGTTGAAGCAACAGCTGAAGTTTTGATCTAGGTGGCTTTGCTCATTTCTTAGAACAATTCCTGTGCTATAAAATGTCCCATTAAATACAGATATACATTAGACAAATAGAAAATGATGAATTAGTTAAAGGAGCACATTGGTTTTCAGAGAGCAAAAAAACAACTAGGAGAAAAAAAAAGTGAAGACTGCAGATGCTGGAGATGAGAGTCAGGGGTGTGGTGCTGGAAAAGCACAGCAAGTCAGGCAGCATCCAAGGAGCAGGAGAATTGATGATTCGGGCAAAAGTCATATGCCCAAAACGTCGACTCTCCTGCTCCTTGGAAGCTGTCTGACCTGCTGTGCTTTTCCAGCATTACACTCTTGATTCTTTCAGAGCAAAACCCCTGAAAAATTAGAAAAGGAACTTATTTAATACACGTTCATTTAAAACGTTAAAGCTCTTATTTTTTTCATATTTTGAATGTTGCATCCTGTTTTGGACATGGCATCTCATGGAGGAAACAATGGTTATGAGATTGAGAGAAGCTTGAATTTGCGGGAATGAAATTAGGCCTACAAGAGTTAATTTATGATACACTGCATAAACTAAGCTTGAAGTAAAAATTAAGACTGATCTAATTATGGCACTAATTATTTTATTTTTGGTTAAGATGGCCAGAACACAGGGCCATTACTGTAAAATTGAAACTAGACTCTTTAGAGGTTACTTCAGGAAGCACTTCTTCGTACACTATTATAGAAACGTGGAACGTTCATTCTGCAAACACCTGAGTGCAGGGTTAGAGTTTTTTTAAGATCTAGATTGATTGATTGATTCTTTTTTAATGGCAAGGGTAATCACAGGATTTGAAAATACAATACAGACTGGCAATAATTTCATTGAATGGTAGAACTTAGTGAATGACCTACTTCTACTAATTTTATTTCATGAAAGCAATCTATTATGTATAAATACTCATTTCAATATGCAGGTAATCGAGTTCAGCGAACTAGATAAACCTAAAGTCAAACTTTTACGCCACGTTCTCCATAAACTACTTGTGGATACAGAACCTGAAGATTTAGTGGCAATATTTCAAAGGTAATACTTGTACTTTTATTATTTCTATTTTTAATATCTGTTTTTAAAAAAAGCCATAAATTTGCTCAAACATATCAATTGATATGAAAGGGGAGGAGAGTTTTAAAACATACTTAAGACAGAGAAAGATTCTTGATCAGCAAGGGAGTGGAAGATTGTCAGGGGTAGGTTAGAATGTGGAGTAATCAGATCAGCCATCATCATCTTGAATGGCGGAGCTGGGCAGTGGGACCTTCTGCTCTTAATTTATAAGTTTTTTTTTAAATATATAATCTATATCTGTCATGGCAACTGGTTTATTTAATGTTGAATAAGATTTTGAATTGTCTGGTTGAGTGGCCTGCTAAAGTTAGTACATTATATTTTATGGTCCCAGGATTGATACTGTACTTGCTGGGCTAATGTGAACCATTCTACATTGTAATATGATTGCTATCAGTGTATGTCATCCAGATCATTAATGGTGAAGACTCATCACCGAAACATGTCCTTTGGTTTAGACTGAAATTCATCTCCAAGCACTTGACAAATGAACTATATAATTCAATGTTGTCGGCTCTTCAAAACTTCAACTTAGAACTACAATTTGAGATATACTGAAAATTAACTGTTTTTGATTTGAGTTAAGGATGATTGCACAATCAAGAATGCATATTTGGAATAAAAGTCTTCAGTAATTATGAAATTTAGAGAATATCTACCCCAGTATTCATTCCAAATTCAGATTTCTGCCCAAGATCTGCAATGACCATGCAGTAGAACTGCAATACCCAATGGACAAATGTGTTAGCACTTTGTGCATGTAAAGAGTCGTAGATATTTTGTGCACAGAAAAAGGCCCTTCGCCCATCAAGTCAGCACCTGTCAAAAACAACCACCAATTTTCCAATTTCCAAATACAAAGAAATAGTCCAAGATTTTTGTCCTGTGTTCTTCAGGACAGACTTGCAAGAATATCGAAAATGAGCAACAACTTGTATTACAGAAGAAAAGGGTGCAGATTGGTTGGTAATCCAACGGTACGAAGAATTACACTAACAAACAGTTGAAAACTATTGGTCGGGCTCTGAATGCTCATGTCTGTTCCAAACTACAGATATTCATACACAGAGCTCTGGCCTGTAACTAAAAAGACTGAAATATTAGACTTTTTTTCAGGTGAACAAAAGCTTTGAGATGGGGGAGAAGTGTTTTCCTTGAACACACTCCATGACAAAACCTGGATCAATTGCAATCAACTTGCCTGGTTGAATTTAAGTAAAAGCTTATTGGAACCTGGCGTATTCTCCACAGCAACACCACAACTAATCAAAGTCCACTTGCCATCCAGTCTGGACCATGTTCTCTTGTAGAATAAATTGTTGCTCACTTTAAAATTTGGTATTCTTGTGATTTGTATTCTAATGACTCCAAGAGGAACAGCTTTGACCATATATTCCATTTAGCCTTTTTTTAAATCTTTTAATTCTTGATGTATGGTTTTTCTAAAGATCTTCATATTCTTTCAACACAGGATCTCTGGAATTCCAAAGCTGGGACTGTTCCGCGAAGGCCTGAAACTCTTCCTTTCACACTTCTTATTGAAGAATGCTTCCAGCTTGGGGAGTGTAGAACAAGCTAATTTGCTTAAAACACGTGTGGACATAGCTGAAAAGGCTTTACAAACGAAAGATACAATACTGAAATTTTAAGAATTGAACACAATATAGGATATTTTACTGCAGCATAAATTGAAAAGTTGGTTCACAATATATGTCTCACTATTTGAACTTAGAAGACTTGTATTAATAACAGGGGATACTTCATGCTGCTGCATTCAAAAGAAAATACTTCAGGCTTTACACTTGTCAAAAAGACCACTAGGTGGCATATTTCTACCATATCAGTATCTTGTATATTTAGCTTTAATGACACCAATTTTAATGCCTGTATGGTTCAGACTGCAGTTCACAGAAATATAATTTGCTATTTCTGGCTACAGAATGCCAGTAATAGGTGTTCTGTTCAAAGAATCCTTAAATTACAGCCAACTTTGTGTTTAAAAATAAATTTTATATTTATAGTCACCAAACTTGTGGGTGTATTGTAACCTTGATATGAAAATATCAAGGGAGATAACAAGAATTAAAAAGTATCCATGGAGACAAAATTTACAGTTTTTCTATCAAGATACTGTATTTCATTAACAAAAAATTCTCATTCAATGTATAAACTCGTTTCTTTTGGATTTACAAAGTGCAATTGTTAGCCAAAAGATGTAAAAATTTAAAGCCCCTGCATTGCACATTACAAAGCCATAATTTCCTTAATGCATGTGGAGAACAACCATTGTATTATCGAATGTTATTCATTCAATTAATGAAAAGTATACACATCAAGCTATCAGGTGAAAATAGGATAAAGCAGTATACTTGCACACACATCCCACTATTTTAGATATTCAGTGCCTGGAAACATTGTCAGCATCTTCCTTGTGTTATAGATACCAAGTTGTTACTTCTTCACTCCTCTCCATTTTGTCAGATTGCTTGGTCTTGCATGTGTTGTAGTTGCCTCTATCTTTGACACTCTCATTCCATGAGTAAATAACAAGATGTTAAGGAGGCAAGCTGTACTCTTCAACTCCTGCCACAAACTCCACAGCCTTTCCAGTGGTTCAGTCCCTATTCCTAGTCATTAGCTCAGATTGAACCAGAAACATTAGCATCCTATTCGATTTGGATTTACAACATCAGCATCCTATTTGATTCCAAACTGAACTTCCTGTTTCATAATCCCTGTGTCGCAAACATTGGTGATTCTGGGATGAGTAATATTGTCCACTTGAAGCATTACCTTAATCCATCTGCTGTGGAATCCCTTATCTGCGTGCATTTCTGGTCTCCTTCCTATTGGAGGGATATTGTAAAACTTGAAAGGGTTCAGAAAAGATTTACAAGAATGTTGCCAGGGTTGGAAGATTTGAGCTGTAAAGAGAGGCTGAATAGGCTAGGACTGTTTTTCCTGGAGTGTCTGAGGCTGACTGGTGACCTGATAGAGGTTTATAAAATCATGAGGGACATGGATAGGATAAATAGACAAAGTCTTTTCCCTGGGGTGGTGGAGTACAGAACTAGAGGGCATAGGTTTAGGGTGAGAGGGGAAAGATATAAAAGAGACCTAAGGGGCAACTCTTTCATGCAAAGGTGTTACGTGTATGGAATGATCTGCCAGATGAAGTGGTGGAGGCTGGTACAATTGCAACATTTAAAAGGCATCTGGATGGGGATATGAATAGGAAGGGTTTGGAGGGATATGGGCCGGATGCTGGCAGGTGGGACTAGATTGGGTTGGGATATCTGGTCGGCATAGAGAACAAAATGGACTGATGGGTCTGTTTCTGTGCTGTACATCTCTATGCCTCTGTGCCATTATCATATCTTGGCTGCAGAACCCCCAGGATAATCATCCTCAATCATCATTTTTCCATGCTTTTCCCCTACCTCTTAATGTCATTAATATTCTGACTTGAAGTGCCAAATGCAGAACCAAAACCTAAGGTAGCCAAATATTTCTAAGTATTTTTAGAGTAATTTAAGTTTACTAAGATACAACAGTCAAGCAGACATGCTGCCTCCTCCACACTTCACATCAGCTCAGATGAACAAAGAAAATTTACAGCTCAGGAACAGGCCCTTCAGCCCTCCAAGCCTGTGCTGATCCAAATCCATTGTCTAAACCTATTATCCAATTCCTAAGCATCTGTATCCCTCTGCTCCCCACCTACTCATGCATCTGTCCACATGCACCTTAAATGAAGCCTGCCTGTACTACCTCTGCTGGCAACGCATTCCAGGCACCTACCACCCTCTGTGTACTTTCCACGTGTATCCACCTTAAACCTTTCACCTTGAACGTGTGACCGCTCGCTATTGAATCCTTCACTCTGGGAAAAAGCTTATCCCTATCCACCTGTCTAAACCCTTCATGATTTTGTAGACCTCAATCAGGTCTTCCCTCAATCTCCTTTTTTCTAATGAAAATAATCCTAACCTACTCAACCTCTCTTCATAGCTAGCACCTTCTATACCAGGCAACATCCTCGTAAACCTTCTCTGCACCCTCTCCAAAGCGTCCACATCCTTTTCGTAATATGGTGACCAGAACTGTACACAGTATTCTAAATGGAGCTGAACCAAAGTCTTGTACAATTCTAACATGACCTGCCAGCTCTTATACTCAATACCCCATCCGATAAAGGCAAGTATACCATATGCCTTCTTGACCACTCTTATCGACCTGTGCAGCCACCTTCAAGGTACAATGGACCTGAACTCCCAGATCTCTCTGCTCATCAACATTTCGAAGGGCTCTTCTGTTTACAGTATAGTTCACTCTAGAATTAGACCTTCCAAAATGCATCACCTCACATTTGCCCGGATTGTACTCCATCTGCTACTTCTCCACCCAACTCTCCAGTCTATCTATATTCTCCTGTATTCTTTGACAGTCCCCTATGCTTTTTGCTACTCCACCAATCTTCATCTCATCTGCAAACGTACTGATCAGACTACTAATGCCCTCTTCCAGATCATTTATGTATATCACTAACAATAGTGGCCCCAGCACTGCTCCCTGTGGAACACTACTGGCCACCTTTCTCCATTTCGAGAAACTCCTTTCAACTACTATTGCCTCCTGTTGCTCACAGTTCTTTATCCACCATCTAGAGCACCCTGCACACCAAGTGACTTCACTTTCTCCATTAGTTTACCATGGAGAACCTTATCAAATGCCACAGCCCTTCCTTCATCTATCAACTTGGCCACTTCCTCAAAGAACTCTATTAAGTTGGTAAGGCACGATCTCCCCTGCACAAAACTATGTTGCCTATCACTGATAAGCCCATTCTTTTCTAAATATAAATAGATCCTATCCCTCAGTACCTTCTCCAGCAACTTTCCCCCCACTGACATCAGGCTCACTGGTCTGTAGTTACCTGGAATATCCCTACTACCCTTCTTGTACATTGGAACAATATTAGCAACTTTCCCGTCCTCTGGCACCTCACCTGTGTTTAAGGAGGCCACAAAGATATCTTCGAGGAGAAAGTGAGGTCTGCAGATGCTGGAGATCAAAGTTGAAACTTTATTGCTGGAACAGCACAGCAGGTCAGGCAGCATCCAGGGAACAGGAGATTCGATGTTTCGGGCACAGGCCCTTCTTCAGGAATGAGCAGAGAGTGTTCAGCAGGAGAAGATAAAAGGTAGGGAGGAGGGACTTGGAGGAGGGGAGTTGGAAATGTGATAGGTGGAAAGAGGTCAAGGTGAGGGTGATAGGTCGGAGTAGGATGGAAGCGGAGAGGTCAAGAAGAAGACTGCAGGTCAGGAAGGCGGTGCCGGGCTGGAGGGATCCGGCTGAGACAAGGTGGGGGGAGGGGGGATGAAGAAACTGGTGAAGTCCAAGTTCATCCCCTGCGGTTGGAGGGTTCCCAGTCGGAAGATAAGACGCTCCTCCTCCGACCGTCGGGTTGTTGTGGTTTGGCGGTGGATGAGTCCAATGACCTGCATATCCTCGGTGGAGTGGGAGGGGGAGTTGAAATGCTGTGCCACAGGTTGGTTCGTCCGGGTGGCCCAGAGGTGCTCTCTGAATCGCTCCGCAAGTAGGCGGCCTGTCTCCCCAATATAGAGGAGGCCACACCGGCTGCAGCGGATGCAGTAGATGATGTGGGTGGAGGTGCAGGTGAATCTGTGGCGGATATGGAAGTTTCCCTTGGGGCCTTGGAGAGAAGTGAGGGGGGAGGTGTGGGCGCAAGTGTTGCACCTCCTGCGGTTGCAAGGGAAGGTGCCGGGAGTGGTGGTTGGGTCGGTGGGGGGTGTGGATCTGACAAGGGAGTCGCGGAGGGAGTGGTCTCTACGGAAGGCTGATAGGGGAGGGGAGGGAAATATATCCTTGGTGCTGGGGTCTGTTTGGAGGTGGCGGAAGTGACGGCGGATGATGCGCTGTACATGGAGATTGGTGGGGTGGTAGGTGAGGACCAGTGGGGTTCTGTCCTGGTGACGGTTGGAGGGGCGGGGCTCAAGGGCGGAGGAGCGGGAAGTGGAGGAGATGCGGTGGAGGGCACCGTCGACCACGTCGGGGGGGAAATTGCGGTCCTTGAAGAAGGAGGCCATCTGTGTTGTACGTATTTTGAACTGGTCCTCCTGGGAGCAGATGCGGCGGAGACGAAGGAATTGGGAGAATGGGATGGCGTTTTTACAGGGGGCAGGATGGGAGGAGGTGTAGTCCAGGTAGCTGTGGGAGTCGGTAGGTTTGTAGTAGATATCTGTCAGGGCCCCAGCTATTTCCTCTCTCACCTCCTTTAGCAACCTGGAATAGATTCCATCCAGTCCTGGGGATTTATCCACCTTAATATCCTTTCGCCTACCCAACACATTCTCCCTCAATGTGATCCTGAGTAAACAAACTTCTATCTCTAATCTCTATATTCATCATGTCGCTGTCCTCAGTGAAAACGGATGCAAACTAATCATTGAGAATCTCACCCATTTTCTCCAGTTTCAGGAGAGATTAAATGACAACAAAGATGATGATGCAAGCAAAAGGAGATTATAATGGACAAGCAAAGAAACAAACGTTAGGTGGATGTGTGGTGTAAATGGGAATAACAGAATCATTACTAAAATGGCTGATGAAACAAAAGGGACCAAAGTAATAACGTTTTTACCAATTGGATTAAGCCTGTATTCATTGTTCACTGTTCAATTTTAATAACCAGAATAAATTTACACTTGCAGGTTGATTTCCCCTGATTGCATTACCATCTAATTCAGTCTAGTTGCATGTTGTATCAAAGTGAGAGAGATGGGGGACAAAAGCATTAAATATGTTGTGAAAATTTTCTTAAAGATCTAGTCAGAGCAGTAACGTATTTCTCTGCTAATCGCAGGTAGATAGGATAGTGAAGAAGGCATTTGGTATGCTTTCTTTTATTGGTCAGAGTATTGAGTACAGGAGGTGGGAGGTCATGTTACGGCTGTACAGGACATTGGTTAGGCCACTGTTGGAATATTGGGTGCAATTCTGGTCTCCTTCCTATCGGAATGATGTTGTAAAACTTGAAACGGTTCAGAAAAGATTTACAAGGATGTTGCCAGGGTTGGAGGATTTGAGCTATAGGGAGAGGCTGAACAGGCTGGGGCTGTTTTCCCTGGAGCGTCGGAGGCTGAGGGGTGACCTTTTGAAGGTTTACAAAATAATGAGGGGCATGGATAGGATAAATAGACAAAGTCTTTTCCCTGGGGTCAGGGAGTCCAGAACTAGAGGGCATGGGTTTAGGGTGAGTAGGGAAAGATATAAAAGAAACCTAAGGGGCAACTTTTTCACACAGAGGGTGGTCAGTGTATGGAATGAGCTGCTAGAGGAAGTGGTGGAGGCTGGTACAACTGCAACATTTACAAGGCATTTGGATGAGTATATGAATAGGAAGGGTTTGGAGGGATATGGGTTGGGTGCTGGCAGGTGGGACTAAATTGGGTTGGGATATCTGGTCAGCATGGATGGGTTGGACCGAAGGGTCTGTTTCCATGCTGTACATCTCTATGACAACCTTCCTTCCTTATCCTTTTGTGGACCAATCCTTTCTCTAGTTATCCTCTTGCTTCTTATATATCAAAAGAAGGCCTGGGCTTTTCCTTTATTCTGCTTACTAAAGTTATTTCATGACCCCTTTTAGCCCGCTTGATTCCTTGTTTGATTGGTCCTACTGTCCCGATATTCCTCCAGGGCCCGTTCTGTTCTAAGCTACCTGGATCTTATGTACGCTTCTCTTTTCCTCTTGGCTAGTCGCACAATTTCTCCTGCCATCCACGGTTCACAAATCTTGCTTTGTTTTCAAAGGGACTTGCCGACTCTGCACTATCTTTGAAAGCCTCCCACATTATAAAATGTGGACTTCCCTTCAAATATCTGCCCCCAATCCTCATTTCCCAACTCCTGCCGGATTTTGAGATAATTGGTCTTGGCCCAGTTTTGTACTCTTCCCTTAGGATCACTCTCATCCTAGTCTACGAGTATTCTAAAATTTACAGAATTGTGGTCACTATTCCCAAAGAAATTCCTCACAAACTTCTACCAACTGATCTGGCTTATTCCCCAAAACCAGGTCTAATATCACCCCTTCCGTAGTTGGACTATTGACATACTGCTCTCAAAAACTTTCCTGGACTCTTCTTACAAATTCTGCCCCATCTGACGCGGTGTATCCCAGTCAGTGTTGGGGAAATTAAAATCTCCCATCACCACCACCCTATTGCCTCTACATCTTTCCACAATCAGTTTACCTATTTGTTCTTCTACCTCATGCTCACTGTTGGGAGGTCTTTAGTAAAGCCCCAACAGTCTAACTGCACCCTTTTTATTTCTCAGCTCTACCCTTAATGCCTCACTGCTCAAGCCCTCCATAGTGACCTCCATTAACACGGCCGTGATACCATCCCTGACCAGCAATGCAATTCCTTCCCTCCTCCCATCCCCCTCCCCCCCCACCCACCCCGCCTTTTACTTCCCTCCCTGTCCTGTCTGAAGCATCTATATGCTAGAGCATTTAGTTGCCAATTATGCCCTTCCTTCAACCAAGTCCCTGTGATTGCTATAATGTCATACTCCCAGGCACCAATCCAAGCCCCAAGATGAAGAGTCACCTCGACTCGAAATGTTAGATTTCTCTCTCTCTCTATGGACGCTGCCTGAGATACTGATTTCCAGCATTTTTTGTTTTCAGTACCAATTGCAGCATCTGCAGTGCTTTGTTCTTACAATAGTAAACCTATACCGGCACATCTTTGGACTGTGGGAGGAAACCGGAGCACCCGGAGGAAACCCACGCAGACACGGGGAGAATGTGCAAACTCCACACAGTCAGTCGATTGAGTCGGGAATTGAACCCGGGTCTCTGGCGCTGTGAGGGGCGGCACGGTGGCACAGTGGTTAGCACTGCTGCTTCACAGCGTGGGAGACCCGGGTTCAATTCCCGCCTCAGGCGACTAACTGTGTGGAGTTTGCACGTTCTCCCCGTGTCTGCGTGGGTTTCCTCCGGGTGCTGCGGTTTCCTCCCACAGTCCAAAGATGTGCAGGTCAGGTGAATTGACCATGCTAAATTGCCCGTAGTGTTAGGTAAGGGGTAAATGTATGGGTGGGTTGCGCTTTGGCGGGTCTGTGTGGACTTTTTGGGCCGAAGGGCCTGTTTCCACACTGTAATGTAATCTATAATGCATTAGCTAAATAGAGACAAATAGTATACAATTCATGATAGTTGAAAGCAGTCCACTGATGTTAGGTCCACTAGGTTATCCAACTAAACTGGATGATATTTGATCCACATTGTAATCCATCTGATTTGTTCTTGCCTATTCCCTAAGGCTGTCCAAATTCCTTTGAGGTCTACTAATTTCATCTTCACACTTCATTGCTTCTAGATTTTGTGTCAAAGGTTGTCAATCTCAGTTCTAGCAATCAGCTCTTTTTATATATGGCCCAAATGAAGTCTGGGGCAAAGTGGCTCCGCCTGTAGAACCCAAATGAAGTGTGTTATTCATAGAGTCATAGAGATGTACAGCATGGAAACAGCCCATCCACGCCGACCAGATACCCCAACCCAATCTAGTCCCACCTGCCAGCACCCGGCCCATATCCCTCCAAACCCATTCATATACCCATCCAAATGCCTCTTAAATGTTGTAATTGTACCAGTCTCCACCACTTCCTCTAGCAGCTCATTCCATGCACGTACCACCCTCTGTGAAAAAGTTGCCCCGTAGGTCTCTTTTACATCTTTCCCCACTCACCCTAAACCCATGCCCTCTAATTCTGAACTCCCCAACCCCAGATAAAAGACTTTGTCTATTTATCCTATCCATGCCCCTCATAATTTTGTAAACCTCTACAAGGTCACCCCTCAGCCTCCGATGCTCCAGGGAAAACAGCCCCACCCTGTTCAGCCTCTCCCTTTAGCTCAAATCCTCCAACCCTGGCAACATCCTTGTAAATCTTTTCTGAACCCTTTCAAGTTTCACAACATCTTTCCGATAGGAAGGAGACCAGAATTGCACACAATATTTCAACAGTGGCCTAACTAATGTCCTGTACAGCCGCAACATGACCTCCCAACTCCTGTACTCAGTACTATGACCAATAAAGGAAAGCATACCAAACGCCTTCTTCACTACCCTATCGACCTGTGACTCCACTTTCAAAGAGCTATGAACCTGCACTCCAAGGTCTCTTTGTTCAGCAACACTGCCTAGAACCTTACCATTAAGTGTATAAGTCCTGCTAAGATTTGCTTTCCCAAAATGCAGCACCTCGCATTTATCTGAATTAAACTCCATCTGCCACTTCTCAGCCCATTGGCCCATCTGGTCAAGATCCTGTTGTAATCTGAGGTAACTCTCTTCGCTGTCCGCAACACCTGCAATTTTGATATCATCTGCAAACCTACTAACTGTATCTCTTATGCTCGCATCCAAATCATTTATGTAAATGACAAAACGTAGAGGACCCAGCACCAATCCTTGTGGCACTCCACTGGTCATAGGCCTCCATCTGAAAAACAACTCTCCACCACCATCCTCTGCCTTCTACCTTTCAGCCAGTTCTGTATCCAAATGGCTAGTTCTCCCTGTATTCCGTGAGATCTAATCTTGCTAATCAATCTCCCATGGGGAACCTTATTGAATGCCTTACTGAAGTCCATATAGATCACATCTACCGCTCTGCCCTCATCAATTCTTTGTTACTTCCTCGAAAAACTCAATTAAGTTTGTGAGACATGATTTCCCATGCACAAAAGCCATGTTGACTATCCCTAATCAGTCCTTGCCTTTCCAAATACGCGTACATCCTGTCCCTCAGGATTATCTCCAACAACTTGCCCACCACTGACGTCAAGCTCACTGGTCTTTAGTTCCCTGGCTTGTCCTTACCACCCTTCTTAAACAGTGGTACCACATTAGCCAACCTCCAGTCTTCCGGCACCTCACCTGTGACTATTGATGATACAAATATCTCAACAAGAGGCCCAGCAATCACTTCTCTAGCTTCCCAGAGTTCTAGGTACACTTGATCAGGTCCTGTGGATTTATCCACCTTTACATGTTTCAAGACATCCAGCACTTCCTCCTCCGTAATATGGACATTTTGCAAGGTGTCACCATCTATTTCCCTACAGTCTACATCTTCCATATCCTTTTCCACAGTAAATACTGATGCAAAATACTCATTTAGTATCTCCCCCATTTTCTGCAGCTCCACACAAAGGCCCCCCTATTTTCTCCTTAGTTACCCTTTTGTCCTTCACATATTCGTAAAAACCTTTCGGATTCTCCTTAATTTTATTTGCCAAAGATATCTCATGTCCCCTTTTTGCCCTCCTGATTTCCCTCTTAAGTATACTCCTACTGCCTTTATACTCTAAGGATTCACTCGATCTATCCTGTCTATACCTTCAATATGTTTCTTTTTTCTTAACCAAACCCTCAATTTCTTTATTCATCCAGTATTCCCTATACCTTTCCTTTCACCCTAACAGCAATATACTTTCTCTGGATCCTTGTTATCTCATTTCTGAAGGCTTCCCATTTTCCAGCCATACCTTTACCTGCGAACATCTGCCCCCAATCAGCTTTCAAAAGCTCTTGCCAAAACCGTCAAAATTGGCCTTTCTCCAATTTAGAACTTCAACTTTTAGATCTGGTCTATCCTTTTCCATCACTATTTTAAATCTAATAGAATTATGGTCGCTAGTCCCAAAGTGCTCTACCACTGACACCTCAGTCACCTGCCTGCCTTATTTCCCAAGAGTAGGTCAAGTTTTGCACCTTTTCTCATAGGTACATCCACATACTGAATCAGAAAATTGTCTTGTACACACTTAACAAATTCCTCTCCATCTAAACCCTTAACACTACAGCAGTCCCAGTCTATGTTTGGAAAGTTAAAATCCCCTATCATAATCACCCTATTATTCTTACAAATAGCTGAGATCTCCTTACAAATGTGTTCCTCAATTTCCCTCTGACTATTAGGGGGTCTATAATACAATCCCAATAAGGTGATCATCCCCTTCTTATTTCTCAGTTCCACCCAAATAACTTCCCTGGATGTATTTCTGAGAATATCCTCCCTCAGCACAGCTGTAATGCTATCCCTTATCAAAAATGCCACTCCCCCTCTTCTCTTGCCTCCCTTTCTATCCTTTCTGTAGCATTTGTATTCTGGAACATTAAGCTGCCAGTTTTGCCCATCCCTGAGCCATGTTTCTGTAATTGCTATGATATCCCAATCCCATGTTCCTAACTATGTCCTGAGTTCGTCTGCCTTCCCTATTAGGCCCCTTGCATTGAAATAAATGCAGTTTAAATAATTAGTCCTACCTTGTCCCTGCCTGCCCTAACTGTTTGACTCACGTCTGTTCTCAACTGTACCAGTCTCGGATTGACCTCTTTCCTCACTCTCCCGTGGTCCCACCACCCCCCCCCCCCCCCCCCCCCCCCACCTTACTAGTTTAAATCCTCCTGAGCAGCTCCAGCAAATTTCCCTGCCAATGTATTAGACCCCTTCCAATTTAGGTGCAATCCGTCCTTCTTGGACAGGTCACTTCTACCCCAAAAGAGATTCCAATGATCCAAAAATGTGAATCCTTCTCCCATACACCAGCTCCTCAGCCATGCATTCATCTGCTGTATCCTCCTATTCCTGCCCTCACTAGCTCATAGCACTGGGAGTAATCCAGATATTACTACTCTTGAGGACCTCTTTTTTAAATTCCTGCCTAACTCTCAGTAATCTCCCTTCAGACTCTCAACCTTTTCCCTTCCTATATCATTGGTTCCAATGTGAACAATAACCTCTTGCTGGCCCCTCTCCCCTGTGGGAACATTCTGCACCCTCTCTGAGACATCCTTGATCCTGATACCAGGGAAGCAACACATCATTTTGATTTATCAGTGTTGGCCACAGAAACGTCTGTCTATACCTCGGACTAGAGAATCCCCTCACACAATTGATCTCTTAGAACCTGACATACCTCTCGTTGCATTAGAGCCAGTCTCAATACCAGAAACTTGGCTGTTCGTGCTATGTTTCCCTGAGAATCCATCCCCCTCTACATTTTCCAAAACAGCATACTTGTTTGAAATGGGTATATCCACAAAAGACTCCTGCACTAAGTGCCTACCTCTCTTACCTTTCCTGGAGTTAACCCGTCTATGTGACTATATCTCAGAATTACCCCCATTCCTATAACTGCCATCCGTCACATACTGTTATTGTTGCAAATTCCTCATTGCTTCTAACTGTCTCCAACTGATCCATTCGATCTGATAAGATTTGCAACCAACAGCATTTATGGCAGATATAATCTGCTGTAACCCTTAAACTCTCTTTAAATTCTCACATCTGACAAGAAGCACATTTCACTCTACTAAAGGCCATTTTTGCCTCTTCACAATCTACAGACCCAGAAAATAACACAATTTTATTCCTCTACAAACACTGCCCCAGGTTAAATTAATAGTTATGGTTTATGTTTTAAGTTTAATCAAGAGATATATCTCCGAAAACATATAAATCAAGAAAGAACCCACTCTACTCACTACTGCAGTCACACTTAAAACAACAATACACTTATCTGCTTCTGTGCTGTGAACTTCACCTAACAGTTTCTCCAAGATCAGTTATGAATTTCACTATTTATTAATTTTCCCAGATGCACTCCGATATCCAGCGATACATGAATTCAAACAGCAAAGGCAGCTTGAATACCTGTGCAGGTACTCTGTGGTGTCAGTTTGTTTCTTTCTTTCTTTCGCTTTCTCTCTCTCCTGCACTGACCTCACCATGTGCTTCCTTTGTCTGTTCTTCTCCCTTTTAAAACTGCTACTGTTTTGCCTTTTTTTCTCCAAAGTTCCAAAACAATGCAACAGCATATAAAACTGTAATTGTTGCTCCTGGAATTCGAGGAAATCACCTCCAACACCTAAAATACCTCAAAAAAGGAGCAACAGTTACAGACAGAAATTTATCCTGTCCTCCATCTTGGATTACCCATATTCCTTTGCAAGTGCCACTGATACTACTGTTAATGACTACTTCCATCACTTTACTGATGACTAAGACAACTGATGGGGAACCATTTGGCCTGTCTGGATTTATCCTGCTTTCTATCCACAAGGCACACCTTGTCAGTGTTGTAATATGTACTTAAGCACATTAATTGCTGAAAATGTGTTGCTGGAAAAGCGCAGCAGGTCAGGCAGCATCCAAGGTGCAGGAGAATCGATGTTTCGGGCATGAGCCCTTCCTTAAGTACATTAATTGCCTGGTATTATGATCCCATTTGATGGTAAGACTGGATGTCACATTCTGGAATGAACCTGGCTTAATTCCTTTACTGTTTAAAAAATTATCTATTGGAGCTTTAAAACATGTAGTGAGGAAGCCTCAACTACTTCACTGGGCAAGGAATTCCACAGATTCACAACTCTTTGGGTGAAGACGTTCCTCCTTAATTCAGTCCTAATTCTGCTGCCCCTAATTTTGAGGCTATGCCCTCTTGTCCTAGCTTCACCCACCAATGGAAACAACTTCCCTGCTTCTGTCTTATCTATTCCCTTGATTCTTTTATATGTTTCTATAATGTTCCCTCCCATTCTTCTAAATTCTATTAAAGCATAAATTCATTTCATCAGGAGAAAGGTATCCTTTCTCCTTCAACTTGTGTTCAACTGAGGGTATGTGTGAACAACAAGGAAATTCAGTTAATCCTTCCTCATATTGGACTACGAAGAATTGAAGTACCCAATCTGAAACCATAACAAATTGAGGAAACTTGTTCAGGAACTGGTTGCATCAGCAGGATTGGTTGCATCAACAATCTGTCTGACACTCACAAACCTCTACTATATATTGAGTCCCATTTCTCTGAGTTATGATTTATTTTATTTGTGAATTATTTCCTTTTCTTCATTTCTCCCTTTTGACACAACCTTTCTTGACATAAGAGGAGAGTACACTTGTAGATATCTAAACTGAGGAAGAGAATTTTAGATTTGATGGTGTGCAGGAGCTGTGAGCCCAGTGGTGAATGGATAAGAGGACCAAGGTTTGTTGCAGGATTAGCTGTGTGAAGCAGAATTTTGAAGGACTAAGTTTTATGGATGGAAAGGGATTTTGGGCAAGCAACAGATTTGAAAGCAGCACTTGGGGAGTGAAGGCATTGTGAAGGTTTCCGCTGATCTTGAACGGAATCAGGTTATGGTGGTGGATCTGTCTCATTCCTGGACACACGTATTTCCATCACGGATGAACACCTCAGTGCCTCACTCTAAGCCATGGATAACCTCATGATGCTGCACTTATCTAGCTTCCATCCTAAACATGTTAAAGAAGCCAACCCTTACGGACAAGCCCTGTTATATATGCAGGATCTGCTCAAACAAAGAACACCGCGCGCCTCCCCCCCCATCCCCATCCAGCACTGACCCGCCCGCACCTCTCTCCGGGGCAGCTGGACTGGACACCAACAATAAGGCAGCTGCTGCTGCCTTTGTGGGGTAAGTCTCCAAATAGCGTGCACACACATACACACGAACAACTTTTTACTGTGCCTTTTTGACAGGTTCCACCTCTGCCCTGTAGAGGACAATGTTGGTCAGATTATCTGGGGAGTTGGGAGGGTACACCTCTCTGTCGAACTCCAGGGAAAGTGTGAGGAGAGAGAGAGAGAGAGGGGCGGGAGGTCAGCCATTTGGAGATGGTGCCTGTTTAATCACTGTAAACAAAAGACACGATCACTGTTGGAAACACGTCTTTGATGTAATGTTTCTGCCGGGACCTCGAGATCTCCTTCGGATAATCCAATTTTCGGATAATTGGTATTCAGATAATCGAGGTTCCCCTGTATTCCAAAAGTGGCCTAACCAATGTCCTGCACAGCCGCAACATGACCTCCCAACTCCTACACTCAATACTCTGACTAATAAAGGAAAGCATACCAAATGCCTTTTTCACTATCCTATCTGAGAGTTCACTTTGAAGGAATTATGAACCTGCACTGCCAGGTGTCTTTGTTCAGCAACACACCCCAGGACCTTACCATGTATTAGCTCTGCCCCATGATTTGCCTTTCCACCTCATATTTCCGCCTCATATCTGCCACTTCTCAGCCCATCTGATCAAGATCCTGTTGTACTCTGAGGTAACTTTTTTCGCTGTCCGCTAAACCTCCAATTTTGGTGTCATCTACAAACTTACTAACTATACCCTATGTTCACATCCAAATCATTTATATATGTGGACCCAAAACCAATCCTTGTGTCACACCATTGGTCACAAGCTTCTGTTCTGAAAAGCACCCCTCCACCACCACCCTGTGTCTTCTACGTTTTGAGCCAGTTCTGTATATAAATGGCTATTTTTCCCTGTATTCCATGGGATCTAACCTTGCTAACCAGTCTACAATGAGGAACCTTGTTGAATGCCTTACTGAAGTCCATATAGATCACATCCACCATGCTGCCACTTACCAATCCTCTTTCTTACTTCTTCAAAAAACTCAATCAAGTTAGTGAGACATGTTTTCCCATGCACAAGCCATGTTGACTATTCCTAATCAGTCTTTGCCTATCCAAATATATATAAATCCTGTCCCTCAGAATTCCCTCCAACAACTTGCTCACCACCAATGTCAGGCTCACTAGTGTATGGTTCCCTGGCCTTTCCTTACCACCTTTCTTAAATCGTGACACCACATTGGCCAACCTCCAGTCTTCTGGTACCTCACCTGTGATTATTGATGATACAAACATCTCAGCAGGGGTCCCAGCAATCATTTCCCTAGCTTCGCATAGAGTTCTAGGATGCTCCTGATCAGGTCCTGGGGATTTATCCACCTTTATGCATTTTTAACACATCCTGCACCCTCTCCTCTGTAATATGATCATTGTTCAAGATGTCACCATGTATTTTCCCACATTCTATATATTCCATGTCCATCTCCACAGCAAATACTGATGCAAAATACTCGTTTAGTATCTCCCCCATCTCCAGCGGTTCCACACAGAGTTATAGAGTCACAGAGCCATAGAGATGTTCAGCACAGAAACAGGCCCTTCGGTCCATGCTGACCAGATATCCCAGCCCAATCTAGTCACACCTGCCAGCACCCAGCCCATATCCTTCCAAACCCTTCCTATTCATATACCCATCCAAATGCCTTTTAAATGTTGTAATTTTAACAGCCTCCACCACTTCCTCTGGCAGTTCATTCCATACACGTACCACCCTCTGTGTGAAACATTAGCCCTTAGGTCTCTTTTATATCTTTCCCCTCTCACTCTAAACCTATGCTTTCTAGTTCTGGACTCCCCCACCCCAGGGAAGAGACTTTGTCTATTTATCCTATCCATACCCCTCATGATTTTATAAACTTTTAGAAGGTCACCTCTCAGCCTCCGACGCTGAAGGGAAAACAGCCCCAACCCATTCAACATCTCCCTATAGCTCAAATCCTCCAACTCTGACAACATCCTTGTAAATCTTTCTGAACCCTTTCAAGTTTCACAACATCTTTTCGATAGGAAGGAGGCCAGAATTGCACGCAATATTCCAACAGTGGTCTGACCAATGTCCTGTACAGCCACAACATGACTTCCCAATTTTCTTGTACACACCAAACAAATTCTTCTCCATCTAAAACCTTAATACTATGGCAGTCCCAGTCTATGTTTGGAAAGTTAAAATCTCCTACCATAACCACCCTATTATTCTTACAGATAACTGAAATCTCCTTACAAATTTGTTTCTCAACAGCTGACTATTGGGGGGTCTATAGTACAATCGTAATAAGGTGATCATCCCTTTCTTATTTCTCAGTTCCACCCAAATAACTTCCCTGGACATATTCCCAGGAATGTCCCCCTAAGTACAGCCATAATGTTATCGCTTATTAAAAAATATCACTCCCCCTCCTCTCTTACCCTCACCCCCTTTCTGTCCTTCCTATAGCATTTGTGTCCTGAAAATTTAAGCTGCCGGTTCTGTCCATCGCTGAGCCACATTTCCTTAATTGCTATCATATCCCAGTCTCATGTTCCTAACCATGCCCTGAGTTCATCTATCTTCCCTGTTAAGCCGCTTGCATTGAAATAAATGTAATTTAATTTATCAGTCTTACCTTATTCTCTGTTTTGTTCCTGCCTGTCCTAACTGTTTGACTTGCTCCTTTTCCCAACTGTACCAATCAGACTGATCTCTTTCCTCACGAACTCCCTGGGTCGAAAACAGTATACTTATTTGAGATGGGAATAGCCACAGGAGACTCCTGCAGTACCTACCTCCTTTTCCTATCTCTCCTGGAGGTAACCCATCTAACTGACTGTATCTGTGGTTTTTCTCCCTTTCTTATAACTGCCATCCATCACACTCCTGTAAATTCCTTATTGCATCTAACTGCCGCTCCAACTGATCCATGCAATCTGATGGGATTTGCAACCAAACACTTTCTGCAGTCATAATCATCAGTAACATGGAAACTCTCCCTAATCTCCCACATCCAACAGGACAAGCACATTGCTCTCCTAAAGGTCATCTTTGCACCTTAACAATCCAGAGACCCGGGAAATAGCACCGTCTTTCTGCTCTAAAAAATACTGCTCCACGCTAACTTAGGACTTATGTTTTATATTTTTAAAATTTAATCAAGAGATAGATCTCAATAAAACGTATAGTCAAAAAAGAACCCACTCTACTCACTATTATAGATTTATAGCAAGATTACACTTAAAAACTGTGCACTTACCTGCTGCCATGCTGTGAACTCACCCACACAAGTTCCTCCGAGGTCAGGTGTGAATTTTTCCATTTGTTATTTTTTCTTAGATGCACTCCAATGTCCAGCGATACTTGAACTCAAACAGCAAAGGCAGGAGCTGTACAGATTCACTGCTGAGTCAGACAGCTTTGTAGGTTTCTTTTTCTGACCATGTGGTCTCTGCCTTTGTCTCACTTCCTCCTTTTAAAAGTGCCGTTGTTTTGATCTTCTTTTTCCCCCAAAGTTCCAAAACAATGTAACAGTTTATAAAACAGTAATCACTGCTCCTGGAATTTGAGGAAATCAGCTCCAACACCTAAAATATGTCAAAAAAAAGGAACTCTTACAACCACATTTTTTTTCCTGTCGTCCATCTTGGATTATATCTTTCCTGAATGTAGCTTTCAAAACGGACAAAAACAATTTACCCACTACCTACCCTCGTTCACCGCTTTGCACTCATGTCACTTTTGTGAGCCTTTTCAGATCTGATCGGGTTCCTGTTGGGGCTTTGCTGCTGCTCCAATGAGTCAGTCTGGGTCTCACCCCTCAGATTTTTTTCAGGAAGTGCTGCCACCTCAGTTCACTGCCACATTCACTTTGGTCTACTCTGCTTCTTCTGCTGCTGCTGCTCCAATTGGCTCCTTTCTGAATCACAGTAGAGTATAGAAGAGGAAAATCTTGTCCTTATTTCTGTATTGAGTCCAACTCAACTCCATGGTAACGCTGATTTGTTGTACATCTTCCCAGTCTGCTTCACAGTGTTGATGACTTGCTGAAAGAGTAGGAAGAATGGGGCTAATTGGGTAGCTTTTTCACACAAACAACATAGATGCAATGGGACAAATGGTCTCCTTCACTGCTATATTATTGTGTGATTCTATGATCTCGGTGGTACATGCCTGTCTCCTCAAGGAAGGAGTAGGTGTAGCAGTAAAGTCTATTGGGCTAGTAGTTCAGAGACCCATACCCATGTGCTGCTGAAATGGGTTCAAATCTTACCTTACCACAGCTGGTAGAATTTCAAGACAATTAATAAAAAAAAAGAAGCAATTGATTGTTGAAAACATCCATCTGATTTACCAATATATTTTGAAGAAGGAAATCTGCATCCTTCCCTGCTCTGGCCTGAATGTGAGTCCAGACTTATAGAAATATCGTTGACTGTCTCTCTGCCTCAATTAATCAGATCACAGGTAATCCCTTCACTTGTTATTCAGTTGTTAATACTTTACTCACACCATGTGACACTTTTGATCATCTGTAAAGACTTGTTATTCAGCTTGTGGACTTTCCACTCATACCATTTGTACGATCTTTTGATCTCTCTCCTTTTAAATTCTGTACTTGTGTGCTTCTCTTCATTGTACTTGGTGAACACTTGTGATTTCAAATAAAACCTTTGGACTATAACCTGATGTTGCATGACTTCTGATATTCAAAGTTTGGGTGAAGATTTGTAGCTCGGGTGCTCGTTGTTGTGGTTCTGTTCGCCGAGCTGGAAATTTTTGTTGCAAACGTTTCGTCCCCTGTCTCGGTGACATCCTCAGTGCTTGGGAGCCTCCTGTGAAGCGCTTCTGTGGTGTTTCCTCCGGCATTTATAGTGGCCTGTCCCTGCCGCTTCCGGTTGTCAGTTTCAGCTGTCCGCTGTAGTGGCCGGTATATTGGGTCCAGGTCGATGTGTTTGTTTATGGAGTTTGTGGATGAGTGCCATGCTTCTAGGAATTCCCTGGCTGTTCTTTGTTTGGCTTGCCCTATAATGGTAGTGTTGTCCCAGTCGAATTCATGTTGCTTGTTGTCTGCGTGTGTGGCTACTAAGGATAGCTGGTCGTGGCGCTTTGTGGCTAGTTGATGTTCGTGGATGCGGATCGTTAGCTGTCTTCCTGTTTGTCCAATATAGTGTTTTGTGCAGTCCTTGCATGGGATTTTGTACACTACATTAGTTTTGCTCATGTTGGGTATCGGGTCCTTCGTTCTGTTGAGTTGTTGTCTGAGGGTGGCTGTTGGTTTGTGTGCTGTTATAAGTCCTAGTGGTTGCAGTAGTCTGGCTGTCAGTTCCGAGATGCTCCTGATGTATGGTAGTGTGGCTAGTCCTTTTGGTTGTGGTATGTCCTCGTTCCGTGGTCTTTCTCTTAGGCATCTGTTGATGAAATTGCGCGGGTATTCGTTTTTGGCGAATACCTTGTACAGGTGTTCCTCTTCCTCTTTTTGCAGTTCTGGTGTGCTGCAGTGTGTTGTGGCCCTTTTGAATAGTGTCTTGATGCAAATTCGTTTGTGTGTGTTGGGGTGGTTGCTTTCATAGTTCAGGACTTGGTCTGTGTGTGTGGCTTTCCTGTATATGGTGGAAGGTCTTGTAAGAGAGACAACGTACGAATGTCAATCCTATTCCTAATTGAAGTGTTGAAAAGTCTGGTTGAAGCAAAGACCGTGGCCAGGATACATTGGAAGATTGTTTCCCCCAGTCAGGGAGACTAAAACATAAAGGGACACTTTCAGAATAAGAGGTTGATCATTCAGGACTCAAGATGAGGAAAAGTTGCACAGAGGGCAGTGAATTTATGAAATTCTTTACTCCAGAAGGGTTGTGCGTGCAAGGTTGAGATAGATTTTAGTTTCTCATGATTGTGAGGTATGATGTTGACATTCAATTCAGCCACGACCTTATTGAAATGCTTCACATGCCCAATGATGTCATCTTGCTCCTACCTCTTGCAGGAGAGACCTTGAGTTGGAGAATACAGTTAGTGAAAGGGGCCCCCAAGATATTAAACTGGTGAAGACCAAGGAGTTTCTGCAAGTTGCTGCACACAAGCCTGTGTCTAATCCCCCACATCTCCATGTAAGATAATAATGGGCGCCCTCTTGTGGTGCAGAGCAAGTGTCCCTCCTCCTGGACCAGGTGACTCAGGTTCAAGCCTCATCTGCTCCAGGAGTTTGTAATAATACCCATGAACAGGCTGCTTAGAAAAATAGGTTAAATAAAAACAAGAAGGTCCTCTTGTGGCAAGAGGTAATGTCCCTTCTCTGGTTTTTGGGAGTCCTACGTTCAAGTTTCACCTGCTCCTGAGGTGTGTAATAACTTCTCTCAACAGGTTGATTGGAAAATAGGTCAATTTTTTTTCTTGAATTATAAATAACAGTCAAAATACAAACAGTTCTGAAAGGGTCGCTGGGCCTGAAACATTACCCCTGATTTCTCTCCACAGATGCTGCCAGGCCTGCTGAGCTTTTCCAGTGATTTCTGGTTTTGCTTCTGAATTCCAGCATCTGCAGTCCTTGTGGTTTTTAAAAATACAACCCTCTCCCCTCAGATGCTGAGTATTTCCAGCATGTTCCTTTCCCCTCCCTATCTTCCCTCCTGTCTGAGGGTTCTGAAGGAGGTTTCTTTAACAACTAGCCACACTCACAAACTGGCGTGAAATGTGAGAGCAGATATCAGAATCTTCCTTACCCCTGGAATATAACAGAAATCTCACTGGAACAGGAGAAGTGAGAAACCATTCCATCATTGAATGATTTATTAGACACGTCCAGTTCATCTCCCTCCCAAAGACCTGATGTGTTTTGAGATACAGGGATATCCCGGACTTGTTTGCTGAGACCGAAGGACAATGGTCCCGATGTTCTCTCGGAGAAGAGAACAGCATACCTCAATAGATAAGGTGAGCTCTGCTCCTTTGGAAGTTTCACACCAATTTGTGTGGTTACGGAATGGTCCGGATTACCATTATCAGTTATTGATTAGGCCCGAATTCCACCGCAGACCCGGTTTGCCCAGCTGGTGTGCAACAAAAGGAAAGACAGTGTGTTATCTCTCTGCCTCCCAGATGAACGGCGAGAAACAGCCGTTATAATTGATGTCGCAGGAGCTGCAGTGTCAACACAAGGGCAGAGGGCGGAGGGAACATGTGGAGGTTCCCCTTACCTGGGACCCCAGAAAAGGTCAGCGTCGGAGTGGGAAAGGTTTTTGGGGAGGTGGAGGTGGGGAGTACATGCTGCAACTTACACCTGAAATAAGATTGAAATAATTTAAGAGAGGACTGTTCCTCACACACAAATTTTAGAATTTTTAAAATCAATTAATGGAAACACTGATAAGCACTATCACCCACCGAATGTCACATTTTGACCATGCTAGTTTAGTGTATAGAGTGATAGAGATGTACAGCACAGAAACAGATCCGATAGTCCAACCCATCCACTCTGACCAGATATCCTAAACAGATCCTGTCCCACTTGCCCATATTTGGCCCTTATCCCTCTAACCCAAACCCTAACCCTTCCTATTTATGTAGCCATCCGTATGCCTTTTAAATGTTCTAATTAAACCAGCCTCTACCAACTCCTCTGCCAGCTCATTCCATACACATACCACCCTCTGCGTGAAAAAGTTACCCCTTAGGTCCATTTTAAAACTCTTCCCCTCACCTTAAACAGATTACCTCTACTTTTGGATTCCACTACCCTGGGAAAAAGACCTTGGCTATTCATTTTATCCATGCCCCTCATGCTTTTACAAGCCTCTATAAGGTTATCCCTCAGTCTCTGACACTCTGGGGCAAACAGCCCCAACCTATTTAGCGTCTCCCTAAAGCTCAAACCCTCCAACCCTGGCTATATCCTTCTAAATCTTTTCTGAATCCTATCAAATTTCACAACATCTTTCCTACGCAAGGAGACTAGAGGTGAACGTAATATTCCAAAAGTGGCCAAACCAATGACCTGTGCAGCCACAACATGACCTCCCATTCAATGCACTGACCAATAAAGGCAAGAATATCAAATGGTTCTATCCTGTCTACCTGCAACTCCACTTTCAGTGATCTCTGATACTCATTGATATTTTGTTTAGATTCCCTACAGTGTGGAAACAGGCCCTTCAGCCCAACAAGTCCACACCGACCCTCTGAAGAGTAACCCACCCAAACCCATTTCCCTCTGACCACCTAACACTATGGGCAATTTAGAATGGCCAATTCACCTAACCTGCACATATTTGGACTGTGGGAGGAAACCAGAGCATCTGGAGGAAAGCCACACTGACACAGAGACAACGTGCAAACTCCACACAGTCACCCGAGGCTGGAACCGAACCTGGGTCTCTGGTGCTGTGAGGCAGCAGTACTAACCACTGAGCCACCATGCCGCCCCAATCAATCTGTTTAGAGATATTATTACACACCTCCAGAACATACCTCCTGGTCCAGAGGTGGAGGCACACTACAACTGTACCCCCAAGAGCCCCTAAAAATACTTTGCAAATTCAGTGTATTTTCAAGGATATTTTCAAACAATCTGTTGAGAGATATTATGAGCAGGTGGGACTTGAACACCAGCCTTCTGTCTCTGAGAGAGTGCACCACGAGGACCTTATCCAGAATTCAGGTGCATGTATTAAGACTGAACTTGCACTGTTGGCATCACTCTGCATTGCAAATCAGCTGACCAGCCAACTGACACTCTGCACCCGGCTGAGGTTAGCATGAACCATAGATTCATCCATTACAGAAGAGGACCTTCAGCCCATTAAATCTGTTCTGACAAAAATGTACTACTACCTCCAGTAGTCCCATTTTCCCACACTAGATCCATAAACTTGAAGGTCTTTCCTTCTCAACCTGTCCCCTCACCTGTGGAATGTTGGTCCTCATAATAAACCTCCAATGAGAGAATAGCCCCATTGTCCTCTGGGACTATGATGACTTACCTTTATTAAGACAGTACTTGCCAATTTGCTTCACCAATGATTCCCATCTCAGGTGACGGGAAGTTGTGTTCTATTCTTTCTCTCCTTCCCCACCCTGCCCCGACAGGTGTTGTTGGGGGTTCTCTCACAGCCTTCTAGTGCTGCATGTGAATCACCAGTTATACTTTGTGTTTACGTTTGAAGAGTGAGTGTTAACAGGGTCATTGACCACTGAGGCAGGCAGCTCAAAGGAGTCCAGCTCAGTATTGAGCTCACACAATCTTGAAAATGTTACAGATGCCAGCAGCTACGATTCAGCTGATCATGAAAGGAGCAAAAGAAGAGGTTTTGATGTTTTATACAGCATTTTTAAGATATGGGATGCATATTGGTAGAAACTCTTAAAAGGAAAGTTGACAGACATTTTTTTAATGGAAGGATGGACAGTTGCCATAGGTTATCTCCTATAGAATTCTAACATTCATACTTGTAAGGTCAACAATATTCTATCGTGAATGGTGACCTCAATTATTATTCATCAAACTACACTTACCACTAATATGCTCCTTCTTGTCCCCAGGCTGAGAGAAAGCTTTACATTTGTTTTTTTCAGTAAGACCATATACTTCCATATCTGTTTTGTCACTTCAATTTTAACTTCTCCAATGCTCTCCTTCTTACCACAACCTTCCATAATTTCAACTCAGCCTGTATCCTATTCTGCATACCTGTAATCGCTGAGCTCCTCCATCCCCCTGCCCTTAGAGCTTATGTATCTGTATATACAATTCATTCCTGGGATGTGGGCGTGGCTGGCTGGGCCAGCATTTATTCCCCATCATGGGTTGTCCTTGAGAAAGTGGTGGTGAGCGGCTTTTCTGAACTGCTGCTGTCCATTTGTTGTAGATAAGTCCACAATACTGTTAGGGAGCATGTTATAGAGCCATAGAGTCATAGAGATGTACAGCATGTAAGCAGAACACTTAGTCCAATTCATCCACTTTGACAAGATATTCTAAACTGATCTCACCTCATTTGCCAGCATTTGGCCCATATCTCTCTAAACTCATTCAGATGCCTTTTAAATGTTGTAATTGTACCTGCCTCCCCCATCTTCTCCTGCAGCTCGTTCTGTACATGCGCCAACCTCTATGTGAAAAAATTGCCCCTCAGGTCCCTCTTGAATCTTTCCCCTTTCACCTTAAACTTATACCCTCTAGTTTTTGACTCCCATACTTTGAGGGGAAAGACCTTGGCTGTTCACCCTATCCATGCCCCTCATTATTTAATAAACCTTTATAAGGTCATCTCGCAGCCTCCAACACTCCAGGGAAAGAGCTCCAGCCTACTCAGTCTTTCCCTCTAACTCCAGCCCTCCAATCCCAGCATCATCCTTGTAAATCTTTTCTGCACACTTTCAAAACTTTCCTCTTGCAGGAAGACCACAATTGAATGCAATATTCCAAAAGTGGCCTAACCAATGTCCTGTACAGCTGCAACATCACATCCCAATTCCTATACTCAATACTCAATTCCTATACTCTCTATTCCTAATGAAGGGCTTTTGCCCGAAACGTCAATTTTCCTGCTCCTCGGATGCTGCCTGAACTGCTGTGCTTTTCCAGCACCACTCTAATCTAGAATCTATACTCAATACACTGACCAATAAAGGCAAGCATACCAATACACTCTACTCTTTCTACCTGCAACTCCACTTTCAAGGAATTATGAACCTGTACCCCAAGGTCTCTTTGTTTGTCAACACTCCCCAGAACCCACCATTAACACTCCCCAGGACCTCACATCCTGCTCTGATTTGCCTTACCAAAATGCAACATGTCACATTTATCTAAACTCCATCTGCTACTCCTTGGTCCATTTGCCTATCTGATTGAGGTCCCACTGTACTCTGAGATAACCTTCTCTCTCCAATGCACCATCAATTTTGGTGTCATCTGCAAATTTACAAACTATGCCTCCTATATTCACATCCAAATCACCTCCCATTCTCCTATGTTCCAAGGAGAACAGTCTTTCAAATCACTTTTTTCGTATTAGTTCAAACCTCTTTATTCATATTAGTTCACAGAGATGTGGGTGTCACTGGCTGGGCCAGCATTTATTGCCCTTCTTCAGTTACCTTGGAGAATGTGTGGTGAACTGCACTCTTGAACTGCTGCAGTATCTGGTAGACCAGCAATGCTATTCGGGAGTGAATTCCAGGATTTTGAACTGAAACTGGACACTGAAAGAATGGTGAGATAGTTCCAAATCAGGACAGTGAGTGGCCTTGGAGGGGAACTTACAGATGGTGGTGTTCCCAGGTCCTTCAAGTTGAAAGAGATCACCGGTTTAGCAGGGAGTGTCAAAGGGGCCTGGATGGGTTACTGCAGAACATCTTGTAGATGTTGCACATTGCTGCCACTGTGCATCAATCACGTAAAGACGGAATATTAAAGAGGGGGTACCATTCCAGCCAAATGCTTTGTCCTAAATGGTGCCGGGCTTCTTGAGTGTTGTTCAAGCTGCAATTATCCAGGCAAGTGGCCATTATTCAATCACATTCTTGACTTGAGCATTGTAGATGGTGCACAGGCTTTGGAGAGTCAGGAAATGAGTTACTCACTGGAGAATTCTTAACTTCTGAAACAAAAATAGAAATTACTGGAAAGGTTCAGCAGGTCTTCCAGCATCTGTGGAGAGAAATCAGAGTTATCGTTTCGGATCGAGTGACCCATCCTCAGAACTGATGGTAGCTAGGAAGATATCAGTTTATACGTAGAAGGTAGGGTGATGGGAAGGGATAGGGAGTAAACTATAGGTAGAATAGAGTCCAAAGAGAGAGAAGAACAGGTAGATAAACAAAGGAGTGGATAATGATCTGGCTAGGAGGGTGAACATCTGTTTTTGGGGACGGTTAGTGGCTATCAATGAGTATGGGTATGGTCATTGAGCTGAGAAGTTGATTTGTAGAAGTTTCATCCCCAGTCTAGGTGACATCCTCAGTGCTGTGGAGCCTCCTGTGAAGGGCTGCTTTACTATGTCTTCTGGAATTTATTTGGTTTTGTTCCTGCTGCTTCCGGTTGTCCTTTGCAGTGATCGGTATATGGGGTCTGGGGCAAAATGTTATTGATGGAGTGCGTGGAAGAGTGCCCTGCTTCCAGAAATTCTGTGGCTGTCCTCTGTTTGGCTTGTCCTATTATTGTTGTGTTTTAGCAGTCGAATTTGTGGTTCTTGCCATCTGTATATATGGCTACTAGGGACAGCTGGTCGTGGCTTTCAGTGGCTAGTTGGTGTTCATGAATGCTAATCGCTAGTTGTCTGCCTGTTTGTCCTTTAGTCCCTGCATGGAATCCTATACACCACGTTTGTCCTGCACATGATGGATGTTGGGTATTTAGTTCTGGTGAGTTGTTGGCTATGGTATTTAAGAGCAGGCTATGTGATTACAAGGAGAAAGTGACGACTGCAGATGCTGGAGATCAGAGCTTAAAAATGTGTTGCTGGAAAAGCGCAGCAGGTCAGGCAGCATCAAAGGAGCAGGAGAATCGACGTTTCAGGCATAAGCCCTTCTTCAGGGATGATTACAAGGCCTGGCTGTGGGGGTTGTGTTAAGGACAATGGAGAGCTCCAGCCCTAAAATTATTGAACTCGATATTGAGTCCAGAAGATTGCAGGGTTCCCAAGCAGAAAATGAGGTGCTGTTCATCCAGTTTGCACTAAGTTTCGCTGGAGCACTGCAGCAAGCATGTGACAGAGGTGTTGGCCAGGGAATAGGGTGGTGTGTTAAAGCGGCAGGCAACTGGAAGTTCAGGGTCTTTTTTGCAAACAGAACACAAGTGTTCTACAAAGCGGTTACACAGTCTACGCTTCATTTCCCCAGCGTAGAGGAGACCATGCTATAGACAGGGAATGCTGTTGACTAGAGGAGAGAGGAAGCAAACAGACAGGTGTTATACCTCTTATGGTTGCAGCAGAAGGTGCCATGAGACTTGGGGGGGTGTTTGGATTGAAGAAAGAGTGGACCAGAGTGTCCTAGTGGGAATGATCCCTGCAGAAGGCTGACAAGGGAGGATTGTAGAATATGTGCCTGGTAGTGGCACCTTGCTGGAGGATATCCACTCCTTTATCTGTCTAACTGTTCTTCTCTCTCTTTGGGGTCTATCCCCACTTATCGTTTGCTCCTTACTCCCCTCCCTCTACCCTATCTTCAGCATTAAAAACCAACCGAGCTATCATCCGTTCTAAGGGTCACTCAACACAAAACTTTAACCCTGATTTCTCTCCACAGACACTGCCAGACCTGCTGATCTTTTCCATCAATTTCTATTTTTGTTTCTGACTTACAGCATCCACAATTCTTTCAGTTTTTTTCATCCTATCTTCTGATATAAAACATTACAGCACAGTACAAGTCCTTCGGCCTTCGATGTTGCTTCGACTTGTGGAACCAATCTGAGGCCTATCTCTCCTACACTATTCCATTTTCATCCATATGTTTATCCAATGATCATTAAATGCCCTTAAAGTTGGCAAGTCTACTATTGTTGCAGTGAATGTGTTCCACACCTCTACTACTCTTGTATACGTTCTTATAGCCACAGTATATGGTGAATCCAGGTCAGTTTTTGCTCAATAGTAATTACAAGCAAGTTGACAATGGGGGCTACGATGATAGTATTGTTTGTGATTGTCAAGGAGTGATGGTTATTAGTCACTGATGGGCACTTGTGTGAGGAAAGTATTCCTTCCCAAGTTGGGATTTGAATTTATGTCCCAAAATCATTAGCCTGGGATGCTGAATTACAAATCCAATTACATTACCACCAACACATCACCACTTTCTAACTAACACCACCAATCTCTGGAACCATTCCACTAAATCTCTTCTGTGCTTTCTCAAAGACCTTCACATTCTTTCCAAAATATCGTAACCAGAACTGGATGTGATGTTCTATTTGATATTTAACTGGCACATTATATAGATTTAATATAACCTCCCCACTTTTGAACTCAATGCCTCTATTTATGAAGCCCAAAATCCCATATGCTATACAATTAGTATGTCCTGCCATCTTCAAAATTAATGCACATGCAACCCCAGGTCTCTCTGTTGCTGCACAAGCATTAGAACAGTGCCATTAAATCTATATTGTCTCATTTTAATGAAGGACACATTGTGCAGCAAGTCTAAGGTGGTAGTCTGACAGGAGCTGCATACCTAGAAATTAAATTCTATTTAAATAAAGTCTTTATTCAATATCCATGCTACCAATTTGATTTAGTTCAAAAGTTTCAGTGAAACATTCAATATATGTATTTGAACCATTGGTGATTTTGATTTGTATAATCGTCCCGTGAGTAAATTACTCATTCTCAATAATGTACCTATTTTTTGTCATGGTACACAATCCACTTAAACGTTCATTCCCTCCACCACTCATGCACAGTGGCAACTGGGAGACCATCTACACAATGTTTTCTAATGACTCACTAAGGCTCTTTCACAGACTCCTTTGAAACCTATGTTCTTTAACATCTATGAGTTCCCCTCCAAGCCACCCACCATCCTGCAAAAGAGTTTCTTTTAAAAGAGATAAGATACAAAGCCATTTGAAAACAGGGTTAAGAATTTTAGGGTGGCATGGTGGTTCAGCAGTTAGCACTGCTGCCCCACACTGCTAGGGACTTGTATTCAATTCCAGCCTTGGCTGACAGTCTGTGTAGAGTTTCTATGTCCTCTCTGTCTCTGAGCCGGTTTCTGCTAAGTGCTCCAATTTCCTCTCAGAGTCCAAAGATGTGCAAGTTTGTTGGATTGGCCATGCTAATTTTCCCTGTAGTGTGCAGATTATATGGATTAGCTATAATAAATGTTGGGATATCAGGTGACGGGTCTGGATGGGATGCTGAATGCCTCTTTCCATACTGTAGGGATTCGAGTTGCTAATGTAAATTGGTATGTGCAGAACTAATGTTTACATCAGAGTTAGTCCCTGTTTATGCAGTAGTACAGTTTTGGATGAACTGAAGTTTGTGGAGGTTGCAAGATTAACTCCAGTTGGAGAATACACAATCACATATGGAGACAACATAGATAGGGATGAGATGTTTAGGAACAGACATGTTCAGTATAGATGGAGAGATGAGGTGGAAGTAGGTAGCCTTGGTGATGGAATGAGGGAATATAGGGTTGAAATCTTAAATCAGGATGGATCAGGCTGATTTGGTGTCAGTTTTTTTTGGATTAGATTCCCAACAGTATGGAAACAGGCCCATCGGCACAACAAGTCCACACCGACCCTCCGAAGAGCAACCCACCCAGACCCATTCCCCTACATTTACCTCTGACTAATGCACCTAACACTGTGGCCAGTTCACCTGACCTGCACATCTTTGGACTGTGGGAGGAAATCGGAGCACCTGGAGGAAACCCACACAGACACGGGGAGAATGTGCAAACTCCACACAGACAGTCGCCCGAGACGGGAATCGAACCTGGGACCCTGGTGCTGTGAGGCGGCAGTGCTAACCACTGAGCCACCGTGCTACCAGTTGTCAAGGAAGTGGTAGAGTTCATCGCTCAGAAATAGAGTTTGTATGGGACTGAAAAAGTGTATGGGTCAACATGGTGGTACAGTGGCTAGCGTTGCTGTCTCACAACCCCAGAGACCCGGGTTTCATTCCAGCCTTGCATGACTGTTAGCACATTCTCTTCATGTGTGTGTGGGTTTCCTCCTACAGTCCAATGATGTGCAGGTGAGGTGAATTGCACATGCTAGAAATTGCCCAGTAGTGCAGGTTAGGTGGGTTAGCCATGGTAAAAACTCCATGCATTGTTACGGTCTGAGGGGTGACCTTATAGAGATTTATGAAGTCATGAATGGCATCGATAGGGTGAATAGTCAAGGTCTTTTCCCCAGGGGAGGAAAGTCAAAAACTACAAGGCATAGATTTAAGATGTGACAGCAAAGACTTAAAAACGACAACTTTCTCACATAGAGGGTGGTGCATGCATGGTATGAATTGCCAGAGGAAGTAGTGGAGGCTGGTACAATTACAACATTTGGATGGGTATACCAATAGGAAGGGTTGAGAGGGATATGGGCCAAATGCTGGCAAATGGACCCAAATTGATGAATTGGATCGAAGGGTCTGTTTTTGTGCTGTACATCTTTATGACTTTATGTCAGGGATGGAGTGTGTGGAATGGATCTGAATGGGATGCTCTTCAGAGGGTCAGTGCAGACTTAATAGGCCAAATGGCCTCTTTCTACGAGTTCTATGATTCTATTCTATTAAAAGTGTGGCTTTAAATGGTGGTATAATGGTAATTTCACTACCCAAGTAATCCAGAGGCTTGGGCTGATGCATTGTGCATGGGTTCAAATCCAACCAGGCAACTAAATCTGGAACACAAACTAGTCTCAGTGATGGTGACAATGCCAACAATCATTGATGGTTGTAAATCCCAGCTGGTTCATTAATCTGCTATCCTTCCTTAGCCTGGTTCTTTGTTGTCCTCTAAATGGTTGAGCAAACCACTCAGTTCAAGAGCAATTAGGAATGAGCAACATATGATCTCCCTTCCAGCTATACCCACATCCCAAGAAAAAAAAAGAGGAAATCTCTGTTAATCAAATAATGTAAAGTAGGGTTCCGAAACAACAGCAATAGAAGGGTTGAGAGAGGTGGTTCTAGGGTATGGTTTAATGATGTCAGTGAATACATACAGCCAATGATGTATAATTGATTCTGTTTGTAAGCCATATACTGTATATGTTTTAAAAAGCAGTTGGTGCGCATAGTGGATGTCTAGTTAACTGTCCTTCAATGTTGAGCAAAATGAAATAAAGCTGCACACAGTCAGCTGGATCTGAAATAATTTTAGGGCCTGAGCACCTTCTCCCATCTCTCTACCCCAACCCCCACTCATGGTTCTCTGTCTTTGTATGGGCTGTTATCACAAATAGGAGACAGTGAGGTCTGCAGATGCTGGAGATCAGAGTTGAGAGTGTGTTGCTGGAAAAACACAGCAGGTCAGGCAGCATCCGAGGAGCAGGAAAATCGACATTTCAGGCCTTCATCAGGAATGTTACCACAAATAACCCATTGTCAGCAATTAATGGTCCCCATTAGCAACTATTCATTCTGAAACTTTATTGCTGGAACAGCACAGCAGGTCAGGCAGCATCTAGGGAACAGAAGATTCGACGTTTCGGGCACATGCCCTTCTTCCTGAAGAAGGGCATGTGCCCGAAACGTCGAATCTTCTGTTCCCTAGATGCTGCCTGACCTGCTGTGCTGTTCCAGCAATAAAGTTTCAGCTTTGATCTCCAGCGTCTGCAGACCTCACTTTCTCCCCCAACTATTCATTCTCCCAAGCTGACTCTTATCCATTCTTTTGTCCACTCAACTGCTTTTCTCTCTCTGGGCCCTATCTCCACTTATCATTTACTTTTTACCCCTCTCCCCACCCATTCTCTCGCACACACACTAACTTTTTCCTAGCTACAATCAGTTATGAAGAAGGATCACTGGAACCTAAATATTAACTCTGCTTTCTCTCCTCAGATGCTGCCAGACCTGTTGGGTTTTTTCAGCAATTTCTGATTTTGTTTCTGAAATATGACAAATTGGATGTTGGGCAGAGAAAGATCGTAGGTTGCTTATCAGAGTGGTCTGTACCTCAGAAAAAATATTTCCAGCAAAATCTCAAAAGTGAAATGTCTGTTTTGTGCAGGATCAAAAAGTGTGGCATGAGAAAAGCACAGCCAGTCAGGCAGCATCCGAGGAGCAGGAAAGTCGATGTTTTGAGCATAAGCTCTTCATCATGCTCGAAACATCGACTCTCCTGTTCCTCAGATGCTGCCTGACCTGCTGTGCTTTTCCAGCACCGCACTTTTTAACTCTGATCTCCAGCATCTGCAGTACTTACTTTCTCCTGTTTGGTGCAAGGCCTACTTCAGGAAGAAAATATACATTTTTCTGAAATTTGGTATACAGTTTCTTTCTTTTTTGTGCATCTCTGAACAATTTTGGACAAAACATCAAACCAGGTCTCGATCTGTCTTAGTCAGGTTGGATTCAAATACTGCTGAGGCGTTTTTATTTCAAGGAAGGAAGTGTGCATCTTTTTATGTTGGGGTTATGGGGTGCAAACAGAACGGGAGTTGAGGGCCCAAAGAATAGGTCATACAGATGTACAGCACAGAAACAGATCCTTCAGTCAAGCTCGTCTATGCTGACCAGACGTCCTAAATTAATCTAGTCCCATTTGCCAGCACTTGGCCCTAATCCCTCAAACCCCTTCCTATTCATATACCTGTCCAGATGCCTTTTAAATGTTACAATTGCACCAGGCTCCACCACTTCCTCTGGCAGCTCATTCCATTGTCTCAGCACTGCTGCCTCACAGCACTAGAACCTGGGTTCAATTCCTGCATCGGGCACCTGTCTGCATGGAGTTTGCATGTTCTCCCTGTGTCTGCATGGGTTTCTTCCAGGTGCTCCGGTTTCCTCCCACAGTCCAAAGATGTGCAGGTTAGGTGAGTTGGCCATGCTAAATTGCCTGTAGTGCCAGGTGTAGGGGAGTGGGTCTGGGTAGGTTGCTCTTCAGAGGGTCGGTGTGGACTTGTTGGGCCAAAGGGCCTGTTTTCACACTGTAAGTAATCTAATCTAATCATCACCCTCTGTGTGAAAAGAGTGCCCCTTGAGTCCCTATTAAGTCTTTCCTGTCTCACCTCAAATGTATGCCCTCTAGTTTTGGACTCCCATACCCTGGGGAAAAGACCTTGACTATTTACCCTATCCAGGCTCCTCATGATTTTATAAACTTCTATAAAGTCATCCTTCAGCCTCCTACACTGCAGAGTTTATTCAGCCTCTACCTGTAGATCAAACCCTCCAAACCTGGCAACATCCTTGTAAATCCTTTGTAATCTTATTGAGTGATGGAGCAGGCTGGGAGGGCCAACTGGCCTCCTGCTGCTCCTGGTTACTAAGTTCCTGTGTCCTGGTCATTACTTATTCCTGAACCATAAAATCTAAAACATTTTTGTTATTTATTTGTGAGAAATTGCAGTGAATACCATGTTTCATAATATAACAAAGAGATTGCACTTCAAAATATTGAATTGGACGTGAAGTGCAATGAGGTATCCTCAATCGGGAAAAGCATGATATAAATTCACGGTTAGTATTCTCACTGAACAAAGTGTGTGGACTGTGCAGGAAGTTTGTGTACTGGGTGATGACAAGCTGAGGTTTCATCTTGTCGGGGCTGGCTTCGGTTGAAAGAAGACAATCTGCAAGTTGTCGCCACCTTCAGGAGAGAGCAGAAACTGGCGGAAGGGGGACCGTGCCTGCCATTTAACACAACACAGACCTTGTTTCGATGTGAAAGACAGTCCTTCAGAGATGAGCACGCGTCACCACCAATGCGCTGTAAGAGGTGAGTTCCCCTGGGTTACTTTGGAGACGCACTGGCAGCAATTCGACAGCTTTGGACAGAAAAAGAGAGAGACTTGAAAATGTTCTGGCTCAAGCACAGTGGTTTAAAATTGCTAATAGAGATATCAGTGTCGCTCCTGGCGTTGACGCTACGTTATTTAATAGGGTTAATAGGGTTCGTGGTTGTGTTCGGCCTCGGCTTAGGGTTAAATTTAGATTTAGGGTCGTGGTTAGAATTTTGGTTTGCAGTTAATGGATTGGGATAAATATGAGAACGTGCTGTGGCCAGTGCATGTGTGGCGAGAGGCGTACTAAAGAAACATTGGAAACTTTGTTTATCACGGCAATATATGAGATACATATCTGACCGACAAGTAACAGTTTGAAATCTCCATTAAAACTGTAAGTAGATATATTTTTAAACGTCAATTCCCTGAAACGCTGACCCTCCACTTGATCTACCAGACGGACCATTCCAACATTACCTCGTTATATTTCAGACATCCAACATCCATACTATCCTGTCTCCACACCAAATGCACTGAGGCTGGTTTTACTAATTGTGTTCAGGTATCAGTAAAATAAGCCTAAAAGCTCCGAGAGCCGGTACAGACACGGCTGGCCGAATGACCTCTTTCCGCACCTTAACAATTCGGTGATTCTGTGTTCATCCCACAAATACCAAGACGAGTCTTTGACCTGCATCAAATAGTCGTGGTAAAATGTCACAAGTTAACGCTATTAATTCGAATACTGCTTTTGCAGCGGGCCATTGAGAATTCAAATACATTCTATTTATCGGCTCATTCCGCAGATTATAAATTGAATGAGCAACGATCTCTTTCGAAGCAGAAAATTCTACAGCACAGAAAAAAGATCTTTGGGCCATTCGCGTCCCGCACCGGTCACAAACAACCACCTCGTTATTGTAATCCCTCTTTCTCAGCACTTGGCGCTCAGCCTTGTATGAATTGGCATTGCAAGTGCACATCGAAATATTTAATGTTATGAGGATTTCTGCCCGTACCATCTTTACAGGCCAAGTCAGAAGTCACATGACACCAGGCCACAACAGGTTTCCACTATTTGAAATCACAAGCTTCAGGAGCGGTGAAGACCTCGCTTGACGAACGAGCAGCGCCTCGAAATTTGTGATTTCAAATAAACCTGTTGGGCTATGACCTGGTGTCATGTGACTTCTGACCTTGTCCAGCCCAGTGCAACACCGGCATCTCCACATCATCTTGACAGGCCCTGAGTTCCTGATTCCCACCACCGTCTGAGACAAAGCATTTTCCCTCACATTCCCTCCAAACCTTCTACCTCAAAACTGTGCCCCCTACTCATTGATCACCCCATCAAGGGAACAAGTTCCTTCCTGTCTACACTATCTATGTTAAAGAAAATCACACGACACCACGTTATAGTCCAGCAGGTTTATTTGGAAGTCATACATTAACTATGCCCCTTATAATTTGATGCATCTCAATCGCGTCCCACTCAATCTCTACCCAAAGGCAAACAATCCCACTCCAATCTCTCTTCATAACCGAAACTCTCCAACCCAGGTAACATGCCAGTAAATGTCCTCTGCACCCTCTCCAGTGCTATCACATCCCTCTCAAAATGTGGATTCCAGTGGAAGGTCCCCACCGCTGGACCAGAAGAGTCTGGGTTCCTATTCCACCTGCTTCACAGGGGTGTGTAACAGCATCTCTGTATAGATTGATTCGGAAGTGTCTATGTTGATCGATTTAGTATATTGTATTTAATTTGTTCCTTTAGTTCCCAGCTGATAACAGGGCCATTTCCCAATGGTCCGATGACCAGTGAACAATTACATATTTGACTCCGAGCAAACATCAGACCCCGAGAAGTTGTAAGCCCTCACAAAGCTTCCTGGCCCTGGGGTCTGTGAGGTTTGGGGTTTTAAAGGATTAGTTTTGTTGACAAACGCATGGCCGCAGGAGAATGTTGAGTACAGAGTCCGGCATTGGGCTGCAAAGGTGTGAGTTTCTCCTCAATGGCAGCCTTGTGTGGATAATCACCTGGAAAGGACTGAGCTCCCCTTTAGTACAATTACACAGGACCGGTATCAGTGCGTTTACAAGGTTTATTGAGCGGTCCCTTTCATCTCTCTGAGAGTTGATTGCTGCCATAGAAAAATCATAGATCATTAACATAATCATTTCCAAATCACATCGTGGCTAACATCTGTTCAGGTGAGCTGCGGTTTTATGACTGGCATGGTATCATCCTGTTGCTATAAAATATGATTGCCCAGCTAAATATATAGGCGAACTGAAATAATAACTAGGCCACCTGAACAACAAAGGCTTTAGGCAGTATTGACCGTTTGGTAATCCCACCAACTGTCAGCTCTTTCAATAGGTCGGGTCAACTAAATCTCAAACCCTGGATACTCCCTGACATGGCAGGAGTCTCAGAATCATAGAATCCCAACAATGTGGGAGCAGGCCATTCGGCCCATCAGGTCTATACCAACCCTCCAAAGAGCATCCCATCCAGACCCGTCCCAACATTCCCCCCCTCCCCACACACACACACACACACACACACACCTATCCCTGTAACCCTGCATTTCCCATGGGCAATCCACAACTGAACTCGCATATGTTTGGACTGTGGGAGGTAACCGGAGCGCCCGAACGCATCGCACGCGGAATTTGGGGAGAATGTGCAAACCCCACGTAGCTAGCCACCGGAAGGTGGAATGGAACCGGCATCTCTGGCACCCTTCCCCTCTAACTTTGTAGCTGAAGTCTCTCTCCAGCTTTTGAGCCTGAATATCAGCCCTTCACCCTGCAACAGTGAGACAGTGCTACATTCAGATTGAAATATTAAACAGAGCTCTGCTTAAACAGAGAATTTGCCTTCAGTTGTCGTTCACTTCATATGACAAGGAAGTGGATAATCTGCTCATGAGCACGTTGCTCTTTGTGGGAGTCTGCTGAATATGAATTGGCTGCTTCTTTCCCCAGGTTACATTAATTACACTCCATGTATTTCACTGAGCGTTAAGAGTTCTGGTGCAGATGACAAGTGCAAACTGTCCTTTCGCCATCAGTAAGATGGCACGGTGGCTCACTGCCTCACAGCATCAGAGTCCCAGGTTCAATTCGGGCGACTGTCTGTGTGGAGTTTGCACATTGTCTGCATGGGTTTCCTCCCACAGTCCGAAGATGTGCAGGTCAGGTGATTTGGCCATGCTAAATTGCCCATAGTGTTAGGTGCATTAGTCAGAGGGAAACAGGTCTGGGTGGGTTACTCTTTGGAAGGTTGGCGTGGACTCATTGGGCCGAAGGGCCTGTTTCCACACTGTAGGTAATCTAATTCTAAGAGTATTCTGTATTTTTTTAAAAAAATATAAGATATGGGCATCACTGGCTGGCAAGTATTTATTGTCCATCCCTATTTGCTCTGGAAAAAGTGATAGTGAGCTGCCTTCTTGAACCACTGCGGTCCATAGTCACCAGTATCTCTACCGCGCCGCTCAAAAGTTTGACCCAGCCACACGAGGGGAAATGGCTATATTGTTCCATATCAGGGTGGTGAGCAGCCTGAAGAGGGACCTGGAGCGGGTGGTCGTGTGTCTGTGTGTCTGTTGTCGTTGTCCCTGTAGATGGTGGTAGTCGTGGGTTTGCAAAGTGCTGTCTGATAAATTAGCCGCACGAGATAAATGCTCCCACCCAGCTCTTCAGTTCTCAAGATTAGAGTGGTGCCGGAAAAGCACAGCAGGTCTGGCAGCATCAGAGGAGCAGGAAAATTGACTTTTCGGGCAAAAACCCTTCATCAGGAATTCAGTTCTCAGTCATGTTTGCGCTAGTTAATTCTTGAATGATTAAAAAGCAAACATCAATATTACATAGTCCCTATGTTTTTTCATGCTCCGGTTTATTTCAGCTCTCTGCTTCTGTCCCCTGTATGTAGGGGGTATCTGAGACAAGGTTTCTATCGAAAGAAAGCATTATTTGCATTTATCTCGCACCTTTGACCACCTCAGGACGTCCTGGTGTTTGTTGGAAGTGTAATGAGGCAACCTATTTCAATGAATGCGTATCTAGAATGTACCTAGATGCATCCAGTTATAAGAATTGTGAAGATTAACAATAAAAATATGAATGTCCTTCTCAAAATAAAATGACTTCCAAATAACTTTAGATCGTGTTTGCTGTCAAGGAAAGCAGCACAAAACGTCTGCAAATTTACAAATTGTTGGAATGGGGAAGCATTTCTAGCGAATGTATTGACCAAAGCACGTTCGATATTGAACGCTCTATCAAGGGGATAAAACACAATGCACATACTCAGCCGTTAATACGAAGGTGCACGATGAGTCGAAGTTTGACGTTAATAATTAACTGCTTCACCGTCAATACTCCCAGCGTGTAGCACTGACTGTGAGATTCTGGATCAACAAGGCTTCAGGTAACTGAGTTTCATTTCTACCAACAATTGGCCGCGTATTCACCGATACCTACAGTCGTGGAAGGAAGAAATGAAGGGAAAAAGAAACCTTCTCAATTTATTATTCCAAATGAATTACTGATTGTCGAGTACAGCCAGTGATTATATTTAATGTAACTGTAATTGATTGCAGGATTAGTTGCAGTGACAATAATGAATTGGTCCTTAATTTATCGCGAAGTTGTAACTGCCGAGTCCCCATTCATTACTCTCAACTGGTATGGATTCTGCTGATCTCGCTGTTTTCATCAGGACTGAAAATGGACACACAAAGCGGTGGTGGGGTGGTTAAAAATATTGTACTGTATATAGTTTTTTTTTTACAAAAACTAAACAGAAACAATCAGGGCGTTCGATGCCCAATCTTTTTTGTAAAGCAGTGATTTTTATTTCCATGTGACACTGAGGATGCCAACCCAACTGTCACTATTTATATTAAGCGCAAATAGAGTCATAGTCATTGGGATGTACAGTATGGAAACAGACCCTTCGGTCCAACCCGTCCATGCCGACCAGATATCCCAAACCAATCTAGTCCCACCTGCCAGTACCCGGCCCATATCCTTCCAAACCCTTGCTATTCATATACCCATCTAAATGCCTCTTAAATGTTGCAATTGTACCAGCCTCCACCACATCCTCTGGCAGCTCATTCCATACACGTACCATCCTCTGCGTGAAAAAGTTGCCCCTTAGGTCTCTTTTATATCTTTCCCCTCTCACCCTAAACCTATGCCCTCTAGTTCTGGACTCCCCAACCCCAGGGAAAAGACTTTGCTTATTTATTCCATCTATGCCCCTCATAATTTTGTAAACCTCTATAAGGTCACCCCTCAGCCTCCGACGCTCCAGGGAAAGCAGCCCCAGCCTGATCAGCCTCTCCCTATAGCTCATGGGCATTTAATCCTGCCACATCAGTTAATTGCAACTGAAACAGTTTATTACTCCCGTAACTGTTTCAAGAATTAGTTTGGAGACGTCCCTGTCTTCTTAGAATTTTACTAATAGATTTGGTGCTTACTGCGAATGTAATGCTACTGTGCCTTACAATGTTTTTAGATGTGAATTTGTGAATTAAATATTTCAGTTGAGAGAAAAAAGGAAAATGCCGGGAATACTCAGGAGTTCAGGCAGTCCATATGTTGTTGTATTAAGTGTTAACTCCGTAGTCTCTGACCATCATTACCCTGCAAGTGAAGGAAGCCTCCTGTTGCCACATACAAAATCGTTTCAACGTCTCCCGGATTCTAACAGAATGCCTTTAAAATTCGAGCATTGGGAGAAAGAATGCGACCAATCAGGATGTTTGGGGAATGTTCAGAGAGATATGCTTTGTGCGACAGTTAGTAGATTTCAAAATCAAAAAACGTAGATGGCAATTTGTTAATTATATTACAAAACTGTATATTCGCCCCCTTTCTATTCACAAATAAAGTCACGCTAGAATGGACTTGTCCATTCGTTCTGTCATAAATCGTATTGAGACACAGGCTGATAGCAATGTTTTATCACCCAGAGAAGGGGCAAGGCCTCAACAAAGGGTTCGAACTGCATCTATAACATATATGTTTATAGTCCGTATATATGTTATATTCGAACTGCAGATCTCGTGTCCGGTATTTGAAGCTACTCAAGTGCTTTCAGAGATGGAAGTTTTTAACGTGAGTTTAAGGAGTCCCCCCCCCCCGCCCCCCCTCTCTATCCTCACCGCAGCACCAATGCAAATTTTGCTCAGGATGTTGAATGGACCTGTTACTCTGAGTTGCCTTTTTCAACTCATTCTTTATCTCCTTCTTTTAATACCTTCCAAGTTCCGGATTCACAGTCTGAAAAACGCAGATGCATTGTACAAGAACATCGAACATAACGTTATATATAGAACCAACAGTCTTTTCGTAAGAACAATGGGAACGCTGCAATGTTCTGTTTGCACGGATTTTTGTGGGGTTTTGGGGGTGAGTGGGGTGGGAATGGGTGTTGATATGGGACAGGGGAACAACTAAATTAAAGTTTCGGTTATTCACATACCTTCTCCAAATCCGTGCGTCGACTGAAAATATTCACCAGCGAGAATGCTGTAAATTTACAAAACAATATTTCTTTCACGACCCACCTCCCCAATCCATCAATGCCCTTCTTTGCCAATTCTCTTCCTCCAAACTCCCATCGCAGAACCTGATACGCTGCAGGAAAACGTTTCTGCCACACACACACACACATACACGCATATGCATAGACACAGACACATACACGTAGTCACACACACACACACACACATATATGTTTTTCTACTTGTTCTCATGTTTGTTGGCGTTACTGGGGGATGGGGGGGGGTGGGTGCACGGTAAACGGTCCGAAAGCAGAGACTGGGAGCTGAACTTTAGGCAAATAATGAAACAAACGAATCCATTGTTGATTGTTGTTTTTTTGGGGGGGTGGGGGGACCCCTTCTGGTTCACTAACGCCCTTTAGGGAAGGAAACTGTCAACCTCACCTGGTCTGGCCGACATGTGACTCCAGACCCACAGCAATGTGGCTGACTCTTAACTGCCCTCTGGGCAATTATGAATGAATATAAAAACATTCAAAGCTGGCGTTAAGTTCACTGTTACAATTCACAAGACATGGATTTACACTTGATGAGAATAACGACTGGATTTACACTCGGTTTCTTGCGTGGGGAGGGACACCTGTAAATTCAAATTTCAAACGCTAAGTTCGACAGAGGATTAAATATACATGGAATAAAGTTTCTCAACTTCTTTAAAGTTGAGATTAAAGAATAACGAAAAAAAAGATGTTTTACCTTTAAGTGTGTGGTTAAATAGAATTTAGGGGGTAGGGATGCGAACCTAAACGCGGTGTGTAGTCACAAGAAAATCAATGTAATTGCCGTCGCTTTGTCCCTCGTCATTATTGTTGGAAAGTTAAAATAAGACATCTAACAGGCCGATAAAGGCTATGATTTGAACCGCCCAGCCTCTACTCCACACTCGCAAGGCCCTCTCACTGTTACATGGCGGCGCAATGGTTTACTGAAATAAAGCCATTGCAGCCCCAGTGTGAAATGTTTCTGCAGTTTGCCTAGATTCCCTCATGTTTGCGGTTCGGCACGTTTGCACAGATCCGACACACCATTAACAACAGCCAATATCTGAGCCCAGGGCGTGGGAGAAGTGCGGAGCGAGACCTCGCCGACAGAATGTACTTTTTGATGTATGTGAGGAGCACAAGAGTCTGAGAATCCGGAGAGGTTGTGAAATAAAAAGCTCAGGGTTTCCCTATTTCGAATCAATACACGTTTGGTACCGCTTTTGCTGTTTTATTCAGTGTGGTCAAACTATAGACTATAAATGTGACTAACCTTTAATGTTGACGGCAGATTATAAGACTCGTTATATGATGCAGCTAATGCATTCAACTCAACCGCTGGTCAGAACAGTCTTATAGTGACTTCAGCATTTGCCCGTTTGTAATGCATCAGCTCCTTGCTGCTTTTAATGTGGAACCTAATGAAGGAGCAGCGCTTCGAAAGCTAATGATTTCAAATAAACCTGTTGAATTATAACTTGGTGTCGTGTGACTTCTAACCTTAACGTGGAATAAAGCAATTCGCAACAGAAAGCTCAATATAAAACATTTATTGTGTGTTATATACAGTACGGTCTGGCACTATGTTGGGGGAGAAACCACACGTAGCTAAACAATAACTTAGCATGCATAACTATAGGCGAATTCTTATAAATACAATATAAAAATAAAGACAATACAGTCTTGCAATTTCCCACTGTTGCGTTGAGAGATAGACAAACAGTACTTTATATATATAATATATATGGCGACTGATTGGAGATCAGGGAACAGGACAGCCTGAGGTGCAGAACACAAAGAGAATATCTGGCTTCAAAGGAAAGCATTCACGCCGATCCACAGGTTGGGATTCTGGTTTGGGAGCGAGGAGGTGACCTATTTGACGGTGACAGGCGGCTCCTTGTGCGGCTGGTCCAGCTCAGCTTCCTCGTCTGAGGAGCATTGTGACGAGTGACACGTCAAACTGTCCCCGTCCTCGTCACTCTCTGGAAAGGCTCGCAACCGGGACGGTTTGTTCTGGTCGCTTTTTGTCAGGCCGGCCTTGCCCTGATAATCGTCCGACTTACTCTCTGTGCTTTTCCCTTTCTGTTTCACAGCGTCCTGCGCGGCCTGCTCCTTTGCTTTTTTACTGCGTTTCCACTTCATCCGTCTGTTCTGAAACCAGATTTTAACCTTAAAAGAGCAGATTGGCGTCAACAAATACAAAGGCGGGTGCATGAAACATTGAAATACAAGTTACAGGGAAGAGTCTAGGAGCGGGGGGGGGGGGGGGGGGTCATCATGTGAAGAAACACGCAAATAGAAACAGAATGCTGTAAATTAGAAAGGAAAAAAAACAAATTGCTGGAAAAACTCAGCAGGTCCGGCAGCATCTGTGCAGAGAAATCAGAATTAATGTTTCAGGACTGGTGACCCTTCCTCAGAATTGATGGTAATTCGGCAGTTTCTGTGTTTTTCTTGTTGTTTCTGATTTACAGCATCCGCAGTTTTCCTTATGTGAAGACCCCGATGTCACATGACCCTTTATTAAGACTGGAAACTGAAGTCAGCATACGAATTAGGAGCTCGATGTGGCCATTCGGCCCCTCCGCCATTGATGAAACTGACCGAGCTGACACCCCGATAACGCCACTGACAAATCTCCCGCTATTGTTAATGAAACCCTGAAGGTGTCCGGCAGTGGAGTGCGGCCGAGCGGTTCCTACCTGGGTTTCTGTCAGCATCAAAGATGTGGCCACTTCAAACCTTTTGGGACGGGAGAGATATTTGTTCAGCTTGAACTGTTGCTCCAGCTCCAGTAGCTGCTGACTGGTGAACGCGGTTCGAGGCCTACGGCACTTCCCCAACATGCTGCTTTGTGTTTGTGCTGAGGGAGGGGGAAAACAGTAATGATATCATATTCCTCGGCTGTTTACAGAGCACCGCAGAATTAAATGCTGTGAATATTTTCATTTCATTCCTATCAACGTATCCGTTTGCGGGTTTTTCTGGGCTGGACGGAGTGTGTACACGGATTTGTATCCCAAACTAACAATTTATCTTGCCGTCTCTTTCTTAAACAGTGATTGTTAAAGCCACGTTTTACAAAACCAGAAAAGAGAGGAAGCAAATTGATTTGCTAAATGCGAACGGCACACTATTTTTAAACAGCTATTAATTACTACAGGACATTCATATAAATTAATCTAATGTTTCTATTTCATCGCGTTACTGTTCTGACTGTTACACCACGTGGAAATGCAATGGAAATACTAATTGATTTTATTATTCGAAAGCACATTTCCAAGGTTTTAAATATAATGTTAGTCCAAACCTTCCCCACACTTATCCGTGAACGAGCAGCCACTGATTTGAACTAGACTGCCTAGTATTCCGGCGAACAGTGGCAGGTGAAAACACGGTTCGAGGTAAAAACGAGGACTGCAGATGCACGGTTCTGTTGCGGGCTCCGAAACGTTTATTTAATTCAATTATCACTGAGTGCGCCACTTAAATTGACACAACCCTGCCCTTCCAGTGTATTAAAGATATTCTAGTCACCAGTGATTTAAAATAATTTATTTTCAAAGGACGAGTTGATTTCCCACAGGGCGAACATGTGCCAGACAATAAAATGTACAATGGGAGAGCGCCGAATTAGCTCAATCTCCCCAGGGAAAGTTAATTGTCTCTATTTAGTGAGAACGCCCAACGTTTACAGGCTAAATAAACCAATTGTTTTAATTAAAACATCAACACTGCATAAAACACAAGGATTGAGCATTCAAGCTACGTTAAATCCCTAAATGTGATATCTGCCGTTTCACTATAGAACTGACAATGAAAATCCCATAAATGGTCTGTTGCCGATTTCATGTCAAAATTGGAATGCTCTATTAAAATCAAGATGTTAATACACTACTTAGTAGGTAGACGTGTTCTTGCTGTGGTGATTTCACCAGGAATGGGTAATCCTAACATGTCAAAGAATTGGTGTGCCTGTGTGTTATAATCAGGATAAAGGAGTCGTTTGCAGAGGCTAATAAATAAGGCACATGTTGGATTTGTCATCTCATTGTTGCTGGGTTTGCACAGAGCCCGCCATTCACAGCGAAGGTTAGAAAGAAAAGGCGCTATTTACTGCTCCATCTTGAACAAGTCTGCGAAAACGGTCCGACACAAAAAGCCCAGTCACTCCTCTGCAAACAACAACAGTGCTGAAATTTTCGCACCACCTTACCATTTTCCAGCCGCCTATTATCCAGCCATTTCGCTTCCTTTCCCCTTATTTAATCACCAGCGAAACCTTGTTTGTGATTTACATTGCGAGAATTTTTACTGGTTTCCTAATTAGTATTTTGTCTCTTTGGAATTTTCCACACACAAGACTTGACAAACAACAGCAACCAAAAAAAGGGGATGGTTCTCCCGGTCAGCTCACTGCAGATTTCAGTGTAGGCGTTTGAGAGTCAGTACATTGCAATATCTTACATCACTCTGACAGCATTTACATTTATTTAGAGACATTACATCTCATTGCATCTTACTCGACATTTAGCTCCTGATATACTAAAAGGTTAAGATAAACTATCAACGCAACCAGAACCGAAATAAAACAAAATGAAACGGTTACTTTTTTACATCTTGCTATTGAAATCATGCTCCTGACACCCATTCACAGACTCCCTGTGTTCCTTTTTATTTTTCCAGACACATTGTGACTGTATATGCGACACTTGTTTGGGACGAGCAGAAATTATATTCTCAGAAGAGTGAGCAATTGACACGTTTTGTTGCTGTTGCGGTTCCCTGATTTGTTTCCAGTGTTTGATTCAGACCTGTAAACCTGGAAGCTTGTTTACAAGCGGCCCAATGGTGGACAGACAACACAGTCCAGGCTGAAACTACGAGTGACTGAACAGTATCGAAAATATCAACAGGAACTGCTGGAAAAGCTCAGCCGGTCTGGAACCATCCGTGGAGAGACCTGCCGGACCTGCTGAGCTTTTCCAGCAATTTCTATTTTTGTTTCTGATTTACAGCATCCGCAGTTCTTTCAGTTTTTCAGTTCTTTCGAAAATATAATCTTAACCCACCCAAATTATTATTTTCTGAAGAAAAACACACTGTCAAGCAAAAGCGAGTGGGAACAAATTGCCCAATTGCTACAACTGCTGCCGTTCAGATTTTAAATCGCCACCTTTATGACTTCTGACTCCAATCTCAAAGTGCGGAACCTCTGCAATTCGCTTAGATTTATTTATTTTTTCTATGTCAATGATTCAAGTGGACACTTACCGTTAAAATCAGGCATTTTGGGCAACATCATTCCCGCTGTGGACGCTCGCAACCACTGGTCGATCTGGAAAGTGCCGGCTGTTACTTTGACGGGTTCGGAGTGGTGGCTGGCAGCGAGTTGCGGGTAAGAGTAAGGCAGGGCGTTGGATTGACCGCTCAGTGCCGAGTATGTGTAAACCGGGTGACCGTAGAGAGCCGAGGCCGGGATGGCCCCGTGAGGGTGGAGGCCCGTCATCCCGGGATGCTGGTGCACACTCAGGAAGCTGGGCTTCGGCATCAGGTTGCCGAGGCTAAAGCGCGGAGGGCTCGGGCTGTCGGACCTCAGGCAGTCCGAGGTGACCGGGTGCTGGTCGAGCTCTGGCGGGCTGGCTGTGGAGGAGGCGGGCGAGGTGACAAGAGGCGAGCAAGCCGGTAGTTTGGGAAGATCGACGGCCAGGAGTGCGTCGATTCGGAAGTTTTTAGATTTTTCCATCGGCTTTTTATTCCAAAGGAGAGAGGAGAGGGGAAGCACTGGAGGAGGAGGGGGGGTGGGGGGCGGGGAAACGCACCAAGGAAGTTTTTTAACTCCCTTTTTTTCCCCGGTGCCTGGTGACCCGGTCAGCTCTTGACTGTATTTACAGGACCAGAAGCGAGCTAGCTCCACCTGGAGCCGAGAAATACCACTTTGAAGAGCCCTAGGATCTCCCCATTGGTTCAAGGGCCTGTGTGTTGTTGTTTGGAGCAGGATTGTCACTTGGCTGCGGCTCTGGGCTCCCTCTCGCTGTCGCTGGGACATGGAGATCGCTAGCGCGCCACTTTCTTGGTCAGTTTCAGTGCCGCCCGCTGCCGATTGGTTACGGTGGACAGGGGGCGACCCACAATACGGCGTCTGATTGGCTGTTCTCCAGGCATCCTCTTCACCATTGGTTCCCTGACGAACATCTCAGTGTTAATTGGTCACATCCTCCTTTTGGATACATTGCACGCCCACCTGCTGGCGCCAGCCCCTTTCTCGCTGAGAGGAGCTTTCTTGTTTGTTATTGGAGGGGGATAATCTCCTCCATTAAAGCAATTAGAGGTGTGAATTCTTGTTTTCCTCTTTCTGAGATTAAGGCGCAGTTTATTTTCCCGGTAATGAAATGCTTTTGAAATGTGCCTGCACTCGAGAGCGCGGCAAATTATTGTTTTAATTTAAAACAAAGAACTGCCGGAGATCTGAAACAAACAACAAAAAATTTCTGGAGAAGCTCCGCAGATCTGGCAGCGTCTGTGAAGATTAAAAAAGAGTTAACATTTCGAGCCGAATGACTCTTCATCAGAAGTTTTTATTCAGTCTGTTAATCGAGGCAGTAATAAAATGGACAGCCTTGTTGAGATTACATTTTTTGTTTGTTCGTGGTGTAACGCTTCTTTTAACCCACAGGCTAAACGTTTCGGATTTTAGCTCAGAAGTAGGCGAATTAAGAATCTTATATTAAAAATAATGGCAACGCCAGTCGTTTCACTATAAACCTTTCGGGTTTGATTCAGGTCCCTTTATTTTCGTCAGTGGCCAGCTCACGAGTAAGAGATTGTGCACCTGTGTTGACTGAAGGCATTGTTATCCTTACCTCTTCTCACACACACACCTCACCCCTTCCCCCCAACCACAACCACCTCCAATAAAAAAAAGCTTGGAGAATGTGAGTAAACATCTACTGTGTTTCGTTTCTAATTGAAAAAAAATCTTGTAGACAGCTAAAACTAAATCTTGCAGGTTTTGCTGAGACTTTCTGTAAATTGCAAAGTAAGACAGGGATTTAAAGATTCTTCTCGCTCGGACGAAGAATGAAAGGAACATTTGACACGAAAGATCATTTGATGTTAGAATAACCTATTTCAAAGATATCCGCGCGATATAATGGTCATAAATGGTTTATTTGTATTCCTGCAGTGTAGTCACACTCGCAAACAATTCCAACGCGCTAGGGTCGTCTTTAATCTTCTGAGGATGGTAGTATGTAGAAAGGGTCGATTTATGATATCACATTGAGTATTTTCCGTGCTAAATTTCTGCTACAAGCTGAATGACAGACTGGGACTTAGCCGCCTCCAAAATGAACATTTTTTTCTAAGCGTGGGGGAAGAAAACATGGCGCAGTCATTTCATCACATTTCAACATTGGACATATCCAAGAGTTCCGGAACTGAGGTGGATTTCCGAAGTGACTCCGAATCAAGCACCGAGTTAGTTTTCAAAAACAAAACCAGAAATTACTGGAAAAGCTCAGCAGGTCTGGCAGTACCCGTGGGGAGAAATGAGAGCTAACGTTTTGGGATCCAGTTAGACGCTTAGTTTTAACATCCTGTTAGGAGAGTTCTCCATATTTTGGTGAGGGAGAATAACGAGGCAGAACTTCCAAAAGTAGTGTCCTCGCTTCATCCTCATCTGCCAGTAATATTTGCATTTTAAAAGCATTGTGCATCTTTGCATTATTGACGTTTATTAATTGAAGTATTATTTTAAAACGAGATGCCATTGCTGGAGATTGCAATTGACTTCAAGAGCGAGAAGCAAAAGTGCATCGAAAATGCAGACTCAGATAAACTGTCAGGATAAACAGGCGTTCACATTTCACACCTTCCCGTTTCGCCTCTAATGCATAATCCAATTATTTTTGTACACGCACTTCGCAAGTTTGGGAAATTAGGAACGAGTTTGCTCAGTCGCCGCATTCATTTTCCGTTTCAGCTCTAATTGATTCTGTAGCGACAGGCGGCCGATGTAACATTATCGCATGAGTTGACTTGCACCGTGTAAATAAATGGCATTTGTTAAAGGTGCATTTGAGGAGGAGACGAACTCGTTGAGAGGCAGCCAAACATCATGATTCTTTATCTGTTGCGGGCAATTGGGATTTGTGATGCAAACTGTGTCTAAGATGCCGACATTAAAGTAACAAGATTGTGATATATGGAAACGGTGATAGATGGCGATCCTTCTGTCTTACCCCAAGGAGCCAAGCTTACGTAGCCCAGCAATGATGGTAAGGTTATAGAAGCAATTTCTGTGCAGAGTGCACCGCAAGCCTCATCGGCCTAATCAGGCAGTTCCATTTAATGGATGAACGGGTCACGATCGGAATTATTGACACCCGGCTCTCCATAACCTGTTTCCCAATAACGCTGATTACATTTTGTCAATCCATCAGCTAACCACTCTCCCCGAGACTGCATCAAAGGCGTATTTGCTCAGGGGAAATCAACATGGCACAGATCAAATGCACTTCCCTTGCCGAGGCATTCTGGTGGTCAACTGTGGTCACTTCAGTTTCCTTCGATGGGCTGTCGATCGAATAGATTTCACCGATACTTTTCAAACGGGTCCAAAATCGGTCGTATCTCTTAAAACCATACTTCTCCCCCAATTGCATTTTCCATTAAATGGTATCACGGTTTTTTTTTAAAGTTATACGTTATGTTTAAGATTTGGTATTTAATATCTGACCCTCGTGACAGAAAAGGGAAACATCAAAGTAGTATGTGGTTTGTAATCAAAATAGAAAGTAATACAGAAACTCGACAGGACTGGCAGCATCTGGACATAGAGAGAAAAGTTAACGGTCCACTACAGATGCTGCCAGATCCTCTGAGTTATTCCAGAACGTTCTATTTTTCTTTCAGATTTCCAGCCTCCGCGGTTTTTTTCTCTTTGTTTGAATGTTATTTGTAAACACCCAGGTCTGATCTTTTGATATGTGGAAGTGTGGGCAGTTTCGCTCTTATGGAGCCAACAAGAGATTCTGTGGAGGACAACCGTGTAAGTCATCTCCGAGAGAAAATCAGACCATCGTCTCTTCCTGGATCAAATTCTAGCATCACACAAAATCATCAGAAACAAAGTAGTCCCCAACGCATAATACACAAATCATGCGCCTTTATTTTTACCAGAACACATGCCAAATGTTCAACAAACGGTGTTCAGTCTTGATTGCGGGGAAATCTTCGGTTTTCTTAAAAGAGGGATGCCAGTTCTTGATTAAAAAAAACAGAACTATACAATACTCGTCTTCCACAATTACTGGAGGTTTCAACCGCTGCTTTCTCTCTCTGGTTTCTTCCTGTCTCTCCCTCCCTGAATGCATTATTTAAAGCAAATAGTTTCGTTAACAAATTGAACCCGTCAAAACTCAAATATCAAAAGGAAACGAGAGAGAAATATCTGTGCACAACTCTACATCAGTGTAGCCTTTGCAAGCAAGTATACCCAGTCTATTCAGCCTACTTTTGTACCTACTTGAGGATATATCTCGTAGGTTACAACTCAGTTCTGAAGGCCCGTGAACGGGTTGACAATTAAAGCCGTGCAGTGTATCTCTGGACATTTCTTACGTGGGTTCGAAATCTTTAATGCTAAAATCGGCAGGTTTTAAATTGTGTTCGTTTTTGTTCTCTGTGACTTCTCTGTGTCGCCTTTAAAGCAAGTCACAATACGTGGTCGAATACTTAAGGATTATTTATTTGCACAATTATAAATATAAATAAATCATAAAGTTTAGTTCCATTAACCAGTTGTATTAATTGTTTCTAAAAATAGTTTATACAAATGCGTTGTTGATAAGCGGGTATTTGGCAAATTGGTTACACTTGCAGATTTCTGTACAAGCCCTCAATAGTAATGAATATCTGTTTTGTTTTTCTTAGATGGGAGTGAAGAAGACCTGAATTTCTGATATGTTGAACATGGCTGAATCCTAAACCATGTCCTTTAAGGAGACTGGTTACGAAAAACCTCCCATTATCATCCGCCACATTTTGACAAGTGACCCGCACTCGCAGAAGCTCTTCTTCAGGTAAGTTGAGGCACATCTTGACACCTTCCACATCGTAATGGAACAGTTTTGGGATTCAGTGAAAAGTTAAGAAATCCTCCCCAACAGCGAAGTAGTGAAACTGTGATTTTCGACAGTTTCCCTCCCTTAAAGGCGGTATCTCAGTCCTTCCAGTGTGGACGAGGGGTTGTGTTTTGCAACTCTATGACTACAGTGATGATGACTGTGTGTTGGAGAGGGCCAATTGATCCACGGGTAACAGCCAATTCAGCGCAACCGGATACTTAAATATTGTGGAGAAAGTGAGGTCTGCAGATGCTGGAGGTCAGAGCTGAAAATGTGTTGCTGGAAAAGCGCAGCAGGTCAGGCAGCATCCAGGGAACAGGAGAATCGACGTTTCGGGCATAAGCCCTTCTTCCTGACCTGCTGCGCTTTTCCAGCAACACATTTTCAGCTACTTAAATATTGTGCATCCCATGGAATTCAGATGAACGAAGGCCTTGAATCTGTACCCAGTTACTGCAGAGTGCCACATCAATTGCCTTCCTTTCACTTGCTTTCTTTCCCTGCTATTTTATATTGAGTAGAATCCTATGTATACCCGTCTGGGTTATGCCCCTGCGCCTGAGTGACAACACCTTTACTCTTCACTGCGGAATACAACCATTTTGCTCAGGGTCTTCGAGCCCCAAACAGCAAGTTCAGAACAACGTTAAGATTTTACAGACGTTTAATTAGTTAGCACACAAGCCATGTTTAAAAAAGAAATAACGTCCCCCCCCCCCCACTTCGTGTGCAACGCTTTCAATTGCGAGAAATTGTATGGGAAATCACAATGGGTATTGAAAAGAGGGGCATGGAGTGAGCGCAGTGGACAGGTCAATTTTCCCGTTGTATACTGCCCAGAATCCCAGTGCAGTTTTTCCATTGTATACTGCACAGACTCCCAGTGCAGTTTTTCCATTGTGTACTGCCCAGAATCCCAGTGCAGTTTTCCCGTTGTGTACTGCCCAGAATCCTAGTGCTGTTTTGTCATTGTTTACTGCACAGAATCCCAGTGCAGTTTTCCCGTTGTGTACTGCCCAGAATCCTAGTGCTGTTTTGTCATTGTTTACTGCCCAGAATCCCAGTGCAGTTTTGCCGTTGTGTACTGCCCAGAATCCCAGCGCAGTTTTTCTGTTGTATACAGCCCAGAATCCCAGTGCAGTTTTGCCGTTGTGTACTGCCCAGAATACCAGTGCAGTTTTCCCGTTGTGTACTGCCCAGACTCCCAGTGCAGTTTTTCCATTGTGTACTGCCCAGAATAGCAGTGCATTTTCCCGTTGTGTACTGCCCAGAATCCCAGTGCAGTTTTTCCGTTGTATACTGCCCAGACTCCCAGTGCAGTTTTCCCGTTGTGTACTGCCCAGAATCCTAGTGCTGTTTTGTCATTGTTTACTGCCCAGAATCCCAGTGCAGTTTTGCCGTTGTGTACTGCCCAGAATACCAGTGCAGTTTTCCCGTTGTGTACTGCCCAGACTCCCAGTGCAGTTTTTCCATTGTGTACTGTCCAGAATCCCAGCGCAGTTTTTCTGTTGTATACAGCCTAGAATCCCAGTGCAGTTTTCTCGTTGTGTACTGCCCAGAATCCCAGCGCAGTTTTTCTGTTGTATACAGCCCAGAATCCCAGTGCAGTTTTGCCGTTGTGTACTGCCCAGAATACCAATGCAGTTTTCCCGTTGTGTACTGCCCAGACTCCCAGTGCAGTTTTTCCATTGTGTACTGCCCAGAATACCAGTGCATTTTCCCGTTGTGTACTGCCCAGAATCCCAGTGCAGTTTTTCCATTGTGTACTGCCCAGAATACCAGTGCATTTTCCCGTTGTGTACTGCCCAGACTCCCAGTGCAGTTTTTCCATTGTGTACTGCCCAGACTCCCAGTGCAGTTTTTCCATTGTGTACTGCCCAGACTCCCAATGCAGTTTTTCCATTGTATACTGCCCAGAATCCCAGTGCGTTTTTGTCATTGTGTACTGTCCAGACTCCCAGTGCAGTTTTTCCATTGTGTACTGCCCAGAATCCCAGTGCAGTTTTGTCATTGTGTACTGCCCAGACTCCCAGTGCATTTTTTCCATTGTGTACTGCCCAGAATCCCAGTGCAATTTTGTCATTGTGTACTGCCCAGACTCCCAGTGCAGTCTTTCCATTGTATACTGCCCAGACTCCCAGTGCAGTCTTTCCATTGTGTACTGCCCAGACTCCCAGTGCAGTTTTTCCATTGTATACTGCCCAGAATCCCAGTTCAGTCTTTCCATTGTCTACTGCCCAGAATCCCAGTGCAGTTTTTCCATTGTCTACTGCCCAGACTCCCAGTGCATTTTTCCAGTTGTTTACTGCCCAGAATCCCAGTGCAGTTTTTCCATTGAGTACTGCCCAGAATCCCAGTGCAGTTTTTCCATTGAGTACTGCCCAGACTCCCAGTGCAGTTTTGTCATTGTTTACTGCCCAGACTCCCAGTGCAGCTTTTCCTTAGTGTACAGCCCAGACTCCCAGTGCAGTTTTGTCATTGTGTACTGCCCAGACTCCCAGTGCAGTTTTTCCATTGTATACTGCCCAGAATCCCAGTGCAGTTTTGTCATTGTGTACTGCCCAGACTCCCAGTGCAGTTTTCCCGTTGTGTACAGCCCAGACTCCCAGTGCAGTTTTCCCGTTGTATACTGCCCAGAATCCCAGTGCAGTTTTCCCGTTGTGTACAGCCCAGACTCCCAGTGCAGTTTTCCCGTTGTGTACAGACCAGAATCCCAGTGCAGTTGTCTCGTCAGGTCAACTCCCAAAGTTAAAACTCTCAACCGATTTCACATTACAAATGCAATAATCCGTTGGAAGAACAATATTTTAAAGATAACATCACCCATTAGCAACGTTACTTGAAAGGCGGCATTAGAGCGTTTTCTTAACCACACGCAATCTAAAAAAAATTAAGATCAACCTGTTCAAACAGGTTGTGATACACCTCCGGGCAGGTGGGACTTGAACACCCACCCCTGACTCTACCGCAGCATCACCTTGAGTACAATGACAACCAAATATAGCAAAATTTGATACGGACTATATTCAGAAAATAGACTACTCATTAGTCGTTGAGTAGTACAGAGCCCTAGTGCTACTGAAAAGGACATGTTTTTGTTATATTTTGTCTAGTGACAGTTATTATTTGACGGATTAAAATGACTTCTATTTTTCTTGGACGGAGGACAAGTGAAAAGTTGATGAATTATGGACGGCAGGTCCTGCATTACACAGCGGTCGACGAGTACAATGTGTTGGATACATATTCCCTGGCTTTATTGTGGTATTAAAAGACATGTAAATAGCTAGCTGGGGAGATATAGATCTTTTACCCCTTCTTTACATTTTTCATAATGTGTGCAACAGGTCCCCAACATTAAAGGATTGGATTTGAGGACCAGACAGTGAACGAAAAGGTGAAAGCCCAGACTGAGAGATAGAGAGAGAGAGAGAGCACTATCAGAATAAAGAGATTGGAAGACGCAGCAGTTCTGAAAATATATGGCGCATCTTTTGGGGTTTTTTTTTTGCACAGTTTTCCTTCAGCTTCTGCTGTCTCTTTCACATATAAAAAATCTCCCGGCCTTCAAGGGGGGCTAACACCTTCTGTTCAGTTTAATTTCATTAACCAGCCTCTGATGATTCCTATTAAACGCAGTGATATATGAAGCCATTTAGCGCCGCCGCCGCCACCACCCATCAGGCTGATTTATCGCTTGTGATTCTGCGGCTGGCCCAGATGAAAAGGCTAGCAGAAAATTAATTTCTGTGCAATTTGGCTTAAAGGAGAAGAGGGAGAGAGCAGAGAGACAGAAAAAAAAATCAACCCGGGTCCCTTTTCCGGCTCTTGTATTCCTAATTACTTTCACAATTAACTGAAATACAAATCAAGCTGACAAATTGTCCCAAGTTTATATGTAATTGGCCGCGATGAATTCCTACATTACGGAAAAGCGAGTGAAGGGGCGAGGACCTTATCCAGGCGCTCTCTCCGCTGCAATAAATTAGCCAGAGGAAACGAGAGCTTAAAACGCGCCTTTTTTTTGTTATAAATCTCTGATATAATTATTTCTCAAAAATAAAGACATGATGAGGGAATCATAATATCATTACACGATTACTTTAAATGCATCCCAAAGGCAAGGCTCAGCGCGGTGATTTAGTGGGACATCGATATCCCTTTTTCAACGATATCCGCTACTGATTCTTATCAAATCTTCGCCAGGAATGGTAGCCTTTACGTCTCCCTCCCGTATTACCTGAAGACAAACGGTTCGTTAAATTGGGCGTTTGAAAAATTAGCCATTTTATTTCCCCTCCTCTCCACCCCCCTTCGGATTTTCATTCTGAACTGAATTGAAACAGCCCCCACAGCCTGAGTGAGATATTACCGAGAGATCCAGAACGCTGTAGTTATTGTAACACACCCCAGCCGTAAGCTCAGACACAATAACTGTGTGTTTTTAAAAACAATTAAGTGCAACAAGTAACGAATCGACTTGCTACACAATTTCGTCCGTTACAATAAATGGCATGGGTTCCGTATTTCAGATATGGCTTGTCAAGGCTGATGAGATAACTCAGATCCATCCCAATTCACAGAATTCAGTTCAAAGAACGAGATCTAAGTAGCATTAAGACATGAGGCAAGGAATGTCTGCGACCAGATTGTAGCCAACAGTTCAGACTGATCCATATTCACCAACTGATCAATATCATCCCAGAGGTGAAATTCTATATACCTCACCCTATTAATGATTGGGGTGTGAAGTAAACTGTTTTGAGGGAAATTGTAATGAAGCAAACACACAAGACATTCAAATAATCACCTCCTCCTTCGCCTTGTTTCAATAAAATTCAGCTTTGGTCTCCAGTTTGATTATGGTTCAGAATATTTTAAACAACTGGGTGGGATTAGTGAAGAAAGGTGGACGTGGAATCGCGTCTGTGCAGTATAACTCTGTCCTCTGCCTCAGCCCCTGGCCTCACCATGGTTTCAATTTCTAGCGAGGCATCTTATTACATACAGTCCCTCAATTCTGGGAAGTTTCACGCACACCCGCCACAAGACAAGGACATTAATGTCTGCAAATGCAAATCAACCGCACTTGGACCAGGGAGATGTCAATTTGATCTCGCAAAAGGAATTCTTGCGGTTTCTTAAGTGTTGTCAATGCAGCAACAAGTTCTGCGCTGTTGTGACCTATCCACAGAAATAAAAAAAAGCACAGGTCTTTCTCGCTAATTACTGTGAAATACCTGTGACCTCCCTTTCATCCCGTCTCCCTAACCAAAATGAAACCACTTTATATCCACATTCTTAAACATAGCTCGAAAAAGGAGGACACGTCGATTACACATCTGACACACACAAAATACAAATAGAAAGGGAACATTCACTAAAACAAGATTTTTAGGTTACAGATTTTTCAAATAGCGAGGTGCCTATTTGTTCAAACAAGATGACCATAGTCACATCAGTCATATTTTGTACCTGCGCCTTATGATGTACATTAGACACCAGACCTCATGTGATGTAGTCGTAAGTTTCATGACAAAAAAAAATAGATTTACCTGGAGGTAAATGAATTCCATCGTGTGCCTGAATTGACCAATATTTTCAGGAGTTTTCTCTCCTTACCCGACTGGCATATTGATTGTCCTAACGTACAAAGTTCACAGGCGAAATGTCACATGTTCCTTGTTTGCATACTTAATACAGAATATTAAAATATATTCCAGACCAATCGTATTTGTTTATTGCAGGGAGGTTCTGATCTCATTATTTCATTATTGACATGCAGTTGGTGTTTGCCATGTAACATTCTGCTCTGAATTGTTTTGCATTGAATAAAAAACGTATGAAAAACACAACGTGACGCGCCAGAAGACAATAAATAGTGAGCAAGGGTAAAGGAAGCAAACTTCTGACAGTAATTTATGCCCAGTTTTAGATAATAAGTTGAGTAGAGAGCATGGAATTGAAATTCTATTGGCTTAATTTTTCTCTGGATGTTACTGACCAATGGCTTTGGGATTGCATCTGGAGACACAGGAGCATAAGAACATAGGAACAGGAATACATAAACATAGACCTTTCAGCCCTTCCGGCCAGTTCTACCATTCATTTAGATCATGGTTGATCTGCGACCTTTGCTCTATAGTTCTTAATACATTTAGATAAAAGAGGGATTTTTATGCCAACCAATGATTTATAGTAGCATTGCTGAAATGAGTTTTTACATTCCAAATTTAATTAGAAAGTCTGGAATGTAAAAGCTCATTTCAGGAATGCTACTGTAAATCATTGATTGACATAAAAAGCCTCTGGCTCACTAATGTCGTTTGAGGAAGAAAACTGCTATCCTTACCCCCTGGTTTGGCCTACATGTGACTGCAGACCCACAGCAAAGTGCTTGATGATTTAACTGCCCTCTGAAATGATCCTAGAAAGCCACCTAGTGCAAGGTAATTAAAGATGGTCAAAAAATGCTCAGAGGTTTGAGTGTCGGAGTTGGGACATCATGTTTGAGGTTGCACCGAATGTTGGTGAAAAGTCTAGATTAGAGTGGTGCTAGAAAAGCACAGCAGGTCAGGCAGCATGCGAGGAGTAGGAAAATCTTTTGCCCAAAACGTCGATTTTCCTGCTCCTCAGATGCTGCCTGACCTGCCATGCTTTTCCAGCACCACAGTAATCTAGACTCTGATTTCCAGCATCTGCAGTCCTCACTTTTGCCCTGAATGTTGGTGAAGTCTCTTCTGAAATATTTTGTTCAGTTCTGGTCACCCAGTTATAGGAAAGATATTATTAAAGTGGAGGGGGTTCAGAAAAGACTTAACAGAATGTTGCCGGGAATGCAGAGTTTGAATTATATGGAGAGACTGGATAGGTAGGACTTTTTTCACTGGAGGTTGAGGTTATAAATCTTAGAGGTTATAAAATCATGAAGATAAGGAGAATAGCAGGTACCTTTCCCAAAGTATGGGAGCTTTCAAGACTAGGACATATTTTTAAGGTGAGAGAAGAAAGATTTAAAAAGACATAAGGGGCAATTTTTTTTACAGTGAGGGTGTTTTGTGTGTGGAATGAACTTCCAGAGGAAGTGGTGGATGGGGTTCAGTTAAAGTGTTTAATAGATTAGTTTAGTTTGGGAACCTGGTCGGCATGAACTGGTTGGGCTGAAGGGTCTGCTTCCGTGCTGTATGACCCTATGACTCTAAATAAAAATAATCAATCTCAGAATTAAAATTTACAACTGATCCAAAATCTAATTAAGTGCTTTTTTATTTTACTCCTGAAATTGGTCTCAATTTTTAAGACTACAAATGAAATGCATGGTAGAATGGTTAGTTAGGTTAGATCACATGGGATCCAAGGAGAGATAGCCAATTGGATACAAAATTGGTTGAAGACAAAGGATGGTGGTAGAGAGTTCTTATTTGGACTGGAGGCCTGTGACCATCTGTGTGCTGCAAAGATCTGTTCTGGGTCAACCGTTGTGTATCATTTATATGAATGAGTTAGATGAGATTACAAGACATATGGTTAGAAAGTTTGCGATTGACACTAAAATTGGTGGTATAGTAGACACCAATTTATTTAAAAGTACAAAGAGATTTTGATCAGATGGTCCAATGGGCCAAGAAGTGGCAGATGGAATTTAATTTAGATAAATGTGAGGTATTGCACTTTGGTAAGGCAAACCAGTGCAGAACTCACATCATTAATGGTAGGGCCCTGGAGAGTGTTGTAGAACATGGGAAAGGTTCAGAGAGACATGGACCAAACACAGGCAAATGGGACTAGTTAAATTTGGGATTCCAGGTTGACATGGTCGAATTGGACCAAAGGATCTGTTTCTATACTGTATGACTCTATGAGACCCTATGCAACTGTGACAAAGATAAACTCCCTTTCCTCATCCTTCTCAACCTGTCTGATACAATTGACCACATTATCTTCCTCCAATCATTTAGCTGGGCTAGTCTGTTCTCAGCTGGTTCCATTCACACCTTTCTAATCATAGTCATGAAGTGGGTTTTGAGAAGATTTGTAGCTCAGGTTGAGGTTCTGGATGTAGGTTTGCTCGCTGAGCTGGAAGGTTCATTTCCAGACGTTTCATCACCCTACTACGTAACATCTTCAGTGGGCCTCCAGGCAAAGCACTGCTCATGATTCCTGCTTTCTATTTATATGTTTTATAGGATCATAGGGTCATAGAGATGTACAGCCAGGTACAGTCTATTGGCTTTCTTTGGGTTGGTGATGTCATTTCCTGTTCTTTTTCTCAGGGTGTGGTAGATGGGTCTAACTCGATAAGTTTGTTGATAGAGTTCCGGAACTCTATCAACAAACACATCGAGTTAGACTCCATCTACCACCCCCAAGAAAAAGAACAAGAAATGACATCACCACAGGAAATGACATCACCACAAGAAATGACATCACCAACCCAAAGAAACCCAAACATATAAATAGAAAGCAGGAATCATGAACAGTGCTTCACCTGGAAGCCCACTGAAGATGTTACCTAGTAGGGTGATGAAACGTCTGGAAATGAACCTTCCAGCTCAGCGAGCAAAGCTACATCCATAGTCATGAAGTCACATGCAATGATTCCCAATTTGTTCCTTTGTTGTTATATCTTGTGCCCTTCACCCCCCACCTCCATTTCTCACCAATATCCAGCTCCTTTAAGACACTATCTAAAACCTCAACTTTAGTTTGCACATGTACATTGGTAACACCACCATCTCTCTTTACTCCTCCACTACTCCTTAAGATGGGCTTGCCAAACATATTGTCCTGGATAAGAAAGCATTTTCTCCATTTAAATGCTAGGATGAGCTGTTTACAGATGCTGACCCAAACTCCAGGGACACTCAAATCATCTCTCTGAAAACAGTCATGAGAGTAAACCATTCACAAGCTTGGTGTTATATTTCATCTTGAGATGAACTTCCAACCTCATTTTCACACCAGCTCCAATCTACTCCTTCTTAACATCATCTAAGTTACTGTTACAGCTGATCTGCCAGGAAACCCTTATCCATGCTTTTGTTATCTCTAGATTCTATGACACAAAAGGCAGTCCTGGCTAATTGCCCACATTCCGTTCTGCTGCCTGTGTCTGAACTTGCAGCAAACCCTGTTCCCGTTTCTCCACTGTGCTTGCTGGTGTATATTGGTGTATAGCCAAGCAGCATTGTGATTTTGATATTGTCTTACATTTTTAAAATTCCTCCATGCCCTCACACCTTGTTATGTCTATAATATCCTCTAAGTCCATGACCCACCAAAATATCTGGACATGTCTGCGTCCATGGTTCTAATTGACCATTGATGCTATGACTTCAGTAGCATAGACCCCAAGCTTGGAATACTCTTCCTATAACTCACTCTACATCTCCAGCTCACTTTCCTTCTCTAACACACTGTTTAAAACCAATCTCTTTGACTCGGCTTTTGGTCATCTGACCTAATAACTATGCAGCTCATTGACATATATTGTTTATAATGTTCCTGTGAAACGCTATGGGATGTCCATTTAGTTATGTGCACAATATAAACATAAATTATTGTTGTTGTTCTGATCCCTAGATGTAGATTCCCCATTGAGAGGAAGTCATTTTTTTTCCTAGCTACCTTATCCTTATTAAATCACACCTTCTAAACCTCCTAAATTGCAAGAAATACAAACCTAGTTTGTGTAATCTTTTCTAATAATTCAATCCTTGGCTTTCAGGATTTATTCTGACAAATGTTTACTGCATTGCCTCCAAGGCCAATATATCCTTCCTAAGGTGTGGTGCCAAGAATAGCTTGTTGTATTCAGGTGTGATCTAACTAGAACTTTGTACAGCTGAAGCATTACTTCCACTCCCGTATATTCTACTCCTTTATCTATAAAAACAAAACAAAATCTCTTTGGACCGCCACTATTTCTAGCTTATTGCCATTTAGGAAAAAAACTCTTTCCTGGCCTTTCAGGACGAAACTGGATAACTACAAATTTGAATTGAAATCCATTTGCCACAGATTTTCTCATTTAATATCTTGTGTAATTTTATGCTTCCTTCCCCACCACTTCCATTACTGCTTGCCTTTGGGTGGTCATTAAATTTGGATATGCAACTTTCTGCCCTACATATTGGTATGAAGTTGAAGGCATGTACTGTACCTTTAAGAGAGGGAATGCTATTCTGAACTGAGAGCTTATAAGCACCTGCGTATATGACTAGATGGCAGTTCCAGAGAGTATTGGCAAATTGAAAATATGTAACATTTGGTTGCAAAATGGATACTTGAGTTTTGGTTGCTGTTTTGACAACAATTTGAATTTAACCAATCAGTTTAAATCATGCCCCGGGATAGTAAAACCCAATCAAGTTTAAATTTATTGTTTTGCCAAATTTGAATCAATAAGACGATCTGATGTTGGGTCGGGGGTAGGTGTGTAAAAAATGTGAACATTTTGAAAATTGGTCAGAGAGCAACAGGGAGAGGAAGAGAAAGAGGAAGGAGGGAAGAGGGAGAGAGAGGGAGAGAGGGAGAGTGATAGGTATGAATTTAAATTCCTTGCTGTCTGTTATTTGAACTCATGTCACTAGAAAATGAGTCCAGAGTTGAAAATGAGTCCAGAGTTATGCTTGAAATGTCGACTCTCCTGCTCCTCAGAAGCTGCCTGACCTGCTGTGCTTTTCCTGAACCACACTTTTCGACTCTGATCTCCAGCATCTGCGGTCTGCATTTTCTCCTAGGAAATAAGTTCAGGCCTCTATATTTCTAGTCCAATAATATTCTAACTATTCAATGGATGTTTTTGTAGAGAAATTACTGAACGATAGGTTTGTGATTGTTCCAGAAGTTACTGCCGCAGTTAATGAAGTGGCGTGTGGGAGACAGATGGAGAGGTTGTATTGGAGAAGCATCAGAGTTAAGGGATGAATGTGAATCATGTAAAATGTATCTGAGGGGATTCTTGCAACTCTTCTGAGCCAGAAGGCCCAGATTCAAGACCAATCCTTTTCAAGAGCTGTGTAATAACATTGCTAAACAAGTTGGCTTGGAAAGTATCTGTCAGCTGTCTAAACTTAATCCAATGAAATAAAAACAAAGTACCTTTAAGAATGGTTCAAGTGTCTAACATGGCAGCACAGACTGAAAGGAAAATACAGTCTAATGTTGGGTCTAGCCATAAGGTATCTTCCCTTGAACACCATCATGGGTGAAATAACATCACATATTTCATTTCATAGGTGACATTTGAAAGACATTCTGCTCAAAGATCGAAAAACCTCTTTCAGTTTAATTATTAACCTTGTGTATCCATTTTGATTGCATTTTTAGAGACACTGTGAAAAGGACACAGAAAAGGCAAGCATCAACTAAAGGGTCTGCAGATCATGTAGGTGCAGGGAGTTGGCCAGGTTTTCTAAAGATATATACAAATCGGGGAAATCATTTGGGCACTACTCAATTTCAGTTTCAGGATCCAATCTTCCATCTTTTTCCTGGCTCAGAAGTTCCCCACAGACAGCTTACATGATCCAGTTTTCCATTCTACCATGCACTTCAAAGTATTAAAAAGATCCATAAATTAACAACTCTGACATTTTGAAATATTAAAAAGCAATTTATAAAAAAACCTGTATACAAAATCTTTTCTAGCATGAAGTACCCAACTATATATGCAATAATTGAAATTTAGAGTGCTTCGGGAAAAAAGTCAGAGGACTAATACGTTTGTAGGAGTCAGAAGGTTATCTTGATGAATCTCTACATAATTAAATCAATGGTCACTCCCATTATTCACTACAAGGCCCTTTTTGCTCATTGGCCACTGAGTCAATCTCAGTGTCCCTTTTCATTTTTTTCATAAAATTTCCATTACTGTGACAAAAAAGTCTCACTTTTAATAGTGAGGTCCCAACTCCTCTATGTGCAGCGACATTTAAAACTTGTTGGTGTCGTTTTCCACTTTTGGGTATTTTATACCAATATGAATTCTTTGCACATATTTTTGGTGCCAGATAAAAGGGAGGGGCAGGGGAAATCACGGACTTTTTTTCTTTGGATTCACAAAATATACGCATCTCTAATGCAGCGTATGTCTCACATCTCTTCATTGACTGTGTCAAGCTACCTGGGAAGGGAAACTATCTGCTGTGATGGTGAAGCCCCACATTTTAGAATTTCCTCCTCCAGTATTTTGCATTTTGAATTACAAAATTAAAAATTATGTATCTACAATAATAAGCACAAACATCTGCTAAGTGTACAACATTATTCTACCATTAATCAGACATTCCCTATTATTGAATATACAGGTAAGTGCACACAATGATAAATAGTGATGGGACAATGAGGGGGGACAAAAGGACTGCAGCAATGAGGAAAAAGGAGTATCATTACTAAATGTCCCACCAGAGGAGAGTTTAACAGTTGAAGTAATGATACACAGAAATGGCTGTATTGTATTCTGGGGAGCAGAAACAGACTGTTAATTAAACTCAACTAAGATCCAATCAGTTTATGTATGTTTAACAGTTGACCAAGTGGATAGGAATTACAGGCAGCCTTTTAGGTGGGTTATATAAAGGTTTCTGGCCTGGTCTCTCAGTCGAGACAGTCGTGCGCATCCCACCCAGCATCCAGGAAATAGGCCAAAGGTTGTTCATCGGATCCAAATTTGAAAGTGAGGCAGGTACCATGATATAGAGCTTTTCCTTGACAAACAATCTGTTGACTGGTTCAAGTTCTCATCCTGCCCCAATCCTAACTGACCCCTCTTTATATAAATTCAAGTAAATTAATTAGCTAGCTAATTGAAGAACCCACACATTATAGACGCATTGTTTCAAAATAACTTTAAAAAATAACTGGCCAATTTAACATGAAATGTCATTTTTTGGGTGGGAGTTTTGTACTGTTTTTATAAAATTATTGTGGATATGTTATGACACAGTGGCAATTGGGACCTTTAACCTTCTGGCCCAGAGATAGGGACAGTCGAATCCCTCTCACCCCCTCAAAAACTATTCTTAATAAACCTGTTACAATGCACCTCTTTGGTAGGTGGGACGAATGTGAACATTCTGGCCTAAAGGTAGGGACACTACCATGGGCCATAAGACTCTTGTCCCCTCTTCATATCTATTCAAACAAAACTAGCATTGAACAAAAATCAAATTTGTAAGGAAACATATCAAATTTAAATTCAAATACCTCATTTCGGGTGATAATGCACCCTGAGCCCATGACAGCTGGTCATGGGTGACCTGAAACATACCTTCAAAGACTAGGAGAGTGGGGCTGAAGTGCAGTTTAAAAGTGAGTAATAGCTCCTTTAAAAAAGCTAAAGAGAGTCTGCAATATTCATGGGCTCCCAGGCTGCAAAGAAATTGCAGGCAACCTGAAGGACTGTAAATCTATTTAATCTATGATTATGTGGGACTGCTGCATGTAACACCCCCCACCTGAGGAGAGGGAAAGGACATTCACCCTGAAAACCCACCACTCAGGGTCTCCTGCACCACTGGATGGTTAAGATGGAATGCCAAGGAATTTCAGGATGGCAGAAGAAGATTAGGAAGCGAGGAAGTTACTCCTTTTTTCAATACCTGCTATTCTATCTCAATTGGTTTGTCCTGCAGAATGTTTCACAGTGAAGTTCAGAGACTCCTGCATCAATACAATGGTTTTTACATTTACGTGGATGTAATCCTTTTCCTCAAACTTTTGCCAATCAAATGGCTCCATGAATTTCTTTTATCAGGAATTGTATTTCCTTTCTGCTGTGCTTCGCCCTTCAAAAATATGCTAATCCTTGTCAATCGAGACATTAATATAATTCATGATGTCTTCAAAGAGTAAAGCTAGATTCAGGAAATCTTCCACCAATAAATCATCAACAGCTGTAACATTTTCATTCTCTTGCACTCTTTCCTGAAAAAAACAAATTAAGGTCAAGAATGTCATATTTCATCTGGTTACTCCAGTGCATCTCTCTTCCTGCTACATCTAGCCTCTCCTCAAAGAGAAATGTCAGATTTATATATACTTCTGTGGTCCAATTGGTGAAGTTTCTTTAATAAAGGCCGATCAAAGTATAATAAATTTACTTCAATTATTTCTGCAACTTAACAGTAAAGAAGATTTAAAGCTACATAACTGTCTGTATTTAAATACTGATTAAGAAAAGCAGAGATGGCTGTTGATCTCCGTCTCATTAAAATGAAGTGTTACCTTTTTTTCCCCTGCATTCTATTTGAATACCTCCTACACCCTCAAATGAATGACAGATTGTCAGAGAAACTTAGGTTTTGGCGCTGGTGATACATCTTAAAGAAGAGAAACACTAGCCCAATATCCAACTTTAAAAGAGTTTTCTTGCCATTAACCAGGATACCTGCACACCAGAAATTGTTTTGTGATTCTGTTTCTTCTCCCAAGAAGAATAGATCTTGCTTTTCAGTATTCACTTTTTGGACAATTGCAAACCGGTGTGGTCCATCTTTAACCTTTTGCCCCACTGATGGAAGTGTCCTGCTACTATTGCTGTAAAATGTTATGTGTGACATTCAGCATGACTGGGGGAGGTAATGGAGCAATGGTAATGTTGCTAGCAATCCAGAATTCCAGTCCAAAGGGCTGGGAACATGAATTTGAATCCCATGGCAGGTCATGAAACCTACATTCAATAAAATCTGGAATTAAAAGCTCATTGCCAATTGTTGTAAAAATCTATCTAGTTCACAAATATTCTTTCGGGAAGGAAGTTGGACCTGCAGCAATATGGTTGATTCTTAACTTCTTTAGGGCAATTTAGGGATGGGCAATAAAAGGGACACCCAAATCCTGTGACCAAATAAAAAAAGTTTCACACTGATGGCTTCTGTCCTGCCATGACCTGAAGATACAGCAAGAAGCCTTTCTCTTTCTGACCTATTTTCTAATAGGTATTCGAGAAGCCCCATGCCCCGCTATCCCCCTATTAGATACTTCACAGGTGGCATTGCCAAACTTACCTGTGTTGTACCAGCTTCATGTTGTAAATTAAAGTCAGAGTCAAATGCCTAAATGACTTCTGCATTGTTTGTAGTTTATTGTTCAACCCCCTGGTGTGATAAAATATCATCAGCTCCGCTACCAACTGTGACTACAAACAGCGTGACATGCATTGTCTGATTTCTGGTTAGTCTGGAGGCTAGTTTGGTGGTTGTTGATGCCAGTCTATCCAGCTTGAGGCTAGTTCAAGACCTGTCATGAAGTCGAGTGTGTTGGAAGTGGATAATGCTTTCTCTAACCCTTGTGTATCTGTTCTTTGTAGTGTGACACTCTTAGCAGCTCATTGAGTGGCTTATTGCTACCAGTAAATCCTAAGATTTTTGAGTTCTTGCCATCTGTTTCTTTTGTTAACTTTCTTTCCCAGCATTCGGTGAAAGATTTTCAAAATGGTTTGCTGCCACTATCCCTTCACCACCGATGCTTAGAGTACACTAACTGCAAGATGCACTGCAGAAAATCACAAAGATCATTAGATAGCACCTTCCAAACTCACACTTCCATCTGGAAAGATAATAGCAGCAAATACATGAGAACACCACCACCTGCAGGTTCTCCTCCAACCCACTCACCGTCCTTACTTGAAAATATATTACCATTCCTTCACTGTCGCTGGGTCAAAATCCTGGTATTCCCAACCTAACAGCATTGTGGGTCAATGTACAGCATGTGGACTGCAGTGGTTCAAGAAGGTAGCTCACCACCACCTTCTCAAGGGCAACTAGGGATTGTTAATAAATACTGGCCCAGCCAGCAACAATGATGTCCCATGAGTAAATAAAAAACAGTTGGAACATTAGAATTGTTGCTTGAAGATTATTGTGTGAGAGTCTGCACTGATGTTAGTGCAGACCAGTGAAGACCGGAACCTTTATTCATACATACATTATATACAATTAAGACTTAAGCAGGACCTTTCCACACTCAGATTCCAGTTCCATGTAATTTGACATCATCCGTACCTCTGCCAATTCAGTCTAGCGATTAGCACATAGCTATTAATCCCATAAACTCAGCAACAAATGAGCCAAGACCAACTCACCAGTAGAAATAAATGAGCTGACAGAATGATAGATTGTATTTTAAATGTGAGCACAATTGAAAATAAAAGTAAAGGCTTGGAAGAGCAAGAATGTTAAGGATTAAGGAAAGCATCCTGCATTTAAAGCAACAGTGTTATTCAAAGAACTACCAGATGACACTATTCAGTTAACGACTCACAGTAGTTCCAGAATAAATGTCAGTCATTACCTGCCCAATCTGGTAAAGGGGGTAAAAAAGATGAAGAAATAAATGTAGTAGATCAAATTGGTATTATGTCTAAAGGAGATAGTGAAGACCTGAGACAATTGTGTGATTGGTGCTGCAAGACTTAAAGATGGAGAAAATGCCTTTTTATTTCCTTTAAAATCAGAGTAAAGTACTGCAAATGCTGGAGATCTGGAACAAAAGCTGAATGTATTGGAGAAACTCAGTAGCTTTGGTGGCAACTGAGGAGAGAGAAACAGACTTAATGTTTCAAGTCCAGCATGACTCTTCATTGAACTCCAAAAGTGTCTTACTGGACTCAAAACAATGACTCTGTTTCTCTCTCCACAGATGCTGCCAGACCTGCTGAGTTTTTCCATCACTTTATGCTTTATTCCTATTTATTTCTTACAATTTCTTCCATCTCTTTTGAAGACATTTTAAGATTTTGCAAAATCAGGACAGGGTGAATCTATATCTTTTGGAGTTCAGGAGACCCGAGAGGTGATTTTATTGAAATATTCAACTCCAGGATACTGCTCTGGGGATATGGGTTTAAATCCCATAATAGCAGAAGGTGAAATTAGAATTCCATGGGCAGGTTTAAACCCAGTTTGGATGTCTGAATTAACAGTCCAGTGACTTTATCACAATGCCACCAACGCCCTGTGAATGACACTTAGCAGCGTAGTTCTCCTTTCCAAATCAAAGGAGCATCATGTCAATGGCAATGCTGCTCATTGTTGCAGTTTAATTTAAGTCAACACAGACTGGGGTCTAAATCTGAAAGCTTCCTTAAGTGTATGGCACAGTAGCACTCCAACTGGGTAAAGTGCTAACGGTGAAACTGAGTGAAAGAACTGCATCATACCTTCAAAATACCATGGGGGACAGATAACCTTACACCTGTTAAATTCAGTTTCCCTACACACAAAGGAAAAAAGACTTGTTGTAGGAGTAAGATTGTATGTGAAGGAATTTACTTACTGAAATAATACTCTTGGTAAAAGTGTGTTACCACCTGGCAGATGACCAAAGATGACTTTTGGGCACAAGGTATCTCCAATTCCAGTAGCTGCAAAATTCAAACATCAACCAAATGTAACCAAACAATATTTATCTCTGAGTCCAGAGGTTGCCATTAGGTAACTTGAAACTAAGTTATGACTGTATTCAGAATATAAATCAGCAAATTTAGTATAAAGTATTAGTTCTGTCAACAAAAAACTGGGAAGTCTGAAAGTACATTCAGCCACAAAACAACAATTTCTGAGGTTCCCCACTTTTAACATGGGTTAATGTGTGATATTACACTTTACACCAACCTGCGTACTTCTAAAGACTATTTCAGTGTAAAAGTGCAATTGCTGATCCCAAATGAACATCAAGGGAATATAAAAGCAAGGCATATGCTAAAATTGAAAATATGGGAATGAAATAAAAGACTTTTGATGCAAATTGAGTGGGCCAATGAGTATCTGCTGCACTGTCTAACTCTATACAGTCTCCAAGGTCACTGAATTCTTGGACAAACTACTTTTCCATTATAACGTCTATCTGTATCTAATTGAGCCCAACAAAAATAAGTAAACACAATGCCGGAGGATACAATTGAAAAAATATATGAAAAAGAAAACCATAAACTGCATTTGCAAAAGTAAGATTTTTGATATGCAAACTAAAACCGTTATCTGCAAATTACTTTACAATAATAATCATATCATTTAATTTGACGGATAATGCATGAACCAGTAATGTAAATAGAACAAACAGGTAGGCTTGAGTAGCAAAAACATTAAGAAGTGATAGTACAGAACAGCACATTTCAGTGACCAAGGACTGACTTATTAGTTGAAAGCAGTAATGTGTGAATTAGATAAAAGAAACCAAAGATGCTGAAAATCAAAAACAAAACAGAAATTTTTTTTTGTGTGAATTAACTTCATTTTGTATGTATGTTTAGATATCATACAAATCTGTCAAATCCAAGCCCATAATTTCATTTGTTTCTTCTCAAATTTAATTCACGTGGTTACTGTTACTCATTCTTCATGAGTAACCTTCAATAACAAACCTTGAGGAAGGTCTGATATGTGAAGGCCATGATAGATAACCGATCCCATTACCACCTAATGTCCAAATATGGATATCACAGGTCAACAATCATGAGTGTGGTTCTTGAAGATTTCCCTTGTCTTAAAAAGCAAGTCACCGACAGCTTTCTTGCTGAGGATACTTAGAGGAAACCATAGCTTTCTAATGATCAACAGTATTAAATCATTTGCCATCATTGACACAGAACAAATGGGAAAAAGTTCATTTGCATCTATCCAACCCTTTCTGGAATTCAAATAGATTTAAAACTATTATTAATGAAGTAACTCCATTTCCAACTTTTCATTGTTGAATTCTGGAGTACAGTCCATTAAACTGTCTTGGAAGATGCTCCTTCAAACTTACCTCTAATATTTTGTTATGTGACTTGGTGTCAAATTTTGCTTGACAACACTCTCAAAGGGCTTTGGCATATTTAATCAAATTGCAATGTAAATTCAATTTGGCAAAACTAATGGAGTATATTAACAGCAATAGCAAACCCCATTGCAATATTTAAAATTTTGTTTTGAAAGTGGCAAAGCTGACAACACCATTTTTATTACCTTACTCCGTGGTGCAGTGGTAGTGTCCCTACCCTTGGATTGGGAGGATCAGGTACCATATCCCACCAGCTCCAACGATGTATAATAACATCCCTGAACAGGTCAATTAGAAAAATAGGTTGATATGAGCTAGTAATACCTCAAATAATTTCTTGTCCTTGTGTCGTTTCTCTTTGATCAATGTTTGTAGTTGTGGCTTGGATCAAATTTTTGTGAGGCACGTTGGAACAAGTATTAATGCTAACGATGATACTTTAAAAGCAGAGACTTCTTCTATTTTTATTCATTCTTAAGATGTGGACTTTGCTGGCTTAATCAATACTTATTTCTCATCCAGAGTTGCACTTGAGAAAGTGGTGGTGAGCTGCCTTGTTGAAATGCTGCAGTCCATTTGGTTTAGGGAAAGATGCACAATGTGATTTGGAGGAAGGTTACAGGATTTTGAACCAACATCACTGAAGGAGCAACAACATATTTCCGAGTCAGAATAGTGAGTAGCTTGGAGAAGAATTTGCAGGTGGTGGGAGTTCTCCTGTAACTAGGACACAATAATCTTCCTTTGTGCAAGCAATGACTCCAAACAGCAAAGTTTTCCCCAATTCCCATTGACGTGAGTTTTGTTAGGGCTTCCTGGTGCCAAAGTCTGCCAAATGTGGCCTTGAATTCAAGGCCTGCAACTGTCACCTCACTTATGGAATTTGGGTATTTTGTCTATGTTGGAGTTAAGGTTGCAATGAGGTCAGGAACTGAGGGGGTCCTTGCAGAAACCAAATTGAGCATCAGTGAGCAGGTTATTGCTAAGCAAATGCTCCTTGACGACACTTTCCAGTGGTGAAGCCAAGCCACCAGTGGGCATTGAAGTCCCTCACCAAATGAACATTCTGCATCAGTGCTACCCTTGGATGATTCCTCGAAGTGATGCTCAACATAGATGAACACTTGTTCATCAGCTGGGGAGATGAGGGTTGAATCTGTAGTTAATGTTGAGGACTCCCAGAAAGAAACCTCTTTCTAATTGCATCCCACTGTGCCACAATTTCACCTTGGTCTGTCTTGCCATTGGTAGAGGGCATATTCAGAGAAAGTGAAGGTGTTGTCTGGGACATTGCATGTAATGTATGATTTTGTATGACTATGTATGGCTGTTACTTGATTAATCTGTGAGATAGCTCTCCCAATTTTGACTCTAGCTCCCAGATATTAGTAAAGAGGACTTTGCAGATTGAACAGGACTGTGTTTACTTGTACTTCCCTCAATCTAGTCGATTGCATTCACTGTTCACAATATAGTCTCCTCTACATCAGGAAGATAAAACACAGGCTGGGTGACTGCTTTGTTGAACACCTATGCTCTGCCTGCAAAATGACAACAAGCTACCAGTTGCCTGCTACTTCAACATACCGTGTTCCTTGGCCAAACACTTCTGTTGCATGGTCTGCTGCAGTATTCCAGTGAGCCTCAGTGCAAACTTGAAGAATAATATCTCATTTTCTGCTTGGGGACCCTGCAGCCTCAAGGACTCAAGTTCAATAGTTTTGGAGTCACTATCCATCCTTTCATGTATCTTACCCACCCCACACCCAGTCCTGTTATGACATAGGTTGCTTTTAGCAGTCACCCAATCCCATATACTCCTAGGCCCAATACTACATTATATCATAGAATCATAGAGCACAGAAACAGACTCTTCGGTCCAACCAGTCCATGCCGAACACAATCTCAAACTAAATTAGTCCCAACTTCCTGCTCCTCACCCATATCCCTCCAAATTCTTCCTATCCATGCATCTATTCAAATGTCTTTTAAATGTTGTAATTGTACCCACATTCACTACTTCCTTAGGAAGTTCATTCCACACACGAACCAACTTCTGTGTAAAACATTTGCTTCCATGTCTTTTTTAAAATCTCTCTCCAATCACCTTAAAAATGTGGCCCCTCATCTTGAAATCCCCCATCGTAGGGAAAAGACAACTCCCAATAACTCTATCTGTACCTTTCATTACTTTATAAAATTCTATCAGGTGGTCTTTCAACCTCCTACCCTCCAGATTAGAGTCAAGATTAGAGTGGTGCTGGAAAAGCACAGCAGGTAAGGCAGCATCTGAGGAGCAGGAAAATTGACGTTTCGGGCAAAAGCCCTAGGCTATTCAGCCTTTCTTTATAAGTCAAACCTTCCATACCCAGCAACATCCTGGTAAATCTCTTCTAAGCCCTCTCCAGCTTTATGATATCCTTCCTATAACTGGGTGATCATTATGGACACAGTATTCCAGAAGAGGCCTCACCAATGCGATTGTTGACTTGTTCACTGAGCTGGTAAGTTTGGTTGCAGACATTCTTCACCATACTAGGTAACATAATCAGTGATTGGTATATGGGGTCTAAACTGCTAAGAAACAAAACCAGAAATTAGACCACCCACCTCAGCAAACCGAGACACATAAACAGCAAGCGGGACAGAACACCAATCCTTCACCGGAGGTGCACTGATCATGTTACCTAGTATGGCAACGAAACATCTACAAATAAACTTACCAGCTCAACAAGCAAGTCAATAACCACATCCACAACCTGAGCTACAAACCTTCTCAAGAACTTCGAAGGCCTCTCCAATGTCCTGTACAATCTTAACATAACTTCCAACTCCTATACTCAAAGGAGTGAGCAATGAAATCAAGCGTGCCAAATGCCTTTTTAACCACTCTGTCTCTATATGATGGAAACTTCAAAGGATTATGTACCTCACCCCTAAGTTCCTTTATTCTACTACACTATCCAAGGGTTTGCCTTTAATTGTATAAGCCCTATCCTTTTTTTTGTACCAAAGTGCAATATCTCTTTTGGGGATACATTCAGTACAGTTAAGGGCAGTACGGTGGCTCAGTGGTTAGCACTACTGCGTCGCAGCACCAGGGTCCCAGGTTCAATTCCCACCTCAGGTGACTGTCTGTGTGGAGTTTGCACATTCTCCCTGTGTCTGTGGGGGTTTCCTCTGTGTGGTCCGGTTTCCTCCCACAGTCCAAAGATGTGCAGGTTAGGTGAATTGGCCATGTTAAATTGCCCATAGTGTTAGGTGCATTAGTCAGAGGGAAATGGGTCTGGGTGGGTTACTCTTCGGAGAGTCGGTGTGGACTTGTTGGACTGAAGGGCCTATTTCCACACTGTAGGGAATCTAATCTAATTAACCTGTATATGCAGGTCATGGAAATTCCAGCCAGCTGGGGTCTCTCCACCATTTCAAGAAATGACATTGGAGAGACTCTTATTCAAAAATGGGGAGGAGTAGATTAGTGTGTTTCCCTCAGGCCCTGTCAAATGTAAATTGTTAACATTATTTTTCTTCTTTCCTCAGTCATGGCCAGCAAGATTGAAAGCACCACTTACTGTTGGACAGAAAGGGTTGCACCATCAGGCAGCAGCTGGGGAACATAACTCACAGACTCATCGGTTCAGGGAGATGTTCAGAAGTTGAAGGGATTTTTAACAATTCAAACTCCCATGTGATCCAAACCCAGGGAAAGGTTAACATTTCCTCAGTATCTGATGGATTCACATCCTATTTAACTAACAAAGTGGAAAAACATTTGTGTTGAAATTAGTATCTTTATTACAACAGTACTTCTTTAAATACACGATTTCTAGTTATTGTTTCAGCAAAGGTTGACAAAAGCAAAAATTCTCACCCTGAAGAAAAGTAACTGAAAGCAATCCAAATGTAAAAACAGACCCATGTATGTAAGTATAAATATTGTGTAGAATCTGGCCTTGTGACTTCATTACGTTATAGAATATCGATGTCTTAACTGGGAACTGTTTTCCCAATTTGAAAAGACAGATTCTCATCTGATGGATTCAATGCTTTTTTTGAGGAATAAACACTTCTTTGAAACCTGTCCACTATAACTTCCAAATGTAGTGTTGAAGAAAATGTCTACTACACAAAATCTTTGTTTAGGAATCAAGTCTCATAATAACATTATAACTCTTCCTTTTCTTGAGTTTGAGCTTGTATGCTGGCATTTCTACTGGACTAGACTGTGTAAAAAGTTGGGAGGGTGTTAACAATGACCATCTTCTTTGTCAGTGAATTCAATGTCCCATAACCTTCCTACCCAGGCATCACCACCAATTATTGGTAGTGGCATTGTGGATTTTTGTTCTCCTTGTGCCCCATACTCATCCACATGCAGGATGCACTGCTCATCAAGTCTATCCACAAAATACAAACACCCCTTAAATCGATGAATCAAGATAGCTCAGAAAAAAGAATTTGTGTTTACTCATTGATGAAATGAGCAGCCAGTTAAAGTAAGACTACATCATTTACCATCTGAGTAGTTAAATTCTGTTATGTTTTACTCCATTTATCCAAACCCTGCTGCTACACAACTGCCTGACTAGTATCAACACCTAAAGAAAGCAACATTCTTACTAGTGGAATAATGCTAAACCACAGCCATATTTTATGATTCTTAACAGTTCAAATGTGTCACTGGTTTCAAGCTGTCAGTATAGACTTATTCCTGCATTCTGTTAGCATGAGCACTTTCTTCCATCACCACAGTCGTTTTCGCTAATGCTCCAAAATGTTCCTATCGTTTCAGTTTTGACTTCTCTCATACAGTTGCAAACAGTGCACCATGATAACTCTAAATTACAACTCAACCATAGAATAGAATTTACCATAGAATACCTACAGTGTGGAAACAGCCCATTTGGTCCAACAAGTCCACACCAACCCTCTGAAGAGTATCCACTCCAGACCCATTCCCCTATCTTATCACCCTGTATTTCCCAAGGCTAATGCATTTAATCTACACATCCCTTCACACTATGGACAATTTAGTATGGCCAATCCACCTAACTTGCACATCTTTGGATGGTGGGAGGATACCAAAGCACCTGGAGGAAGCCCATGCAGAAACAGGAAGAATGTGCAAACTCCACACAGGCTCTTGCCTGAGGATGGAATTGAACTCAGGTCCCCAGCACTGTGAGGCACTGAGCCACCGAATTATGTATCCTCACTGACATTATTTGCTGGGAATAAGGTTCAATCTTTTTTTTTCAGTTTCTGATAAGAGCTTTGTAAATTACAGAAATCTGTGGAGGCCAAGTCATTGAGTGTCTTCAAGACAGAGCTAGATAGGTTCTGCATGAGTAAGGAGATCAAGAGTTATGGGGGGAAAAGCAGGATAATGGAGTTGAGAAACAAATTGGCCATGATCGAATGGTGGAGCAGACCCGATTGGCCAAATGGCCTAATTCTGCTCCTATATATTATGGTCTTGTGGAACCAATTCTGCTTCTTCTCTGTTGCTGGATTAACATGCAGAGATTTCCTCCCTAACAATCCTGAGTGTACCTACATTGCATCAAGTATAATGATTCAAGAAGTTGGCTCTCTATGGCGGAGCAAACCAATGGGCTGAATGGTTTAATTCTCCTATATCTTATGGTCTCATAGAGCTTTGATCTTTTCTACCATTTTGTTCAAAGCACATTGAGAGTCTCTTACAAATATGTTCAGTGATTGACCACCATGGCTACAAAACTGCAGAGGTAAAACTTACTGTCTATCAAACCAGGAATCACTCTGGAATCTGACTTGTCCTGTATTACCATCAGCTACGAACATGGCAGTGTACACTCTGTAGATCTGTCTAGCTTGTGCACATGCCTAGATTCTGGAGAGCTGACTGTAGATGGAGATACGTGCGGCCCTCAAGGGACATGTTTTCCTGCCAAACTTGGAGCTTAACCAAAGATGTAGGAGCACAGGAAGGCCATTTTGTCCATCAAGTCTGCTCTATGATACAACAAGATTGTGGTTGATTTGTTAGTCCTCAATTCCTTTTCTGACTGATACCCAGAACTCTTTATTCCCTTACAGATTAAAAATCATCCATTTCAGCCTAGAATATATGTTGCATCCCAGCTTCGATAGCCATCTAATGTAAAGAATTCCACAGATTCTGAGGAAACCTCCTGAAAGAAGAAATTCCTCTGTCTCAAATGAGTGGTCTCCCTAATTTTATATTCCATTCCCTTTGAAATAAAGACCAAAGTCCATTTGCCTTCCCCATTACCTGTGTACTTGGTTGCTAACTTTTTGTCATTTATGTGTGAGGACTTTTTCACACAGAGGGTGGTGCATGTATGGAATAAGCTGCCAGAGGAAGTGTGGAGTCAAGATTAGAATGCTGCTGGAAAAGCACAGCAGGTCAGGAAGCATCCAAGGAGCAGGAAAATTGACGTTTCGGACAAAAGCCCTTCAAATGTGGAGGCTGGTACAATTATAGCATTTAAAAGGCATCTGGATGGGTATATGAATAGGAGGGGTTTCAAGAGATATGGACCAAGTGCTGGCAAATGGGACTCAATTAATTAGGTCAATATGGACTACTTGGACTGAAGGGTGTGTTTCTGTTCTGTACATCTCTATGACCTCCAAAATCCCTCTGTGCTGCAGTCATTTTCCATTTAAATAATATTCATAATATAATCTTCATGCTGAAGCGCACAACCTTCCATTTACCCACAATACATCTGCCAAGTTTTTGTCCACTTAGTTAACCTGTCTATATCCTGCTGCAGACTCAATGCTTCATCCTCACTACTTGCTTTCCTATCTATTTTTGTGTCACCTGCAAACTTGGCAATAGTTCATTCAGTCTGACATCCAAATCATTAGCATAGATTATAAATAATTCTGGCTCCAGCACTGATCCCACTTCATTTGTTATCGGATGCCATTCTGAAAATGTCACCGTAATCCCAACTCTGTGGTCTGTTAGCCATTTCTCTATCTATGCTAATATACCACTCCAAAATCATGGGCTTGTATTTTTACAAAATAACTTTATTTGGGACATCTTTCTCGCCCCTGCTTGTTACTTCTCAAAGAACTCCAATAAACCTGATTTCCCCTCCATCAAGCCATACTGACTCTGCTGGATTATATTATCTGCTTTATGCCTTTCCTGAAGTCTACTTCTGTGAAATATCAACATGTGCCACTGATTGATTATGCATGCTGAGTCCTGAACTGCGTATACATAGGCAAGAAGGATCCATACACCTTGCATGTAAACACTGCCTTGATTTGTGAAATTTTGGCTTTAGAGCTGTCCAATGAAACAGAAGATTCCCTAGAAGATGCCCCAGCAATCTACTTCAATCCAAAAACCAGAGACACTCAGCTGGTAAAACCAACACCTATTTGTTGTGACAAATGATTAACTGGAACAACTATTAGTTTGTTATGTTTGACATTTTGTGCTGCAGTAATATAGTCATTGTTAAGAGATGTGAAATGTTAGTATTTAAATAAGCCAATAGAAGCCATGAATCACAGAAAATATGTGGTAAATAAGGAAGGCAATGGAATTTTGGCATTGATTGTTAAACGAATAGAGTATAAAAATAGAGAAGTGTTGCTGCAGCTGCACAAGGTATTATTGAGACCTCATTGTACTGTGTACAATTTTGATTCCATTACTTGAGGAGGAATGTAGTTGAATTGGAAGCAGTCAGATCAAATGATCACTAGATTGATTCCAGAGATGAGGGTTTGTCTTATGAAGAAAGATTGAACAGTTTAGGCCCAAACTCTGGAGTTTAGAAATTATGTATAATATATTAGATATAGAGAGGATATCTAACTGAGATATTTAAGATTCTAAAGGGGATTTACACAGTAGACATAAAAAGATTGTCACCCCATGTGGCGCAATCTAGAACGAGAGGTCATGGATTTGGAATAAGGGGAGGCAGGGAATAAGAATTGAGAAGGAATTACTTCTCTCAGAGGATTGTGAACCTTGTGGTATTCATGACCTGAGGGTGCAGTGGTTGCTGGGCCACGGAATATATTTATAGAGAAGATAGAAATAATTTTAATTAGTGAAGGGTTGAAGGGTTATGAAGAGCAGGCAGGAAAGTGGAGTTGAGATTGAGATGAGATCAGCCATGATCATATTCAATGGCAGATCAGACTCGAGGCCTGAATTGCCTACTACTCCTGGTTCTTAGAAGACCATAAGAAATAGGAACAGAAGTAGATCATTTGGCATCATGAACCTGCTCCACCATTCAATAGGATTATGACTGATCTAAAGTCCTGTCCCTTCTCCAGAACTCTCAATTTCCCTACTGATCAAGAATCTATTTTGTTATGAAGATGTGGGTGTACTATACCTTTAAGAGTTAAAAACTAGCAGAACTACCTGACAGCACCAAGTGTTCTAAATAAGATACAATGTAACATGCGGTCCAATAACTAGGATAGTTGGTTGCCTGGAGACAAAAACACATTTGAAATAGGCCAGTCAGTTTAAATAATGACCCCTCCCCCACAAAAAAAATACC